>NC_059073.1:209382549-210021411 GCF_020497125.1 Mauremys mutica
AACAATAGTAACACCGTACTCTGGCCCATGATAAAACTGGTTTTCAAAGCTTCTCTAATGCGCACCGCTTCCTGGTGTGCTCTTCTAATCGCCCTGGTGTCTGTCTGCACGTAATCAGCAGCCAGGTGATTTGCCTCAGCCTCCCACCCCGCGATAAAGGTCTCCCCCTTACTCTCACAGAGATTGTGGAGCACACAGCAAGCAGCAATAACAATGGGGACATTGGTTTGGCTGAGGTCTGAGCGAGTCAGTAATGTGCACCAGCGCGCCTTTAAACGGCCAAATGCACATTCTACCACCATTCTGCACTTGCTCATCCTGTAGTTGAACAACTCCTGACTACTGTCCAGGCTGCCTGTGTATGGCTTCATGAGCCATGGCATCAAGGGGTAGGCTGCGTCCTCCAGGATAACTACAGGCATTTCAACATCCCCAACTGTTATTTTCTGGTCTGGGAAGTAATTCCCTTGCTGCAGCCGTTTAAACAGAGTAGTGTTCCTGAAGACGCGAACGTCATGAACCCTTCCTGGCCATCCCACGTGGATGTTGGTGAAACGTCCCTTGTGATCCACCAGTGCTTGCAGCACCATGGAAAAGTATCCCTTGCGGTTTATATACTGGGTGCCCTGGTGCTCCAGTGCCAAGATAGGGATATGTGTTCCATCTATCGCCCCACCACAGTTAGGGAATCCCATTGCAGCAAAGCCATCCACTATGACCTGCACATTTCCCAGAGTCACAACCTTTCGTAGCAGCAGCTTAATGATTGCTTTGGCTACTTGCATCACAGCAGCCCCCACAGTAGATTTGCCCACTCCAAATTGATTCCCGACTGACCGGTAGCTGTCTGGCGTTGCAAGCTTCCAGAGGGCTTATCGCCACTCGCTTCTCAACTGTAAGGGCTGCTCTCATCTTGGTATTCCGGCATTTCAGGGCAGGGGAAAGCAAGTCACAAAGTTCCATGAAAGTGCCCTTACTCATGCAAAAGTTTCGCAGCCACTGGGAATCGTCCCAAACCTGCAACACTATGCGGTCCCACCAGTCAGTGCTTGTTTCCTGGGCCCAAAATCGGCGTTCAATGGCTAGAACCTGCCCCATTACCAGCATGATCTCCAAAGAGCAGGGGCCCACGGTTTGAGAGAATTCTGTGTCCATGTCCTCATCACTCTCCTCGCAGCTCTGCCGTAGCCGCCGCCTCCTCGACTGGTTTTGCAGGTCCTGGTTCAGCATTGACTGCACGAGAATGCGCGAGGTGTTTACAATGTCCATGATTGCTGTCTTGAGCTAAGCAGGATCCATGCTTGCTGTGCTATGGCGTCTGCACAGTTCACCCAGGGAAAAAGGCGTGAAAAGGTTGTCTGCTACTTGCACAGAGGGAGGGGTGAGGCTGTACCCAGAACCACCCGCGACAATGTTTTTTGCCGCATCAGGCACTGGGATCTCAACCCAGAATTCCAATGGGCAGGGGAGACTGCGGGAACTATGGTATAGCTATGGGATAGCTACTCACAGTGCAACGCTCCGGAAATCGACACTAGCCTTGGTACATGTACGCACACCGCCGAATTAATGTGCTTAGTGTGGCCGCGTGCACTCGACTTTATACAATCTGTTTTTAAAAACCGGTTTCTGTAAAATCAGAATAATCCCATAGTATAGACATACCCATAGGCAGGTAGTCAATTCTCAGCACTTCACAGCAGTGTTGATAATTAACAGGACTTGATAAGGGTCTTTCAGCATGGGCAGTTCTTCGCTGATGGACCTCTATGTAGATCCAGTCTCCTGGTTTCAGCGAGTGGCAGAGCTGTTATATATAAAAAGACCTAACACATTTCATTAGTGCCTGACAATAATTAAGCCTTGTGTTATTTATTAAATGACTGTCCATCTGAGCCAGGGCCAGTGGGGTGCAGCCGGTAGTCGCATTGGGCGCCCTGTTAGAATTTCATGAGGGCTGAGTTAGGTCTTTTGATTGGGAGTGGCCTTCAAAGTGCATTTGGCCACTTTAAATTCGTTTTAGCACAGATCTTGGCCAGTTTATTTTTCAAAATCCCATTTTGACGTTTTACTGTCCCAGCAGACTGCGGGTTTTGGGGCAGTGGAGATTGTGTTGGATCTGTAAAGCTGCACATAACTTGTCATAATTTGTCCAGATATGCCAGGTTGTGATACAAAATCCTTAAACAAAAGTTTTACAACGGTTTTGGCATCTGCCTTTTTACAAGGAAATATATTACTAAAACTAACACATACTTACAATTACAACATTTAAACATTTGAATAAAATCAATCTGAATATTTACAAAAGGTCTCCAGAGAGGGGAAAGTGCTGTCTGCCTAACCTTGACAGCTTTACCAACATTATGTTGCTGGCAGTAGCGCTGGGCCACAGAGGAAAAGTCTTATTTAACTGCAGCAATTAACCCCCCCTTTGCCCATGCGTGCCATCCGGTGAGCACCTGAGGTGCAACGAGGCGGCTGTCCGGGGAGCGCCAAAGGTGATCAGGGTGAAGGTGCACCCAGCAACACTTCAAGAACAATTTGCGGCTTTTCAGTTGGTATCAGCTTTTCCTATTTTTTTCTGAAAGACAAAGAGAGCGTATGTCCACCCCCTTGGGTTTGGCAGATTATTCCTTAAAATATTCCTTTCTTTACAAATACCCTTGTTGATTGCACGCAAAACTGAGGAATTACTCAAATTACTCTCCATATTTTCCTGCATTTGTTTTATAGGCAGGTCAGGTTTTAATGGCTTCTATCTTTTAGCTTCAGCTTTCAAACACACCTTGATTTGAAAAGGAAAACACAATCCACTTTGACTCCTCCTTGGCAAAGTGACCGTTGATTACACAGAGCCACCTTAAGGCTTAGTGAGGAGTACTGACTACAGCTTCTATCTGCTATTTGTTACCAAAACAGATTTAAAATCTTTTTCCATTCTCCTGGCTTTGACTGCCCTGCTGCAGCCACAACTTTGGTTTTTTTAATTAAAAACAACAATTTAAATCTTGTAACACATTAAATTACCTTAAGGATTAAATGCTAAATACCAAAATTAAACAACACTGGTTTCTTTTGTTTGGCAAAAGTATTTCTCGGTTTTACAACCCTAAAACACCACCAATTTATTTTAAACTTATAAAACAAAGATTGTACACACCAGGAGTGTTCTTTAACAAATTTGACTAACTTTTCATAGTCAAATGATTTCACTTAACTTCTTGCCTGGATTACCTACAGACATTCTCAAAGGAATGGCTGCAAAGAAACCAAGAATTTTTCTTTTCGTAACACCTTCTTTTAACATTTGTACATAGCTTCACTGCTTAATTCCCTCCAGTAACTACAGAGTTAACTTCTCACTTTCTTTTTTTCAACTTCCTCAAACTGCAGTTGCCTGCTTGTTTTGGGCCAGATCCTTGTTTCTTGCTGCATTATTTCTTTCCCTGGGCACAGGCATTGTTTCATTACCAATTTAGCAAGGAGGGTGGGCTTTTTGTTTAACCCCCCTTTTATTTATTTATATACACCTATGTACATACATACCCCTTTATTTTTTTACATCTAGATGCATCTTATTTAACAATAACCTTAATTCTTTATGTCCGTACTTAATACCATCTTTCCTTGAGGCGGTAACCACCCCTCAGTACCAGTGTATTGTAGGAAAGGATAGTATTAGGGCCAGGGACAACGGAAAAGGTAGGGAGAACAGCAGCATTAACAGCACTGTAAAATGGGGGAGTTACTTACTGACGGTAGGAATAATGATTTCTTGTTGAATTAAGGAGGTAATTACAGGTTAAATTCCTTTCTCAGTCTAGTTTGAGAGAGGGTTCTACTGCACTTTGGGAAGGGGTTTTGCTGGGTTTAGGCGAATTTCAGCTGGTTGGGCAGACCCAATGTGCCCAACTGGGTTGGCATGATCAGTCCACAATGAAGGTGCGGGGGGCGCACCTTAGCCAACAGTTCCTGTTGCAACGAGGATGGACTGGGGTCGGTCTCCTCCTGCAAAACTGCCAGGACCTCATTGTGCGTGGGATCAGGCACATCCAGATACACACCATTTGAGGTACAGCATATTATACAATTTAATTTACACAGCAAGTCTTTTCCCAAAAGGTCATCAAATAAACAAGAACTGAGGAGGAAAGCATAATAGTCAGAGGACCAACAGAAACAGTCCGAGGTGAAGAGATGGGGTGGGGCCCTGGCCGTTCGGGACATTCCCTTTTCCAATGGCCCATCTGTTTGCAATAGTAACACGCTCCATCACTGGGTCCCTGGGGGAGGTGGACGGTGGGGACTTTGGTTTGGCCTTTCCCATGTCCCCCGCAATGGGTGGCTATTGCGGGGTCCCTGCATGTCCTGGAGCTGGAGGGTCATTAACTTAGTGTCAATGTGGTGTTGGGTTTTATTTAAATTCTTATTTTTACTTTGTTTACAGGTGCTAATTTTGGCCCAATTTGCTTTCTTTGGGCAGACTGTGAGAACTGCTTCCCACAGCCTGTTTCTCATTCTATTTATTGTGTTCTGGTCATGGCCTGGGTCCTCCCTGGGCCACCGGGCTGCCTGATAAAGGCGATTTAATGTTTTCCTGGGTAGGACTCCCTTCAAGAGTTGGTTTAAGTCTGCCCAGGTAGGATTATAACAGTGCATGACAGTTCTTAATTCTTCTTGAAATTTAACAGGGTTCTATCTTATTTTCGGAAAAACATAATTAAATTATACAAATCAGTGGGAGACCAAGGTGCATACACAGACACCAAGGTCTCCTGACCCAAAGTGCCAATGCCTGGGATTTGGCACAAGGGGAATATTTCCTCAGCACGGGGAGACACTGTCTGAGGGGTGAACATAAGGGGCTTTTGTTGCTTAATATTTCTTGCTGGCTTAGTTGAATTTAAACCCTTTGCCAATTTCCTTTTTATCTCTTTTAATTGTGTGGTAAGTTTCTCCTGGGAGTCCTTGAGACTTCTCATTTGAGATTCCCGGCACCAATTTTCTGTTTTTTCATACCAATTAAAATATGCATCAAACTGGCTTTGTGGGGATCCCATTCTCTTTAAAGCTTACAAGTGAAAGGACTGCAATCTGTGTACATACAAACATACAATACTCAGGTGTGCCCTTTCGGTGGGACGGTGATCCCTTTTGACTCACCGCCCCCCATATTTCTATGGACAATTTATACACAGACAGACAAACACAAACCAGGTGTGCCCTTTTGGCGAGACGGGGATCTTAAACCGCTTTTTACAGCTTTCCCGGCGAGCTGAGGATCACCTTGGATCCTCCGGCCCCCAGTATCCTGACTTTCCTGGCGGGGTGGTGCTCCCGTTGAGCCTGCCACCCCAGGACCCAATACTTTCACACAGGAAAGGCTTATTTTAGGGAGCCCACAACTGTCTGCACCCCTTTACAGCAAACAGCGTCTGCTAGTCTCAAAGAGAACGACACCGCTTACTCTGTTGCATTGGTAGGGCATTTGAACCCATCGGTGGCTCTTCAGACCGCCTTTTACTGGTGGAGGAGGGGAACCAGAGGGGAAGAGGGTGAGGGAACCAGACCGTTCAAAGATGGTAGAGGACAGGGTCACACAATCCTAGACCCAGACAGACCCCTCACCAGTCATGTCATGCAGAGGAAGCCTTATCCTGGTCAGGGCCTATTACCGACCCACTAAGGTGTAGTCACAGGGCTTGTGTTCAAGGCATCTCTGGTCACAAGCTCAGGGCTTCGCAGAGGGCTCAGGGTGTCTTCCTGTGACCCTCAATCACACCGGTTTACCGACCTTCACTTTCACACTGGCACACAGAAACAGTGCAGAGGCCTATTTAGCCACACCCAGTGGCTCTTCCCAGGGAGCAGAACAGAACAGAAGGGCATCAGGCTTGTCTGGCAGCAAAAGGTTCAGATCCAGCGTGCAACTCACCCAATCCTGAGCCTATGGGCAAATCCTCCACTAGAAACCCTCAATAGAGATTTCAAAAGGTCTCTTACCCTTCAGATGGGTGCTGGGTCTGGTGGGAGATTGTCTGTGGTCCTCCGGTCGGGGGAATCTGCTGTGGATCCCGGACGAGTCCCCAAACTGTTGTGGAAAATCGACCACACGATTGATTTTGGATCAGATTAGCCTGAGGCACCTTTATTGATTACAAGCGCGCAGGGGGGTAACAGCTCTCAGTAGTGGCCCCCCAATTCTAGGAATACATAAGCTTTTTAAAGTTTAAAACCACAGCCAAATTACACATGCTTCCATAACAATTACCTTATTTGGAATACATTGCAAAATTAATAAAAGTCAAAAGCGAAAAGAAACAATCATCTCCCTTATTTGGCTTTTCCTGTTATTGTTATTCCCAATCTAGCTCTTCTGCAGTTAGAAAAGTCAAACACTTCCACTGAGGTTATATTTAACAAACTTGGCTATTGCAAATTGTGTTTGGGGACCTTCCACTTCGCCTCCTCGTGCCCCCTATATACAGAAAGCCATTGTTCTGTTTTGGGGTCTTTCCATCCCACTTTTGCCCCCTCATGCCCCTTACACACAGAAACAATCTCAGCTAATACTTCAGGCCTACTAGCTTGACCAAAGCCTGAGGCCTTCTGTAAATTTTCCTCCACAATACTGAATGTAAGCAAAAAGAAAATATAGACTGAACATTGGGAAAAACTGACTGCAAGATCTATTAGGTTGCCGAATAAATTCCCTAGGAAAATGGGGAAACGTCCCCATCACTTGGAACATTTAAACATATACTAAGCAATGCTCTAATAAAGGGAGTAGAGGTCAGAAAGATGGACTAGATCAGTGGTTGTCAACCTTTCCCAACTACTGTGTGCCTTTCAGGAGTCTGATTTGTCTTGCATACTCCAAATTTTACTTCACTTAAAAACCTCGGGCTTCAGCTTTCTGCCCTGGGCCCCAGAGAGTCTAACACTGGCCCTGGGGACCCCATTAAAATGAACTCACCCACAGTTTGAGAACTGCTGATGGAGCATATAGAACACTATAAACAAGTCATTGTCTGACTTGAAATTTTAGTTTGTACTGACTTTGCTAGTACTTTTTATGTAATCTGTTGTCAAACTAGGCAAATATCTAGATGAGTTGATACACTCCCTGGAAGACCTCTGCATACTCCCAGCGGGACATATATCCCTGGTTGAGAACCACCAGATTAGATGACCTAAGAGGTCTTTTTCATTGTTAGTGTCTATGATTCCATGGTATGTAGCATGTATTTCTTTCAGTATACCTTATATTTCTGATTTTTCTCTCCCACCCAGACAATTCAGCTGCAGTTCAGTCTATAAAATAGCACTGAATAACTATCTTAGTGTCATTTCATTGCAGCAAGATCATCAGAACCTGCCTTTTTGTGGTGATTATGAGCACATTTTTGCTGGAAAGGTCACAAGAATGAAGTGCCACCATGTTACTAAGGATCTGTACTGGACTAGTAGACAAGGCTGATGATGGCTGCTTAATTATGTTTTCACTGTGATGCAGTTCAGGAAATATTAATAAGAGTGAAATTTCAATGACGAATTAATGAGTCATTGAGCAGCATTTGTGCAGTGTAATCTAGGGTCCCCTGCGGCATAATTTAGTTCTAAACGCCTTGTACAGCACATGGGGCCTTGAACACAGAGAACTCAAGCCACAGTGGGAATGTGATGTGATCCAGGGTTGTTGTTTTTCTTTGAGGGGGGGGGAAGAGGAAGGGAGAAGCAGCCTGAAAGTCAAATAATGTTGAGCCAAAACCCATCTAATTAGAAAAACTCATCTTGGTATCAGAGGCAACATGGGCGGGGGGAGCACACGGGGTCTCGTGCCCCCCTCCTCATTTGCTGGTTGGCTTGTACTGAGCATGCTCACACAGACTCAGCATGCTCAGTAACATCTGCTGAAGCCTCTGCCTTCTCTGTGCTCCCCCACATCATCAGGTACAGGTCATCTCTGCTTGGTATAGAGTCTGATCTATTGATACAGCAGCAATTGGCCATTTCATGCACTCATGTGGATGTCATGCACATGCACTCCATGGTATACAACTATAAATGTTTGATGAGCAATGCTTATTTCGTGGTTATTTTTACCACCACACTGCTAGCTCTCTCTTCGCTATACCAGTTATGCTAATGGTTATATTGTAAGTTTGTATATGATTATATTTCTTTCCAGATGTACGTAGCATGAGCAAAGCAACAGTTTGACCAGCATTTCCAGTCGCTAGCACCATTCAGGCTTGGTCATCTCAGCGGCAAGCTACTCACACTGTGGCCCCAGCACCACATGAACAAGTAGAAGGAAAATTCGGTGACCACATCCATTTGAAACAGAACCTGGATTCCCACTGCCATCAGAGGGAGCATAGACACGGGAGCCAGATGGCGTGAATGTTGGTGTCTTACGGATGTCACTGCCAGAGGGAAACAGACTAGAAAGCTCTAGCTTAGAGCGAAAAGAAATAAGGCTGCTCTGTTTGGGAGGGCTGGGGAAGTGAACAGATTGCCACACAGCTTCCTGCACCGAAGAGCCATGCCAGACTGTCAGTGAGGCCAGAAGTGGCAGTTTAACTACAGCTAGTTAATCTGTGCCAAGTCTTCAGCAGCCAGACTGAAGGGAGCCAGCATGACCTCCCGCTCACCCCACAAGACATCCAGGTTCCAGGTAGCAAATGCCAATGGCAAAGGATCGCTGCGCTGCATGTATCTGTATCTTTTTGGATGAAATATATTCTCATGCATTTATGTTAATGTGCACTGGTCACTGGTGCAGATACTCTGGCTGTAGGGAACGTCAAACATTTTGGGGGTCTTTTTTTTTTTGTTATTGACAACGCATTTATGCCTGCAACATGAAAAGCTGGCTGAGAGTCTGCAATAAAAATGGAGTGAATATTGCTCAATCTTCTCAACAGTATTTGCTACCCCTTTCTTACTCTATTTTCTGCAAGCTTTTATACTGCAAGAGCAAATTTTTGTTCCCAAAAGTTGACAGAGAAAAGGTCACGAGTGATGATGCAAATATGTATTCACACAAGTAATCGTGCTGCAATTGTTAGCAGGAGCCATCTTGAAAACTCCTTGTGTGCGTGGGTAAGCCAACTAGGAAGCAGAAACAATACAACTTAGGTTGGAGGCATCCAATCATTCAGCATGAGTAGCTACTTACAGATACTCAGAAGCAACAGTCAGAGTCACAAGTTCACAATTAATTCATATACTGCTAAAATAAATATATTCTCATAAACCATTTGTTGGAAAAAGAGCAAGTACACCTGTATTAAAGTCTGTTCAAAAATAGTTTACAAGCTGGAAAATGGATGTGTGAGATAAACAGTTTACTGCAAATAGTTTCTGGGCTTTATATGGAGTAGCAGCTCCACACAGCTTCCTTCATTAAGGTCCCAACTTAGGCAAATTGTTAATTTTAAGTGCACACTCAAATACTTAGCTGAAGTGAGCCCTAAGATTCTAAAGGTGTTGGGGAAGTCAGGGCAACAACCTGCAAGATGGACTCATGTCCTTGTGACCTGATGAAAGTCCGCAAGGAAGCAGTGAGTGTTACACTAGTGCAGAAAAGCCAGGAAGTGAAACTTAACTATAACTTGCATCTAGTTTTATTATCAAAAGCAGCATTTTCCAAACTTCTGAAAGTTGAGCCTGACCTCCCCTTCAGGAAAAGGGGACCAAACAAATCCCACCTCCCCTTGCAGCCATGCCATACTCATCTTTATATGTCTTCTGTGTCCCCCTGTGCTCACCATTTTGGAAAATGCTGGTTTAGATCATCATAATATATTTCATCTCCTTTCTTACACGCTTTGATAAGCAGTGAAATCATTAACACTATTGACATTTAAAATTAGCACCAATTCAGATGAATTCATTTCATGAAGTTCATACCTCCTAGCTATTGTTTCAGGCTCTCTGCAAACTCAAACAGAAGTTACACACTCACTTCATGTTTTCTTCATAATCATAAAAAGTAGAGACTTTTTTTTAAAAAGTGAAAACTAAAACAAAACAACAAGAGGTGTGGCCCCTTCCCCGACTAGTGCTTTAGGCCCTCTGAGTGGTGCACACACACTAGTTTGGAAAACACACGTCTTAAAATAAATAAGACAGCATCCATTTGAAAAGTAAAACTGATTAGGAAAAATCTTTGCTAATCTAGATGTTAATGATTATGAAAGGTGATAACATTTAAATATATAATGTTTTCTATCTCTCCCTTTAAAAAGAATAATTTGATGTGAGGAGACAAGACCCAGGGTGGAAGTTGTCGGGTTTTGTTTGTTTTTCTGCAATATTTTAGTCAGAAAAATCTCAACTCTCCAAGGTAAAGTGAGAGAGCTAGAGGACTATCTTCCTGAACCATGGGCACAGCACTAGTGACACAGAGGCTGAAGCAAGTTTGCATTGTTCTGCAGCACTGCATCAAGCACAAAGGAGATTTCTCCTGACAGTGCATCATTTTAAAAAATAAACGAAAAAGGACCCAATTTCTAAACTGTGGGTTGAAGCTCAAGTTGTCAGAAATGTTGTGGCAGCTACAGCTTTTTTGGGGAATCAGCCATACAAATGAAAACAGCTGACCAGTGGCTGTGCTAGTTTAATTACTAATGTAGTCTGGCTCAGTTATTAAAGGTAAAGAACTAACAGCTTTTCTGGAAACTGATTCAGCAGAGGTTCTGTCAAACTTTATTGAGCACAGTGTACAACAACAACCAACATTGTGATGTTTAATGTCCACTAGGTGACTTCACACATTGGAGCTTAGTTTGCTGTACCAAAATGCAGCTTACCAGCTAGATATTTACATAGCAAAGGCTATTGTACCTAAGTGTTCTGTCCCAGCCAACCCTGGGACCTGTGTAAAACCTGGGATTTATTCTTCAGGTGCTGTCTCTATCTTGGTTCACAAATCTTAGTCAACAGTACATTGTAATATTTTGTTCTGGGAAATATTCTCTGTTAATAGGGTAGGAGTGAGATTTATTCACAGGAATAAAATTATGTAAATACATAAGGCTCACCATTCAAATCAGTATTTCCTAGCAGTCATTGCATACTGCGTTTATTTTCTATTCCAAGTATAGGGGAGCTGTGCCATCTCGCATGCCACGGTTTGGTAACTGCTGATTTCTGAAGGACTGTGCTATATTTCTTTTTGCAACAAACTCATGCTCTACCACAAAATAGGACAACAGCAGCAGATATGCAACTTTTGGCCAAACCAACAACAATTTACTGTGCAATCTGCTCAGAGATCACGTTTCATCCATGATTGTCATTCTGACCAAGAATTACGTGTGTGTGTGTGTGTGTGTTATGCAATTGACTTTAATGGGAGCAAAAGCAGGGATTGGTGAACACCGCAGAGTTCAGAAGTTCAGTCTGATGTTTGAATGGGGTATCTGAAGTAATTTTGCTAGTGTGGAGTATAGGGTGACCAGAGAGCAAATGTGAAAAATCGGGACGGGGGTGGGGGATAATAGGAGTTTATATAAGAAAAAGACCCAAAAATCGGGACATCTGGTCACCCTAGTGGAGTAGGAGGAGTTTGGAGGAACATTTTGTCCCTGTAAAGAAAAGCCTCCTCCATGGCCATGCTCTCATAAGTCATTAAACGTTTTCCACTCCCATCAAAATAGATCCCTGCTGCTAAAATCGTTGTCCACACCTAGATTATTCTAACATCCTCCTCCCTGGAATCCCCATATCTCACAAGCACCTCTCCTCCCATCTCCTGTCAACTACTTCACCCACACACATTCCTCAAATCAAGAGCTTGGTGGGAACTGGAATTTCCATGCTGTGGGAAATTGAACATTTCCCCACAATTTTTTTTTAAAGCTGATTTGGAACACAAAAAGAGTCAGAAACTTTCCTGCAGAATGGAAGTGTCCAAAACAGTTACTTCAGAAAAAAACAAAACAGAATTTTAAAAAAAATTATGGTCTCACCTTCCCCAGCTTCCCCGCAGCCCACCTGGCAGCTGCCGAGGAGCTGGGAAGCCCAACCTCCAAAGCAGCTTACCAGGCAAATAACCGGCGAATAAATGGGCAGGGAATCAGGCAGGTTTCAATCAGAAAACTGACTACCCAATTTCCATTGGAAACCTGCCTGTTTTCCATCAAAACCGCCATGTTCGCATAGATCATTTTGGTTTTGATGAATTGGTTTTGACAAATCAGCATTTTCTGACAGAAAATGTTATGTCAGAAAATTTTCAACCAACTCTCCTCAAATCCCTTTACTGGCTTCTGGCCTCTTCCCAACACAATTTGCCCTCTCCTTCAACAAACTTTTGTTCAGATTCTCAGGGTATAATTACAATGAAGCAAGTGGGATGTTCGAATATGGATTTGTGGGCTGAGAACAGGCAAAGCAGTCCAACGTGCTGCAAGCCCATGGATCAACACTGATGTATACCAGGTCAGGATTCAGCTCTGAAGCTTACCTCAGGCAGCAAAGACTACTCAGTGTAACAATCCCTCTCTGGAGACCTGATTAATGTGTGTGCATTCCTAGTCAACATCATTATGATTTCAAAATAATAATTTATTGGCAAGAGTTAAACCTGCAATTTCATTCCAAGACCATGTTTAATTCATCTGTTCATTTCCAGCCATTTCATTGTGTAACGTATTCACCTCCTGCGTGGCTAAAAAAAAATAGAAACTGCTTATGACAATTTCTTCACACCACTGGTTTGTCTCTTACTAGGTTTACCGGTGAGTTAAACAGCAGTTGTAGTCCCTTCATAATTATGTCCCTGGCTCACCTTGGCCTAGTTTAGCTAGAAAGTCTGGCTTTAGCCCCAGCAAGGTAATTAATTTCACACTCACAATGTCTTTTATATTGCAGCTTTTGGCGGCTAACATTGTTTCAAAGTCCTAGGTCACATGATGTCCTTAGAGCTCCATTAGCAGCAAAATAAAAACGCTCTGGGGACACAGAGGCTAGGATCTAATAGCTTCATTGGCAAAGTATGTGCATACAGTATTAAGCGCTGAACATGGCATACATGTGGTGGTGTACACACACACACACACAAACCACGTATGGGTGGTGATAGACATATGAAAAATTGCATTGCCATACAGTAAGTCAGCACAGCCATGTGATGAATTGCATTTATTGTGCATCTTTGACAGCCTCACCTGCCTCCTGCCCACAGACCACATACTCTGGGACTTATTCCAGGATCCCAGCCCTTCCCCCAAGCAGCTTACAAAAGCCTATAAACAAATCTTGTCCAAAAGTATTTCCTTTCCACAAACGTGGGGGGAAAATGCACACTTAACTCCTGCACCAGTCTGATTTCTCATGACTCTGCAAGACTAGAAATGGAGGCTTTATACATAGGTTTGGCAGAATTTGATCTTTATTTATTTATTTTACAGTTTTCACAGATAACACCAATGTTTATTTTAAAGCAATTTTATCTATTTACATTTTCACAGTTGTGTGGAACTATGGGTTTTAAGCATTTTTTTCTTCAATTTTTATCAATTTAAATTTCCACAATTGCAGAAAATTATGGTGAGTAAGAATTATGTAATGACAGTAGGCATTGGGATTCAAAACTGTAAAGCTTTATTAAACCATTAGAACACAAATTGTCAACATCACATATCAAAATATACAGAGTACATATCCTTAAATCAACAAATCATATCTGTTTTTACTATTTATTCACTAGTCCATTTGTAACAAGCCTAATTCAAAAGTCGAAATAATTTGATTTTGGTTCTATATTTTTCTTTATTTATTTATCTGTACATTTCTATTATCAATGGAAATATATTTTCATCAGTTTGTGCCCGTATGGCAAAAATCAACATTTATAGAGAAAAATCTAATCCTTTCCAAGCTATGTATACCATCAGAAAGGGGATGGCCTCAGCCTTCCAGTGGGACTTTTCCTTCTGCACCCCCACAGCACCAGTCACAATTTCAGCTTTAGTTGTCAATTACAGGCACTGAATCAATTTATAGAAGTAAAAAATATTTGTTTGCATCAGAAAATCTAAAATGAAGGAAATGTTTATCCAGGTGCACTGGAATAAAAAGAATACAGGAAGCAATGGCCATAACAACATTACTTTCATGTTCGCAATACTAGAGCTGCTGAAAATTCATAGAGTTTAAGACAAGAGAGTATATTATGATCATCTACTCTGATGACCTGAATTACTCAGGCCGTAGAATTTAGAATTTCACCCAATAGCTCCTGCATCAAGCCCAATATCTTGTAGTTAAACTAGAGCCTACCGTTTTTGGAAAGACATCCAATCTTGATACAAGAACTTCAGAAGATAAAGAATCTTCTACATTCCTTGGCAATCTATTCCTCTAGTTAATTACCACTCCCTCCCCATTGTCAAAGATTTGTGCCTTATTTCTGATTCAAATTTTCCTAGCTTCTACTTCCATCCATTGGATCCTGTTATGCCTTTGTCTGCTTGAATTAACTGTCCTTTCATCAAAGATCTTCTCCTTACATAAGTACTTATGGAATATAAACAAGTCACCTCAATCTTTTCATTGACGAGCTAAATAGACTGAGCTCCTTAAATCTCACTTTTTGGGTGTGTTTTCCAGACCGTAAATCATTCTTGTAGCTCTTTTCTGAACACACTCCAATTTTTCAATTCTTTTTGAAGTGTGGCCAGCAAATCTGGGCACAGAATGTCAGCAGTGATCTTACAATTGCTGTATGTGGTGGTAACAACACCTCCCTACTCTTATTCAATATTCTCCTTTTTTCACATACAGGAATAATGGTCTCATATTATACTTAGATTGTAAGCTCTGTGGGGCAGGACTTTTGGCCACAGTATTGCACTGAGAGCTCATTTTCAGCTAGTTATCCACCATGAACCCGAAAACCTTTTTAAGAGACACTGCTTTCCCAAATACAGTCCCCCACCCTACAAGTATGGCCTACATTTCTTTGTTTCTAGATGCATGGCTTTGCATTTGACTACTAAAAAACATAGTGTTTGACTGCAACCAGCTTTTCAAACAATACAGATGATTCCGTTTTGAAACCGATTACAAGTTTTGTTACAAACCTAGAACTCAGGGTAGGTTTGCCAAGTGCTGCCAACCTTTCAGGGAATTTGGAAGAACCCCGAGACAAACTTAAGAGAAACCGAGTTGGGTTGTATTTTTAGTGGAAAACGATGTTTTCCAGGTTTCTGACTGAAGCCATGTAAAATGTAATGCTTTAGCCTGTGTTTTGTTTTAGACTTGGGGGCAATGTTCAGAGTGTACAAACCCATTCAAACTGAAATGGTGAGTTTGGACAACTCTAATAAGATGAAAATCTTCCCTGCAGCCATCACAAGGTCCATGGACTGCCAAATTGCCTAATGCACTTGAAAACCATAGGACTTTGCTGGCCCCCAACACAGGATGAATTTCAAACATAATGGATAATTGCTTAGAACAACGCTTCTTCAGCTCTCATCCCGTTACGGCCCTACTCTACTTGCGCTACATTGATGACATCTTCATAATCTGGACCCATGGGAAGGAGGCCCTTGAGGAATTCCACCAAGATTTCAATGATTTCCACCCTACCATCAACCTCAACCTGGACCGGTCCACTTCCTAGACACTACAGTGCTAATAAGCGATGGTCACATAAACACCACCCTATACTGGAAAGCTACTGACCGCTATACTTACCTACATGCCTCCAGCTTTCATCCAGACCACATCACACGATTCATTGTCTATCACCAAGATCTAAGATAGAACTGCATTTGCTCCAATCCCTCAAACAGAGACAAACACCTACAGAATCTCTATCAAGCATTCTTAAAACTGCAATACCCACCTGGTGAAGTGAAGAAACAGACTGACAGAGCCAGAAGGGTACCGAGAAGTCATCTACTACAAGACAGGCCCAACAAAGAAAGTAACAGAACACCACTAGCCATCACCTACAACCCCCAACTAAAACTTCTCCAGCACATCATCAAGGATCTATAACCTATCCTAAAGGATGATCCCTCACTCTCACAGACCTTGGGACACAGGCCAGTCCTTGCCTACAGATAGCCCCCCAACCTGAAGCAAATACTCACCAGCAACTACACACCACACAACAAAAACACCAACCCAGGAACCAAACCCTGCTACAAACCCCAGTGCCAACTCTGTTCACATATCTATTCAAGGGAGACCATCATAGGACTTAAGCACATCAGTCCATCTGGGGCTCGTTCACCTGCACATCTATCAATGTGATATATGCCATCATGTGCCAGCAATGCCCCTCTGCCATATACATTTGCATAGAGACTGTCCGGTTTGGCCAAAGAATAAATGGACATAAATCTGACATCAGGAATCATAACATTCAAAAACCAGTAGGAGAACACTTCAATCTCTCTGGTCATCAATAATAGACCTAAAAATGGTAATTCTTCAACAACAAAAACTTCAAAAACAGACTCCAACATGAAGCTGCAGAACTGGAATTAATTTGTGAATTGGATACCATCAGATTAGGCCTGAATAAAGACTGGGAGTGGTTGGGTCATTACAAAACCTAAACTTAATTTCCCCAATACTAATTTCTCCCTAGTGTTACTCACACCTTCTTGTCAACTGTTTGTAATGGGCCACTCTCTTACCACTTCAAAAGTTATTTTCCTCCCTTGGTATCCTGCTATTAATTGATTTATCTCGTTAGACTGACCTCACACTTGGTAAAGCACCCCCATCCTTTCATGTATTTATACCTGCTCCTGTATTTTTCATTCCATGCATCTGATGAAGTGGGTTCTAGCCCACAAAAGCTTATGCCCAAATACATTTGTTAGTCTCTAACGTGCCCCGTTGTTTTTGCACAAAATATGCATTTACAGGATGGGAGGCCAAGTTTACTCGCCGGGTGCTATACTGGCACAGCTAGAGTGCTTGCAGCTATGCCACTGTGGCACTGTTGCGTAGATGCTTCCTACAGTGATGGAAGCAGGTTTTCCAATTGATGTAGGTAATCTACCTCCTTCAGTAGCAGTAGCTAGCTGTCAACCTAGCCACAAATTATTGTGATAGCCATTAAAATGTCAAAAACATTGCTTCTGTTGATCTTCACACATCTACACCAGGGGGTTAGGTTGGTGAACTGTGGCACTCAGGGTAAAATTTTACAACCCTGAGTGACGTAGCTATGACTTTTAAACATAGACCAGGCTTAATAGTGTTCAAAATGATGCTCTAAAGCATATAGGATTGGATCTATAATCTTTCATTAATTATTAAGGCAAGTTTCCTCGCATCATGTCCCCCACACAAAAAAAAATAAAGAAAAAACAGCTTCAAATAACATTCCTTGCACTATTTGCCAAAAAGTGAGAGAGAACATTTGCACTCTTCTCTGCACTGAAAGTGCAGTAGGAAGAACGGTCTATCATGGCCCTGTCAGTCAAGTTTTGATCTCCTTAGTGAGTTTGACTGACAAGTGACAGTACTTTGGTTTCTGTTTGTTATAGAAAATTATTGTGATTACTGTTAAAACTTCAAAAAACAAAAGAGTTTCTGGTTTCCCCCACTACCACCAAAGATATTTGAACAATAGCAGTGATTACCTTAGACAGAAGAATAAATTGTAATTTGGTGTTCATTTAAATGCTCTTTCATCTCATTTTCAGTCAATAATTATTATTATAGTGACTCTTGGTTGAGCCTGGAATATTGTGATCCAAATGACCTGCCCTGCTGACATTCAGAGAAGTCAGATAGAGACTGTATTTCCATCCATTGTCACAAGCCAAGTTCAGAATGTGGATGTTATCCTCTCACTGCAGCATGCAATCCCCAATGAGGTTCCTCACATCCTGAAGCAGAAGATTGAAGCCTCCTGTGTAAGTGGGTGCTGAATTTCATCCGATGTACATAACCCATGACTAAAAATGTGCAATTCTCCCCTTTGTACTGTCAAGAAAAGATTGAATTCACCACCATGCTTAAGGCCTTGCACCAGGCCTATCAACCACACAATTCCCATTATGTCCTGTTTACAGAGTGAGGAGCTCTTGTGATGAGCTTCTGCACAAGAGCAAATTTCACCCAGAGGGAAGAGAGATTGAGAAGCTCCAGCATCTCTTTGTGATTTCCACCATCTCCATTACGATGGTGCCATGCATGCATTGTTCAAGACATCCATCACTTGTACACAATCAAAATTTTAAAACCTGTTCTGGTTGTAAATCTGAATTAAATGAGAGAACAATACCCTTTGGGAAGCTATTGTGTTTAAACACTTTCTTCAGTGTTCTCAGTTCTAAATGTGATGCACTCCCCTGCACGTGTGTGTGTGGTTTTTTTTTGTTAGAAGGGCAGACGTTAACTTGATTAAAGCTATTTACCCTGATATTTCAGTCAAAGATCAGGAGATGATATGACCTTAAAGAAAAAGTGGTGAAACAGAAGTCCTTTACAAATGAGGGTTTAAAGCTGAATTATACTTTTATTTATGAAAAGGACATTTATAAGGGGTAGTCATATTGTGAGAGAAGTCTGCACAAGATTTTCACTCCACAAAGGAGAAAGTATCATTCTGTAGCTTGGTGTGGAAAAAGGAGTCCAGGGTGTTATTTTTTATCTGTATCATATGCATCTCTGTTTATCTGTATGATACTACACTGTCTCAATGCACAGAGTTCAATCAAAGGCAGCTGTAAGGGGAAAACCCACAGGAAACGAAACAATGAGAGATAAGACACCTGGGGTAAACAACTTCAAAGGAGTTAAAACACCAATGCCTGGGACATCAACTAGTGAGAAGCTACCTACCTGGCTCCATACAGGCAAGAATGGTTTGCTCTCCCCAAGGCTGAGCTTAGGATCAAAAGAGGATACTAAATTGTTACAGGACCCCAGCCTCATAAAGGCAGAGGTTCTGCCAGGGGCTGCCAGTGAGCATCAGAGCGAGCTGACGGGCTAACAACGAGACACAAAGAGAGAGAGACACACACATTCAAACTACAGCAGGGCAGTCAACTTTTCCTAACTCGGAGATGGAGATAACTGGGTTAGGTGAAATATACCAGAGCTTGCAAGGAAAGATTACAGGTTCGGTAAGAGGAAATATGCATGTAGACACTTTGCTCTGCATGCTTTGGCCTTTGGGTGAATGAATATATAACGTTTTGTTCTGAAGAAGCTGGTTTTGAGTCACTTTACTCAGCTTGCTGGTCACAAGTCCCAAAGTAAAAGGGCTCACAGGTGCCAAACACAACTGGGCCTGTCACATTAATATTGCAGGGAGACATGGAGACTGCAGTCCAGACATCCAGTCCCAGGTGATTGAACTTCCCCAGAGGAGGGGGAGGGGAGTGAAGCCTATCCCCAGAGAGATGCACCCCAGAGTCTAAAGTGCAGTTCTCCCTATAACCTGAGACTCAGTGGGTATTTTTTGCAGTGGGTATTTTTTTGCAGTATTGCCCATCCCAAGCATTAAAATATTGCGAGCTAGGCATCCAAAAAACACAAGATTAGCTGAAAAATCATGAGATATTAAAAACCCATTTGGGTTCATTTATTTGCCTTCTGGTCTTTGAGCCTTTAGGATGCACTCGAGTCACATTTTCAAGCTTTTCTTCACAACCACAAGAATACAAAGTTATTCTTTTTAAAAAAATGAAAGCTCAGATTCTTGCATAGTCACATCACTCAAGGAACTGCAGCTCTAGGAAACTTATCAGATATTGTGAGACTTATCTTATAAAAATCATGCGAGTTGGCAACACTGCTTGGGTTTTGCAAAGGAACAAAGCCAGAACACAGATGCAGAAAAACTCATAAACGAGGTGTGTGATGCCATATCTATGAGGTGCAAGTAAGTTTAAAATTTGGAAATGTATGTGCCCAAGTGTGTCTGAAAGAGGTCTAAACCTGCAAGTTTTACTTCTGATATTGCTTTTCAATACCCTAACAACAGCAAAGACTGATCTGAGATACACCAAGGCATAAAGAAACCAAAGGAAGGTATTGAGTATTCAGGCTTTCCCTGAATAAGGCCCCTTTTCTCCCTGAAAGACACAGAAAACATGATTACTGATCACAGCCCTGGATTTATTTATTGTTTTGGTTAATTTTTAGTTGTTGTTGCTAATTTGCACCTCAGAGGCTACCTTGCCAAATTTTCCTTCTCATAGGTTTGGAGTTTGAAAATTACAGTTCATATTTTTTAAGTTCGCTCCGATTTGATTCATTATCTGTATGAATCAAACTGAGCTGCCAGGATATTGTTTATTACTTTTGATAGCTGCGAGTGCACATAAGATTTTGTTTTTATGATTATTATATTATTATTATTATTATTGTTGTTGTTGTTGTTAGCCCAAAGTACAGTGCAGAGCCGAGTTCCAAAACTAACTAGTCTCAAACCTTTAAAGCTCACTTCAAATTATATTTTTCTTTAAATTACAGATTACATATGAGTAAAGGGGAGAAAAAGCTTTCAGCCTGTGGGATGACCGCGGGTCAAACATCCTAATCAGGAAAAGAAACAGCTTCTCTTTCAGAGGTTTCAGTGAGTGAGTTCTGGCATTGCTTGAGTCATTCAGTTTGGAAAATGATAATTATCAGGTTTTGTTACACTAGCCAGTCAGTCAGCAAAATGATCTGCTTGAGATTGGCACTCAGTCTTTCAGCATTCTTCACAGAAGAGTTTTGTTTACTATAAATTGATAATAGCTCTGCATTTTCAAGTGATACATTTTTTGGAAAATATATCTTCTGAATGGGAGAAAAAATATTAAAATGGCTGGTCAGAGATAACAGTAACGTATCAAAAACACCATCCGTGTGGAAGTAGGAGTATCAGTAACAGATAAAAGCCATACAAGATAAGCAAAACGATGGGGGCTTGGGCATTCTGCCAGAGGAAGTCTTGGTGGACGTATCTTTTTTCAATAATGAACTCCCACTAGAGCCTGCACTTTATGAGTCTGACACATCTAAATTACATTCAGCAACATTTAAATGTTGAAATAATAGGATAAATTCAAACCAATTAGAGAGCATATGGAATATTGCTTTCCTAATGGTATGCATAAGCATCTTTTGTCAGTTCTATCAGATTAAAGACCCCAAGTGCCTGCAGTGATCAGATCTGTGGTGATAAATGGGCACAGTGGTGCAAGCAGAGCTGCGTGCGAGCTCTGAGGTGGGTCTAATACAGGAGAAGGAATCTGCATTGCAGTTGGAGAATTCTCCCTTTGTTTCAGGGAAGCATGGAAATGAGACTGCATTCTTAGCCCAATCAAAGTCCATTGTTTTACCAGGTCAATGTCGTTATAGAAGCACATTTTCATATTCTCACCTGGCATCACTGCCTTAAAATGAATGCCCCACAGAAAACCTCAATTAACCTTCAGCTGACAATGACACAGAGTAATTCTTTCTTCTCTTTCTACTGCACAAAATAAAATAAAAACATATTCTGAGCTTGGAAGCGCAAAAAACATTTACACAGAACAGCAGAAGGAAACAAGCTGTATAAATGCTCTGAAAAGTCAAAAATAAAGCACCAACCAAATTAGAAAAAACATTAAGGACTAACACCTCAAAGCTAGGCAGAAAAGAGCAATTCAACACATTTTTTCAAGTGGTTCTTATTATTTATTATATATTGATCAATAACAGCATCCACATCCTGTACAAGACATAGAGGAATATCATAGTCCGTCCCTCAAGAAGCGTAATGTCTTAGACCCCAATTCCCCACTAAGAACCACACAGGTAGACCTCTAAATCAATGGGATTCTGCATGAGGGCTAGGTCCTGCCACATGATTCTCAGTGAACTTAAATGGGGCTTAAATGGGAAAACATTTAAAGACGCTTTTAGATTTAAATTTAGTCTTTTTTTTTAAATGAAAAATAGCTTTGTTGACTAAAACCAATTTGTTTTGTGGAAAATTATCATTTTGGTTAAAATTTACTTCAAAACATAATGAGAAGCCAGAAACCAAAATATTTCTGTAAAGAATTTTGGAAATTTGGTTAAAAAAATTCAATTGTCAAAAACTCATTTTGCTTTTAAATGAGCCCTCCCTTCAAAAAAATAAAAATAAATCAACACTGGTTTTTGAAAACCACAAAAATTAACAGGCTTACATTGTTATCAAAATTGTTTAAAACTAGTATGTGCTCATGTAATTAAAAATTGTTATCATAATGCACGTGGAGGGGGCAAATTAAGGCTGCAAAGCAACCTTAATTCTGGTATTTCAAGTGTTTGACTTTGCAACCTTAAGTCTTTTTATTTATTTATTATTATTAATTATTATTATTATTATTTTGGTAAATGTAATTGCATAATTTTACTTTAAAAAGCAAATGGAAAAAAAACAAACTCCATCACGTGGAATCATAGTGACCCCAGCTTGGGTCATCAGCAGTGTTCGGATCTTTATATCCATAGCACAGACCACTATCACTTCAGCTAACAGAGTAACTGATAGGTGAGCCAGTCACTAAAAGAGGATGGGAGACATACTTTGCCAGTGGGTTTAATAGATATTTCCTGACAGCAGACGAATGTAGAGATACAGGACAACTGGGTTCAGTTCCAGAGGAGTTAAAGTGCAGAGGAGTATCTGTCAGTCTATAAGGCACCGCTAATCCCTAACAGAAGTATTGGAGCATAAGCTTTTGTGGGTGATTACCCACTTCGTCAGACACGTGTGTATTCACCCACAAAAGCTTATGCTCCAATACGTCTATTAGTCTATAAGGTGCCACAGGACTCTTTGTAGCTTTTTACAGATCTAGACTAACACGGCTACCCCTCTGATGTTAGGGGTTATAGACCCTTGTGCCCCTACCCTGCCTATGTCCCCCTCTGCTTCTAACTACCCCACCCCCTGGCTCCTGCCCTATGCTCCACCACCGTACCCCCATGTGTACCTATATATCCCTCCAGTACTCCACCAGTTCCTGTCCTCACTTCACTCAGCTCTTGTGCCACTCCCCGCACCCCCCCACACACATCTCCCCAACCTCTGTCTCCTGCATTTCTCACTCCTCTGAATTCTAGTGTGGCTGACTCCTTGTTCTCCTCACTGCCTGGGTCCCAGCAAGGGATGCACTGAAAGCACAAGAGAGACAGTCTCCCCACACTCAGTTCCTGTGCCTGATGCCACAGTGGTCCCAAGCATCTGACTGGAGCAACAGCAGAGAAAGTCCTGCTTAGCCTCTGCACTCGAGGGGTAGAGCATGCTCAGTGCAGACAGATTCTTTAGAGAGTTTAGTGGCCAAATTCTAAGTCTCTACTGAGCATGTGAAAACTGAGACTATTTTCAGAGGGATATAACTCGGCTAAATTTGGATGGATTTTTACGGGATGGTAAAAGGCACATCCATGACAACAGGATGACCCCTCCTCCCCCCCCTTCATATTTTAAGTCCCTGCTCCAAGGAATGGAGGTGCCAGAGCTCCTCAACACAGGAGCAAAACAATGTATTTTCCCCTAATCTCATTCTTGGAAATGGCTGGACCATTTTAGTTGAAGTTTTCTGAAGGCAGACACCCAGCATGGAAATTTAAACCTGGATGGTTCAAGTTTGGCAAACAACTGAAAACAGGGTCTTATAGTGGAACATGTTAGGTAGTCTTAAGTCTAGACAGCACTACCAGCTCTGCCGATCACAGCGGTGCAGTTTAAGTAACTCACCATGGCAGCGTAAATCCTGTATACCCTTTGGCTAGCACTCTCTATTGCCCTTCCAACTGATATTTTTTTATTACTGTTTCTTGCACTTTAAATCAATTTAAAGCTTTTAAGATACATAAGTATGAGGCGCCAGACCCAAGCGGGTGTAACCTGAAGTATTAGCTCTAGTGATCGTAATGGATTTACATGGATTTATACCAGCTCAGGAAGCATCCCAAGCAGTTTAAACTGTCTAGAAGCATAGAACATCGGAAGCAAAGGGATCCTATCTAGAACCACAGTCTGGTTCAGATGTTCTAAGCAGTAGGTCTATTTAAGATCATCTTGGTCTCGCTTGCCTCCTATCCTCTGATTGCAAATTGGCTTAACTGGCTACCTGGGCTTATAGGGGGTCCTTCCACTTCCCCACCCCCAAGTCCCTAGTGTAAAAGGCAGACCCCAGCAAGAAGGTCACCTGTGCTCTGGCAAGCCACAACTGTTGCAACAGCCCCTTGGGCTGCTGTAAATTGTACTCTAAGCCCTTCTCTATCTTGACTTAAGCACTGCTTGTCCAGAATAGAGAAGCACGCTCCAGCTTGTGCATGTAAACATATCAGAAAAACATGCATATCCTCCAACACTAACTTTAGCACGTCAGCTGGAGATATTTAGGGCCCAGGCGTATATGCCTCGAGAATATCTGAACAGCACGCAAAGCTCTTAAATGCTGCAAGCAGTGAGAATGCAATTCCCCTGCTCATGCTTAATTCCTCCTTTTACAATAATCTTCCCACCTCAGTTCACTTATCCCCACTCTCTCCTCCTCACTGCTATTCACTTTTAAGAAGTGCCTTCTCTGAAAGGCCAGTGCAGCTCCAGGGACGTGCCAACTCTCATGATTTTATCATGAGTCTCATGCTATTTGGTGTTTTTCTTAAAGCCCTAGCTCCCAGAGGCATTTCATTACATGAGAAGTTAAGTTTTCATTTAAATAAAAAAGTGACTTTCTAGCCCTTGTGGCTGCACAAAGAGCTTGAAAATGTGACCAAAGTGAAGCCCAAAGGTTCAAAACCCAGAGAGCAAATAAAAAGAACTAAGATTTTTTATTCTTTTAAAATCTCATGATTTTTAAGCCAATCTCAGGACTAGTTTACAATTTTTTGAACGCTTTTGGTCAGTACTACTGGCTACTGCTATATAACTACTATCATCTACTTACATATTTCAGCAAACTTAGTGCTGGGTTCTCTATTTAGCCACATAATAGATACAGCATGAGCTTACCTCACCCCACCCATATGCTGATAGCCTGACTTGAAGGGACCTTTCTGAGTGAGTGGGTTATTCTGTCTCTTACAAGCCTCCGCTCCTTTGCCAAACGTGCTAACTACAGTGCCACAGAGTATTAATTGTGGCAATGGATTCTTTGTGCAAGGGCAAGAGAGAGAAATGTAGACACCTGTTCACTATGAAAAAGAGCTGCAGATTTAAAACACCACTGAACAAATAATGCTAATAATACCCAGCAAGCAGCTTCCTTCCCAATGTTTTGGGGAGTGATGATTAACTTGCTCCATTCACAATGCAAATGGCAAAGCATTTTCTATTTACAGCTTTTATTTCAATACTGCAGGAATAGCTCATTGTTGGCTGTGAGATCAGGGACTCAACAAATAAGCCAAGAATAGTTTGGCTCACTTGTCTGAACTTTATTAATGCAAAGCTATGGGTTTAAAAGAGTTTATGATCTCAAAGGTTTTGAATTGGTCCCACATTTCCTTCGTAAGAGCTTTTCTCTGGATTTAAATTTCTCTCTTGCCCTTATTTTACTTCCTAGTTGTTGGGGTTTTTTAATTTAATATATTTTTTTTATTTGCCATCCTTTAAAATATACTCAACATCAAATGAACACAAGTTTTAAAAAGCCTGTCTTGCAGCAAAATGGGGATTGGGGACAGATGAAAAATGTACTGATTTACTTAAAAGAGCAAAATTAAATACATCTCACACTGTTTTTCAACATGGGGAGATTAAAGAAGCCAAAGAGAGCATGTTATTTTCACATTTCAGAATCTGTTTTTATTGCAATTACTAACAACAGTTGTTGACTAAAGAGGGGGCAAATTAAGGTGAATTTAAAAGCGCTCTTTCCTACTGAACCACACTAAATTCATCAGGATATAAAACGGGTATAATAGTTTGGTCTAAAATTTGCCCTCAGACATTGGATAGTAAAATCAATGGGAGGTACACGTATACTAAGGCAGCAGAATTTGGCCCTTTGGATTTCACTCACTTGGGATAATGTAACATTGCTGCACTCATAACTCTGTCTCCTTCTGCTGCATGAAAGTGAAAAGGCCATTGTTAGTTTCAGAAAAAATAAGCGGCCTCCATATCTTCGTATATCCACTGATTTCTCTGGGAGCGTACCTCAGGAAAGAGACTGCAGGACGAATTCCGATCCCTGCACCAAACAAACTAAATGCTAGATCTCAAATTCCCACTGCCTTGCCTAGGCCTGGAGAATCCTCTGATCACCTTTGAGAAGGCAGGACTTCACCCAGGAATCACTCGAATGCCCACATTTATTCCAACACCTTTATCAGCATGGAAAGAAGCAGTGTCGTTGAAGGGAACAGTTAATGTGAGTCTAATAATAAATCCCCGAATCTTTACAAAGGTAACACCAACATAGCTGTACTTATACCTCTGCCACGTTTACATCACAAAACAAACCAGTCTGAACTGCCACTTCAGCCTTGGTCTGTTAGCCCCAGAACAGGGCCACTCCTTGCCTTTGGTATGGTAACTGACCTTTGCATGCAGGGTAAGCCAGCAGTGGCCATACACTCATCAGCTCCCTAGGCTATTTTCCAGCACTTAGTTCAGGCTCAGTTTGTGACCAACCCTATCTTCAGCCCTCTGCAGCAACTTCCAGAGTGCCACTTTAGGAGAGCCTCCAATGGGGAAAGAGAAGGCATCAGGAAGTGGGGTGTGGGATTTCCTGC
This sequence comes from Mauremys mutica, assembly GCF_020497125.1. Lineage (NCBI taxonomy): Eukaryota > Metazoa > Chordata > Testudines > Geoemydidae > Mauremys > Mauremys mutica. Next base: position 209,409,265 of record NC_059073.1, read on the forward strand.
CAGATGTCTAAACCAATCAGGGCTTTGAAGAGCACAGAGGCTCTCTCCTTCATAGCCATTTATTGCTCATGGGCAAAATGGTTTCTCCACACAACACACGGGTTGGGGTGAAGCCTCCACCAAGCACTTGGCTAGAATAGCCAGGCCAGGTGCTACGGAGATGTATAAGAGATGGGGGAAGAGGAATCCTCCCAACCCGAACTGAAAGCAGCTATACAGATGATCTATGGAGACTACTCCAGGTCAATCAATAATATAAGTCCCCTGGCCTACTCACTCCGCCCTCAGGCCCATAGCACTCTATCTGCTTTCTGCATGCCACTATGCACCAGGGAGCCCCATATATCTCAGCTCTATGCTTTTCAGGGGGGTTACAGACCCTGGAATCCTGACCTGTCCCAGTGCAGAGAGGAGCTGCATTAGTTAGCTGCTAAAAGAGCCTCCAGGGATGTGGCAGGATTGGCCCCATTGTGTAAAGCTGTGTAACACTGTATATTCCATTACAGTGTACAATTGTCACCCGGTTTGTTCAATTCCTTCTTGATTATATTCGGCTTCATTAAACCTAAGTAATGACCTTGCTTCATTTTAATAGCTACCGTATTTCCATTTTAAATGTCTTACTGAATATTTTCTTCCTCTTTTAGACCTTTCTGTGACCTCTAAGCAGTTTCATGCCCAATCCCATTGTTCATTTTCCTTCTCATTCTGTTTCGTTCCATGCAGGCAGCTTCCTGCGTATGAACTTTGTTGAAGCATCTCTCTGGTTTCTGCCTTTCAGTATCTCCAGGGGTCTGATTGTGCATGCAGCCCTTGAAACTGAATCAAACAGGCACCTTTGTCCTGAGATGATGGAAAGTTAGCTGCTTTGATTCCTGTTGCTATTGTGTGCAGGGCTTAAAAGTGGCAAAGCTTAGACAAATCCGCCATTTTATGGCTATTGTATAACTCTTTGCTCGTGTCTTTTTTTTACATGAACATACACTTTCAGCACAGGCTACTTCATATAATTAGCACCCCCACAAATATGTTAATTTGCATTTGATTCTTAAGATATAACACAGGTGAACATAGTACAATGAAAGAGTGGAATGAGTAGTGAAGATTAAATCTCTGTGCACCTACAAAAGCAAGGAAAACCAGAGTGAAAACAGCCACAGCCCCATTCACTCAGTCCCTTTGTGTTTTTGCAATGCCACCTGTGTAATCGACCATCAGAGATTTCCCCTAGATAATATCACTTGTACAAATACATAGTGTGAGACACAGCTGCCTCTATCTAGCTATATGCTTTTGTAATGAAATACGCTTGCCTAGAGAACACTTAATAGATAAATGCCTGAACAGGAGATATTATCAAAGGTAAGGGAAAAACTCAGGGCATTGGAGAGTTGTGGGTGATATGCACATATATAAAGGGCTGGTAAAGGGGAAGAGGCAATCCCCTCCCTTTCGCTTGTCAATGGAGTTTGTCATTTTTGTTTCTCTTAGAGGAATGTCCTTGAATTGTCCTTCCATGTGTATTTGTACTATATAACAACAGGGAACCTTATTGCTATGGTATTTTAAGGGCTATATACTTTTTTAAAAGACTTTTTGAGCCAATAAAGGTATGTCTATACTGCCATGAAACACCAGCGGCTGGCCGGGGTCAGCTGACTTGGGCTTGCAGGCTACGTGGCTATCAAATTGCAGTGCAGACATTTGGGCTTGGGCTGGAGCCTGGGCTCTGAGACTGGGGGGCTCCTAGAGCTTAGGCTGCAGCCTGAGCCCAAATGTCTACACTGCAATTGATAGGCCCCACAGCCCAAGTTCCACAAGCCCAGTCAGCTGACCTGGGCCAAATGCAGGTGTTTTATGGTAGCATAGACATACCATAAAGGACAGTTTGCTGTTTTGAAGAGTATATATAATCTAAAAGGATTGCTATATGTTGGATTAATCAGAGGTTGTTGAGGCACAACATAATAGTACATAGTTTAGCAGAGTTCAGTTGTCATTTGATGCTAATATGCCTATTACTTTATTCTGCATGACTTTCAGAAAGCAGGAGCTCATGTTAGAGGCTGGTAATTGTATGGCTTGAGGGTAAAGCCCATTCTGACCTCAGCAACCTACACATCCCAGTGGGCTGCTAGGAAACATAGGTTACTTCCATAGCATTGTTGCTGGTGATGTGGATTATCTGTTTAGCTGGAAAATTGCTTTATTAGGAGAGTCTGTATTAAAGGGTGTAGCAACCTGCATGGAACCCAGAGGGCGGGGCAAGGATTGCAGAAGAGATGAGTTTGGAGAAGGCACCAGGAAGTAAGGCCTTGTCTACACTACAAGACTATTTCGAATCTACTTAAGTCGAATTTGTGGATTCGACCTTATGAAGTCGAATTTGTGTATCCACAGTAAATACACTAATTCGAATTTCTGAGTCCACAGTAACGGGGCTGGCGTTGACTTTGGAAGCGGTGCACTGTGGGAAGCTATCCCACAGTTCCCGCAGTCCCCGCTGCCCATTGGAATGCTGGGTAGAGCTCCCAATGCCTCCTGGGGGAAAAATGTGTCGAGGGTGCTTTTGGGTAACTGTTGTCATTGAACCGTCAATCACGCCCTCCCTCCCTGAAAGCTCCGGCGGGAAATCTGTTCGCGCCCTTCTCTTGTCGGTTACAGCGCGTACGCCACAGCACTGCAAGCATGGAGCCCACTGCTATCATCGCTGCACTTATGGCCGTTGTCAACTCCTCGCACCTTATCGTCCACCTCTTCCACAGTCAGCTGCTGAGAAATGGGGCGAGGAGGCTCCGGCAGCGCGGTGAGGACAGGAATTCACAGAGTGGCGCAGACCTCTCACAAAGCAGGTTACGCCGCGCCGTGGAGATCATGGTGGCAATGGGTCAAGTTCATGGTGTGGAACGGCGATTCTGGGCCCGGGAAACAAGCACGGACTGGTGGGACCGCATAGTGCTGCAGGTCTGGGATGAATCACAGTGGCTGCGAAACTTCAGAATGCGTAAGGGCACTTTCCTTGAACTCTGTGACTTGCTGTCCCCTGCCCTGAAGCGCCAGGACACCCGGATGCGAGCAGCCCTGAGTGTGCAGAAGCGAGTGGCCATAGCCCTCTGGAAACTTGCAACGCCAGACAGCTACCGGTCAGTAGCGAACCACTTTGGCGTGGGCAAATCTACCGTGGGGGTTGCTGTGATTGAAGTAGCCCACGCAATCGTTGAGCAACTTCTCTCAAAGGTAGTGACTCTCGGAAACGTCCAGGACATCATAGATGGCTTCGCCGCGATGGGATTCCCAAACTGCGGTGGGGCTATAGATGGGACTCACATCCCTATCCTGGCACCAGCCCACCAGGCCAGCAAGTACATTAACCGAAAGGGCTACTTTTCAATGGTGCTGCAAGCACTGGTAGACCATAGGGGACGTTTTACCAACATCTTCGTTGGGTGGGCGGGCAAGGTTCATGACGCGCGTGTGTTCAGGAACTCTGGTCTGTTTAAACGCCTCCAGGCAGGTACTTTCTTCCCGGACCACAAAATAATGGTTAGAGATGTGCAGATGCCTACAGTGATCCTCGGGGACCCAGCCTACCCGCTAATGCCCTGGCTCATGAAGCCCTATACAGGCGCCTTGGACAGAGAGAAGGAACTCTTCAACTACTGGCTGAGCAAGTGCAGAATGGTGGTGGAGTGTGCTTTCGGACGTCTCAAGGGGAGATGGCGGAGCTTACTGACTCGCTCGGACATCAGCGAAAAGAATATCCCCGTAGTTATTGCTGCTTGCTGTGTGCTACACAATCTCTGTGAGAGCAACGGCGAGACCTTTTTGTCCAGATGGGAGGTTGAGGCAAATCGCCTGGCTGCAGTTTACGCTCAGCCAGACACCCGTGCCGAGAGAATATCCCAGCGGGAAGCGCTGTGTATCCGGGAGGCTTTGAAAGCAAGTTTCCTCGGAGAGCAGGGTAACCTATGACTCTCCACTTGCTTTCAAGAGAAACTGACCCTGGGCTTGTGTCTGTATGTGTCGATTTCGATCTGCGGTTACATACCCCGTTCTCCAAGTTTCCCCCACTTCCAAAGCACGTTTTAAAGCAAATTAATTGTTACACTCATTATTAATAAATCTTTGTTTTACTTTGCATTTCTGTTCAGGTGTTGAAACATGGATGCATACTGTGCTGGGCACGGTGTGCACTGATGTACAGACCGCTTGTTCCATAGAGGAATGACATCCTCCTGCTCCTACATAGGTCTCTGGGGTGGGGGACGGTTGCAAGTGGTTGTGCATGAAGGGGAAGGATTGCAGGAAGGGGTGGGTTTGCAGGAAGGGGCGAGAGGTGCCTTCTTTGGAAAGGGTTTGGATGACGGCAGTGGGCTGTGGGTTTGGGCGTAGGAAGGGGTGATGGGTGTGGGGGAAGGGTGAGTATCTGTCCGTGGATGAGGGCTCTTGTTGGGGCTCAGGGCAGCGGAGAGGCTCTTTGCTACGGTGGAAGTGCATGGTAAGGGCAGCGTGCCTTAACATTAAGGGGGTGGCAGGCGCTAGGACCCTGGACAAGCATACACATCACAGAATGACCCGGGGCAGCATACACCACACAGAGTGACCCTGGTGCCTACTGACTGCAGTGTGTGTGTGCCCTGCAGTTGATCATGGCCCCAAGTCTGTACCCTGGTAATGTAGGCTATACCGTGCAATTATAAATCCCCCCCCCCATACACAAAAAAATCCTCTGACACGAAAGACGTGACCGAAACACTGAATAACAGCAAACAGCTTTTAATAATCTAATACACACTGGGGGGATGAAACTTGGATTTGGGACTGGGTGAGCCTGTAAGGGAAGCACTTCTACAAATTTATAGTGTGAGAGGTGTGTGGTACATTAGCGCTATGCAGTGGTGCAGTGACAGTTCTCATGGCCCCTACCGCCCCGCCATCTTGTACTTTTGGGTGAGGGGGGGGCAGGACTTCTTGGCGGGGGAGGGCGGTTGCAGATACACTGCAGGGGGGCTCTGTCCTCCTGCCTGCGGTCCTGCATAACATCAACAAGGCGCCGGAGCATGTCCGTTTGCTCCCTCATTAGCCCAAGCAGCGTTTGAGTCGCCTGCTGGTCTTCCTGCCGCCACCTGTCCTCCCGTTCGATGTGTGTGCGATGCTGTTGACATAGGGTCTCCCTCCACTGTCTCTGCTCTGCCGCCTCGGCTCTGGAGCAAGCCATCAGTTCCGCGAACATCTCGTCCCTAGTCTTTTTCTTTCGCCGCCTAATCTGCGCCAGCCTCTGCGAGGGGGATGCCGGGGCAGTCCAGGAAAGAGCCGAAGCTGTGTGATGGGAAAAGTAACTGATTTCCTTGAACAGATACATGTTTGCGAACAGTGAACACAGTCTAGTCAGTTTCTCTGAACAAGACCATACAGGGCAACAAGTCTCACGAGATCTCAGGACAAGTTCGAGATTTCGGAATACGCTCTCATTGGCTGCGGCATTGCACAGGAGAGCGGACAAGTGGGGAGAGACAGCTGAATCCGTCTAGCAGACAGTCCTGGTAAGCCTTACAGTACATTCTGCTTATCAGTTAATGGATAGCTGTGCCCTCCCGCTAAAGGCAATCTGGAAATCATATACTCTGACCCTTTTCCAGCCACTCCCGCCAGTGCACGGGAAAGATCAATGTATGCTTTTCCTATGTGGCCTACAACACGTGGCTGTTAAGCGAGGGTCATTGTTATGCAAAGTAAAAGTCAACCATTCACAACAGTAACAATACACTAATTGCCCTAATTAGATGCAGCATTTCATGAACGAGATCACCCTGATGCGGGTCCCTCGGAGTCACAAAGAGCGGATGCTAAGGGAAGCCCTTCAGAGACCAGGACCATATGCGGCCATGCTTGTGGAGGCGATGATTCCCATCTACATAAGGATGTCCTGGCGCGGAAGAGTGTGCTTCCATGGAGCACCCAACAAGGCACCTCTCCCCAGGAACCTCCTGCGGAGGCTTTTCGAGGACCTAAATGAGACCTTTCTTGAATTGTCCCTGGAGGATTATTGTTCAATCCCTATATGTGTGGACCTACTTTTCATATAGTTTTTCATTGAAAATTTTATATATAGTATATCTATTTTTTATACCTGTTTTATAAAAAATAAATGTTTACATGTTTATAGCACTTACCGCCTGATCCTTCCCCTGATTCAGAGTCCGGGTTAACGGCCGGGGAGGGTTGGTAGGGGATCTCTGTGAGGGTGATGAAGAGATCCTGGCTGTCAGGGAAAGCGGTATTGTGTTCGCTGTCGCCTGCGCCGTCCTCCACAGACCGTTCCTCATCTTCCACATCGGCGAACATCGAGGAGGAACTGTCCAGGTTCACTATGCCATCCACTGAGTCCACGGTCACTGGTGGGGCAGTGGTGGCAGACCCACCTAGAATGGCATGCAGTGCCTCGTAGAAGCAGCATGTCTGCGGCAGGGCTCCGGAGCGTCCGTTTGCCGCTCTGACTTTTTGGTAGCCTTGTCTCAGGTCCTTGATTTTCACGCGGCACTGCATTGCATCCCGGCTGTATCCTTTCTCTATCATTGCTTTGGAGACCTTCTCGAAGGTCTTTGCATTCCGCTTGCTGGAGCGCAGCTCCGACAGCACAGACTCCTCGCCCCACACACCGATCAGATCCAGGACTTCCCGGTCTGTCCATGCTGGGGACCTCTTTCTATTCTTGGATTGGCCGGACTCCTCTGCTGGAGAGCTCTGCATCGTTGCAGGTGCTGCGGAGCTCGCCCCGATGTCCAGCCAGGATGTCAGATTCAAAGTGCCCAGACAGGAAAATGAATTCAAATTTTCCCGGGTCATTTCCTGTGTGGCTGGTCAGAGAATCCAAGCTCCGACTGCTGTCCAGAGCGTCAACAGAGTGGTGCACTGTGGGATAGCTCCCGGAGCTACTAAATTCGATTTGCATCCACACCTAGCCTAATTCGAGCTAGCCATGTCGAATTTAGCGTTACTCCACCTGTCGGGGTGGAGTACCAAATTCGAACTAAAGAGCCCTCTAGTTCGAATTAAATGGCTTCCTGGTGTGGCCGGTTGAGCGGTTAGTTCGAATTAACGCTGCTAAATTCGAATTAAAGTCCTAGTGTAGACCAGGCCTAAGTCTGCATGCACATGGCTAGTAATGCAAAACTGCAATTGTCAGAGTTCTGTGAATAGTTGTTTTAACATTGAGCCAGTTGAGATTACCCAGCACATGGGCCAAAAAACATAGTGGGAGCAATGGGTGAGTGGCTTGTGTTGTCTACAACACATATGTGGCAGAATTTAGAGGTAATAACATGGTGTAAATTAGAACCCCGACTAACCCCAACCCGCCCACTGTAAAGCTATGCAAGGGAGTCTACACTGGTGTGGTTTACATGCCGAGGAGCTAGAAGGTATAAGTTAAAATAGTGTGGGTATTAAACCAATTTTTTTAAAATGTTAGTTGGTCAGACAGCTTCTATACTACATTTTGGCCTGATAGAATATAGCAGAAACCTCAAACTTGAAATGTTAGTATTTACCATCGAAAAGTCAGTTCCTCTGTCACTACAGCTCTGCTACCAGTGTCACTATAATTATGAGTTTAATATCTGAAATTCATTGATTTCATATTTGTATGCATGTATGCTAACTAAAATTAATTAATTTTAATTGCATACACCAATTACAACATAAGACTCATTTTCCAACATATTATTCCTCACTGATTACATATCCTCTAAGATTGCTTTAATTTTTCATTTTGTGCTTTAAAGTCAAATAATAATATGTATTTCTAATTAAGCACACTTACGTATCTCACTGCTGATTAAATCACTATTTAATATTTTATAAAACAAGCCACCTTTAATTTCCCCCACTGAGAGCAACAGCCTTGTAACTCTTTTTATCCCCTCTGGTTTCATAGATCTTGCCATTTTCAGACTAGACTTCTGAGTTAGTACATCATGTTGCTAGCGGCAGAATTCTTCCATCTTCATAATGAACTATCAATGAAGCGCTTTGTTGACAAGAATTAATTCTCAGGGAAAGGAGGTTTCCTTGACCAAAGTACTCTGATTTAGGGGGTGAGCAGGAATCAAGCCCTCTGCCCTAGAAGAGAAGGAGGGGACATTGAGGGAGAGATTTTCAAAAGTGCCTAAGGGAACACATGTCCCATTGAAAGTCTCTGGGGACTTCACCTTCTAAATTTCTTAGGTGCTTTCAGAAATCTCCCCCGCGGCACCCACCTGTACTGGGCTGGGAGCTGCACAGCGGAGGGGAAGGAGAGGAAGTAATCTTCCCTCCTGTCCCAAGCTGCAGAGTGGTTGTGGAAACACTTAGCACCTCAGAAGCTACATTAGCCCCTGGGATTCTAGAATAACCTGGGAAGTTCTGATCCTGCCTCCACAGCCAACTGTGTGCTGTGAAACCACATCCCAACTTGTGCAGTGGAGTCACACTAATTTCAATTCTAGGTAGGAGTTGGGGGAAGTGGAGAAGCAGCAGATAAGCAGGATTAACCCCTTATTGAACTTGACTTAGTTTTAGAGAGATGCCCAAGGGCTTGTCTATACCAGGCAGTAATATGCATAATTGGGGTGTGAATTCTGTGTACTAGTGTGTTGAACACTACTTGGTCTATGTAAACGCTGCTGGCACAGATGAAAAGTTCTCTAGTACGAGTTAACATAGTACACTGAAATGGGACTACAGTAATGCCCAGTATGAAAATTTTGTGCATGCCAGTAGGGTCTACAAGGGCCAGTTAGTGTGCAACACATCAGTGCACATTAGAATTCACACCCCACAGGTGCACGTTACCACACCATGTGGAGAAGCCCCAAGAAAAGGCCCCAATTCAGCAAAGCACGTAGGGACTGATCCAACGCTCACTGAAATCAGTGGGAGGCTTTCCATTGACTTTAGATCAGACCCTCAAGCACATGCTTATTACCCTCAATGACACAAGTACATGCATAAGTATTTTATTGAATAAGCATATGCTTAAGTCTGGTGCTAAATCAGACTCCAAATTCAGATCTAAATCCAAAAACTTTCCCAAAGTCTGTGGGTGTTTGGATCCTGCACTTTTCTGTGACCAATTCCTGAGGATATGTCCACATCACAAACACCACAGCAGCACAGCTGCAACTACACCATTGTAGTGTAGACACTTACTATGGTGATGGAAGCATTTTTTCCCATCACTGTGGTAAATCCACCTCTCCAAGATGCAGTAACTAAGTCAGTGGAAGAATTCTTCCATCAATCTAGCCGTGTCTAGATTTCAAAAAATTCTTCTACAGTAGTGTAACTTAGGTTACTGCTCTGCTAGTCACTAATGAGTTGGCTAGAGATGCATTGCGGATAGTCCAAGTCAGAGAAGAAAGATGATCAAAGTCAAAAAGGAGGAAGAAACTAAAACTAAGCAAGTTTGTCTCAAAACCAGTGAAGAAACAAAAATCAAAACCAGCTGAAATTCAATTCCAACCCCAGGCGATCAGCAAAAATAGACACGAAGAAAAAGCAACCAAAATAGAGGCAACAATAACAAAACAGAAAATAAACCTAAGGCACAGTGGTAGCACTTCAGTGTATACACTACAGCTATGGAAGGGGTTCTTCCACCATTGTAGTAAATCCACCTCCCCAAGAAGTGGTAGCTTGGTCAGTGGAAGAATTCTCCCATCAACCTAGCAGTGTCTACACTGGGTCTTAGGTCAACTTAACTACGTCTCTTGGGGGTGTAAATTAAACCAGCTCTAAATAAAGAGACAACCAAAGATGAACACACTGCACAGGGCTTTTTTTAATAAAAGGACATGTTGAAAAAAAGAAAAGAAACTCAGGACAAAGATTTATTGAGGACAAAGAAAACTAATTCAACGAAAACAGAAAAGCAACAAACACAAAAAATGAGTCAAGTTACTCCAGAAAAACCTAAGGATACTAAAAAGCCCTTTATAATAACTTTTCTCCTCAGCTCTTTAATAATTCAGACTATGTTGGAGATTTCAGGGAATATTATTGCCATATTCAACAGCTTAACCTAGAAATCTCTTCAGAATGTGAAATGTACAATATTTAAACTAAGGAAGTAAACTCTGCCCTGCACAGCTAGCAGCCTTTTTCAGCAGAGTACACATAGCAAGAAGAGAATGACCTCTATGGTTACAGCACTGGAACTCAGGTCTCGCAAGTCTCAGGCAAGGTCTCTGCCACAAACCTACTGTGTTACCTGTGACACTTCATCTCTCTTTGCCTCAGTATTTCTCTACCTCATGGAGGTATTGTGAGAATAATTACATTAAATGATTATGAGATACTAAGATATTATGGTAATATATGTACAATGTAGAAAAAGTAGGACACGCTTTCTGTGGGTGGATTTTATTATGGAAAATAGGAGGAGTCAGGAGCTGAAATATTATATGTTCAATTTCTTTACAGATTTGGATAAAAACAACCCCCTCTGTTTGCATATTGCCTTATCTGTCTTAAGACTGTAGGTCCATCAGGGCAGAGAACCTGTTATTTTTCAAGTCCAACTGTACAGAAGCATATACACCTATAGTTGTACCCATTATCAGCTGTTCACACTCATAGATGACCTTCTCCAGTCCCTGGAGAAGGAGAAAGCAATTTACTAGATCTCTCCACAAAGTTTGGTGGAGTTTATTATTATAGTACCTCCCCTTAAACACCTACCACGAGGTTGATGGAGAAGAACAGGGAAGGCTCAAAGTCTACTCCTTTGGTCAAACTGGATGAATTTTTCCAAATTTCAATTTTTCATTTTTTTTAATAGAGCTGATTGGAATTTTTTTGAAAGCCAGTAATTTTTTTTTCTGGCCAGAAACAGAGGGTTATGTTGGACAGCTGCTCCTCTAGACCTAGAATGTTTCCCCATGGAATTCCATAAGACTCTACTCTTTTTCACAATTATGTGAAACCACTAGTGGAAATTTTGAGACATCATTGACTCAAGTCTCTGTGATACACAGATAACTCAAGGTCATCCACTTCTAATACTGTCATAGGTTTCACCCCCACTCTGAACCTTAGGGTACAGATATGGGGACCTGCATGAGAACCCCTAAGCTTAATTACCAGCTTAGATCAGTATGCTGCCACCACCCAAATCGTTTAAAATAGCTGTTTGAGTCATTTGGGAAACTCTGTCCCCGTCCCGTCCCCCCCCCTGCAATCTCTCCCTCCCAAGTATTGTAACCCTTCCCTGGGTAACCTTGAGATACTTCTCCACCAGTTTCCTGGTGAACAGCGATTCAAACCCCTTGGATCTTAAAACAAGGGAAAAAATCAATCAGGTTCTTAAAAAGAAAGCTTTTAATTAAAGAAAAGGGGTAAAAGCTATTCTCACAGACAGAGTCAAAACACAGAGGATGTTCCCCTGGGCAAAACCTTAGTTACACAAAAGAAGATCCAATTTGATTATCCCTCTAATGCACAAGACAAGTCACAAAAGAGAATAAACATAAACTAATGTATTCCTTCTTTAATACTTACTACCCTGTTTGATTCCTGGGTCTTTTCACTCTGGCACAAAACTGAAAAACTAACATTGAGACGAAGGAAAACTTCCCTCCTTCCTCTTGAAACATCTTGTCTCCCCATTGGTTCCTCTGGTCAGGTGTCAGCTAGGCTAGGTGAACTTCTTAACCCTTTACAGGTAAAAGAGGCATTAACCCTTAACTGTCTGTTTATGACAAATACCAAGAGTAGAATTACCCATCCATCCGCATGCCTGGCTGAGAGAAGAACCTGGACAAAAGACAACTGGCTGAAGTTAAACCTGGACAAAACAAAGGTGATGTTGGTGGGAAGTGGAAAATATTTTGAACAATAACTGTGTCATCAGTTTCAACTGAAGGATTTGCCCTCACAATCTTGTACTTCAAGATGCCTAGATGCTTACCTTGATGAACATACTGTAAAACTAAATAAGTACGCACGATCGATCCCTAAGTCAATATATACACTTTGTATGGAACTGGCTAGTGTTTGTATGTACTATCCTCTCTTTTGCAGTACCCTCCTCTTTTGACACCTCCATCTCAACAATCCCTCGTCTTTATCACCTGAAAATAATAGGTATCTGTGATGGATTCGGTCACAGAGACTCCCCTCAAGACTGTCACTCGGTGAGCTGGGATACCACTGAGAACTCCTGCCAGAACAGGTGCCCCTCGACTCCTGTGTTGCTGAGTTAGAGACTCCAGTCAGCTCCAGCACAGACCCAGAGGTTGGGCCACGCCTCTCTGCAGTTCACTGAAACTGAGAGTCACTCAGCCCAGGGGCTTCTCAGTTAACAGGGACTTTCCCAGTGCCCAATGTTCAGCCTTTCTGGGAGCCTGAACCCCAAATAAATCTGTTTTACTCTGTATAAAGCTTATACAGGGTAAATTCATAAATTGTCTTCCCTCTATAACACTGATAGAAAGGTATGCACAGCTGTTTGCTCCCCCAGGTATTAATCACTTTCTCTGGGTTTATTAATAAACAAAAAGTGATTTTATTAAGTATAAAAAGTAGGATTTAAGTGGTTTCAAGTAATAACAGACAGAACATAGTAAGTCACAAAGCAAAATAAAACAAAACACGCAAGCCTAAGCCTAATACATTAAGAAACTGATTACAGGTAATAGCTCACCCTCAGAGCTGTTCCAATAAGCTTCTTTCAGAGACTAGACTCCTTCCTAGTCTGGGCCCAATCCTTTCCCCTAGTGCAGTCCTTTTTAGTTCCAGCAGACATCTCAGGTGGTAAGCAGGAATTTTCTCATGACTGGCAGCCCCTTTTGTCCAGCTTCACCCCCTTTTATAGCTTTGGCACAAGGCGGGAATCTTTTGGCTGTGCTTGTCCCCACCCCAGCCTCATCAATGGAAAGGTACAAGAATTAAGATGGTTTCCAGTATCATGTGACATGGTCACTTCTCACTATAAGACCTCTACTCTCCATTCTTCCTGGGTTGGCCCACATGTACACAGGAAGGTTTGCAGGTAAATAAACCATTTACAACCAATTGTCCAAGTCAATGGGAGCCATCAAGATTCTAAATCACCATTAATAGCCCACACTTTGCATAATTACAATAGGACCTCAGAGTTATACTTCATAGTTCTAGCTTCACATACAAGAATGATACCTGCATACAAATAGGAGGAATATATTCAGTAGGTTATAACCTTTGTTATGATACCTTACAAGAGATCTTTTGTATAAAGCATATTCCAGTTACATCATATTCACACTCATAAGCATACTTCCATAAAACATATGGAGTGCAATGTCACAGTATCTTACCAGCATCTGTAATTAACAGTGCATGGAAATACATTTTCTAGCATCTCTGCAATATCTTTATCCTTTTTAATTGCTCCCATAATTCTTGTTTCTATCAGTTCAGGTGCTGGCTAGGTCAAAACATTGTCTCAGTAGACAACAGGTGTCCCATGGGAAGACTGCTCCCAATGACCTGGGGGTAGGGCAGGGAAGAAGGGGAGACTGTGATATTCAGAAACAGGAAGAGGAGTAGTGCTGGGAAAGGATAGCATCATACAGCAATAAGGTTTGGAAAATCCTAATGACTGGGTGCCAAGACAGGTTGGGCACACAGTGCTGAGAGAATATTTTCAAATAATCAGTACTGCCCACATGCTGCTTTGAAAACTTCCCTTTGTTTTCTGAGTATGGTCAGTGAAATCCTCTGAAGAGCACCAAAAGTAAACACTTAACAAAATATCCCGTGTTGTTTTATAATACATCAGAAGGCGCCAAGAAACATTTAAAGGTAGACGGGATGACTTCTGAAGTTTTATACTGGGTATATTTCTGTTTCACACAGTGAGTCATAACCAGAGATAGGACTAGAATCAACACCTCCCTAATCTCAGATGTATGGGGATGCACAGTAATAAAAGGGCTTGATAACAACAAATATTGATTCATTTTCCCCTGATGCATGGACAGAAATGTCACCAATAGCTGTGTTACAGCTGTCATAAACAGACAGTTAAGGGTTAATGTCTCTTTTACCTGTAAAGGGTTAAGAAGCTCAGTAAACCTGGCTGACACCTGACCAGAGGACCAATAAGGGGACAAGATACTTTCAAATCTTGGTGGAGGGAAGTCTTTTGTTTGTGCTCTTTGTTTTGGGGGGTTGTTCACTCTTGGGACTAAGAGGGACCAGACATCAATCCAGGCTCTCCAAATCTTTCTGAATCAGTCTCTCATGTTTCAAACTTGTAAGTAATAGCCAGGCAAGGCATGTTAGTCTTATTTTTGTTTTCTCAACTTGTAAATGTTCCTTTTTGCTGAGAGGATTTTACCTCTGTTTGCTGTAACTTTGAACCTAAGGCTAGAGGGGGTTCCTCTGGGCTATATGAATCTGATTACCCTGTAAAGTATTTCCCATCCTGATTTTACAGAGATAATTTTTACCTTTCTTTCTTTAATTAAAAGCTTTCTTTTTAAGAACCTGATTGATTTTTTCCTTGTGTTAAGATCCAAGGGGATTGATCTGGACTCACCAGGAATTGGTGGGGGAAGGGAGGAGGGATGGTTAAATTCTTCTTGTGTTAAGATCCAAGGGGATTGGATCTGGACTCACCAGGAATTGGTGGGGGAAGGGAGGGCGGATGGTTAAATTCTCCTTGTGTTAAGATCCAAGGGGTTGGATCGGTGTTCACCAGAAACTTGGTGAAAAAGCCTCTCAAGGCTGCCCAGGGAGTGGAAGGTTTTGCGGGGACAGAAAGTGATCCAGACACTGAAATTTCTGGATGGTGGCAGTGTTACCAGATCTAAGCTAGTAATTAAGCTTAGAAGTGTCCATGCAGGTCCCCACATCTGTACCCTAAAGTTCAGAGTGGGGGAGGAACCTTGACAACAGCCCATGGCAGTGACCCTTATAATGATTACAATAGGCCAAGAATAATCTGATGGTTTCTTATTTATTCTGAATTCCATATAGCTATATATCATTCTGTGTGATATGAATGAATTTAAGATAATATGCAGAACATTTACACTATCACATTTTTAATTAGCACAACCACATTGGTATAATGACTTGATCTTGGCTTTAGACATACATTAGCTGACCCCCCCCATCTTTGCCCTAGCACTAATCTTTCAATCTCCTAGAGCTATATTATATATATATATATATATAAATAATTTTAAAGCAGCTACCAGGACTTTAAATGAAAATGGCACACAGTGGCAATTACGGAAAAGTTTCTGAGTCCTGCAGAACTGCTGTCGATTGCAGGTTAAAAAAAATGCTAAGAACAATGTCTGCTATGCTTATCTTCCTCATTATAATAAGTGACTCTGAGCTCAGACAGAGCTAGCCAGTGAAATCTGTAGCCCTTTCCTGTGTGAGAACTGTGATTAAGTGAACAGAGATTGACTCATAAAAAAAAAAAAGGATGCATAAAAACAGGGCAAGCAGAAACCAGGTAATGATTCTCTAAAAAGTGTCATTCCTAAAAGTAATTCTAACTAATAATGATATTACATTAATACATTGTTATAACCCTATGAATTTAATTAGCATTGCTTGATTTAAAAAAAAATCCAAATGTGCTTTTTTTTTTTAAATGTTTTTGCCTCATTACACTTTTTTGCTATCTGTCTGGGTATTTATATCATGCTCATCACCATGGTATCCGAGTACATGAGCATCATGAGAATGCGTTGGTGGTGCAGTGTCCTTTTTCAATCTCATTGGGAATGAGCTCAAACCAGAAAACTTGGCAACAGATGAAGATTTCAAATATCGAACAACCATAATTTTGAGGGACTGGGGATTACAGTTCATCTCATAAGAAACATAAGGTTGATTTACAAAATTTGAATCCAGAACCAGAGCTACACTCAGATTCTGAATGCCCCTAGAAGATTTAGGGTTTGGGGTTCAGATACATCTTTAATAAGAACTTATTTTAAAAGCCACTGTTTTTTTCCCCCTCTATAGAGCTTCAGGCATCAATGGAAATGACAGAGATTGTCCATTTAATGGAGTATACCTTGTTATATAAATAATAAAGTTTTCAACAATATGGCATATGTGAGTCACACACAGATTAACTCACTAGTGAGCTAAAAATAACTTGCTGGCAAAATTCTGAATAGGAAAGTAGAACAGACAGACACTTGGTAAAGAATACAGGAGGAGCAAACTTAAATGCCCCAGAAGGGCCTTGGAGAAGTCTTATTCCCTATAGGCACTCACACCACCGCTGGGGGATTTAAAGTGCTGTTCTGCTATGAAAAGTGTCTCAGTAAAAAGAGTATCATGGGGTTTGAAGCGTAATGTTTCTCGGTGAGTCCAGATCAAATGTGCTTAGCTTATAATTAAAGAGTTTTTTTCCTCCCTAACAGCTAACCTGAAAACTCAACTTTGTATCTGCAAACCAAGCTGGATTCTTTCCTTCTTGTGCCCCATCACCAGTAATAAAAGTTGTGCAGGCCAAATTAGGCTCATAGTCACACCTGTGCAACGCCACTGTCTTTGAATTTCAATCTGACACCTGTATAACACCACTGATTTCAATAGGGTCTCACAAGGGGATCCGATTGGTGCAGTAATTGAAATTTAGTACATAATTCCGATAGGGAAGATGTGTATCATAATAGAATCCAGTTCACTCTTCTATAGTTGTGTTAGCTCTGCAGGGCTAACAAACGTAGAGAAGCAGTAAAAACTTATTTTTGTCCCTTAAACCAGCAGATTGGAACCTGAATTCCCACAGGGAGCAGATCTAATAAGTTAAAAGGTGCCATTTTAGCATAATCATTTTTCAGAATAGAACTACACTTTCAAAGAATCTCCTGAACAGTGTTAAGGTTGGTTTTTCAACACAGTTAACACTTGAATTTTACAACAGAAGGGCCTAACAAGTGCTTTGAGATTGACAGGATGACTTCTGAAGTCTTATACTGGACATATTTTTAGGTTTCATGGCTCATCATTTATAAAAGAAAGGGGAAAAAGGGAAAGTGATTACTTTTTCTGAGCTAGCAAATGTGAAGTGATCAATCTTTATTATTCAGCTTTTGTATTTTTATATATTTTTGACACAACCATTAAAGAGGTCAAACTAAGATGTCATTTGCAAAGTTTAAGTGCATTAGTGGAAACCAAATGGGTGCCAACCAGCTAAGAAAACTACTTAAAACTATCAGCAAAATTTGAAAATCCCAAGACACAAAACTACCAATGCTTTTATTATCTACTCCTAAAATAGGCTGCATGTCAAACAAATATCTCAACCCTTTTTGATATGGCAATGCTTTCCTTGTTAAAAAAGAATCAAGAGTAGGTTTGTATTTCAATGAAAACTAGGCTCTCTTAATCTCAAAGCAATATCGGAAGAAAACATGCACTAACTCAGTAGAGATGAGTGAGTAACATGAATAAGTTATATGATGATTTCACATCTTTTTCTGCTCATAGAAATTTCATAATAATGTCTTTGAATTATCATTAGTCCTTTTATCTGTAGGGATCAATTGCAAACAGTAAACCATAACGGTTTGCTATTCACTCTGTTTCGGTGGATTTTGATTGGCCAAAAATATCACACAGTATTGTTTCTTTTCACAGATTGGAGGAGTGCCCAGGAACTTCAGGCACAAACACTCACATGAATGGAAGTTTGGCATTGCTGTAAAAGTATTCAGTAGAAGGACAAAAGAGTTCCTTCAGAATAAAGGAGAATGGCTAATAATCATAACAA
The DNA here is from genome assembly GCF_020497125.1 of Mauremys mutica. NCBI lineage: Eukaryota > Metazoa > Chordata > Testudines > Geoemydidae > Mauremys > Mauremys mutica. Next base: position 209,427,038 of record NC_059073.1, read on the forward strand.
CAAGTAACCTCTGTAACCAGGCATCACACTCCTCAAACGTCTTCTCTTTCTTGGACTTCTGGCTAATTGCAACCTTTTGGGAAGGCCCAAGACTCCCTCACTGTTGACCAGGTGCTGAAGCCTTTTCTCTCTTCCTTCAAGGGTCAGCCAACAGCAGTTATCCCCAACATTACTAATCTTAAATAAAAGCAAAGTTTATTTAGCTTCCCGTAGAAAATAAAGAACAAAGCCACTATAAAAATAATTAAACAATCTTCTATGAAGATGTGCGATAGAGTGTCCAACCCCGCACTGGTGAGGCGACGGTTAAGGAGTTGTGGACACAGGAGGCCACACCCTCTCCCAGTAGAGGGAGATTTCAAAAGGGAGCAACTCAGCTCAGTCTGGGCTGACCGAGCAGGAGGGTGCTACAGGCTCCTGTAGAGGAGCTGCCGAGGGTCCTGAAAGCCAGGACTAGGCCCTACAGTCAAGCTGCCACAGATCCTCCAGCTGTGGAGGCCACAGATGCTGAACCACCACAGACAGAAGGAGACCCTCCAGGGAGTGGCCCAAAAGAACTCCAAGGGGGACCCCAAGACAGACCAGTGACACCAGCAGAGGATCCAAATCCAGGTAGGAAGTGGCCCAGGGAGCAGGCATAGGGGCACCCATCTCTTAGGCTGCACAATTTGAATGATTGTTTCTCTGGGGCCTGGTTTGGAAACCGGTGGCGCAGGGGGGGCCTGGGTTCCCCTACCCACAGTCACTGATTCTCACCCTTTGGGTGATGCAACTGCTGAACCCTGTCTGTAGGTAAGGCTCGCGATTGGGTGATACAATTGCTGAATCCTGCCACTAGGCAAAGTGTCCACTGACTCTCGTCACTGGGCAGCATAGTCTGGCGTATTGCCACCAGGTGACACCGCTGGCCTTGGACTCAAAACCCCCTTTGACAAGATGACTGGACTAAACAGCTAGGCTCTACATTTAGTAACAGGGAATCTGTTACCCAAAAATTCATATTGCCAATGTCTTCCCTCTTCATTATCCCAAGAAAAGACTGTTTCAGTATCTCTCTAAAAGGATAGTGTCCTTTGCTCTCCAACAAGGGTAACTGTCCAGTTTCCTTCATTCCTTCCTCTCTCTAATGGTAGGTCTACACTGTAATCAGAGATGTGATTGCAGCACATGTAGACATACCCAAGCTAGCTTTAATCTAACTAGTTTGTGTACCAACCTCAGTGAAGCTGCAGCAGCATGGACTTCAGTACTGGTTAGCTGCCCTAATATGTACCCAGGATCTCAGGCATGTTTGTACTGCCTGTGGTGAAGCCTGTGTTACTGCAGCTTCCTGCTATTGGTACCTGAGCTAGCTAGATGAAAGCAAACTAAGGGATGCCTACATGTGCTGCAACCGCACACACCCTGTTGGCAGTGCAGACCAACCCTCATAGTCCTGTGTGCTGGTCTGAGTCCAGGCGCTAGGTGTCTTTGTTAGCATGTTACCGTATCTTGAATCCAGGCAGCAATATGCACAGCTACATTTATATTTCTGGGTTGCCACCTAATCAGAATTCCTTTCATGCAGCTACATAACAGCCTTACTTCCTTCTTTTATGCACCATGGGTGCAATCTGTAAGCTCTTTGGGGCAGAGGCTGTCTTTTTGATCTGTTTGTACAGCATCTAGCATAATGGGGTCCTGGTCTATGACTGGAGCTCCTAGGCACTTAAATATATAAATCATCACACATTTTAAAAAAAAAAGAGAGAGAGAGAGAAACAAAACTTGTTGCAACCATTTTAACAGGTGAGTAACGGTGTTTATGGACAGATTTATGTATTCACAGTAAGTAGGTAGCCCAGAAAATGTCATTTGAACACCTTGGAGGCTTTCAAAGGGTTCCTACCTCACACACAGGGCCTAATTCAAAGTCAATTGAATTAAGGAGTCTTCAATGGATTGTGACTCAGGCCTATGCTCTTTAGAACCATTTTTCATAACATGTTAAAAGTATCATCTCACCCACTATACAGAATGCAAAAGGCCAATATATATCATTTGGAAATCCCTAGTGATGACATGCACTTCTTTAACTACAGGTTGAACCTCTCTAGTCCGCCACCCTCAGGACCTGACCGAGGCCGAACAAGAGAATTTGCCAAACTATGGGAGGTCAATGCAGAGTGCCAGCAGGTCTCCATAGGCGCGAGAAGTAGAGGTGCAGGGGAACCTGCTGCCACCAGGTCCCGGCTGCCAGGCCCCCACCCGGGGGCTCTGATGCCAGCTCCAGGTCCCAGCCTCCGGCCCCTCTCCCAGGGTCCCAGCCGCCAGCCCCAGGTCCTCCCCCTCCCTCCCGGAGCTTGAATGCTGTGAATCAGCTGTTCATGGCACTCTGGAAGTGCTGGGAGGGAGGAAGAGGAGTTAGTAACCATGGGGCCACCGGCGGGTGAGGGCAGAGGGGAGCAAAGGGGAGAGCTTGGTGCCAGTGGATGCTCTGCACCCACTAATTTTTCCCCGTGGGTGCTCCAGCCCCGGAGCACTCACGGAGTCAGAGCCTATGCTGGACCACGAACGTTGCCAGACTAGGCAGTGCCGGATTAGAGAGGTTCAACCTGTATTTTCAAAGTCATTACCAATTCCTTGCCTCCAACAAGAACTCTTAAAATACAAAGAAAAGTCATCTAGATTTTGACCTTGATGAAAATTTCACTTATTTCTCCAGGTATCTCCAATTTGCAGTTTAATATTGTACACAGTAGGTTGTGTAAGAGATTTGTTCTGTACAAAGTAGTTTATTTCCCCGTCTCTCCTACGCCACCAAAACAACCCAAGTCATGTTTCCAAGGCCTGCTCTACACTGGGGGGGGGGTTCGAACTAAGTGAACTCAAAGTACCTTAGGTCGAAGTACTTACCCGTCCTCACGGCGCGGGATCGAAGTCCGCGGCTCCCCCATCGACTCCGCCACCGCCGTTCGCGGTGGTGGAGTTCCAGAGTCGATGGGAGCGCGTTCGGAGTTTGATATATCGTGTCTCATCTAGACGTGATATATCGAACTCCGCGAAGTTGATCGCTACCCGCCGACCCGGGCGGGTAGTATGGACGTACCTCAAGTGTTTTGCTGAAAATAGAGTCCTTAGGGGAGTGCTATGCAGTTGGATGGAGGTTTTTAAACAATCAAGCAGTGAAGAAGGGCTTTTCTATGGGTTAAATCTAATTGGTAATTTTGTAAATTGAAGTGGAAGGGAGACATTAGGAGGGAAGAAAAAGTTGCCCAAGACTCGATTTGGACAAGCAATTTTTGGCATCAGATCCAGTACTTGCGGGGGGGCGGGTATGCAATACACCATGATACAGATGAAGTAATAGAAATCAGATTAAGGCAGCTATATTTTTAAAAGTAATAAGAATAATACTCCTTAAAATAAATGCTTCAGGGTGGATGTATCCCTCAGACTACTCCTGTACACATGAGAAAATGGTGGGTCAAAAGAGGCATGTATCATTTGTAAAAATACTGGAGCAGTTTAAGAGCAGCTTTGTATTTTAGCTAGTTTTCTCTTACATTTTAAAATTGTAGTCACTAATCCCGCTAGCCTTATTTAATTGTAACATAAACAGTGCTTCTTACTGGAATCCCTTTGCTTGGAATTGAGGTTACAATGATGTTTGTTATGCATTCTAGTATAATTTTGATGGAATCAATTCAAAACAAATGCCATTATGTAAAGATTAATGAACACTTGTAAAATGAAGGGACATTTTTCTGTCAAACACTAAAATTGTGATATTTAGGCAGCTCTAATTAGGACCAAAGAGAGCCTAAAAGGAAAGAAAATGAGTCTCATCAAACTCAGGTGAAATCAATGGGAGTCTTTCTATTGACTTCAGTGGTCTTTAGGTCAAGCCATATAAGTACATCCAACGATAGGACTGGCAAACCGTGCAAGGTTTTGATTCAGATAAGTACTAAGAAGCTCAAAAGTATATCCCAGCTTTGAACTACCCACCTCTAACCCTCTCTATGACTGACAATTCCTCCATCCAACAGGTTTCCAGTAGTCCACAACCTCTTTCTTGCTTCCTGATAAGCACACCCACATGTGATGTTGCACCCCATAATGTGTTATAGAAATATGCTTATGAGTGTAAATATGACATAACTGGAATATGTTTTATACATCTTTGAAAAGGTTATGATCTATGGAATATATTCATCCTATTTGTATGCATGTATCACTTTTATATCTGAAATTATGAGCGTTGGCTCTATGCTTGTAGGAAGCACATAAGGCAGACTTGGTCAACATAGTGAGAAGGGGTTATTCAAGTAATTGGGAGTATTTAACTAGCAATGGACTTCAGGAGACACCAATCCACATCTGAGCTTTCCTGGGAACGTTCAAACTAACATGTAAACAATGACGTCGACCTGCAAAAAGCTGAATCATTCAGAGACATGTGACTTGCCCATGTGGCTACAGATACCATCTTGTTGTTGTGATTTTGCACAGGAGAACAATAGGGTTTCCTCCCACAAGAGAGAGAATATAAAAGGCCCTGGAAACCCCTCCATTTTGTCTTCAGCTGGCTCAAAAGATAGCCTCTCCATCCCAAAGAGATGCCTGAAAGAAACTGGAACAAAGGGGTGTGAGTGATTGCTGGACACAGACTAGGAAGGAGTCTAGTCTGTGAAAGAAGCTTATTGGAATATCTCTGAAGGTGAGATTTACCTGCATTAGGATTATACTTGTGTGTTTTTGTTTTATTTTGCTTGGTAGTTTACTTTGTTCTGTCTGTTATTACTTGGAACCATTTAAATCCTACTTTTTATACTTAAATCACTTTTTGCTTATTAATTAACGCAGAGCAAGTAATTAATACTTAGGGGAGCAAACAGCTATGCATATCTATCAGTGTTATAGAGGGCGAACAATTTGTGAGTTTACCCCGTGTAAGCTTTATACGGAGTAAAACAGATTTATTTGGGTTTTGGATCCCATTGGGAACTGGGTGTCTGGGTGCTAGAGACAGGAGCACCTCTTGAGCTGTTTTCAGTTAAGTCTGCAGTTTGTGGGGGGACATGGTTCAGACCTGGGTCTGGGTTTGCAGGAAGCTAGTGTGCCTGGCTCAACAAGACAGGGTACCAAAGTCCCAAACTGACAGGGAAAATGGGCTCAGGAAGTCTCAGCACATCAGGTGGCAGGCACAAGGGGGTTTCTGTGACCCAACCCGTCACACCACAAGTGCATGCCGTGTCATGGTTTACTGTTATATTTGATGCCTTCTGCTGTCCCAATAGAGACTGGCCTGCTGAGACCTTGCAACAGATTTGGTCAGAAGTCAATACACACAGAATAATACAACAGGAACAGAACAGACCTTGGTGTATCTGTGAGCTACTCATCCAAAATATACTAAACTTCCACAACAGTTTGTGTGTTATTTAGTTTTTGTGCAAATAAATACTTTTTTTTTGGACTGGTTTGCCAATTGCTAATACTGAGAAATGGAAGACAAAAGATTAAGGACATAAAACTGGAAAATGTAGTTTACTCTAAGAAGCCAGATCTAGTATTCCCTGAGATACCTATCAGAAGCGTGATCTGCAAGGAGCCAATGAAAAACACTCCAGAACAGCTCTTACCAGCAATGACAAAGAGAGAAAAAGCCAAAATATATTTTAAAAAGGCACAAACTAGATTGACTAGAAGGACTAGTTCTGAGTCTCCAGATATGAGCATGCTCCACAATTATGATCACCTTATTATATGTGGAAATAAAAGTTATAACACAGATTTGGCGCTTGGGTTCAAGTGTGGACAAACAACCAAAATTTGAGATACTTTTCTAAAGCTTATCCAATCTTCTGGAAAATGCAACACTGGGGTGAAAATCTTATGAGAGAGGCTCTCTTGTGATATTTCTGGCATCTTTGCTTCCAGTACAGCTGGAACCAGAAAATCTAAAGGGATGCAAAAATGAAAGGGATAAAAAAAATCTACAGGAATATTTCAGAACCTTAAAGTCTTGTTTCAGTTAGCATCTAAACAAAAGTTTAGTGTTTGAGTGGAAATGCCTTATTTTCGTGACCCTCTTCACCTGCTCCTTATACTGCAGGAAGCCACTGAAAAATATGACACAATGTTTTACCCTTTGCAGAAATGAGCTATGGTATGTATTCCTTAGTAATTGAAAAAAGAAAAAGGCACTCTCGAGGAGACTCCATTGTGTTATAAGACATTCCAAAGAGGAAAAAAGAAATTAGATGTGCTGAAGCTGCATGAGCTAGCATCTAATACAAAAGCAAATGTGCATGGCCTTCAAGTAAGTAGGCACTAGGCCTTAGAGAGACTGAGGTAGAATCTCTATACAGAAAGTACAGTAGTTATTACACAAAAATTACCAAGAGCACCAATAGAAGCAATAACAATAGATGCCACTAATAGAAGCTGTTTAAGCCAGGAATCAGGGAAGCATTCAATGGGAAAGAATATTTTAGGTTAACAACTGCCAACTCCAAAGCGACAAGGCATGGAAAAGTGCTTCCTGATATTCATGTGTCCTGAAGTGCTCTTTGGTTCCTATTTACAAGATAACTTTATTTTACATTTAAAGTTAATCTAGATTTTAAAACCAAAATAGATGTGGTCTCTGTGTTTACAGCAGACCAAGGAGAAAAGCTTATTGCATAAAGCCAGCAAATTTTCTTATGCTGTTTGAAGCACGAAATCACTGAGGTTTGTTTCTTTGATTGTTCAATCTCCGTGCGACCGTGTCTGTGGTTCAGTGTTGCAGCTGGGCTGTAAGGCTAAAAAGAGGAATCTTGCCAGCTTCCTTAACTTGTCAAAATCGTGGCTGCTCATTGCTGGTTGACAAATACATTTAGCTAGGTTAAAGATATATAGGCCAAGGTTCAGAAAACATTTCAATAAGCATCCTAAGTGCACCTAGCAGTGCATCTACACTGCATTGTGCTTCCCAGAGTCGGTAGACAGACACCTGCTAGCTCATACTCGGGAAGCTGACAGCTTTCCAACCCCCAGCCTTGTGAAAACATGGCCAAATTCACCCAACTTAAACAAGGAAGTGCAAATGACTACAAACACCTGCACAGACCCTGGGAGACTGTGACCCTCCTGCCTGATTATTTTCCATCCCATGTTGATTGTCAGAACTGCTTGTATGGAGGTGGTGGTGGGAAGCCTGCTGGCGTACTGTTTGGTACCAGTGACCTACTGTAGTGAATTCCGTAGATGCTGATGAACTGTGATGATGATAAACAGGAGGTCTATCTGCTTCCTCAGTCTGTATCTCCAGCACAAGCTCCACCATGGTGCCATTGAACAGATGGAGTAGGAAACCAGGGAGCATCAGCCTGGAGATGCACATGATTAGTATACATTATCTGAAGCTTTAAAAAAAAAATTGTCTCTAATTCAGCATTGACGGTTTTATGCCAGTTCTGAATTGATCAGTACAGGCTCTCATTTCCTAACAACAACATTAATGATGAATTCGTTGGTTTTAATGTTGATGGCATTAACGTGTCCGATAGTATACATGTCACAATTCAGCAATAACATAGGGATGATAGTAAAAAAGAAAATATATAGAGAGAGCAAGCCACATTGTAAAGATAAACTGAAGTGTGTTAAGCACAAGTCAGTGCCAGATTGAGGCTCATAGCACAAAGGAAAGCTCGAAGAGCTCTCTCTCTTTCTGCCTCCCTGAACTCTCTACTGCTCAGGAGGTACATGTCCACTGTGCCATTCCTTAAGAGAAAGCAGCATCCCCTTTCTGCTCCTTTGCCAATTCATACCTTTGTGAGGAGGGCAGGCAACAGTACCGTTGATGCCTTCCATTAGGAGAGGTCAGCTTTAAATGGTGGCACTGCATTGGTACCCAGCATGAGTATAAAAGCTTCCAAGGTGCCCTACTATCCCCCTAATGTTGAGCAATATGATGTGCAGTGAATAGCCCCCCTGGTTGCTGTACTTCAATAGAAAATATTGGTAATAATAATAGAACTGAGTGCCATAAACTGGAAAGCTGATCATTAAAATGATTTTGTCTAAAGATTTTTTTTAAAGTCCTAATAAAGCCAATCAAGTACCGTATAGTCTGTGGTACCATGTTAGAAGACTTGACAGAAATGTAAAACCTTAATAAAAACCCCCATGGAAAAAAGATTTAGATTTGCTTTGCAAGCAGTTCAGTTTTCCTATTGCAAACATAATGACTGGCCCCCAGGCTCAGAGTTTTGTTTGGAAAAAGGGGGAGAAAAGAGGATTGAGGGATGCAGATGTGTTTCTAGGCTCTTACAGCATTTAAGATTTCCAAAGAATTAGATCAATGATATTCAGTGGCTAATGGTAGGATATTTAGTAGATTAGAAATGCTGTTCATTATGCAATCAGAACAAAAATAAGTTATACACTACACTAATAAACACCTCCCATGTGGAATATATGAAAAGCTTGTGAATGAGATAATAGTCCAAGTCTAAAATATTGGTAATACTTAATACAGGCTTTAAAAAATTAAAGTCTATTTTGCAATAAACTGGGGCCTTTTCCAAACTTGACTGTGCTACTTGGACTTTTTGCAGAAAAATTAAGTGTGCAAGAATGCATGTGAAGAGGGGAAGAAATGCTTTTCTCCACCTTTATTACTAATATATTCCTACTTTCCATATGTCGGAGACAAATAGTTTGGCCTGTCATCCCTAAGGAAATCTTCCCCTGTGCTATTTTGTGGATGTGCTGTTATCTCATAATGCACATGTACGTGTGTATGTGGAGGGGTGAGGAAGGATAGTGGGTGAGGAGACATAATAAGCTGAACAAAGATGGCTCATTGTGTAGAAATCCATTTGTAAGGCTGTGTCAACATTTGTGTGATCAGTACATGGACATGTACCTAGGGAAGAACACATGTACCCCATACATACATGAAGTGTCCACATATGTTGTTCAGGGCATGAATATACGTTGTGCACAGGCATTAACCCACATCCATGCTACCCTTTTTCTAGTATGAGACAATAGTGTTATATTTCAGGTGGTATCCCAGAGTCCTTTGTGTCACAGGAGACATTCTGGGAAGTGCCTTGTTCCAAGTTGCTGGTACTGTACGCCGCATTCACACATTTGGCAAAGGCAGCTCCCAGTCATCTCTCCCTTCTGCCAAACTGAGTTGAAGACAGGGAGCAAGTCCATAATGTGATTTTCCTCCTGCTACTGCACACAGGACAAATGTTTATGTGGCGCAGTACTAGATATTCGATAGAAGGTTCAGAAGAATTTGAGGCGCTAAAGATGGCTGAGAGTGAATAAAAATCCCCTGTGATCCCAATGAACACATGTGTTGAGTGCCAGGGTTGCAAAAAGTATGCACATGGGTGGACCTCTACTTTTGGTCCAGCACACTATGGTGGGACCATATAGTCTTAGATACATGGGATGAGGACCGGTGGTGGCAGAACTTCTGAATGAGGAAGCAGATCTTCACAGAGTTGTGCGAGTGCCTTACACCAACCCTCCAGCACTAGACCACTCATTTTCAGAAACCCACACCAGCTCAGAAGTGAGTGGTTATTTCCCTTTGGAAGCTGGGAACACCTGGTAGCTACTAGTCAGTTGCAAACCAGTTCAGGGCTGGGAAGTAAACCAACAGTGTGATGGTTGTACAGGTTTGCCATGCTATCAATACTGTACATTACCCACAGTGATTGCAATAACAAGAGTCCTTGAAATTATAGTGGGATTTCAGAGGATGGGGTTTCCAAACAGGCATGGATTACCAGCGCAAGAAGGGGTATTTCAAGGGAGCATGGTAACTTACCAACCTCAGGTTCTGGTTCCTAGTGGCTTGGGGTCTTCCTCAGCCTCCTCAGTCGAGACTTCCTCAAGTGGGTAGCCGTGCAGAATCACATTCCTCTTGCTCAGGGGCTTCCTCTGAGATTCCTGCTGCCTCTTCCTCCTGCCCCTAATTGGCATCCCATCATACAGTGAGGCTTGCACAACTCCTACTGAACTCAATGGGAACCATACACATACTCAGGGCTGCTTTTGGCTTCAAGACTTCTGTGAATTTCTCCTCCGACAGGATACACAGTAACTGACTGCATCAGACCAGTGGTCCAGATAGTTCAGTATCCTGCCTCCAACAGTGGCCAGCATCAGATGTTTCAGAGGAAAATGTAAGAACCCAATAGTAAGAAGATGTCTATAATGGGGGATAATCTGACCCCGATATTAGGTCCTATCTTAATCTCTTATAACTATTGCTAACTCTGGATATTCTATTATCCATAGAAATGTCCTGTTTGAATCTTGCTAAATTCTTGGCCTCAGTGACTTCTTGTGGCAAAGAGTTCCACAGTCTACTTGCCGAGTGACAACATGACAAATGGAACACCAGACAAGTGTTACCTCATTGGAGTACTCTTGTTGGCTAGCCAAGAACTGAAGGTAGGATTCTGTTATTTAGCCAGTAGTGAGAGCTATGCCCTAGCAGGGGAGGACTTCTCTGACTTTAGTGGAGTTCATTCCATTTGGATTCTATTACCTGGCAAGGAAGATTTCTCTTTCCGAAGGATGGCAAAATGCTAATCTTATAGCAGGTATATAAAACCAAGGCTGAATGGAGTTTCTTAGCAGATGCAGGAAGCTGTTGGTTCCTTAAACTTTCCATAGACTTTATTCTTTTCCTTCCTCTTAACTAAATCCTAACTTTGCCTTCTCAGAGGTGAGTTTCATATAGGATTTATTCACACTACTTTTCATAATCTGTTCCCTTCCCACTAATCCACTATCAGATGCTGTCTGCAGCCCTATGTGCCCTGACCACTCTCTTATATTGCCTGTAGAGAGAATTTTCCAAAGGTTTCTGAAAAACCACTTGGCCATGTACGCAATTTCCAGCTAAGGGAATGAATAACGCCTCAGGAATTAAAAAGCCCAGCTGAGGAACAGTTTTGTGCATGCAGAGAAGAAGAAGATTGGAATTTGAAGATTATCCGTTTGAACCAAAATGTCAAGCTGATATTATGTTATCACCAAGTTTGCTACCCATTGGTTCTTACTACAGAAACAAGCACATATGTTAATTGATTATATCTTACCTGTTGTTGGATCTGTAGATATGTGCAATAATTTAAATAATTCTTATCTCCGCTCTTTCTCTGAGAATAACTTAGAACAATGTGAAATGCTCTTAACTAGTTTATTAGTATCTTGAAATATGAAGTCTACCAAAAACAGACAAAATTGGTTGTGTAACAGAATAAACTCCTGTACAATTAGCTCAATTTAAAAATGCTTTCTCCTAATGGGATTATGTTCTGTAAATGATCTTGTTACTATGGCAACTACCACAAAAACCTCACCATGTTATCAGTTCAACAACAACCATTGCACCTGTGTATCATCATTTCTTTCTGTGGTTTCTGTTTTCACTTTTTAGATATCGGTATAGATGTAAAGACAAAAAAATGTGACCTAGAAAAGATGAGGCATTGTTTCAACTAATTTTGCAGACAGCATCATACTAGTACTTTTCCTATATTTTCTTCTGTAATTAAAGATGTAATTGGGCAATTAAGTTATTTTGCAGAATGGAGTGAATTTGCCCTCAAATGTGCTTGCTTTAAAGAAAATATATTAAACTAACTTATTGCTGCAGAATGCAAGATATGGTTCATAATAAGTTTAGAGTGTGGTTTTGCTCTGAAACAGAACCATGTAAAAAGATCTGTTCTTCAACAGATCTTTTCCTAGCATGTACTCAGAGTCAGAGTAATGGGGAGATGAGAAGGGATATGGTAAAATGGGACTCAACCTCCCCTTAAGTTATCTTGGTGGGATGAGAAGCAACCTGTCTCTCGACACCCATGGTATTACCCAGAGGAACAGGCTGGGGTTGTTTCTTCAGCTGTGGGAAGGAGTGGGACACTAGTAACTCCAGGGGACTTCCTTTCCCCTGATCTACCTAGTTAGGCTACACCAGCAGAGCATTGCCTATGGGGTCCCTAGAACACTCTGGGATTCGGTTTAAGGCAGACCCAATTACCCTCCCTCTTGAGGAACATCACAGCTGCTTGTGAGATTCCAGGACTGAAACCTCAATACTAGAGACTATGGCAAGGGATCTTCCAAATCACCTCGCCCTCTTGTCACATTACCTCCTGTCCTGTTACCCATATCAATCTGTCCGTGAGGTGAAGTACTCCCACCTAGTTACCAGATATGTTACTTATTGGGAATCTACCCCTAATGGGGTAGTAGCTTTATCTTAAACTAAACTGTTAAAAAGGACACACACACAAAACACCAAATTAAGTAAAACAGATTTATCTTTGTAAGGAACAGCATAAAAATGGAAAAAAGTTGTTAGCAGGTTTCAAAATATACTGAGCAGTTGAAAGGTTTTAAAATATCCTAAAGCAATCCTTACACTATTTCCTATACCCGATGGAAAGATATCTACATACTAAACTGTTTACTCTATACATACAAAAACCACTTTAAAACAGTAACAGTCTCTTCTGTGGGGTGGTGAAACTTGGCTATTTGGTTCGATAGTTCTAGAAGCAGTGTGTGACAAGGATAACGCTCCACCCACCAGCATATAGCTTCATCTAGAGTTCCACACAAATTGTCACAGCAGTGTCTGGATGCCACACAAACAACTTTTTTTCCTCTTTTGTGTGCAAGCCCAAAATCTTCCCCTGCAACAGATACCCTGGTTTGAAAGGTCACTAATGCTGTTCCACAGTAGACTTCAATGAATGAAGACTCGCCTCCCAAGCAGGTGAATACACTGGTCGAGTACTTGCTGAGGGAGTGGCCTACTCACTCCTATGTAGTCAAGTGTCAATTGAGAGAGAGAGAAAAAGTGACAAAGAAAAAAGCCAATGCAAGGTGGGGCTGCCACTGACCAGGCTACATGCCGGTCTTTGCCTCAGGACTGGACTGGAAAAGCCTCTGTAGAACTGGCTGCAGTTACCCAGCAGGAATCACCACCTTCTCCCTGGCCCCAGGGGCTGCCAGGAACTCCCCCAGGCTGGTGCTAGTTACAGGTCCCTGTGTGGTTGGTCTCAGGGCAGCATGGGAGGTCCGAGGGTTACTGGGCTTCCACAGCTCAGCTCCCTCCTGATTGCTCCACTCACTGTCCTTTGCTGGGTCTGTGTGACTCTCTCTCATTCCCTTACAGGGTGTCGCTGGTTCCCCAGGCCATTCCCTGCGGGCTCCTCCTGCCTCTGGTGCTGTTGTTCATACCCCTCCATGGTTTGGGCCCTGCCCTGCTAGGTCCATCTCTTCTTCACAGTGGGCTCCTGCTTGCCATACTGACATCGACCCACTCACTGGCTCTCTCAGATGTGTTGCTGTGTCTTTGGGTAGCTCCCCTCTGGCCTCTCATGCTGCTTTTCTCCATCTGGCTTCTGGCCACAGCTCCATCACCCCCTGGGGCTGCTCTCGCTGTCTCCTTCCCAAGCACACATGGAGGCCAAGGTTGAGCTGGGGCTCCCTGATTGGCTCAGCTGCCTGGCCAGTGAGACTGGCTTAGGGTGTTGGCTACTTCTCACTAGCCCCAGTCTGGAGCTCTCTGATTGGCAAGAGACCAAGTCAGTCCCAAGATCCTGACTCCTCTTCAGCCTCCGGGTATGGGGAGAGGGCCAATGAAGCACGCACAGTTTTAGTAAGGGGCCAACAGCCCCCTTATATCAGCTTTGTTGGCTTTCATCATTAAAGTAAGAGTTTGGGTAGGTAGCAATGACTACAAATTTATATCTAGGTTTTATAGCCAACACATTGCTGCAGCAGTGAGCTGGTGAATGTTCTGGTGCCTGGCAAAAGAACAAAAAGGGACACTCAGATATGATGTGCTCCATAGTATGTGCCTGTGGCCACCAGGCACAAACATGTGTTTACCTCATTTTCCATTTAAAGAGGGTTTGTCCACATCTCCCATGAAATGTGCTGATGCAATTCAATCTGGACCAGGCTTTCCGACATAAATCAAAACCTGGTGGTTCCTCAGCAGGATCAATGATGAGCTGTTTGTATTCAGTGGTTGAAATGCTCCATGTGACTCTCCATTGAGCTTCAGCATCGAAGCTGTGTATAAGGATTCTGCAGGTCACCATGCAGCAGGATCCTCGCATTTAAGACAGTGAGATGTCTAAGCAGCTCTTCTAACCTGTGGAGGGTGGATGTGCGATAGAACTGGGAGCCACTTGACTGGAGTCGATTTAAGCGTTCCTGACACTATGCATATAGCATTATTGAGTTGAGTGTCAAGGAGTTTAGTGTGACCTGCTGTGAGGCCACACTGCACACAATATTCAGCTGCAGAATATACCGAGGCAATTGCTGATGTTTATAAGGTCTGTGGACTGGAGCCCCATGATGTTCTGGCCAATTGTCTGATAAGTGCAGGTGGGAGCCATGAAGGAACTTAGGCATTGCAACACTGAGTGTTGCAGCACCCAATTGTTAGGTACCTAGAAAAATCACAGGAGCAACACTGAAATCCCCAAAGCTGCATTACGCACGGGCTCCAATACAAAGAATGGGGAGAGGTAGGCACTTTAGAATACTATCCACAAAAACCAGCACAACAGGCAGGGAGCCGCCTAAGCTAGCCTATTGGAGATGCCAACAACAGGGGTTTGTGCTAAGCTCTGACCCTCTATTGGAAACAGGTGCCTAGTCTGAGATGCAGGGAGTTGCCTATATCTGCTAGAAACCCATTGACAGGAACCAATGAGTTTGGCACCTGCCTTACTCCACACAAAGTGACAGGAGGACATGGTGGTGCTTCCCCCACTCATAATTTTGAGCCGAGTGGTGAAGTGGCACACCGAGTGGCATCTCCCACCTCTCAGAAGTGAGCTCTAACCACTAAGCTATGGGATAGTCTCATGTGGGGCTCTCAGTCTCTCCTGTTGAAGCTGCTTCACTGTATATAAACAATGAAAGAGTGATTAAAGCAGGGCAACTTGACCCTGGCATCTTCCCCCTACTAGGTGAGTGTCCTAACCACTGGACTACAGAGTCACTCATTCTCTGCCCCAATGACTATTTAAGTATTTATTCAGAGTGGGACAGTCAGTTATTCAGCTGGAGGGAGGGACAGAGGGAAGAACAGCTTTAACAGGAGATATTGAGTGAGTCCTACATCAGAATATCCCATAGCTCAGTGGTTCAAGTACCCTCCGGAGAGATAGGAGACCCCTGTTCACATTCTTTCTACCCTTGTGCCAGAGAGAGGGGAATTGAATCTGGGTCTCCCACACCCCCAGAGAATGCTCTAACCACTTTTGAGCTAAAAGTTAAGGTGGGCAGCAGCTGCATTATCTCCTCCTCTGGCTGGATTTGAATGGGACCTGCTACACAGTAGGTGTGATCAGAGGCCATCTACTGGATCAGGCTCAGCTTGTGACTTAGGCTTTCAGCCATCTATCTTCCCCCACTTCTTGAATCATTTTGGGGCTTAAGCAGAAGATAGGCCACTGGATACCTAGAATGGGGCAGCACTGTTTATGCCCCGGGGTCTGCCATTTAGGTACCTAGGGAAATTTTACAGCAGAAAGTTAGGTTCCAAGTATGTTTCAGTGCCTATCAGGTTAGGCGGCAGCCAAGTGGCAGTTTTTCAGATCACAATGGTGCCATGCATAGGGACTTAGGATCTAACTTTGGAGTTGTGGACCACTCCCTAAGTGTAAAAGTCAATAATGAAACTTGTGTGAGGAGAGAGAACTTTCCCAGCAAAGGACCCATGAATATGGAACTTATTCCTGGATGAGATCCAATTGAACAGAAGCACCAGGAGCTTCAGAGAAAAATGCAAAACCACTTTGTCAACCTAAACTTCCCATGATGATGCTACCAAAAAGCAAAAACAAAGTCCAGCCCCTGCTGATAGGTGGAAAGAGAGAGCAGTACACTTTATAATTTTATGAGGCACTCAGATACCATGTTGATGGGTGCTAAAGAAGAACATAGACAAGAGTAGGCTCCCTCCATCATCCAACATCACTTCTGTTACCTAGAACTTGAGGCAGATAGTGCCTGGATGAAGTGGGAGGCCTGCATGAGCGCTGTCAACAGGAAAAATGTGTCCTTTGTGTTTGTTGAGAAGTAGACATAAAGCAGCATGTCAGCTGCAAACTGAAACCATTGAACTCTGTGTCACAATTTCTCCAGGAATCCTTCTAGTACAAAATAAGGAAAAAATTCAGCACCGTGGAACTCTGTAGCTGGAGGTTTTGGGTGATAAGGAAAAGCAACGGGCATCTTTCAGAGAGGAATAGCAGAGGGCATTCTGTCTAACTCTTGCCAGGTCTCTTAGGTGGTTTAACAGCCTCTCATGATCAACTGTGTAGAAGACAGCTCATAGGCCTGATCATATTAGAATGGACATTTTATCTATGCCTGGTGTCCTGAGGAGATCGTCCATCAATTGCCTGTGCAATAACTGAGCCACACTCAGGTCTGAACCCTATTTCCTTTATGCTTCTTCCTCAACAGTATCCAGAATATTCTCCCTTCCACAGTATTATGCCACAAACATTTAAACTTGTGGGGCGGGGGGGAAGAAACTGATCAGAAGCAGTAGAACTATAGAAAAATATTCTGGTTTTAATAAAACCTTTTCCCCAAAGCTTTTTTCCCTATGGCAGATGGCTATTGAGGCTTTAATTTTTCTTATATACGTTCATAGATTTTAGGCCAAGAAGGACCATTATGATCTTTATTACAGACATTAAGGGATGTTCAAATTGCAGAGCAATTTTCTCATTTCAGTCAAATGCTGAATCACTGCACTTTGATTATACTTCTGTTAGTTAATTTCTATTGCTTTCCTATTCATTATTTAGAGAGGATGGATGATCTTGTGATTAAGGCAATAGCCTGAGATTCAGGAAATCTTGGTTTTGCTCTCAGATCTACTACAGAATTCCTGTGCCACCTTGGGCAAGTCACTTGTCTTTCCTTTAGCCTCTGTTTCCCCTCCCACCCTATGTCAGTCTGGTTTATTTAGATTGCTAATTCTTCAGGACAGGGATTCTCTTTTATTCTGTATCTGTTCTTTGCCTAGCACAGTAATGTCCCAATTTCAGTTGGCACTTTAGGCATTACTGTAGTACAAACACAGTATTTTTAGATATGTGTAATGCTCCCGTCCTTACCCTTCATTTCCCCCTCAGAGCCCCTGCACTGAACTGATTTTTCCTTCTGTATGAGACACAGACATGGCACCTTCCAGAAGAGAAAACTCCTTCCCCTTCTCCTGCCTTAGGGCTGCTTGAGAGCTCTTGCATTAGGGGCCTCAATAAGCTGCTTTTGTAGCTCCTGCCCAAGACGTAAGGGCTACCATTTTGAATTGATAAGTGCCCTGATTTTCAGAGGTGCTCAACACTCCCTTCTCCCATTCAGTTGTGAGTGCTCAGTCTCTTTGAAAAAAAAATCAGGGCACTTAAATAAGTGCTTAAAAATTGATTTAAGCACCTAATTTTGGAAGCCCAAGTTTGAAATCATTGGCCCAAGACACTAAGAGTACTAGTCCAGCCTTCTTTTTCAGAGAGCTGGGCCTGAAACCTTGGATCTGAATATACCTGAACTTTGAGGAATTTTTCATCTGGTTCTAACCTTGGTGAATGAGGAGCACGTCTAATTTTTTACAATGAATAATTACCACAGTATGACAGGGATACTGCACACAAGCAGCCACTTAACTTGGAAAAACTGCTGCTCAGTTTCAGACATAATTACCAAATGACATTTAGGAGAAAACAGTTCACCACTTCTTAAACATGACCCCTATTGATTACCCTGCATTAATACAGAATAATTGCATGAGACAGCAAAATACTCAATCAATCTACTGGCATATGAGCAATGGTCATTATTTCTACAATGATGTTCATTAAGATGGACAGAAAATGATTTGTTGCCATGACTTATTGCTCAGTCACTTTCAAGGTTCCTAAACAATGGTGGACAGGAGAGATTTTCAGGTTATCAACCTTTAGCCAAGAACTTCAAATGACAGAGAGAAGGAAAGAGGCAAAGAGCACTTCAGAACATAGCAGTGCATGACATTCTGAGATTATTAAGTTTTCATTCTGACCATTAAACATTAACCAATAAACCTGAAGATAAACAGTGAGGAATGGAAGAAGAAATTCTTTTGTTTTAACTGAATTCCTTGACAAGACATTTTGATTCTGAAATATTTTAATTTAGAGGTTCTTGATAGTCACTGGAGTTATCAAATACCAAATGCTAATTAGATCATAAGCCTTAACTAGCTGGACTGAAATGCCAAAAAAATTAAAGGTTATTTAATCATCACAGCAATAACAGTTCCACTCTGAAGAAAACTCATATATGTGCCCAAACAGAATAAAACCACACTAATTGCTTTAATACAAAGTACCATGGAATCCATATTCAGAGTCTTGTGGCCAGAGTAGAAGTCTGAGAGTCAGAAGATCTAGATTCTTCACTAAGCTGTTCCAGAGATAGTTAGTATGAATTTGGGCAAGCCCCTTCCCAGCCCTGTGCTTATCTGCCCCAATCTCCCCTACTCCATGAAACAGAGCTAGGCTTTGTATCACACACTAGGGTAAATCCTCAGCTGGTGTTCAGTGAAGCTCTACTAAAATCAGGGGAGCTACCCTGATTCACACCAGCTGAGGATCTTGCCTAGGAAGTGCACATCTCTTACAAAACCTCCCAAGATCCTTCCCCTGTTCCCATGTGAAGTGGAACCAACTATTTGAGAACCGTCACAGGGAAGGGGTGAGGTTAGAGAATCCTGGTAAAGAAATTACTCATGGCACCACTGAAATTAAACTACCTCTGAGATGGATCTGTAATGAGATGGATGACTGTGTTTTCCTGTGAACCCATCCTGTCAACAGGTGTTGATCATCTTGTAAAACATTAAGTCAGCCCTGGTGATTCATGGTTGCAGGTAGCTTGTTAACTCCACCTGGTATAAGGAAGCATGGGAGTGGCCCTTTGAAGAGAAAAATCTAGGTTGAACAATAGACAAGTTCAAGGAGCTAGCTGGGGATAGGATTTGGGTTACACATTGATTATACATTTCTTTGGAAATAATGCATAATGCCAGGATGGGAGTAAGTCTTGACCCTATGCAAGGTGTGTTGACTGTGTTTAGAGCTGACTGGGGAAGACAATTGCTTATAGGCTTGAAACAACTATTTCAAACACACCAGCATTGCAGAACAGATGAGAGCAGAAAATTAAGAAAATATATCTATTGGAAATTGCAGGGGCTTTTAGATAGATATAATACAATTACTAGAGGTATGAGAAATATATGTAAGAGGAATGCAAGTATTTTCCTTGTGAATTCTATTTTGGTCCAGAACCCATGAAATCTTCATCATATTTGCACTATATTCAAACCATTTTCAGTAAAAATGAGACTACTTTCAAGAAAGTTTGTTTTCACTGTGAAAATGTGAAATTTCCTGGTTATTCAAAATTTCAAGAGGTACAAAAAAGAGCAAATACTATATGAAAAATTCCTCACAATTTTACACGCTCTAATAAATACCCAATCCAGAATCATCACTAGGTCATTATTCTGCAACTGATTCTGCATGAGTGTGCCCCTGCTCTAAGGCCCTTCTCTTGTGAAAGCATTTAATTTGTTTTTTAATGGCTAATGCAATTCTTAGATGTCTAAAAGGATAAACTTGAGTTGAAGTTATTTTACTTCTGTATTTAGCACTGGTGTGACCGCTGTTGAAAAACTGCGTCCAGTTCTGGTGTCCACAATTCAAGGATATTTATAAATTGGAGAGGGTTCAGAGAAGAGCCCCAAGAATGATTAAAGGATTAGAAAACATATCTTATAGTGATAAACTCAAGGAGCTCCATCTATTTAGCTTAACCAAGAGAAAGTCTATAAGTACCTACATGGGGAGCAAATATTTAATAATGGGCTTGTCAATCTCGCAGAGAAAGAAGTAACAGTCCTGTGGCTAGAAGTTGAAGCTAGACAAATTCAGACTGGAAATAAATTGTACATTTTTAACAGTGAGAGTAATTGACCATATGAACAATTTACCAAAGGTCATGGTGGAGTCTTCATCACTGACCATTTTTAAAATCAAGATTGGATGTTTTTCTAAAAGATATACTTCAGGAATTATTTTGGTGAAGTTGTCTGGCTTGTGTGCCTATGATCTCGATTATTACAATGATCCCTTTCAGCCTTGAAACTATGAATCTGTGAAAATGAAAGTGAATACTATGTAATAGTTACCCTAAGAATACTTTAAATTGCAATTATTTCTATTCTGAAAGTGTTTGAATGTTAAAAATTCTATACTACACACAGATCAAAATCAGTGGCACCTTTTCCAGACTGTGACCCCATTTTCCATACTGGGACCCCCTCTGAAATCCCCTTCCATTGGCAGGGTGGTCATGACCTTCTGACATCTGTTTGCAGCTCCCAGCTTGAGAACTCGTGAACTGACTATCCCTGAATTTCAGAAAAAAAATTGGATCCAGATGTAATCTTCACAACCAGGCTTCATCTCCCCTAAATACCAACATCAACAATTGATGAACTTGTGCCCATTCAAAGAATGTATTTGTCTTTCTGGGTCTCTGAGTCATAAGGGTGATATGTGCATGGTGTGTACTGCCATTCTACTGTAGATACCTCCTTTGCAATGCACCACTGAAGACCTGAATCATCTGTGATCAACTGTCCATATTCAACCATAGTGTTCTGATTTGTTAAAAATTGATGCAAATGTCTTGGAAGTCATTTGTATTCAACAATTCATTCTTAAAGGTTTGTTTGAGATGTTTGATGGAAACCGGGAGAGAAAACAAAACAATTTAATAATAAAGCATTTCAGAGTTATGTATAGCACTGACTCTGATATTAGGAAAGTTTTTCTATCATATGAACCATGTGTATATTATCATTGAATCACCTAATATGGCCAAAAAATGCTCAACAGCTATGTTCAGCCAGAGAAACTACCGTATATTCCGGCGTATAAGGCGATGGGGCGTATAAGACGACCCCCTAATTTTTTCATTAAAAAATTAGTTTTGCTATATACTTGCCGTATAAGACGACCCCCCCCTTCTGCGGGGGGAAGTCAGAGGGCTCTGGGCTGCCCGCCGCGGCGGGGAGCCCAGAGCCTTTTAAATCCTAGCCGCAGCGGGAAGTCAGAGGGCTCTGCGCTGCCCGCTGCGGCGGACAGCGCAGAGCCTTTTAAATCCCAGCCGCGGTCGGGAGTTTATACCCGGCGTATAAGACGACCCCCGATTTTTGGGGCTTGTTTTTTAGCCCAAAAACCCATCTTATACGCCGGAAAATACGGTATATTTCAGTAATAGAGGAAGTGATTCCAGTTATATATAGACATATAGTAAATGTGAAGTGTTTAATATCTTGTGTATCCTATATATATTGTATATCACATGCCACTTTGCTGGTAGTTTCCACATCATAAAATGCGGAGCTATGTGATATTTTACACCTTTAGCCACCTATTCTCTGTGCACTATAAAAACTATTTTTAACAATCCATATAGATGCCTTTTTCTCCCACCTGTCAAAGAAAGTTTTGCTGTTTTCCCACAAATGTGAATTCACCCCCCAAAATTATGCCAGTCTGAATGACAACATGATCAATATCAGTCCTGCACCAGTGACATTTTAAGGTCAGATACTTGCAATACTTCAGGGCCAGAAACAAGAGATTTATATGATTGGAAAGAGGGAAATGTCAGCTTTCAATGGGATATGCAGAACATCCTTAGTGGAAATGTCCCTTAGACTCCTTCAGTTGGTCTTAACTGGTTTCTGTTTGTCTTGTGATGATTTCTATTGGTCTCTGTTGGATTCTGCTGGAGAACAAATAGCTCCAGGAATCTGCAGAACAAATGATCAGTTGCTCTCTTCCAAAAGCTATCTGATCAAATTGGAGCCAGTAAAACTATTCAATTCAAAACTGGAATTTCTGAAAGAGTTGCTTTTACCAGGAAGATTCCAAGATATCCGATTATGGATATTATGTATAGGTTGTATGTTTAGAGGCTTCTAAAAGTTTAGCTATAATTTTTCTTTCCTACTGAGTCCTGTTCTCTGTCTTTACAGGCAAAGAGATATAAAAATAGTAATCTTGATTTTAAAAAACTATCACTAAAACATTTCCAATATAGTTTTCAGTATACCATGTAGCAATTACCAGGCATACAATGGTGCAGCATTAAGGTACTATTGGCACTAGTCTGAAAGAACCTGTATAATTTATTCATACCCATCCCAAATCACATACAATAAAATTTTTATACCATAACATATGCTCCCTTTCATCTGTCTTTCTATCCAACTGTAAACAAATCAGGTGGAGCATTTGTGACCTTTGAGATGAAAAACTCTAAAATATTCATTATTTTATTAGTATTAAAAAGAGTAACTGCAAGAAAACCCAGTGCCATCAAATTGGTTTCACATATTTTTGATCGCTATTGTCAGAAATGTTGGGGCAAAGGATAGAACTGTCTGGGGCTCCCTTTAGTCCCTGGTAGCACAAGTTTCATGACAATGCTAAGTACAAATTTAAAGAAAGCCCTATAATACTTATTTACACGATCAGTTTGATAATCTTGTCTGGAATATTGTCTTGGTAATGATTGTATTTATTTACCTGATAAACCATACTGGCCCCACAAATATCATTATAATCCAGTTGGTTCATAAACTGGGAAAAGCAGGAACACAGCTAGAGACTTTGTCATAAGATTTAAAACTAGCCTTACTGTCTTGACGTGATTATTCTTTCGCATTCCTTTCTGTTTTAATATGTCAACTTGCCATGTTCCATCCTACCTTTCACAGAAATCGGTTATTCTTAGATATTTTAACATTTGGATTGAAGTCATTCCAGTATTACCTTTCTTTCCTATGTTTACACATCTAGTGTATATGACCCTAGAAAAAGTTTAAAGTTCACTCTGAGGTTGCTAGGTTAATAGTGTCCTGCCTTTATTCGCCTGATCAGACAAGGAAATGATGAGATGCTCAACAGATCATCATGAGAAACTATTAAGGGGGAAAATAAGTGTCTAAATTACAACCAAATATTTTCAGGAACAAAAAATTGTATAACTTAATTGAGGTTTTTTTTTTTATAAAAAAGAACATAAGCAACTATGAATTGTCAGACAATAATTGCACTAGGTTTCAATGATTTAATGACATGAGAGTTAATCTTAAGTAGCTATTTTTTTGAAATGCCATTGAAGCAGGACTTTTCAAAATGTCATCAGGGCAGATTTTTGTAGAAATATCTGCAGAATAGGCTGACCTAAATTAGAACTTCAATGCGGCTTCGGCAAATTTATAGATCTTTTGACTCACAAAACATCCATGAATAAAATTTGGTGGCATGACATCAGATCTAAGAATTATGAAATAGTCTGGGTACTACGATCTCTGATAGTGTGCTTCACTCCTCTATTCAAGTACCAGAGGGTCGGTAAACCTAAAGTGTCTCTCTTGACATAGCTCTAGGATGTTTCTTCTTAATCCCAGGCATGTTGGGGTTGGTTTATGTGCTGAACCTGGTCAGTAGATATTTCTTACGCATTTTTATATTAGCTAGTGTAACGGCAAATGATAATTATTATTCATATATATGTCTAACAATATCATATGGTGGTAACTCCCACAGGCTAATTATATGTTGTATAAAATACCCATCTTTCACAGAATTGTAGAAAGGTAGGGCTGGAAGGGACCTTAAAAAGGCCGTCTAATCCATTCCCCCATGCTGAGACAGGATTAGCATCCTTGACAGATGTTTGTCTAACCTGTTTTTTAAAACCTCTAAAGTTGTGGATTCTACAACCTCCCTAGATAATCTATTCAACTGCTTAACTATCATTATAGCTTTAATGCTTTTCTTAATATTTAACCTAAATCTCCCTTATTGCAAACTAAGCCAATTATTTCATGCCCTGGCTTCAGTGGATATGGACAACAATTGATCACCATCCTCTTTATAACAACCTTTTTACATATTTGAAGACTTATGTTCCTCCTCAGTCTTCTCTTCTCTAGACTAAACATGCCCAATTCTTTCAACCTTTTGTCGTAGGTCATGTTTTCTAACCTCTTATTTCTAAATCTGAAACCTTTTAATTTCATTGTGCCCCCTTCTTCTTGTACTAGGACAGTAGTGGGCAACTTGCAGCCCATCAGGGCAATCTGATTGCGGGCTGCGAGACATTTTCCTGACGTTGACCGTCCACAGGCACAGCCCCTCGCAGCTCCCCAAACCAGTGAACCCTCCAAGACTGGAATAAATCTTAGGGAGGCAATTTGTCTCTGGTGTGATTCTCTAGATCCTGTAGCCCACTCCTCTATTGCAAGAATCCACTGGATTGTCATCCTTTCAGCAGAGGTGAAAGGGACTTTCTGGCCCAAGTTCATTAAAAATTCATTGGCTCTTTCAGCAAGTGTAAGGAGTGGAAGCCCTCTGTCACAACCAAACTCAAACTTGGCTGATACAAAGCCTTTTGTACCATCACTGCCTGTTCATAGAAACCTGAAAACAGGCCCATTTCAAAAGTTATTTTAAACATGGCTGCACACATTTCAAGTTAAAATATTTTGCATACACTGCGGCAGAAAAACTGCAGGGTTTCAGTGTGTGGATGAGATGATGGTGTTCACAGTGGGGGATTTAAGTTTATTAGGAACTGGGGAATGTTTTGGGGAAGAAGGAGCCTATAAAGAAAGGATGGGCTCCATTGAAGCCAAAACCGACTGCTGGCATGTAAAATTAAAAAAGTCAGAGACGTTTTTAAACTATGGGCTGGAGGAAAGCAAACAGGCGCAGAGGTGCACACGGTTCAAACAGACATCCTTTAAAGGGGATACCCTATATCATAAAAAAGAGTAGACGATAGAAGTTGATAAAGTAGAGGTAGGAACTGAAGAGAAACAGTCAAATGGAAGAGTCCCATTCAATCATGTGAAGGCAGACAAGTAAATATTGACAAATTTTGTAAGATCTTGTATACAAATTCACTAAGTCTAAATATCAAGATGGGTAAACTTGAGTGCCTGGTATTAAATGAGGATATTGACATAATAGGCATCACAGAAGCTTGGTGTAACAATGATAATCAAAAGGACATGGTAATACTGAGGTTCAAAATGTATAGGAATGACAGACATGGTTGCACTAGTAGCATATATGTGAAAGAAAGCATAGTGTCAAATATCGTAAAAATCTTAAATGAATCAAAATGTACCATACAATCTCTATAGATAGAAATTCCATTCTTGAATAAATGTATAGCTATAGGAATATACTACTGATCACCTGACCAGGATGGTGACATTAATTGTGAAATGCTCTGGGAGATTAGAGAGGCTACACAAATAGAAAATTCAAATAATAATGCAGGATTTCAACTATCCCCATATTGACTGGGAACATGTCACTTCAGGACAGGATGCAGAAATAAAATTGTTAGATACCATTAACGACTGCTTCTTGGAGCAGTTACTCCTGGAACCCGCCAGGGGAGAGGCAGTTCTTGATTTAGTCCTAAGTGGAGCACATGATCTGGTTCAAGAACTGATTATAGCTGAACTTCTCAGTAATATCAACCATAGTGTAATTAAATGTAACATCCTTGTGAGAGGCAGGGAGGATACCAAAGAAACCCACTGTGACGTTGCACTCCATAATGCTTTATGGGAATATGGGTATGAATGTATATATGACATAACTGGAATGTGTTTTATGCTACATATGCCATGTAACATCTCTCTGCAAAGGTTATGATCTACTGAATATATTCATCCTATTTGTATGCATGTGTCATTTTTGTACTCAAAGTTATGAATATTGGCTGTGTATTTGCTTGATTTTAAGTAGCCTTAGTAAAGCATTTGGTCAGCTTCTTGAGAAAGGAATGTGCAAATTAAGTGCCCAATCAAGAAACACTTAATGAACAATGGATCTTGGAAGACTCCAATCCACATAAAAAGTCTTCCTGGAGACATTCAAGATAGCATGTAGGCAATGGCTGCTGCCTGTAAAAACTGAGTCATGCAAGGACATGTGACTTGCCCATGTAACTCAAATGCCATCTTGGAGCTGGACTTTGCATAGAAGAGAGGAGGGGGTCTCCACCCACAAGAGAAAGTCTATTTAAGCCCTTGGGAGACCCCTCCATTTTGTCTTCAGCTGGCTGAAGAGATAGCCTCTCCAAGGTTACAGGAAAGAGGCTGGAACAAAGGACAGTAACCACAGGGGTGGTAGTAATTGCTAGACCCAGACTAGAAGGAGGCTAGTCTGTAAAAGAATTTTACTGGAATATCTGAAGGTGAGGTTTTATCTGTAATCGGTTTTCTTACTGTATTACGCATAGACTTACGTGATTTATTTTATTTTGTTTGGTAATTTACTTTGTTCTATCTGATATTACTTGGAGCCACTTAAATCCTACTTTTTGTATTTAATAAAATCACTTTTTACTTATTAACCCAGAGTATGTATTAATATCAGGGGGAGGGGGGCGGGGGACAGCTGTGCATCTCTCTCTATCAGTGTTATAGGGGGCAAACAATTTACGAGTTTACCCTGTATAAGCTGGGCATCTGAGTGTTAGAGACAGGAACACTTCTTAAGCTGCTTTCAGTTAAGCCTGTAGTTTGTATGGGACGTGGTTCAGACCTGGATCTCTGTTTGTAGCCAGCAAGTGTGTCTGGCACAACTAGGCAGGGTTCTGGAGTCCCAAATTGGCAGGGAAAGCAGGGGCAGAAGTAGTCCTGGCACATCAGTTGGCAGCCCCAATGGGGTTTCTGTGATCCAATCCATCACTCCCACCTCAGTAGCATTTAACTTCAAAAAAAGGGAACTACACAAAAATGAGGAGACTAAATAGAAATTAAAAGAAACAGTCACAAAAGTGAAATGCCTGCAAGCTGAATAGAACCTTTTTAATAACACCAAAAATAGAGGTGCAAACTATAAGCATGCCCCAAATAAAATAAAAACAAAAAACAGTAAGATGACCAAAAATGCCATCATGACTAAACAACAAACAGAGTAAAAGAGGTGGTTAGAGATAAAAAGTCATCTTTTAAAAACTGAAAGTCAAATCCTACTGAGGAAAATAGAAAGGAACATAAAATCGAACAAGTCAAATGTAAAAGTATAATTAGGCAGGCCATAGGCAATGTCTGACTCTTGCATTTGGGGAGGCTGGTTGAGAGCGCCAGAAGCTCCCTATAAGTGTGGGGGCCACCAGTGCCTGGACCATGGCCCCGTGCCGCACCCCACCTCTTCCCCTGAGATCCCCATCCACCTGCCCCCTCCCCCAAGCCCTCTGCTCACTCCTCTCCACCCCCTCCCAGGGCTCCCCCGCTCTCTCCTCTCCGCTGTCTCCCTCTGCCCCTCCACCCAATGCTCGCTCCTCTCCACCCCTCCCCCAAATGTACCCTGCCCACTGCTTGCTCTTCTCCATCCCCTCCCCTGAGTCCCTTCCCACCTGCTGCTCACTCCTCTCTGCCCCTTACCCCAAACCTCCCGCCCACCACACACTCCTCCTTCCCGTCTCCTGAGCCCCCTCACCCACCATGCATTCCTTTCTGCCTCCTCATGCCTTAAGGGAGACCTTGGGGGAAGAGGTGGAGAGAGGGGGGTGCCTCAGGCGGAAGAGGCACAGTGCGGGCAGGGCCACGGGGTGGGGGGGAAGGCTGAGCGGGAGCGGGGCCTTCAGGCAGAGTGGGGGAGCACAGGCGGGGCAACAGTCCAGGCATTGGTGGCCTCCCGACTTCTCAGGAGCTTCTGGCAACAGAGCTCAGGAGCTTTGTGGGAGCGGAGTTGATCCCCATGATCAGCTTCCCCGCTGCGAAAAGCAGCCCCTGCCCCTGTGCCTGCCCAAGGCTTGCAGTATGGGGGTGGGAGGATGACAATGCTTCCCCCTGTCTCTCCACACTATGACCAGGTTACAAAGTGGGGGTGGGGCATGGCCCCCTGGCCACCCTTGGTTCCGGCATCCTTGGTCTGAATGTGAATTTGGGAGCCTAATTTTAAGCAGCCAGCTTAACAATTTTTTGCCCAAGCCTTAGAATTCCTCAGAGACCTGAAATGTTTATGATGGTTTGAAACATTCTGAAATAGGTTTCAAAAGCAGGAAAAATAATATTGGTCCAGAGATTTTACAATGTGAGTGGGAACAAATGGCAGTGCTATAAAGAAGAAAGCTACTGCTGCTGATTTGGAATAGTTATGCAGTATTTAGCATATATCACCCCTAAGGATGATTATCTTTCTGTCATGAGCATAAGACAGATAACTCATGAGCCAGTTTAATCTTTTCTCATAAGTATAAGGGAGGTAACACGATAGCTCTTCAGAGGTTTAATGTATTTATTCTATGGGAATGGATTTGGATGATGATGATGGTTGTTGTTGTTTACAAGGGACCAGTTTTTTGCCTGAAATCATGCAGGGATTTTGGCTAATGCAAAGTAGCGTTATGTGATCTCAACAGTTCTGTGTCTGTTTGCTGGGTTAAGCTTTTTTATTTTATTTGCATTATGTTTGCTACAATAAAACAACAATAATCCAGAGAAACCAGCTGAATATGGCAATGCATACAGATATGCATTTCCATAGTAGGCTTTACAGTGTGTGCACATGCCCTGGTGTTTTGTGTATATTTGTGGATGAAAACCACTCCACAAACAAAAATTGCTTGATATTACGGACCATTTTTTCCTATAGCTGAAATCACACTCATTTTTATGATAAAACACACACAAAATCGAGAGGCGGAAACCACAAAATATTATAGTTTGCATAAAACCTGCATTTTTCCCCTTTTTAAATTTAATAAATTATGCAGATTTCTTAAGGGTTCAGGGAAGCCATTTGCACACCCCCTATTCACATATGGAAAAACATTATATGCTCAGTAGTGCAACCTATGGGGGGAAATTGAATACTTTATAATCTTAAACAGTTCTTCAGTATATATATACATATACACACACACACACACGTGACTATGAAGCCACTATGATGGCTTTCTGGAGCTCTCCTAAATCCATGCACTAAGTGATTCATTTTGTGCAACCACAATGTAGCCGCCTGTTGGCAGACCAAACACTCATTAAATTCAACAGCTAACTCCCACAGTAGAGGTCAGATCAGGTCCATTGTCAGAGAAACTAGGAAGCCTGCATTTCAGATTTCATAGGAAGGCAGTGTTGCTAACATACAGGATTAATTGAACCTTTCAACTAATAATACGACTTAGCTTTTACAGGACTTTTTATCAAGAGATCACAAAGTGATTTACAAAGGAGGTCCGTATAATGACCTCCATTTTACAGATGGGGAAACTGAGACACAGAGCTGCAAAGTGATTTGCCCAAGATCACCCAGCAGATCAGTGGCAAGGGTGGGAATGGAACAGATATCTCCTGATTTCTAGTCCTATCCACTAGGCCACACTGTATCCCTTGTTACAAGAGTTGGCCAGACACAATTTTATACTGGCTTATAAATCCTTTTTGGGGACACTCATTTATGTTTAAGAATGACTTATTTCAGTTTACTTTAAACCTCTTCCCAACTGACATACACTAAACTGAATAATTCTGGTTTAAACCACAATAAAAGTATCCATACAATGATTTGCACAGGATTAACTAGATCAGTTTAAAACTACATTCAACTTTGCATGAAGACAAACCCACATGCTTTTATACCTCTTTTGGGGAATTTTGCAAACAAATTAAACTTTTGGCAAACCCTTTGCAGCTCACCTTTAGACAGGTTTCAGTGGAAGTTATAGCAATAGTATCTGGATCTTTGTGCACACCCGGAAGAAGATTAAGTTGTACACTACTAGCAAGTGCACAGGAATGTGAAAGTTAATTGATGAATTATAATTAATTGTTTTGTCCTACTGTCATGCTGTCTGAAGTGGCTCACGATCGTGAGTGCCAAACTCAGGGCAGAGTGTCAAGAAGCAGGCCAAAAAACCCCAACTGATTGTATAATCTATAATTAGATTTCAACAACCAAGTAGCAAGTATGAACTCCTCAAGCACTAGAACAGCCTTACCATGGAGTCACAGACAGCCCCTTTGGGTAGTCCTGTCTATCTTGCTTCCCAGGCAAGCATGTCTTTGTGATAGATGGTCACTTACACCAATAATCACATCATCATCATTCAGGTTACTCCCAGTCCCAAAGAACCTGTTACTTACACCAGGTCAATTGTACTCTAGATCTCTCAACAAAGACAATGCTTGTAGCCAATGGTTTATTAACTAGGAAAAAGAAATAAGAGAATTATTTACAGGATTAAAGCAGGTAAAGATACACACACAAATGAGATACAGTCTCAGGTTCCAAAAGATGATAGTAGCTGTTATTAATATGCATGCTTTATATGTCCCTTAGGGCTAACCCAGCTCAACAGCTGGGGGCTCCTTGCATATGCTTAGAAATCCTCACCCCTCAGAGTTCAAGAAGCAGAGGAATAATGTTTCTTCTGGGCAGGCATTTTTATTCCCTTCCCCCAGAGTTCAGACTGAGAGAACAAGTGTCAGTGCCTGTCTCCCCTTCATGTGACTGGGCAGGCAATCAACAAAGTGTTTGTCCTTTGATGTTACACAATAGCTTAATTTGTTTCAATAGACCCTCTTGTCTGCAGGCCCAGCACTTTACACTAATTAATGCTTCTTTCCTATTTTGAGAGACAAGGTGGGTGAAGTAATATCTTTTATTGGGCCAACTTCTGTTGGTGATAGAGACAAGCTTTCTAGGGGTATGGCTACACTTACAAATCTGCAGCGCTGGTAGTTGCAGCGCTGGTCATCCAGCTGTGCAGGGCCAGCGCTGGTGTGTGGCCACACTCACAGCTACCAGCGCTGCAGTGTGGCCACATTTGTAGCATTTGCAGCGCTGTTGGGAGTGATGAATTATGGGCAGCTATCCCAGCATTCAAGTGGCAGCAACGTGCTTTTCAAAAGAGGGGGGTGTGGGGCAGTGTGACAGGGACCGGGGGGGGGAGAGAGAGAGTGGATTTTTGGAACCGACACTGTGCAAAATCAGAAAATTTTCCCACCCCCTTACTGTTAACTGCAAACAACCTGCATCCAACATACTCCCCTCTGCCCCCTCCCCCCCGTTTCTCTCAAGCAAAGCAAACACTCAACCCCTGCAGGGGTTATCTCATTTCATTGTTGACAGTAGTTACAGATTAATGACAGCAAACAGGAGCTATAAGCAGCTCCCGGCACGGAGCCCGGAGCTCCGAATTGACAACAAAACAAAGAGAGGCTGCATAACAAAACAAAGGGAATAATTTAGTTAAAAGCATTCTGGGATACTCCTTATACCCTGGAGGCCAATAAAAGGGCTGGTGAGTGTCCACACTTGATGACCAGCGCTGCAGAACCAGCGCTGCAACCCTTATACCCCAAGCAGACCTGGGTGTACGGCCAGCGCTGCAAGTGTGGACAGGGTGTAATTGCAGCGCTGGAAAGCCTCTACCAGCGCTGCAACTTGCAAGTGTAGCCAAGCCCTAGATTACACAGAGCTCTTCTTCAGGTCTCGGAAAGGTACTCCGAGTGTTACAGCTAAATGCAAGGTGGAACAAATTGTCAAAATACATATTTCAAGGGACCATTCAAGGTGAAGTGGCCCATTAACACCCCTTCAGTCATAGGTGGGAAAGGCACCAGTAGGGGGGAAGGCAGCTGCAGAGCAGGAAGGAGTTGTTAGTGGGCTATAGATTGTTGTAATAAGACAGAAATCCAGTGTCTTTATTCAGTCCATGATTTTTAGTGTCTAGCAAAGTTATAAATTTAAGCTGCCAGGCTTGTCTTTTGAAAGTGTTGTGGAGGTTTCCTTTGAGGATGAGGACTGAGAGGTCAGATATAGCATGATTGTTTTTTGAAAAGTGTTCGCCCATGGGTGACATAGTATTTTTGTCTTTTCTCGTTTTCCTTTGTGAGGACAGTGATTTTTGTCTGGTTTCATCCACATAGTTATTACTGGGGCATTTAGTGCACTGGATGAGGTACACCATATGTGTAGGACCCATGGATCTTGAAAAGTGTGGTGTGGGTGGTATTGATCATTGTAGCAGTAGAGATATGTCTGCAGGTTTTTGCATCTGTTGTTCTGGTAGGGTCTGGTACCACTTTGAGTTGGTGTATCCTTGTCTAAGGGGAACTTGCCTCTGATGATGAGCTTGGAGAAGTTGGGGGTTGTTTGAAGGCCTGAAGAGGGAGTTCAGGAAAGATTTCTTTCATGGGGTCCTTTGTAGCATGGGGCATGGGTCACTGGCAGGTTTAAACTAGTGTAAATGTAACTTGCAGTCTTTAAATCATGATTTGAGGACTTCAGTAACTCAGCCAGAGGTTAGGGTCCTATTTACAGAGTGGCTGGATGAGGTTCGGTGGCCTGCAATGTGCAGGAGGTCAAATTAGATGATCATGATGGTCCTTTCTGGCCTTTGAGTCTATGAGTTTAAATAGTGAAACTTTTTCTGGAACAAAAGGTTCAAAAACTTTCAATATGAAATGTCAATATGTTTTATTTCATGTCAAGCTACTATTAAACAAAATCTGCCTGAGCTGCCACAGTGCCTCATGGGAGCTGTAGTTCAGGTGCCTCATGTCCCCATTCTTCTCTATTGGCCAAGATCCACAGTTTGACTACATCTTCCATGACCACAGAGCATCATGGAAATCTCATCAGAGCAGTTGGCCAGAGGGGAGATTGCAGTCCAGTCAGGGATCCCGGCCCATAGATGAGAATTGTGGCATGAGGCTCCTGAACTCCAGCTTACATGAGGCACTGTAGCACCTCACACATATGCAGTTTAATATTGAAGTGACCTGAAGTGAAATATGTTAAATCTTCTTGATGGCAAATTGAAAAATTTTTGGAAACTGCATTTTCCATTTAAAAAAATTACAACGGAAAATTACTGATCAGCTCCACTAAGTATATGCTGAAGTGCTTTCTTGAATTCAAATGCTTTCCTAAATCTGAACTTAAGTGAGTAGAAAAGTTACATGATTCTCAAAAGTGGCACTACGTGCATTGCAGATGACTTAAAATGTACCTACCAGATCATTTTGAGAGAGATTTCCTATAGAATTGAAATGACCAATAGAACATGCACAATCTCTCTAAAAGGTGGCACCATTTTTTTAAATGACTGATATACATTTCTCCTTTTCACTGCTGCTTGCTGCTTATCTGTCACACAACCCAAGCTCTTTGTTCTCATCATCCCCGTTATCCCCTCTGTTCTCCTTGACTGACACCTCTGTGCAAACATCATGTATGTTTCCTGGATCTATGTGAGAAAAGATCCCTGCTGTGCTGCTGCTGTATCTAATAGCCAACTGGGGGAGTAACAATGCCTAAAAATAATTGAAAATAAACTTTTATAGACTTTTTCAGAGTGACTTTGGAATGCAGTTCTTTACCCTTTGCAGTCACTGCTTTTTGGGTTTTTTTGTTTCCCCTTGGCATCTTGTCAACATCCCTGAGACATTCTCTTAAGTAAAGACCCAAGACTTCTGGAATTAGACTTCTCATTTGGTACTTCCTTATCTTTATTTCCACTAGACTCTGTCACTAAGATCTTATTCTCATTTTCTTTCCTAGATACTGGACAGCTATCTGTCTATCCTTCCCACAGAGTTCTTTCATCTGCACTCAGATAGAAGTGCCATGATGCTTGGTATCTCTGTATTTGACACTGGTAAATTCTCTCTTTTGTTCCACTTCTATTAGTTCCTGTCCTTCAATAAATTTGTCTCCACAAGGTGTTGTTCTAACTCTAATTTTGCTGGTTCTTGATGAATTAGTGAAGGAATTTCCTGTGAAAGACTCCGTCATTCACCATTGATGAGGAGGTGAAATTTGAAAGCTAGGCATCGGTAGATTCACAGTAAAGATCTGGTAACTTTGGAAAAATCTGTCTAGTGTGTTCCTTCTTATGCTTAATATGATTTCAACCAATAAGACTTCAGCATGCAAATAAACTGGAGAGGGTGGAGATGATTGGCTGAATTAAGGCTGTTTCCAGGGCAGTTAGTAGGTGATCTGACAGTAGAAGGCAAATGTTATATTGAACATAAGGGAAAGGTATACAGAAAGAGTTATCTCCAGGCTTTATTATTTATCTATCTAAGGGCTTGGCTACACTTACAAATTTGCAGCGCTGCAGCAGGGTGTGAAAACACACCCTCTCCAGCGCTGCAAATTGCGGCGCTGCAAAGTGCCAGTGTGGTCAAAGCCCCAGCGCTGGGAGCGCGGCTCCCAGCTCTGTACGTTATTCCCCACAGGGAGGTGGAGTACGGACAGCGCTGGGAGAGCTTTCTCCCAGCGCTGGCGCTTTGACTACACTTAGCGCTTCAAAGCGCTGCCGCGGCAGCGCTTTGAAGTGTAAGTGTAGCCAAAGCCTTAGGTACTTATGTGGCCCCATGAACGTAGTACGTGAGATCTACCAATTTTAATGTAGAGACATTACTTCACCCAGTAATCAGATAAATGCTATTATCTCAATTTTACAAATGGGGAATTGAAGCACAGAGAGCAGAGGTCACTTGCCCAAGGTCACGTAGGAAATTTATGGCAGCATAGAGGATTGACTCCAGATCTTTTGAGCACCAAGCTAGTGCCCTAACCACTGGACTATCCTTCCTCTGTACTGTAGTGCATTAGTCCCTTGAGCTATAATTGGGATTGGGGCACCTCTGTGCTGGGCACTGTTCATGTACATAATAAGTAACAGTCCCTGCCCTGAAGAGCTTACAATCAAAATAAATAATGTTACTAAAGGATGGGAGAAAGGAAGGATTATCTCCGTTATGCAGGGTGGCGAACTGGTTCCAGTACCTATTGTAATGGTGGGTGGTGGGAAAGGGAAAAAAGAAAAACATTCAGTGGAAAATAGGAGGAATTCCATAGCAGCACAGACTATACTGGGATGGGGTATTAATTCATTTTATTTGATAAACTAAAGCTACAGGCATCCTGGCTAGTTCCTGGAAGTTGGTTGCCTGAGAACTTGCAAATTTTAGTTCAGTGCAGATGCAGTGAAAACAAGAAGTTATAGATAAGATCTGTTCTTTGTTTGTACAGCACCTAGCACAAGGAGGTCCTGGTCCATGACCAGGGCTCTGAAGTGCTACTAGAATATCACTAATACTAATAAAATACCTATCCATGTGGTGCGTTAAATGGTTAATAAGAGGACTTGAGTAGGAGAGGACAGGTAAAAGTTGGCCTGTCAGAAGGGTGAGTTAGACAACCTCTCTCTGGTAGAGCTGATTGAAAAATGGGCAAAGAAAAATCACTATTGTTGAGATTTCCAACCTTTTGAAATGTTCTAAACAGCTTTTACTGATTGGTTTGCTTTTGATTTGTTTTTTAAATTAAAGTTAAATTTAAATTACCATTTAGTTGTGGCTGAACTAGTATTCAAATGTGAGATATTAAACTGGAAGCATTTGCTCACAAAAATCTATTTAAGTGCCAGTTGCCAAAAGTCAATCTGGTTTTGTACAGTATGTGAATTTGAGCTGAATATTTTCTTTGGTTGTAACTACTTTCAGCCAATGAGAAGACACTTTTTTTTCTGGTCCCGTGTTATACTGAGACATTCAGAACATCTCTCAGACTTCTTTTGTTTTAGTCTCTTTTTATAGTTCCATTCAATTTGGTTTCCTAGTAATATAATTAGAAGCCTTTGAATAAAAAATAGCATTAAAAGGGGATAATTTTCTAAATTCTGAGAGAAAAAGAATGATGTTTTCACAGAATTTAGGAAATTATTGCTTTCAAAAAGTAGATTACTGAAACTACTTTGATTGAGTGACAGTTCTGTATTGTATAGCTAGATCTTTCTGAACCCTGCAGTTGAAAAGGCTGTTTAGTGTTTGAAACAACCAGTGTCTTTTTCAGAATTTTAAGCAGTGAGGTTTTTTTTTGTTTGTTTGTTTGTTTCTGTCCAACAGACAGATTACAAAGTATTAAAAAGTATAAGTTGTTTAAAAGGTCGTCATCTCCAATTAATCAAGGGAGATGAAAGTTCTCTATCTGTCAATCCCTACTCCACCTCTTAAAAAGAGACATCAGCCAAACTCAACTTTTATACAAAATTAATAATTTTCTAAGGAATATGTGGCTTAGCATTAAGGGTGAAATTTGCCACTTTGCCAAAAGTTATCAGAAGGTTTAAATGGGACTTACATAGTTAAGTTCCTTTGTATTGGCCTGAGGCACAGAGGACACCTTCATCCTAAATTGAAGATGTATGTTGTAGGTGAGCTGCAAGGTTTGAAGCTTCAGTTTGGTTTAATAATACGATGATGACAAAGAAGAGTTAGTAGTTAATGGTCCAGATCCCTCAGGCCTTCCCTCTTTTGATCAAATAAAATCAAACATTCTTTGAACCAAAATGTCCCAGATGTATGTGTGACAGTGGCAGAACAGATGCCAGCTCATGCCAAAGGCCTGGGCCTTGCTGAACACTGACACATGCAGAGCTGCAAACCAGTCTGGGTCACCTGTGTGTTAGTATTGTTAAAATAGATATTAAAATGTATAAGAATTTGTTTAGTGTTTAGACATCCATAAATAGCTTGTAGGATGCTGTATGTATTAGTCTCACTTTTCTGTACCCTATGTTATAAGTGATAGCAAAATGTTTGCATTGTAAGCCTCCATAATTGTGTAACTCATCAAACAGGAAACATCCCTCACAATGATGCCATAGCTGCTTGCCTTAAATATTTACAAGACAATGGACAACCCTCAGATATCCACCCAAAACACATTGACAAACTCATCCGTTTCATCCTCACTCATAACAACTTTACATTTAGCAACAAACAAACACTTTATCCAAACCATAGGAACAGCTATGGGTACTAGGATGGCTCCCCAATATGCTAACCTCTTCATGAGCCACCTAGAAGAAGAATTTCTGGACAAATGCACCACAAAACCAATGATACAGCTGAGATACAATGATGATACTTTTATCCTCTGGACAGATGACTTAAACACTATCATGGATTTCCAGGACATCTTCAACAACTAGCACCCATCCATTAAACTCTTTCTGGAATACTCCCACCCTAGCTGCAGAGGAAGGCAGAACCCCCCAGGTCTCTGCCAATCTGACCTGGGGGAAAATTCCTTCTCAACCCCAAATATAGCGATCAGTTAGACCCTGAGTATGTGAGCAAGACCCAGGGAAAGAATTATCTCTAGTAACTCAGAGTCCTCCCCATCTAGTATCCCATCACCAGCCATTGGAGATATTTGCTACTAACATTTTGACTTTTTGTCCAGATTTGGGATGAAAACAAAATATCAGAATTTCCCACAGGATAGAAATTCTGATGTTAATACTTCCACTTTAAAATTGTGATTAAGTCCCATTGACTTCTAGGGGTACTTAAGCATGTGCACAAGTGGTTTCTGGAATCAGATCCATACACCCTATCTTTCTTCATATTTGGTATTACACCAAACTGAAATGAATACTGAGAGATTTAAAAGGCAGTCTCAGATTCTTTTCTATTTAGTTACTTGCATCAATACTACCTCCATACCTTTTACTGCACCATTGTCACTGACTGAATCAAGGCAAATGATGCCAAATGAAATTCAACACTCAAAACTTTGGATGCTCATCTAGACCTTATTCAAATGATCTGAACATCTTTCTTATACAAAAGTGGTCTAGAATTTGGAACAGGCTTTGCAGAGTGTCGTTTTTGGGGCACCAAGTGTCACATTTACCCCTGTAATTTACAGAGGAAAATTAAACTAATTTAAATTAGGTATAAAATGATATCAAGAGAACCCACACAGTTGATTTCAAGTATAGAAAAGCCCTTATATTTTGTTCAGGGAGTTCCCAAGTGAGGATGGTGTTCAGAACAAACCAGAAAGAGAATAAATAGTGTCAAATATTTTGAGCAGCATGATTTTGTATAACTGGTGAATCTATGCAGTTCTCAAACTAATATATTAATGTGACTGTTACAATGAATGCATTATTCACCCAAATTTCCTTCTTCCTGGTGATGGCCACTCCGTCCCCCCCCCACACCCTTTTTCCTTTGGCACAGTGAAAGGGTTGGGACAGAATTGCTCCTCCCAACAGTGACCCCAATATCATTTTCACCCCACAACCTTTGGTTCCACACCACTTATTCCTGCAAGTTGGATCTGCCCAACAGCTGTCGCCAACACTCCCTGCAGCTAGTGTGATAAAATGCTAAAATGTTAGCAAATGCTTCCTTGTACAGTTTTGCCCCTGGTAGTCTCCTCTGATATTATTATATGTAATTTCATGCTTTATAGCAGAATTTTCTACCCTAGTCTCTCTTCTCAGGTGGTGGACACATTGCTTAAGGGCATGTCTACACTACAATCTTAAATCAACTTAGGTTGGGCAATTTACACTGCAGTAATTACTGCTTCCCCTGGCTCAAGAGAGAGCCTCTCCACCCCCAAAGGATACCTGAAAGAAACTGGAACAAAGGATAGTAACCACAGGGGTGAGTGATTGGTGGACCCAAACTAGAAGAAGGCTAGTCTGTAAAAGAAGCTTACTGGAACATCTCAGAGGGTGAGATTTAATCTGTAATCACTTTCTTACTGTATTAGCTTATTTTATTTTGTTTGGTAATTCACTTTGTTCTGTCTGTTATTACTTGAAACCACTTAAATCCTACTTTTTGTATTTAATAAAATCACTTTTACTTATTAATTAACCCAGAGTACGTATTAATGCTGAGGAGGAGGG
Organism: Mauremys mutica; assembly: GCF_020497125.1. Classification (NCBI taxonomy): domain Eukaryota; kingdom Metazoa; phylum Chordata; order Testudines; family Geoemydidae; genus Mauremys; species Mauremys mutica. The sequence goes on from NC_059073.1 coordinate 209,465,930, forward strand.
GGCGGCAAACAGCTGTGCATCTCTCTTTATCAGTGTTATAGAGGGCAAACAATTTGAGTTTACCCTGTATAAGCTTTATACAGGATAAAACAGATTTATTTGGAGTTTGGACCCCATTGGGAGTTGGGCATCTGAGTGTCGGAGACAGGAACACTTCTTAAGCTGTTTTCAGTTAAGCCAGCAGTTTTGGAGGGACGTTGTTCAGACCTGGGTCTGTGTTTGGAGCAGGCTAGCATGTCTAGCTCAAACCAGGCAGGGCGCTGAAGTCCCAAGCTGCCAGGGAAAACTGGCTCAGAGGTAGTCTCAGCACATTAGTTGGCATTTCCCAAGGGGTTTTCTGTGATCCAACCCATCACAAATATGATACTAGGTACTGGAGGTTGCAACACCGTAGGAGATTTCCCCCTTGTTTCCATGACTTGCGGTAACAGCACTAGGCCACAACAACTCCCCCTTCCACTTCTATCCTCTTTAACCACAAAGCAAATGTTCGCAAGTGGGCAGAGCGAAAGGAGAAGCAAGCTGGAGACTCATAGTCAGTGGAAGGGGAAAACTAAAAGCTGACTGGAGCTCAGGATAGCAGCTTCAGTATGATTAATATGTATGTGCAACATTTAATGTTTGTGCACTAGTGGCACATAAGGAAAATTCACATGACAGGAAGATCAGGCAGGACACTGGCCCTGGCTGGGCAGCCCTCTTCTTCCTCCCACTTCCTTCCTCACCACCTAATTTTCTTTTTTCACCTTGCTCTCATTGCTCTTTTAAAATGTGGTTACTCCAACAGCTACTTTGAGTTAACTCATTTCAAATTATGAATGACAAAATACCTCATTGGTGGTTACAAATACAGTTCAATGGAAATGTTAAGGGTACGTCTTTCCCTTTCATGTAATAGTCAGAAACAAATTAGTTCAAAAAGTTTGCATTATGGGTATCACCAAACATTTGGAATACTGGATATATTGGTATCATGATTTTAACCAAATCCTTTTCAGTTCCTGGGTGGAGCAGGCACTTCAGAAAAGGATTTTAGCCTTCATAAGCCTATTTGCTTAATACACAAGCATTAGGACACTAATGAAAATGAGGTTTGGGGGCTGATTTGGATTAAAATTGGCAGCAAATTGTGGTTTTGGCAGGGAGGGTTGTTCAAGGTAGCTTTGAGCTTCTGCATATTTTATAGGACTGGAAAGTTGTCATTCCAAACAGGGATTTAGCAAAGGATTGAAAAAAAATTAAAATAAATTGCATTCAGTCTGAAAACCTTTGGTAAGAGTGGCAAAAACACCCCGCAAAAGAGCTCTCTTAAACCTCTTAAAGTGTCACCATCTGAATGCTGCTTCAAATTATTGCATCCAGGAGCTAGTGTACGGTTAATAGAAATTGACACTCAAATGCTCTGCTGAAGCACTATTAAGGTAGAGTACTAATGAAGTTAATTACCTTTGCAAAGTGGGAGGCACTTTTGAGTGGACTCAATGACCCACTGAAGAATATATCTATTGTGGAACTGATTTTAAAACAGAGATATAATTGGGAAAAAATGGGCTGTATGTTTAAAAAAAAGATTTTTTATTTTTTAAAAAGTATGCCCTCCAATAATAGATTGGTCCAGGAGATTAAAGATTGTATGATTGCACATCATATGGATAATTACATATGTGTGCATATGTATATTGCCTGTGTATGTGCAGGCATGCACGTGTGCTCCCTGGAAATGTAGCATACCATCCTTTCTAAAGGACTCCAAACTGAAAAAGCAAATATTTATACCTTCCATATATTCCCAGCATGTTAAAGAAAACTGTCATGGTTTGAACTGACTAGATATTAATAGCAACCTCTATTAGTCACCTACTGCAAAGGGATGTCATCACTTTTCCTCCACCCTCTGCCGGGGCTGAATCCATTTCCTCCTACTTCCTGCCTTGGTGGCTGTGTTTTTCTCACTTGTAAAAGCAGTTTCTGAAGGTAATGGATATAATCACCCTTCTTGTTTTGTCACTCACATGTTACACTCTGCAGTTGCACTGAAGTGGCTGCATGAAGAGTACTACCTTAGCCTACCAGATAGCATATATACAGTATGTGGTGGTCAGGAGACATGTGTCTACACTAGTACTTTGGTCAGTATAACTTATGTCGCTTAGGCATAACATGCAGGCCATGTAAAAATAGTCATTGCTTTATACTGTACCATATACAAAACTATGGGACAAATTTGGGAGTCACATTGGTACCCTTTGCTTCTTCATTTAGATAGTCCATCCAGTTATTTTACCGTTGATTTTTCTATTGCAATAGGAAGAATCCCAAGAAAGATGATAATGGAATCTGCCTATATTATATATTACACACACACACACCACAGCAACACTTCCAGCCCTACATTTAGTGCTGTTAAGTAGGAGCCTGAAACTCTAGCCAATCTTGCATAAAAAGTTAGAAATGTCGTACTCTTTAAAATCAATTTACCACTGTGCTTACCATGGTCTCTGGAGATACACATTAGGCCAGACCCGGGGAAGGAAACACTGTTTCTCTGCTTATCATTAGCAATGTTTTTCAGATTTTAACAAAGTAAGGGCTAAGTTCTGCAACCCATACTCACTGCACACGCGCACACACAACGAATGGAATGGAGCTCTGAAGTAACGTAATGAAGTATGTCTCTTTGGGGTGAGGGACCTGTTTAATCTCCTAGGTCCATCATTAGGGGTTGGCTGGCTCTCAACATACCACTTGCAGTCAAAGATATAAGCTTTTTCTTTGCCAGAACTAAACGAGCTAATAATTGGACTAACATGGCTAAAATAAGGCATTAAAATGATCTATGGGGGAACAACCTCAATGTTAATGAAAAAATTATATTAATTAGATAAGTTATTTAAGTTACAAACTTGTTTGCGCCTTTACTGAATATTAAGGCATAGTGACAAATATGTTATAGCCAGGATGCTTGGAAATATAACACATATGTTTAGCAAAGTATGTTACAAAATGTTAAAGCTAATCAAAGAAATTCCAGAAGCTTTCTGCTTGTAGCTCCCAAGGACAAGCAAATCTCAAGAAGACAAACCATGTAAACATCATTGGAAGAAACTTGATTCTGAAAGGATTGCAGGGTTGTTTTATCAGAGCAATAAATCTACAGGTAAAGTGGAGCTATACCAAACCCTCCCCAACCCCTCCATTTTCAAAGGGCAGGTCTACTCTATTGCTTAAGTCGATCTAACTTACATCACTCAGGGGTGTGAAAAAGACACACACACACACACCCTGAGTGATGAAAGTTACAACGACCTAAGTACTGTCCACACCGGTGCTGTGTCAGTAGGAGATGCTCTCCTGCCAACACAACTTCTGCCTCTCGCTGAGGTGGAGTAATTATGCTGATGGGAGAGCACTTTCCTGTCTGCACAGAGCATCTTCACCAGACATGCTACGGCAGCACAGCTACTTCAGTTCAGCTGTGCCAATATAGCGCTGCTAGTGTAGACCAGCCCAAAGAAAAACTTGAGTTTAAATCCACACATCAAATTTTAGAAATATCCTTACAGAAATTGATTTCTTTTGCAAACACTAAAATCTTCATTCTCAAATCTGGAGAACAGTTATGGTCGGAAATGTTTCACAGAAGATACTGGTTATTTCCAACATATGTTTCCACTTAAAGGTGAAACCTTTGTTGTTTCTCAAATGCTTAAGATGGCATAAGATTCCTTTATTGCCTATCTGAAAATATTTTGTATCTAAATGCAAGCCTCTCTATAATAACTGTCTGATATTGTTACATGAGTAGTAAGCTGTTTTATGTGCAAATATAGCAAGATCATTTGATGCTAGAGTAATTATGTAAGAAATCATTTAAGTTAAATTATTCCAGAAATTGTCGTGCAGTCAACAACTTAAACTAAAGACTTTAAGAGTTATTTAATCTAAAAGACTGTTTAAAGAACTAAAAACTCTTACATAAAGAACAGTGTTTGGACTTTTTGAAAACAGAAGTTCATTTCCTGTCAAACTCTAATCAAAGTAAAAAAAAAAAAATTCAGAAAATGGTCTCAATAAAAAGACAGAGTTAAAACTAATTTGAAAAAGGTATCTGAATCCTTCCTGCCAAGAGAAGAACAAAGGCAGTTAAAGGAATGTTGCATATTCCTTAAAGAGACTGCACATTCAGGGGCTGAAAGTGTCACCTATGCTGACCCCAAAGACAAGGAGCCAATGAAAGAGTGATACCAACAACCTGCATCTAAACAAACATGAAAGAAGTGTGTTTTCCTATAATATCATGAAAATAAGAAGGGTACAAAAGACTCTAAAAGTTAGCTCACACTCACATACCTCTGCTACTCTGCTGAGACTGCAAGTACTACAGCTCTCATCCCGCCCATCTCTATGAGCATGCTGCCACAGACATAAGAAAAATAGAGAAGACTCAAGGAGAAACCAACTGAAGTAAATCTCCACAAAACTTTAGCATGGATTGGTGAGAAGAAGTTAATTAAAACACTGCAAAAGGATTAGATTTAAAACTCCTGTTAGGATTTTGTTGGAATATTGAAATACTGTTGTGACTTAAAAGACTAACAGCTTCTCCTGTTTATCACTAAGTGGTTAGACCCCCCATGAATTCCTGAATAGGAGACAGGGGCTAAACATTGGTAAAACAGAGAAATAGTGGGATTTCATTGGATTTAAAATTCCTAATATTGATTAATTGGCCTGCCTCAAAACAGCTCCTTAAATGGCTTCTTCTAAGTAACTGATTTAAATATTGTCTTCGGTTTCTTGGGATGTAAATATTGCTTTTTTGGTCAACTCTAAACTATCTGGTTATTTATTAATAACTGGTCCATCTACGCTAAACTCTCATGAGTGTAATCTCTGTTAAAAGGTCTCCACACAGAGATGTTCAGAAGAGATTGTAATGGACGTAACCAGTTTATCACTTGTGTTCTGTAATTTGTGTTTAATTTTTTCTATTTCCTTTAATGTTCAAATAGCCTTGCTTGGTCTTGATCATGGTGTCCTCTAAGATATGTAAAGGATTCCATCTGACTAAATAGTGGGAGCCACACCCCTGAATTGGCAGTACAAGAAACAATTAGGAAGGGCTGGCCTATCACTTCCTGCTTCTCTAAACTGACTGTTTTTAGGAATTTTTAAATAAAATTGGTGTACAGCAATTTAAAACTACCCCCTTTTAGCATCACAGATCACAATGGGCTTCTTTCTTAAAGGTGTATAGGTAATGGCACTCTTCATTGTACTGTACAACATTTTTGCCTCAAATGTCTTATCTGTCTCTTCCAAAAATGACTATTACCCAAAAATGTTGACAGTAGGAAGGAAAAGAGTGTTACTTAGCCAAGACATATGGCTGTGTCTATTATTAGTGTTTAGCATTTATACAATGCCATCAATGTGCATGGCATTTTACATATGAAAACAAGCTTGTAACATGCATGCGATTTGAGTAAGACATTCCACAGCACAAGGTTATAACCAAAGGGTGGAGTGTAGATAAGGGTTACAACAGTGAAATTTCATGAGATGTGTTATTGTTTCGCAGGGCTTGGTCATGACCCCTGCTGTGTGCCTGTGCTGTGGAGTACTGAGTTACTTATACCCCTTTTATTCCCTTGCATGGGCTACCCATTTTGCTGGGTAAAGGCAAGACACTGCTCTTGAAAGGAAAAGATTGGTGAACAACCAACCAAGCAGAAATGGCAGATCAAAGGGGATGAATGGGGAATCAACAAAAGATGAGAAGTAGGCTGGGATAGCCTTAGAAGTAAGATGAGAAAGAAGAGTTTGAATTAATAGCTTCATAGATTCCAAGGCTAGAAGGGACCATTGTGATCATCTAGTCTGATCTTCTGTATACCACAAACCATAAAACTCCCCCAAAATAATTCCTAGAGAAGACCTTTTAGAAAAACATCCAATCTTGATATTAAAATTGTCAGTGATGGAGAATCCACCATGACACTTGGTAATTTGTTCCAATGGTTAATTATTCTCATTGTTAAGAATTTATGCCTTCTTTTCCGGGAACAGCGAACTGGGAGCTGCGGACAGTCAACATCAAGAAAATGTCTGCAGCCCACAGATTACCCTGATGGGCCACATGCACCTCGTGGGCCCCAGGTTGCCCACCACTGGTCTAGCTTCTACTTACAGGCATTGGATTGTGTTATACCTTTCTCTGCTACATTGAAGGGCCTATTATTAAATATTTGTTATATAGACTGTAATCAAGTTACCCCATAACCTGCTCTTTGTTTAAGCTAAATAGATTGAGCTTTTTGAGTCTATTACTATAAAACATGTTTTCTAATCCTTTAATCATTCTTGGAGCTCTTCTCTTAATCCTTTCCAATTTAAATTCTTCTTGAATTGTGGACACCAGAATTGGACACAGTATTCCAGCAGCGGTCACACCAGTACAAAAAAAAAAAAAAACAGAGCTAAAACAACCTCTCTTCTCTTACTCAAGATTCCTCTGTGTACGCAGCCAAGAATTGCATTTGCCCTTTCGGCCACAGCATCATACTGGGTGATCGTGTTCAGTTGATCATTCACCAGGACCAGGGGCGGCTCTAGAAAATAGGCTGCCCCAAGCAGCCGTGCGCAGCGCCGCCCCTTCCCCGGTCCCGCGGCGGGTCCCCTCTTCCCGCGGCACCTGTTGAGCTCCCGCAGGCATGCCTGCGGCAGGTCAACCGGAGCCCGGGACCAGCGGACCTGCCGCAGGCGTGCCTGCGGGAGCTCAGCCGGAGCCGCGGGAAGAGGGGACCCGCCGCAGTCATGCCTGCGGCAGGTCCGCTCCTCCCGGGCTCCGGTTGACCTGCCGCAGGCACGCCTGCGGGAGCTCAGCCGGAGCCAAATGCCGCCCCCCAGGGAAAGGGCCGCCCCACGCGCCTGCTTGGCGCGCTGGGGTCTAGAGCCGGCCCTGACCAGGACCCCCAATTTTTTTTCAGTCACTGCTTCCCAGGAGTGAATCCCCCGTCCTCCAAATATCACCTACATTCTCTGTTCCTAGATGTATACATTTATATTTAGCCATATAGCACATATTGTTTGCTTGGGTCCAGGTTATCAAGCAATCCATATCACTCTCTATCCTCTTCATTATTTACCACTTCCCCTGGTTTTTGTGTCATCGGTAAACTTCATTAGTGAGGATTTTATGTTTTCTTCCAGGTCATTAATAAAAATGTTAAATAGCATAGAGCCAAGAACCAATCCCTGCAGAACCCAACTAGAAACACACCCATTCAGTAATAATTCCCCATTTACAATTATATTTTGAGACCTATCAGTTAACCAGCTTTTAATACATTTAATGTGCCATGTTCATTTTATATTTTAGTTTTTTTAATCTAAATGTCATGCAGTACCAAGTCAAATTCCTTGAAGTCTAAATATATTATATCAACACTATTATCTTTATCAAACTTGTAATCTCATCATAAAAGAATACCAAGTTAGTTTGACAGGATCTATTTTCCATAAACCCATATTGATTGGCATTAATGATATTATCCTTCTTTAATACTTGATTAATCATGTCCTGTATCAGCCGCTCCATGTTTGATTGCAGACTGACAGATCTATAATTACACCGATTATTCCTTTACCCTTTTTAAATATTGCCAGAATATTAGCTTTCTTTTCTAGTCTTCTGTAACTTCCCTAGTGTTCCAAGACACATTGACAATCAACATTAAATGGACCAGCAAGCTCCTTAGCCAACTCTTTTAAACATTTTTGATGCAAGTTATCCGGACCTGCTGATTTAAAAATGTCCAACTTTAGTAGCTGCTGTTTAACAGCCTCCTAAAATACTAGTGGAATGGAAAGAATGTTATATGCTATGACTGCATCATCTTTTTTTCCCCCCAAATACAGAACAAAAATATTCATTGAACACATCTGTGTTTTCTGCATTGTTATTGATTATTCTATCTTTCCGTCTAGTAATGGAAAGTAATAGAAATATGCAAGGACAAAATAAATCAAAGCAGGGAGACTCAGGTAGGGGGTGACAGTCAGATTGGCAGGTGAGTAGAAAAACTTAAAAAGCAGGATGTTGAATGGATTTGAGGCCTGCAATAGGAGAATTAGGAGGATATACAGCAGATGGTAGCCATTATGGCCGGATTAAGGCTGTACTGGCATTGGTGCTGGAACTAGGAGTACTGCGCCTCCTCCCCCCCTCACTTGACGTGGTTTCCATTATATGCAGGGTTTACAGTTCGGTTCAATGGCATTCAGCATCCCCACTATAAAAATTGTCCCAGCACCCCTGATTATGGGGCTACAGGCACACCATGACATGGAGTCCCCATGGCCCTGCCACCCACTTGAGTGATGTTTCTAGGCTCCCTCCCTTGTAGCAAGGGTTCCCCTTCCCTTGGGAGCAGTGGGGCAAGTAAGAGGGGTCCTTTCTCCCTCCCAGAGTGGCAGGACAACAGCAGTGAGGCCCTCCAACATTTAATCTGGATATAATCATAGATATATCAGCTGAGTTGAGCCAAGCCCACTGTACTCTTCTCCTACCACATGCAGAATCCTCTATGGGGCAGGTGCTGGCAGGGCCCTAGCCCCTAGAGCAATGGATGCAGTGGTTGGCTTAAAAAAAAATCTAGGCTATCTGAAATAAGGTCAAGGAGGGAAGGATAGGGCCAAGAACTGCAGAGAAATCCACTGGAGATGATACACTTGAGAACCTGGAGATCAGAGAGGATTGTACGGTGGGGGAATAGAGGGGAAGAGTGAGCAATGTTGGTGGCGAGCAAAGAGAGGAAACTGCGACACTAAAAGATCTGCAGGAGATTAAATAGAGGCAGCAGGTTGGTGAGTTTGCCCAGACCTGAAGGTGAAAGGAGATGGTAAGGGAAAGAAATTGGAAGAGAACCAATGTGAGGAAAGCAGAGGCCACAAAGGGAAGAGGCTGTTGGACTAGTAATAGCTGAACAGCTGGAGCAACTACTCCTAGTAGGGACAGAGAAATGTTGGGGGCAAGCAGACCTGGCCATTCCCCAGGTGCCCCTGTGGAAGTACAGCAATGTCTGATAGGTGGTTTCCAGAAAGACAGCTTCCACATACAGAAATCCCACTGGTCTGTGCATTCTCATGTGATTTTCTAATTTGGAGTGGGGGCAGAGAAAGAAAATTGTTGATCAGAAAAAAACCTGTGGCTATCAGTAGTATTTGACCAGAGCAGCAGTGATCTGTATGAAAATACTGGACTTGCTGCAAAAACTGTGAGCATGTGCAGGGTCTGAAATAAGGCACTTTCATCACAGAGAGTCTAATCAACAGCTCTCTTTAGAGACTGGTTTGATGGGAGAAATTAACTCCATAAAAAGGTTTTAGTAAACAAACACATGGTAAAATAATTATGTTCCATCACTCCATAGAGCACATTGTAGCAAAACCTGTTCCAGAGACAACTAGATGGTTTCACTAATTTTATGGACCAAATAAAAGTATTTAAAAACTCTCCCACTATTCAAATACAGAAAGAAGTAAGCTGCTGGTGGGCAGGGGATCTTGTAACTGTAAGATATAAAAAAAAATATATAGAACTTAAATATTGTTAAGATTCCACTGGATCCTGTCAGTGTGGTTTAATTAACAATAACTATCCACCCCCTGTTTTGCTGCTAATGTAATCTCAGAAGCATCACACTAATTCCACTTACAGATTTTATGGTAACATTTTAAATTAAAATGCCCTGAGTACACTTAACTACACATTCAATGTGGATTTAATAAGGTGGTTATATGTTCATTAAGTAGCAATTGATTATTAACTCTTCAGTGTCCCACCAATGTGTACATTCAGCAAAGCTATGCTTGCACTGTCCTAAAGACAACAACATACTTCATGACCTGGCTCTTTAACACATCAAGCTATAAAACAGCTTGTTCCTTCAGTGCACACTATGAGACCAATCCGGCTCCCATTAGGGTAAATGGTAAAGTTCCACTGACTTCAATGTTAGCAGAATTGAGATCTATTAATGGCTTGCAGTGAGGGATAGAACCAGAGTAGACTGGGAAAATGCATTGTCTTAGAAAACATTAACTAACAAGAGAGGTAACATTTTCTCCCATTTTAACCAGCTCTAATTAACATGCAAGAGTTGCTGTCTAATCTAGGCTATGGGTAGGATTTCCAAAGGTGTCTAAATGGTTTAGGAACATAAATCCATTTGAAAAAAAAAATCAATGATACCTAAGCTGAATAGGGGAAAGTTTTCAAAACACAGATGACAGGTGTCTATCTGCCATTTGTGCTTCTCCAAAACTCCTCCTTAAATTATTTGGAAATGCCACCATATGTCTTTTTTCAACCACAGTTTGAGCCAACCATTTTACTGTGGGGAGTAATTGTCTTGATAGCATTATTCTGTATTTCTTTTACTTCATGATTATAGCGTCAGATTCCCATATCTTGGGGTGGTGTATGGAATGGACTTCCATTTTTAACAGCCCCTTACAAGTCTTCTTCCTTGGGCAAGAATCAATATGGGAGAATTTACGTTTCTTAAATCCCTCAAATTTGCATCTCCCAACCTCATTCGTGGTCAGCCTTACGCTCTACTTCCTTTAGCCTCACCTCTATAAGCCTTCTATGAAAGTGTATATTCTTTTGTATGTTGGACACGGGTCACCATTGCAGTCATCATGTTCACAACTGGTGTAAGACTGCAACTTTCCTAGATTGTCTAAGCATCTCCTTTTTTGTGACAAAAATCAATATCATTGCCATCTTCATAAAGTGTTGGCAGGTCATTCGTTTCCATTTTATAGGAGGCGTGCATGGCTTTGGTTTTATCAACATTGATATTAAGTCCCATAGATTTTGTAGTGTTTTGCAGCTCTCCCAAATTATCTGTAGTTGTTCAGTAGTCTCTCCAAGTAAGGCAATGTCACATGTTTGAGGTTCTCTAAACAGGAATCTTTGTATTTCACAAATCCTATTTTGGCCTTCATCAGCTTTGTTATCAGATAATCTACTCAATCATTAAATAATTTAGGTCAGAGAATGCATTCCTGAGTCCACTGAAAGCCAGTCTGTAATACAATCATTGACCCTCACATAGCTAAATGAACTGCGGTATGGTTCTTCTACTAGGCACACTAAGCTCTTGGGTACCCCATACTGGTGTAGCAGTATCCATAGTGCTGATTGATAGTCCTCTCTTTTTTGTTTTAAATACTTTGTGATCTGAGGTTTAAAACATTTGGTTAACTTTTTTCCTCCCTTATTACTCCTATGTGCCTCCTTTTAATGTCTTGCCTCCTGCCAGTACTGGGCGTGGGTGTGCCAAAATACATTGAGATAATCTGTTCTCCTAGAAATCTAGTGTGAAAGCCTGTTCTTGGGAGGTTTCCAATTCAGTTGTAAAGACTCAAGGATTGGATAGTTCAGGTAGCATTTTAACTTGGATGTATTTTTACTGATTATCTGAACCAAACCTCCAAACTGCTTCATTCATTACCACTACTTTGGGGCAGTCTTATAAATGAAACCATGGTTTGAGAGAAAAAACATTTGAGTGCAGTCCCAAATCAAATTAACATGAGCACTGGAAGCCTGATCATTTTAGAGAGTGTAATCTGAACAGATATTTATGTTGCAGATATAGTTTACTGCACAAGGTGAAATTTTGTATGAGTCTAAACTTAAATAATTTAATGCAAACGCCCACCATGCTGTGAGACTACTAAAAACTTATCATCTAACCTTAACCCAAATAATTAGTAACAAGAAGAAAAATGATCATACTAATAGGAAAATACAGAAAACTTCTAATGCTACCCAAACACAAAAGAGCTACTGTCTATTCCCAAGTCATGAAATGTGCAGAAAGCAGGGTGGGAGTGGGAAAGCTTCTGTAACAGCTAATTGAGCAAGTCCCCAATGAACTACATAAGATCAAATCTTATTGATTGCTGATTAACAGTGTGGCAGAATGAATTTTTGTCTTGTCCAAAAACAGCCAGAAAGAACTGTTTCTTCACTGAGTGACACACATAATGATTTATAGGAATGCTGCTGCTGGCTACTTTTCCACATTTATTGGCTCAGACACAGAGACCATGCATCTGCATGCCTGAACTTTGGGCCAATCATCCTGCTAGTTGCTTCCATGCAACTGATGGGACAGTTAGGCCCCTCAAGTTTGTATTTTTGACTACATCCCCAGTTATTTTCACTTATTCAGTGCAATTCCCTTGTGCATTTGCGATTCCTTTACTTAAAGGAGAGCTCAGTTTATAATGGTTTCAGTGTGGGAAGACGACCTTTTGTGAGTTAAGTGTAGCATGTGCTTTTTCTTTAAAATCTTTCTACCACTAGTACTTCCCATCCTCAATGACAAGCCCTCACCTTTCCATTAAACAACCAAAGAGTTGTGCATACTCAAACATGATACAGTCAGAACAGGGTATCCAAAATTTATCTATTCATATGAGTTTTTTGCAGTGTTGTTGTAGTTGTGTTGGTTCCAGGATATTAGAGACACAAGATGGGACCAATTTGGTCCAATAAAAGATATTATCTCACCCACCTTGTCTCTACTCCTATGAGCTCCATTATGCTGCATGCTCATCTGTTCAATCACTTGCATTTAAGATTGTTGTTAGAACTCTCGGTTCCTCATTCTGATGCTGAATAGAAAAATGAAAATGCCAAAAACTTACCATTTGTACTGTGGTAGCACTCAAAGATCTGAAACGGGATTGGGGTCCCATTATGCTAGTTGCTATGGAAAGACATTCTTTGAAGATCTTACACTCTACTGTATTGTATACAACAACTGGTAATCTACTTATGTTATTGTTTTGTAAACTCTCAATTACAGATTGGCCCAAAATAAATCCTTGAGCTTTGGGAAGTTTAGATTGAGATTCAGGTCTGAGTTTCATGGCTACTTCTTCTCTCCATTATGGAACAAGCCAAAACCCCAGCCCCCAAGTTTCAAACTTTGTGGGCTATCGCTAATCTAAATAAAGAAAATAGAAAACTGAACGGGCAGTGCCCTGGTTTCAAATGCTAAATCCAATGCAAAACTATCATCAACAAACCATTTTAAATATATAGCATCCAAACAAGTTCAATGATACTTAGTTTGCCATTCCTGCATTGGTACTTCCACCCTCCCCTTTCTTCTGGAAAAAGAAAATATTTTCCAGGTAATCTGACCGAAGAGACTGGTAACTTTTTATTTCGTATAATGTGGACGTGCTGTACCAGCCAAATGACCCTCTTTGTGTCACCCTTCAATGAACTTGGCATTAGTTATAAAATTCAGGTTACACTTTCCTTCTATTAAAAACATTTTTCCACTCTCCGTGTCACATCAGACAAACTCAGACTGATATTGCCAGTGTGTCTAGTCTGTTATATATAGTAAGTGGCATCTATAAACACTCACCTGGTCATCCTTTCCTTACATCCCTGTCAAAGAGGAGACATAAGCTACTCTCTGGATTCCACAGAGCGGATAGACATGGGCACAGCCTCTCCCACCTAACTAGGGCCCTGATTCATCAAAGCACTTAAGCACATGCTTAACTTTAAGTCCTACTGAAATTGCTTAAGGATCTGACCCTGTGCCCACTGAAATCAACAGTAAAGTTCCCATTGAACTCAGTGGTACAGGATGAGATCCTCAGCTGGGGTAAATTATCATAGCTCCTATTACTTCAATGGAGCTAAAACAATTTACACAAGTTGCTTAATGTGGGCCTGGCTTGACATAAGTAGCATGCCTCATTTTTAGTGGGCATCATTGGGAAGGTGAATGGAAGGTTAAGTTGTAAACAAGGGCTTGACAAGCAGTATGCTGGAGTCAGGATGCCTTTGCTAGCTAAGATAAGCAGCAACATTCTGATGCTAGGGACTATGGGACCTGTACAGGGATTGGTTCCTGCAAGGTGACCAAGCTAATCCCAAAATGTGTGATGTGATATATGGCAAATGCAATGTAATGTGTAAATGTAAATAAAGGAAAAGATTGTCTGTGTAACTTTGGATGTGTGGTACACCCTATATCTATCCCCTACACTTGCATCTGATCAATTTAGCGTAGCTTTGCTGTCTGCCCAATAAAGAAACCTGAGTGATGAAATCCAGAGTCAAACTGAGTGATTTGGATCCCAGAGAACTGCATGAAGTGTTTTCCAGAACTGGACAAGGTGTTTATGATAAGCCAAATGGATAAGGTCTTGGAGGGAATCCCACCACTTAAGTGCTTTGCTGCTTCAAGGTTTAGGTTGGATAATGGTAATATATAACGAGAATGAGAGCTCTTGACTGCCCTTCTCTAGATACTTGCCTGTGATACGAAAAGATGTTGACCCTATACAACAAAAATGGATCTATGTAATAAAATTGGGTTGGTTGCCTTTGCTGAACTTTGTTCACAAATCCATCTCTGGATGCAACTGTTTCTAAAATCCCCACCTCCTGAGTGGTTCCAAACAATCTCCACTCAAAAATAAATAAATAAATCCAACATGCAGAAAAGTTTTTCTTTCCCCCTAACATAGTAATTTCCCTATGGAGGGGAGATAGCTCAGTGGTTGGAGCATTGGCCTGCTAAACCCAGGGTTGTGAGTTCAATCCTTGAGAGGGCCACTTAGGAATCTGGGGCAAAAATTGGTCCTCCTAGTGAAGGCAGGGGGCTGGACTTTGATGACCTTCCAGTTCTAGGAGATTGGTATATCTCCAATTATTACCTTTTTATTACCCCCAAAAGAAGCCTGACTTCATCCTGCACCATTGACAAATTTAAAGTCTAATGTCTCACAATCCTTCAGGGATAGAAATATACATTGGAGCTATATATCACAGGCAAGGGGAGTTTCCCAGGTTTCCAATGGGATATGTAGAATGAGTGACATGTCTGCAAGTGAGGGACATAAGAGATGGCATAGTATGCTTTAAAGGTTTTATTGACATTCATTTGAGATGACCTGCATAATTTACACATAGACTCGCCACTCATGAGTGAAGTGAATATACCAAACTCATGCATTCTTTATCCATCTAATATGTTACTTAAAACTGTGGCAAGGAACGTTATTTAAGTTGTAAAATGATGTATTCAAGAGTTAGGAAATGTCAGATTTAAGGTTGCTTGGAAAACCCATGAAATCTAAATCCCTCCCTCCCCCATGTGCAGATGCATTATGATACAGTCTTTAATGACAGGATCATATACTATTTTTCCCACAGGACCACTGCTTTATTCAGTGCACAGGATGGACACTGTTCAGGGAATAAACTGGGGTTACGTAGTGAATGAGGCTTTTGTTTATAGGATCCCTGCTTCATTTGTTCTAGAAATTGGAGATTTTTTAACACACCAATTCCCCATAACAGATTAGCATGAAATTAAAATGGTTCCATTGATACCATTTCTTATGTGAAAGTAACAAGTATTATTACCTCATTTTACAATGGGGAACTGAGGCACAGAGAGATTAAGTGACTTGCTTAAGGTCACACAAGAAGTCTGTAGTGGGGCTGGGAAATGAACCCAGATCTCCTGAGTCCCAGTCCACAGGCTTAACTACATGCCAGCCACCGCCAAGCCTCATTCTAATTAAATCCTCTTGGTTATTTTATTTCTATAGATACATTTTAGGTTACTATTTAACTCACAATGGGAAAACTGCATATGAGGGATACCCATACTGCACATTAGAGAGCTTGGCATCACCCAATAGGATGTCAGAGTGCAAATACAGAAGATACCTAGGGAAATGGTTTAAGAATGCTGCTGGCTCATCCTTCATAATCAGCAAGTTAATTCACAGCAACATGCAAATTCAAGATTTAATCAGGTTAATCGGTTAAAGATTGGTCACTTACAGGAAATCATGCAACTGCCATCCCCATATACTCATAAAACAGTGGTGTTGCCAGTTTGTTAGGTTTGAATACTAGGAGGAAAAAAGGAAATAGGGGATAAAATTTCCTGACCAAGAGAACCCAGGTGTGCAACAAATGCAATCATCTGCACAGACATGTACAGTAGGAAAGCATGATACAGGGGTCTTGCTCTGAATGTTGGCATTTTGTTCCATGCTTCAGCTGGATCCAATCTATGCAAAGAGTGTAAATTTCCCACCGGCTATAATACCTTAGATGTAACATTTGCTTCAGGCACATGTGAAGCTAATGAATGGACTCAGGCCCTCCATAATAACAGAGCCTACCAAGTAAATAGCAAAAGCTTGCTAGTTTGGAAGGGCTGCATGGGGGAGCTCACAGCTGATATAAAGCAACTTAGATGGCATCCACATCAATCATTCATCAGCCAACTCTGGCGTTGGGGGCATGTTGAGGACAGGTCAGTGTGTGCTTGCACTCCAGCAATGCTCAGCTGGCATATAGCCCCTGAGAAACCAAAGCCAGCTGGCATAAGATAGAGCAGCCCATCAGCTGCTCTAACTTAGAGTGGAGCAGTGCAAAAATCAGGACGTCATAATCAGCACCCTGACTGCCTCTTCCCATCTTGCACAGAGCATATCATGACACAGAACAGAATATGGGCCACATGCTTAAGACACTGGCGGATCCAAATTTGACAGACTCAGGCCAAGACATCATCACAAATGAGGATACCTCTGAAAAGACCATGCAGCAGGAGCCCAACCCTAGGTGTCTATTTGTCTGTGCAGTCAGTGCACTGCTCCCTCCCCCACCCATATGCCGCTTGCAGTCCATCCCAGAAATATGAGCTGAATCAGGCAGATGTAATGGCATCCATGTCTCTCTTGCGACATAACAGTAATGTTCCAACTTGAGGTTAGAGATTTAATGAACCCCAAATCTGAAATGTAGGTTCTCCCACTCCTAATAAATACCAAGGGAAGAAAAAATCCTACATGCTTCCTAACCCACACCCCACTCAGCATTAGCTACCGATATTAAAATGTTTTATTAGCTTTCCCTGCCAATGTATCCAGGACATCATATCTCTGTTCCTGAGGTCACATTCCTTGTGACTGTGCTTGCAGATTGAGAGATAAGCCCAAAGCCCGTAAGTGCCATGTCTGAATTCATGGGCTCATATAGCTTGCAAACAGGGATTACAAGAGCAGGTGGTCAGCTCATTAAATCCAGCCTCCTCCTTTCTCACTACCCTCTCCCCACCCCCAAACTTTCTGGATTGTGAATGAGTGTGCCTAGTCTTTTAAAAGCACACCAACTGTACTGCTAAACTCTTTAATGCATTTGGTGTAAGAGCTCAGTGACAAGAATCTGCAGCTGTTCAAGGGATGATGAGGTGGGTGAATGGTAGCCAGAGCTGAAACTTCTACCTCGATTTAGAGGCCTATTATTATATGTATGTGAATGCAGAGGAGCTAGGGGGGAGGGGAGAGGGATAGGAATAGAGAAAACTCACGTTTTTCACCTTCCCCCTCCCCCAACAATAAAATATTCAGGATTGGATGGTGATGACTAACACCTATATGAACAAAGCCATACTGAGAACTTAAAACAGCAATAAAAATAATGTAGCCATAATTAAAACTTCTGTTTAAAGTGGATTATCAATACACTATCAAATGTTACAATACACAGCTCTGGGGACATGGCTTTAACCCAATTTAAAGGGGTTTATGTTAGAGGGCAAGACGAAAAAGAGGTGTAAGATGGTTTGTACATGAAACAGAAGGAGCACTGGAGAGGGCAGAGGTCATCCACTAATGCCCAGGTACTATAGTTTTATAAGCCTTTCCAATTTGCCAACAAGAATACTAGTAAACCCCCCTCACATACACACACACCAGCACAAGCCTTTTGTGCCCCCTAGAACCAAACAATGTTTATAGTGTTTAGTGTATAACAGTCAGTGTTTTTAGTTTTCAACATTGCAAGCAGAGCTGGGTAAATGCTGAAATAAAAAAAAAATCAACTAGTATTTACTTGTATTTAAAAGTGCATGTGCTTTGGCTATTTGTATCCCTTTTGTGTTTGTTTTCTGTGAACAGCTGAGTGAACAAGTGCTACTGTACTAACATTTGCAGAAAGTGAATTTTAAACTATCACACAAGTATGCACGCCAGAAAAGGCAAGTTTTATATGGGATGGGACACAGATTGACCCAACAGGGTTTCTACATCTTTAAACTCCTTAGAGTCAAGTCCTATGGGGCTCCCAGTAGGCCTGTGCATTGGGATTTGTGCGGGCAGGGCAGGAGCTGTTGAATACAGCTGATAAATCCACTGGCCTGTGTAGTGCAAAGGCACTGAAGCAGTGTGGGCTGCTTCCGGCCTCAAAGCTGGATGTGTCTGTTTATGCTGAAGTGGAGAGTTTACAACAATTGTTTTGTTCAACTGGCAAATTTACAGCCATTTCCTCTATTTAAAAACAGTTATGCCAGGGGCACACCATTTGCCACACATTGTAAGTATACAGTTTCAGTAAGAGGAAATGTTTTTAGTGGGTAGAGCAGGGAACTGGAAGTCAAATTTCTTATCCTAGTCCTGCCACTGGCTCAGAGTTTGGCTTTGACAGTCACTTAGGCTGTGTGTGCCTCTTTTTACCAGTGTATAATATAATTATTTACCTGCCATATAGGGGTTTTATGAGGTTTAATTCATTAAGGTTTATAAAGAACTTTGAGATGAGATGACAGTTGCTATGGAAGTGCAAAGCACTATTAAAACACAAGAAAAAGATTCAACACCCATGCATACTTTTCTGGTGGTTTTTGATTTGTATTTTTAATTATCCACTTGCAAGCTTGAAAGTAAATACCACTCTACTCCTTTCCTCCTTCCAGACTGACAAACACTAATTCCTCTGACTGCTCCTTCAATTTCTAAGGGGGAATAAGGTAACATAGTGCATACTTGCTTCCTTGTTTGTCATCAGCGTTATTAATGTTATCAATAATGTCAATATAGTTCTTGGCACAGGATGTGTTGCTAATGTGACTTTGCTCCCTCTGCTGGCTGCTTTGTGACTTTAACAGCAGAAGTAACAAACTTTGCAATGTTTTTGGTACTGTTACAGTCAGAGAGTTTAAGCCAGGGCCAGCTCCAAGCACCAGCTCAGCAAGCAGGTACTTGGGGGGCCAAGGGGAAAGGGCAGCACGTTGGGCTCTTCGGCAGCAAGTCCCTCAGTCCCTCTCGGAGGGAAGGACCGGCCGCCAAATTGCCGCCGAAGAAGAAAGTGGCGCAAAGGAGCAGGTGCCAATCGTGATTTTTTTTTTGCGCCGCTTGGGGCGGCAAAAACCCTGGAGCCAACCCTGGTTTAAGCACAACTAAATACAAAACCCAAGTCTATTCCCTATCACATTATAATGGTGCTAAAGTAAATCAAATTTGTGCCTAAACTGTCAGTGTCCCTTTAACTTTTCCCTTGTACCTTTACTGAAGATACTTTTACCTCTAAAAATAAGTTGTGGTATTGATTTGTCTGTATTAAAAATCAATTATATTTATTTGCTTTGCTTTCAATAATTGTGCTAGGAAACCAATCCCACATCTTTACTGTCCTAACACCTGGGTACACTCTTTCAGACATTGTGTTGTAGATGAATTTGACATGTACTGAGTGGTAAGCATTCCCTTTCAAGCATTAAACAGAAAAACAGACCTGAAAAATTTTCCTGCACAGATATGCTGATGACACAGTTGTCTTTAGTGTGGCAGGTGCTCTGAGAATCATACTATTTTAACATTGACTTTAGCTGTTGGTAATAAAGAGGTTATTTTTATGACTTTCATCATAGGATATTTCCCTGTTGTGAGAAGAGCTCACTCAGAAGTTTGGAAATGCCAGATTCTGCCCCCTTGTCCATATGCCTTATGATAAGGTCTTTAATTACATGATCACATGCTACTTTTTTCACTGAACCCCTGCTTCTCTCAGTGTACAGGATGGACACACAAGAAAGTAGAATTAAGGTTGCCTGGACAACTGTAAATCTGACATTTCCTAACTGTTGAGTACTTGACTTTGCAACCTAAATAACTTTCTAATGTGTGTGCTCACACAGTTAATTTGTAAGGCACAAGCTATGCCACTGGCTCAGGCACCTGCTATGCCTCTATTAAGTGAAAGCAGAACACTGGGACCAGAAGAGACACTGCAACCATATTCCACTGCAGCCATGACAACAGCAAAGCAGCTCAGAAAGGGTCAGGTGCAATGCAGGCTAGATCTTAATTATTTTCAAGAACTGGGTCAAGCATCTCTAAATTTCATGCTGGAGGTTGTATTTGTTTCTGGCTTTAGTCAACCTTCACTTGACATCTCATATAACTTTCGTAACCCACAAGCTGTTTTCCTTACTTGCTGGGATAAGAGGAACTGGAGCCCAACACAATTCCCAGACTGAAAAACTAGAAGGTCTAGGGAGCAGATCTGAAAACAAACTCTTGGAGAAATATGTACCCCTCTAATTGCAGATGATTCACTTAGGTGAGCATTCACAAGGAATATGGGGTTGAGGGAGGGGACAGGAAAAGAAATAAAGGTTATACAGCAAAATTATTTTGTTGAGTAGGCAAAGGCCTCACCCACTTATTATAGTGTGTATCAAGCATTGCCAAGTTGGTTTCTAGTGGGGGAAAAGCCAAGCCAACTTTGTGTCTTCGTGTGCTGGGACGCAAAGTATTAATAGAGTTCTCTTTGATCTGAAGACTGTTGCTAGAAGGAAGTGTCAGCACTAGTCAGACGAGGTGGATTTATGGCTATAAGCCTAAACTATACATTGTTCAAACATCACTGGCCTTCCTTCCTCCCCAGTGTTTTGTAATTAGAACAGACTAAAGCAGAGAAGTTGTAACTACTTTAACAAAAATACTAAAAATAAATAAATACTAAAACTTCCCAACAGCATTTGCTGCGAGCTGCTGACAGGTGTTATGTTCATCGTCTCGCCCTGTAGATTAGAGCCAAAGTCACAGAATGTTTCAGCTGAAGAGGAAAAAAAAATCCAGACACATTTCCCAACCTTCTCATAGATCTATCACTTTGCTGTGGGGGAGTTGAAGGTTTTTTTTATAAACCCTGGGTCAAATTCAACTGTGCAGTGTGAGCAGTTCTATTTGTTTCAATATGTTACTCCTATTTACATGGCAGTTGAATTTGGACCTGTGACTGTGGCTATGCAAGATAACACTGAAAGAAGAAAAAAAAACACAGACTGGTACTTCAGAGGCATAATTTTGCTCTCATTATTTTAAACCTCACAGATCAGATCAACTACAGATAGCAGAGGGCTCCTTTTGAGCCTGATTCAAAGCCCACTGGAAGTCAATGGGAGCCTTTCCACTTTGGATCAGGACCTTTGACAGAAGGATAATGAATCAGGACCCACCTACACCCTTGAGCCAAAATGGACCTTCCCATGTCTGAGGAAGGAACTCACAACAGAACTTCGATGGCAGTCACAGGGCAGCCATATCTGAGTGTTCTATCTAATTAGGCAGAGATGTGGTAGAAAGGGGAGAAAGAAAGAGAGAACACACGATGGCATGCTATAAACATTGTATTGACCTGAGTTTGGGATGACCTCACCACTAAAGACTGAGGAAGCATGTCAAACCAAACAAGTGTGTTCTAGAAACAATTACCATATATACTCGTTCATAAGCTGAATTTTTTTAGTAAAAAAGGGAAGCATCAGAGAAGGGGGTCGGCTTGTGAACGTGTATAGAGAGGGAGAGGTGGGACACAGCCCCTCCCGCAACAGAGGGAGCAAGGAGAGGCAGTATAGCCAGCAGAGCCAGAAGGGAAGAGGCGGGGCCAGAGTCTCTCTGCTTCTGGCCATGCTGTTCTCCCCACAGCTTCCGAAGCAGCTGCAGCTCTAGGGCTGTCAGGCTGCAGCTATGCCAGTCAGCCCCAACCCCCAGAGCAAGCTGTGGCCGCACCGCCCAGCCTGCTGGAGCAGCTCCAGCCAGGCCAGATGAATCCTCCCCTGGCCCTCCCCAGATAAGGTGGGAAGGGATGGGGAGAGTGTGGGGGTCCTGGGCTAAGGGTGGGGTCATGTGGGGGGTGGTCACAGGGGTTACTCCCCTGACTCTCAGCTTCCCCCAAAAAAAAGTTTTCCCACCAGTTGCTGTCCCGGTCCATCAGGGTAAGCAGCTGGTGCGCCGCGATACTTTGTTTACTTAGGTTTACCTCCGTGCCTGTGAACACTCAAGGTAAACAGATCATCTCAGCCCACAAGCGGCTTATCTTGATGGGCCAGGAGCCAAAAGTTTGCTGACCCCTGAATTATAGGATCGGCTTATGAACGGGTTATACAAATTTTCCATTTTCACTTATCCATCTTGGGGGGCGGGTTGGCTTATAAACAAACTGGCTTTTGATCAAGTATATACAGTATTTTAGGAATGTTTCAGGGAGATTTTTAATAAAGGATTTTTGATATCCCAGGCAACAGGCACCTTGATTATTAGGAGCCCAACTATACAAGGCTCTAGGGGAGAAGAAGTTCATATAAACATACCTAGAAATATGACTTTTAAAAGCTGTTTCTATTCCTAAAGGCTACTCAGAACCTGGAGTTTCTGTTTTATGGGAAATTCCAACATTGAAATTTGTTTTTGTTTTAAATCTTGGCATTTTTTTCTGATCAAGAAGTTTCCCACAAAATGAAAATTCAAAAATAAAAATTGATTTGGAACCATTGAGATGTTTCATTTTGACAAGGCAAAAGTGTTTTCTTTCAATACATAACATAGCACAATATAAAATACATTATATGTAATATTAAATACAATAAAATCAATATTTTATTACACAAAATTCAAAATTAAATGAATCAAAGTAAGCAAGTTGAAATGAAACATTACAATGTTATCGAAACAAGAACGGAACAATTTGTTTCAAATTTTTTCTGTAAACATTTAGTTGAAATAGACACACTCCTGCAAAATATTTAGATTATGATAAACATAATCCTGCATTTTCCCCTGGAAAACTGCTTTGTCAATACAGTTTCAGCTAGCTTTACTAAAAAAGTCAAAGTTAAACTCCTTTACTCTAAGCCCATTCAGGTGTAGAAGCCAATGCGGAGTTCCCCCATTTCGGAGCTGGGAATTGTCTTTTCCCAGTGGAGGAGATAATTATTTGTATGAGAAATATCAGAGTTTGGTATTTCTCTGTGGAAATCTCTGTGTCAGGTTGATTTTTTTTTAAAGAATGGCTGCTCATTAAAGCTGATGGCAGGAAGTGTTAAAATAAACCCCAGGAAAGATAGATTAGAAAGCAAAAGGCAGGTGAGAAAGTGAAAAGTGCACAATAGATTTACTTACACCTGAGGTCACAGTTTATCACATGGATATCACCTTTACATATGTAGTATACCCAGTGGTGAGCTCCAGCCGGTTCGCACCGGTTCGCAAGAACCGGTTGTTAAATTTAGAAGCCTTTTTAGAACCGGTTGTTCCAGGACAACCGGTTCTAAAAAGCTTTTAAATTTAACAAAGGCTCAGGCAGCTGTCCACCCGGCCCCCGGCGCCAGCTCACCGCCCCCTCTCCCCTGAATGCTCCGCCCTCCCTCTCCTCACCTTCCCCTGCTTCCTGCGAATCAAATGTTCGCGGGAAGCCTGAAAAAAGCAGCAGGCAGGTAAGCCGGGGGCGGGACTGCTCCCCCTGGCCCCGGCCGAGCGCCCCAGCCCGGTCCCAGCCAAGCACCCCCGGCTTGGGCTGGTCCCGGCTGCGCAGCTCAGACCCGGCCCATCTCGGGACCCGCCGCTCCGGCCCCAGTGCCGGCAGAGCAGCTCCGGCCCCGGGGGCCGGCGCGGGGAGTCGGGCCCCGCGGCTCCAGCCCGGTGCCGGCCGAGCGGCTCCAGCCTGGTGCCGGCGCGGGGAGTCGGGCCCCGTGGCTCCGGCCCGGTGCCGGCCGAGCAGCTCCGGCCCTGGGGCCAGCCTGTCCCGGGGAGTCGGGCCCCCTGGCTCCGGCCCCGGTGCTGGCCCGGCCCGGCCAGTCGGGCCCCGCAGCTCCAGTCGAGGTCCCGGCGCAGCGGACCCGGTCCCGGTCCCAGGCAGTGTGGTAAGGGGGCAGGGAGCAGGGAGGGGGTGTTCGGTGGGTTGTGGAGGGGTGGATAGGGGTCAGGGCGGTCAGAGGGCAGGGAACAGGGGGATTGAATGGGGGCAAGGGTCCTGGGGGGCAGTCAGGAAGGAGCAGGGGTTGGATGAGATGGTGGGGGCACTCAGGGACGGAGAGAAGGGGTGGTTGGATGGGGCAGGGGTCCCGGGGGGCCATCAAGAATGAGAGGAGGGGTTGGATGGGGCTGCAAAGGGCAGTCAGGGGACAGGGAAGGGGGGGGATCATAGAATCATAGAATCTCAGGGTTGGAAGGGACCTCAGGAGGTCATCTAGTCCAACCCCCTGCTCAAAGCAGGACCAAACCTGCTGGGTCAGGGGTCTCGGGGGGGTGTCAAAAACATGGGGGGTTGGATGGGGCATGACCCCCCGGGGGGGCATGACCCCCTCGTGAGGTGAGGAGGAGGGAACCGGTTGTTAATATTTTGGCAGCTCATCACTGAGTATACCTGTATATATATTTATTATACATATTTCATTCACCATTGAAATGCAGCCCACAATGAAGTGAAAGGGACCTCTGGCAATGCACATCAACACTACACAATAGTTCAAGAGAGCATGAAGAATACTTTATACAAATGAAACAGCAGGGGGAATTCAGGAAGACAGAAAAATGTAATTAGCCAGTTGGAATTTGGCCAGGGACACATGGGCTAATACCTCTAACTTCTACAAAAGGTGCCATGGGATCTTTACTGACAGCAAGTGGTCAGGACCCTGGTTTTTAAATAACCTAAGGAAGTTTAGTCCTCATTATGTTTCAACAAGATCCACATTCTTTTGGAATGGTACAGATTCCTGCAGACTCCAAACCAGTGATGTTAATGATTCTTTAGGCTTTCCTTGCTGCCTCGATGTCTCACTCAGTTATTAGCAAGTTTATAAAAAGGAAAACCACACACACACCCCAGCTACATACACACACACACCCAACTCCACCTCATACCCCCAACTTAAGTTTAGTATTTCTTAAAGCCGTTAGCTCAGCCTGTTAATGATCATAATGAATTCTATCTTGTGGCTTTTTCATGGTTTTCCCACTCCTGGTTTGATTTTTTTTTTTTTAAGAACACATTAAAACCAAGACCCTGGCCTCTTGTATGGGTCTGCATGAACAACTGGAACAATTTCTTTAGAAGATGATAAGCATGTGAGGTTGTGGTAATATAGCAATCATTAACAGGTGCACTGGAAGAGAGTCACATGAGGTCATGAAACCCAGTGTCAAAATCAGGAATTCTTGTGCAAAGCTAATGTTCTCGTCAAGAATATTGAAGAAAATGTGATATGATTTAATACATCTCTAAAAATATTTATAAGCTAAATTTAAGTGATATAAAAACCCTAATTCCACTCTCAGAAGAGAATACAGATATTAGAGGAGGAGTCTATGTGCCCACTGATGCAAACATGTAAATCCTGTTAGTATTAAAAGGAAGCATATATGCATAGGAGGGAAGGGTAGACCCTCAAATGTTTCAATGTCATGGTGGTATTTGTTACCAAACTACTTGTCAAACATACTGCAGGACTGCTCTCCACAAAAATAATCCTGCAAAATTATCAAATCCCACTGAGCCAGAATGTACAGTTTTTAACTGAGCAAAACTCACTGGACTAGATTCTCTGCTGGTGCAAACTGGTGCAGCTTCATTGACTTTAGTGGAACTTTGCCAATTTAAACCATCCAAGGATGTGACTTTACTGGCACGTAAGTGTGTTTAAGTGGTTGGCTAAATCAGGGCATAGTGCTCTATGTGCAATACGGTGAAATTGTTGCTATCGAAATGTTAAATTTTGCTTCTCTTGACTGTTATTGTAGTGTTAACTCTAAAAAGGTTGCATTAAAGAAGATTTTTGCATTGATCATTTTTTACCCACTTGACTGGTCCATTTAAGAGAATACATTCAGCAAACGCAAGTCTACACACTGGATTCTTTCATGTACTAAATGTTTCAAAAACAACAACAAAAAACACTATGAAAAGGTTAAAGTGAAGTTTTTGTACAATTATGTTTTAAATAATTAAACCGAAGGCTTCATAAATTCCTGCCCGCCCTCCCCTATTTTTGCCCAAAGGTCTCCCTTCTCTGACTAATATCCACAGATTGCCATGAGTTGTCACCAACACAAGGCAGTCCTACCTTGCCATGGAGTCACAGACTTGCAAGTGCTGCACCAATCCATTGACATGTATTTGCTCAGTGAAGCAGACACCTTGGAGGAAGTCAGTATCTGCTCATTATTTCAATGTTTTAGCCTCTCTGTGACTCGTGTCTGTATAATACAGGAAACCACTAGCAAATTTTAGGGAGGTTTTCCGGGATGCTGAAGAAATGGGTTATGAGCATCCCTGCCCCACCCCCAACACAAATCACTTTAAATCCCAAATTATATTTATACTGGCAAAGGCTCAGATTAAGAAGTGATGAGGTAAATATTGTATTAGGAGTAGTATTCTGGTAATGCCTAGAGCAGTGGTTCTCAACCTATTTATCATTGCGGGCCACATGTGTGTCTCACAAAGTGTTACCTGGGCTGCAGGTTGAGAGCCACAGTGCCCCCCTATACCCAGCACCTTCCAGAGACCCCTCCACAGAGTGGGGCCAGGAGCGGAGAGTCGGTGCAGGGTGAGGGCAGGGACCCTGGAGCCTCCCCATACAGAGCCGGGAGGCAGCCAGCAGCCTGGACCCCGAGCCCACTGTGCAGCAGCCCGGACCCTGAGCCCACCATGTTGCAACCCGGACCCTGAGCCCGCTGTTCAGGGCCAAGTGGCAACCAGCAGCCCCGAGCTTGCAGCCTTTAGCACACAACTGAGCTGGGCCTCAGCTGTGTGCTAAATGGGCAGCATGCGAGCCACAGGTTGATTACCACTGGCCTAGAGGTTCCAACCAGTTTCAGGAGCCCATTTTGCTCGAAAAATCTTACAATTTAAAAATCAATAGAGGATGGGATAAAGGCAGTGTTATCCATTTTACAGGTATGGGACTGCGGCACAGAGAGAATAAGTGACTTGCCCAGGGTCATACAAGCAGCCTGTGGCAGAGCCAGAAACCAAAGCCAGTTCAAGTCCCACATCAATATTTTAACTACAAGACACCCTTGCCCTCTAAATCCTACAGTATATTTGGAAACTGAATTTCTGATTACATCATCCTGTGTTAAACAATCTAATTAGAGAGACACATTCAGGAACTCACTGCTGACCATAGCCGATGCCTCATTTCTAAGACAATTAAAGAGGTCGCTTTCTGCTACAAAATATAAATGCTCATCAGTTCATCCTTTCTGTCAAATGAATGGAACATTCTGTGTTACATGTACCCTATTGTATATAGCCAATACAGGGACTTCATTGCTCCCTAGGCCACCACTCAGCAGGCCAACTTCTGACCTTGGATGTGGATGTGCAGCTCCCATTTGGCCCTGTGTATCTTGCATATGATACATTTTGTATTTGCTAGACCTGAGGTTAGGGGTGGCATATATTTTGCATAAGAGACAGGTTTCTTAACAGTGTTACAAAATATATGGAACTTTGTAGACCTATACTGCACATTGAGTCAATTACTGAGAAAAAACTGCCAGCATTGAACTACAATCACTGCTAACATACTGTTAACAAATGGAAAAAATATATTAAAAAGTAACTTTTTGAAGAGGGGGCAATGGCAGCTGGCAACAGCAATGTCATTAAATCAATGGAAACAGCAAAAACAAAAATTATCTACTGTGCCCATTATTATTTTCATGAATAAAGTCATTGGCTTTATCTCGCTTAACTCTAGAAATCAATTGTATCTACAGTGAGAGCAGACATATGGGAATCCTATCTATGTATCTTGACACCAGCAATAGCTACACTATAGAACTTCATTAAACTACTAGGGTCAACCATCACCTCAAAGTTAGCCATGCAACGGCTATCAAGTCCTGGCACGCAGTGTGTTGTATTCAAGCACCTTAACTAGCATTCAGGAAGGGCATGGCATGACATTTCCGGTTAACTCAAAAATGAACAAGTAACCAAATGAAAACATTTTTCTACTATTTGCTTTAAGGAGTTTAGTAGATTGCATCATAAGACCATCTGCTACAACTTGGATAGCAAAAGCAAAAAGCTTCCACAGACCTTCTTGCCAGCATGTCTGAACCTTGCTCTGGAGGGATCACCTCAAGGAATGAGAATTAGTTTAGTTTCTAGGCCATTCAAATCTTTAGCCTCACTGCCAACAGGCTTTTTTGTGGAGCATGCACTTGAAAGTGCATTGAGACCAAAACTCATTTCACCTGCAGTGCATAACTAAAGAGCCATCTGAGCATAACTTTGAGCTACTCCCAACTGGTGCCGGATTTAAATCAATGGCACAGAAGTGAAAAAAATCCCAATCACCTCAGTCATCAGTCCCAAAATATATAGTGGGGTTTTTTGTGCCACATGCAATTATTCCTTTAAATACAAACACTAATGTGCTACTGTGGTATATACAGGTTAGCAATCCTAGCATTATACAATCCTCAGTATTTTAGCTTCCTTTTTAAGATTTTTCTAGATAAGCATCGCTTGAAAAATAAAATGGCTGCAGTTTGCTGGCAGTTAGGTGACGACCATTTAACCCCTCTGTGTTGGACTACTTGTAGAATTGTTGTCTGTATAGCAATTATATGAATCATGTGGCAGGTGGCTCCATACAGATAGGTGTGTTGGTGACTTTGGAGTCATCTTTCACTCTGTCATCTAGTATAGTTATCCTGCTGATTGACTGCCAGGTCTCCCTAGTCATCTTGGAAGCCTATAATATTTTTTCTTACCTTTGATTTTGAGTAATTTTCCTTCCTACTGTGAACAAAGCTGTCAAGAATAAAAGTTTCATTATTAATTCTTCATCTGGTCTGTATGCAAGCTGTATTGTGCTTTGAGAAAAATGTGTCCCTCATGCCCCAACTCTTATGTTTTTACATATACAGCTGTCTACACATGGGCTCTAAAACCCACTGAACATGCTGGCTGTCTCTTATTTAGCAGAATGAATTTTCTTTGTTGGTCAGGAGTAGAATAAAATATCACATGGTCTCTGGAACACAGCATAATATTTTTTAAACTATTATGTACACATAACACACTTCTCCCCAGGAATACATAAAAATAAAAGACTAAAATGATAATGATGTAATATGAGTAGGTTTACTTTTGTCTGCAGTTGTAGCTGTGTTGGTCTCTGGATATGAGAGCAAGAAGGTGGATGAGGTAATACTTTTATTTCTCCAACTTCTGTTGGTGAAAGAAACTTTTGAGCTCCACATAGCTCTATTTCCAGTTGGGGAAAGTTAATCAGTGTCACAGCTAACTACAAGGTGGTACATATTTGTAAGCACAAGTAATTAACATATGTTGCAAGAAACCATTCAAAATGAAGGGGGCAATTAACATTTCTTGTGAACCTTTTGGGATCCATGGGGTCCAACACATGCCTATCACAATGCACAACATGTACCTTATCCAGGGCACTAAATGCCCCAACAACAACTATGTGGATGAAACCAAATAATCACTACGCTCTTGAAGGAACTCACACAGGAAAATTATAAAAGACAGAGGGATCACATCACCTGTGCGGGAACACTTTTCACAAAGCAATCATGCTATATCTGACCTCTCAGTCCTCATCCTCAAAGGATACCTACACAACACTTTCAAAAGACAAGCCTGGCAGCTTAAATTTATAACTTTGCTAGACACTAAAAATCATGGACTGAATAGAGACACTGGATTTATGTCTTATTACAACAATCTATAACACACACACTGCAGCTGCCTTCCCCCCTACCTGTTCCTTTCCCACCGATGACTGAAGGGGTGTTAATGGGCCACTTCACCTTTTAGCGGCCCCTTGAAATATGTTAAGTACTTACACTAAACAATTTGTTCTACCTTGTATTTAGCTGTGACACTGGGAGTACCTTTCCCAGACCTGAAGAAGAGCTCTGTGTAAGCTCGAAAGCTTGTCTCTCTCACCACCAGAATTTGGTCCAATAAAAGATATTACCTCACCCACCTTGTCTCTAACACTTCTGGCAATCATAGGACAAAGGGAGTTGGTAGGCATAGACTGTTGTAATCAGACATAAAACCGGTACCTCAATTGCATCCATGATTTTTGGTGTCTAGCAGAATTATGAATTTAAGCTTCCAGTCTCGTCTTTTGAAGGTGTTTTGCTCCCCACAGACCAGGACACACCAACTCAAAGTGACTCCGGACCCTGCCAAAACAGATTCCCAACCTGCAGACATATCTCCACTGCTATCATGAAAAATACCACCCACAATACACCTTTCAAGATCCATGGGTTCCACACACGCCTATCACAACATGTGGTGTACCTCATCCAGTGCATTGAGTGCCCCAACAACAACTTTGTGGATGAAACCAGACAATCACTACGCTCTCAAATGAACTCACACAGAAACATGATAAAAGACAAACACCCCATGTCACCTGTTAGTTTTGTGAAAAGCATTCGCCATCTCTCCATCAGTCCTTGTCCGCAAAAGAAGCCTGCTCAACACCTTCAAAAGACAAGCCTGGGAGCTTAGGGCAAGTCTATACTACAACATTAAATCAAACTATGTTAGCTCTATCTATGTACATCCACCATAGTAATTACTGTGGTGGTTCATGTCCACACTATCCTCTTTCTGTTGGTGGTGTGCATCCCCACCAGGAGTGCTTTCACCAACTTAACTGTGGGGCACTGACAGCTGGAGTCCCCCGGCCCTGCAGCCAATAGCTGGAGTTGTCACCCCCCGCACAGGGCTCACAGCAGATGCCCCACTACCAGCTCAGGGCACATGGACAGCTTGGGCTGTCAGCCCCCAGGGGGTGGGGAGGCTCCAGCGGTGAGCCCTGTGTGCAGCTGACAACCAACAGGCAATGTAAGGGCTTGTACACATTACCACTTATGTCAGTATAACTTATGCCACTCAGGGGGGTGAATAAGCTAGCCCCCTGCATGATGTAAGTTACACCGACCTAAGCGCTGGTGTGGATGGCACTTCTACCGACATAGCTAACACCTCTCACAGAGGTGGTTTTATTATGCTGATGGCAGAGCTCTGTCACCAATGAGTGTCTTCACCAGATGCGCTATAGTGGCATAGCTGCACTGTCCCATCTATTGTTTAAATATTCAAAGACTGTGTCTGTTACTAAAACTACTAACTAGAAACAAAGAGATTTTAGTTACTGTCACTGTATAGCTTATAAGACCACTTCATGACATTAGTTTGTCAATCAATAGTTCAGTTAAAGTCAACCCACAGCTCTGATAGCACTGCAGGGAAAAAAAAAATCAAGTGCTCAAAGTCAAAAACAAAGCCGATTAGCTCCATGGAGACTCATTTCTGAATCAGACAATGTGGCTTGTTGGTCCTGCAAAAGGTTGCAGTATTAGGAATGTCAGCCTTGTGACACAGAACACACACATCTAGAGGCTATCTATGAATAAAAGTAATTGACGACTGTGTGGGAAATCTATTTCCAGCATACACAAAGGAGGCGTTGGGGAAAGTAATTTACATTGTTGTGTAACGTACCTTTCTTTCAAGTGTTTCCAGTGCAAATAAGCAAGAGGATGGGGTGTCACAGTAATGTTTCTTTGATCACAGTGTACAGGCACTTCCCACATAATGCCCCAGTTCACTAATTCATCCCTATTCAGCAAAGAACTTCAGCAGGTGCTTAAGTCCTATGAAATCCATGTCAACTGTAGCATGTCATCATGTAGCTCTTAAGCAGTTGTTTAAGTGTTCTGTTGAACCAGGAGGGACTGAAGCATGTGCTTAAATGCTTTTCTGGATAATTAAAGGTGACCTGAAAACCTAAATAAAGCTATTCACCAAAAGTTACTGAACTCCATGAAAACAAGATAAAGAAATCAGGGTTACTAAGTGGGTTTTCCTAGCTCAGTTTCCAGGGTTGTTAGTCAAGCCCTTTTATGCAAACCAGACTTGTTGGTAGTGACTGCTACAGCTGAGACCAAGACTATCCCTTACAAATGTGGTGTGTTTTTACATCAACATCTCGATGTAAAACCATAGGGGAGACAAGGCCCTGTAGTTTTTACCTCTATGTAGCTAGTCAAGGTAATTCCCAGGTGGGAACTACATCCAAGTAAAAGCTTCACATTCCTTATCTCCTGTTGGATTTTACATTGAGATAGTTTTGCAGTGCAGGCAAAGCCTACAGTCATATTTCCATTTTAGCGTCCCTTTTCCAGTTGCTCTGAACTTTCTCAAATTCTTTTTGGATGAAATTTCCTATGCTTGGGGTCAACCCCAAACTATTTTTCTAAATTTGAGCAAAATTGGCTTAGCTAGTTTTGAGTTATTATTCAAACAATTATGAGGAAAAAAAGTTTAAATTACACAAAAAATAGAGGAGGGGCCCTCGGATGGCAGACAGGTTAAGACTCCTCCTTGAAGGTGATGTTGATCAAACTCTAATATTCAAGAAAATCTGCAGAAGATATTCAATTCCAAAATTTCTGCAGACTAAACTGGTTTCAGGCTGTTTTATTCAGTTGTCTCTTACTGTCATTATTAGTATCATGAAAGCACTTACTGGCCCCTTTTACACCAGGGTCCCTGTAGTGGTTCCGACTTACTGTCGTGGCACCTCCTGCTGGTCGTGCTAGGAATTAGCTCTCTTGGACCACCAGGGGATCTTTTACGAGCAGTGTCTCACTCGCCGTTACTTCCACTCCCTCCACCATCTTGACCCACGTTGCTCCCAGACCACGGCATCCTCTTCAGGATACGGCCCTCCAGCTGTGCCCCAGCCCACTGTCTCCCCACGTTTGGGGGACAGGCGGTCCTCAGTCTTTCTACTTGCCTCAGCAGCCAACTGCAATCTCTAGTCTAACCTCTGGCTTCAGGGGCAAGCTGCACTCTGGATTTAGGCCAGTCTCCTCACTGGCAAGTAGGGGTAAAGGGGATGGGGGAACCCAGGCCTGCCCACTACTCTGAGTCCCAGCTGAGGGACCCTATAGCTGGCAGCCACTTACTGCCCTTCCTCCTAGTCCCACTGCCTACTTTCCCTGGGCCACTTCCCCCATAGGCCTAGCACCTTCCCTGCCCTTGCTTCAGGACCTCAGTCTTGCCATGGTCAGCTAAGAACTCCCCTATTGCTCCGCTACCCTGCCCAGCACTGCAGTATCTCCAGTGCTCATTGGAAGACAGTCCTACCCCTTTGCCCTCCAGGATGAAACTGCCCCTTGCTCTGCTGAGCAGCCCTTTATATATGGGCTGCTCCAGCAAGCCTTCTCTTGATTGGCTCTCCCAATGAGCCCTTTCCTGATTGGCTGGATTCTGTGCAGCCTCTCCAAGGCTGCCTTAACCCTTCTTCTGCCTGTGTAGTGCAGCCACCCCACCACTGTCCTATTATGCTTTGTAGAAAAGTCAGACAAAGGGTAGGAGAAGAGGCACAGAGAGGTGAAACAACTTACCCAAAGTCACACAATGGGTCAGGAGCAATGGTAGGAATAGAATCAAGGTCTCCTGACTCCTAGCCAAGTGCCATATCCGCTAGAGCAGTATTTCTCAATGACCGGTCCATGGACTGGCGCCGGGCCCTGAGATCTCCCTGACACAATTTAGGAAGGCAGCAAGCCGGTCCCTGGTATCAAAAAGGTTGAGAAACACTGCACTAGACCATGCTGCCCCCGAGAGATTACAGATGCTCCAAAGACAAGTATCTACTTAGGAAATATAAGTACTTTTAAAAAAAGGATTATTCATAGCATTTTTTCTATAATAAAAAGGGAGAAACAAGATGAAGAAAGGGGTGTTCTGGAAAGCTCAGGATATTGGAGTCTGGGAGAATTGGACACCTCAGGAAATTAGTAATAAAGGATAAAATGTCTTTTTACTGGGTCAGAATAAAAAAGAGGGGAAAGTAAAGAGTAAGCTAAAGAATACAATCTAAAGCACTGGGTCCGGCAAAGATTTACACCCATATCTAACTTTGTGCACTGTGATTAACCCCACTGAAGTCAATGAGATTGTGTGCAGCAGGGCAGGGGCCTAGAAAACGATACTTCATCTCTTAAAAAGGGTAAAGGTTAGAAATGTAAGAGTTACTGCCAGATTCAATTTGAATGTCGATTGACTTCAGTGGAATCAGACCTGCGATTAATATGACCCACTGTGGGCCTGGTCCCTTGAAGCCCTCAACATCACCTTGGAGTTGCTGAGCACCCCCAACTTCCATTGACCCCAGAAAGTCAATAAAATGAAACTCATTTTGCTTAAGTTTATGGTATAACTAATATCAATCTTTTGACTATGCAGATGTGTCAGGTTTAGTGAAAGGCCGCAGCATAGTCAGTATCAGCAGTTCTTTCCCTCTAGGGAATAATTAAAAGATCCCAAAGTCATGTTAAACTGTGAAAATGACAGAATTTAAAACCATTTTCAGACCACATGCTGCATTCCAGCTCATTTCCATATAGCCTTTCTCCAACTAAGGCAGTGTCAAGCGTATAAGGTCTCTTGGGCAACAATATGACCCAAGCCCTGATGCCTGGAAGGAAGCTCAAGGGGAAGAGACACATTGTCATACTATGTGTGATAAGGGCTCTGTTTACAAAGAATGGCAGCAAGAGGAACGCGGGATGTCCCTGGAGATACAGACTATATCTGTCTCTGCAGCACAGATAGCTGCTGAGATTTGTTTTTCTGTTGCTCTGATTCACTTGCACTGAAAATTTGCTGTTACTGGATATTCAGTAGTCCAAATATTAATGACCATACTATCACCAGATCAGTCCAGCACATAGATATCACAGTGATGGGCATGATGGAAATTCTTAGACAGATAAAATAGCCTGTACAATGTCAATGGGTATGCACATATATGAAAGTTTGACTCGGTTTGAGTTCTTCTATTCAAAGTTCCAGGTCGAAATGAAGGGGCCTTTAGTAAGGGCAGTCTCCAAAGCATCCCTTTCCTGATAAGCAAAATAAAACATGTGGATTGAGAAACAGTGGCATTGAATGGAGAGGTGGTCCAGGAGGGAATAGCCCTCTTAAAAGAAAATGAAAAAGCTGTAGAACAGGTGTACAAAAAAACCTGCAGGAATTACAGTCTGCTCATTAGTATGGGACAGGGAGACGAGTTTGGAATATAATTAGTCCCATCTTTATCCAAAAAATTAAACAACACTAGAACCAAACCTCCTAGAGTGAGAGGTCTAAAGTTCAAATAAATTATCACATATTTATTATAGGCAGGTTGGTATCCCTGCCTAGTAAGATTGCCTCTGCTATTTCCAGGTGGCTGGAACTTTGCCAGATTTTAACCATTTGGGCTGAAATTTTCCATGCCAGTTGTCGGCCTTAAGCTCAGTTATTTATTTATTTGTAAAATTTCAGCCAAAACAATTCAGCTGTTTCTGAGAACAAAGCTACTGAAAAATAAATTTTGGCCATGTAAAACTACCCAAATGTGACCAAGTTATAAGCCTCTGAAAAATGACAGTTTGCAGGTGCTTAGCATGGGCTTGCAAGGGTTTTGCAGCTAAGTTCCCTTGAAGATTTTGTCTACATTGAGCATGATCCAATCCTGGCCTGAACAGGGCTTTCTCGGCAACTACTGCTCCATGCTGCTGTAGGCTGGGCACTGGAACTGAAAGCTGGGAGTTTGTCACTCCTATGCTCTCAATGTAGCCCTCCCTTCTACTCCCCCAGGCAGCATGGAGGAGAAAGTTGCCTGAGTCAAATGCAGAGGGACAAGAGCCATACGTGGGAGGGGGGAGGAGTAGATTGGGGCAAGGAGCTTGTTGGGGGGAAGACTAGGACTGGATGCTGGTAAAGAGAGGGGTGAGGGTGAAGGGAGGCTAAAAGAGGGAAACTGTGACTGGGAGTCAAGGGAAAGAGGAGCAGGGCAGAAGAAAATGGACCTGGCTGGGTACAGAGACCAGGACTGGGATGAGAAGCCTGAGGAGTGGAGACCAGGACTGACTAGGAGACTGGAATGAGGAGCCAGAGATAAGGAAGAGACAGGACTGAGCCTAGGACAGGTTGGAAGGCAAGGGGCAGAAGGGATCAAGTCAAGCTGGGGGTAGTGTGTGTGTGCTGGGGGAGAGTCTGGGCCTGTTGTCAGCAAATATTTGTGATACTCACTGGCAAAGTGTCCCAATCCCTCTAGTGCTGGTCCACATAGAAGATGATAACCTGTTATCAGTTATTCCATTAGCTCAAGTGGCAGAGGTGTATGTGGTAGATCGAACAATCAGGGGCAGCTCTAGGCATTTTGCCGCCGCAAGCACGGCAGGCAGGCTGCCTTCAGCGGGAGATCCGCCGAAGCCGCAGGACCAGCGGACCCTCCGCAGGCAAGCCGCCGAAGGCAGCCTGCCTGCCGCCCTTGCGGCAACCGGCAGGGTGCCCCCCGCGGCTTGCCGCCTCAAGCACGCACTTGGCGTGCTGGGGCCTGGAGCCACCCCTGCGCACAATCCAAGCCTGCTAATGATCCATGTAGGTGTCAGTGTGATGCCACATGATTCAATTTTCTGGGTTTTTTCAGCTTGCTTTTCTAAAAACCTAGGAAATTACACACAGAAAAATTACATTAAAAGAATATTAACCAGGTTGCAAAGCCCTTAAAAGTTAGGAAATGCCAACATTAAAGTTGGCTGTGCAACCTTTGTGCGTATGCATTATGATACAAGCTTTAATTACATGATCACATGTTATTTTTATCACAGGACCACTACCTCATTCAGTGGACAGAATGAACTTGTTCTGGGGATAAATCAGGAGTGAGTAGTGAAGGAAGCTGTTGTCTGTAGGACCTTTGCCTCATTTGTTGCAGAAGTTGGAAGGTATGTGGTAAATGAAGCCGGAGATTACAGGGAGAGAAATGATGGTTAAGGCAGTTGAATGCTGCGCTGGAGAACAGGATTCTATCCCTGCCTCTACCAAAGAGCTCTAATATGTTTCTAAGGAAGTCCCTTAAAACATTTTTCACAGGTAGCCACTAATTGTATGTTCCTCATTTTCTGAACGCCTGACTTTGTGCCCCATGAGGTCTGATATACAGAAATGCTGAGCATTCACAGCTGCCACTGAAGTCAGTGGGAGCTCTGCTTGAATATATAACATGCTACACAATGCTAAGTAAATTGGGTCCTAGATGTTTCAAATGGGCACCCCAAATTAGTGGAATTTTTTTATATCTGTGCCTCAGTTCCCCATCTGTAAAATAAAATGAGGATAATATCCTCTCCCCTCACAGCTGCATTGTGAAAATAAATGAATGTTTGTGAGGCACTCGGACTCTACAGTGATGAGTGCCACAAATAAGCTCAGGAGGAAATCAATAATTCTGCATTCAGAACCAGGTGTGAATAGTGTGTAGTA
This sequence comes from Mauremys mutica, assembly GCF_020497125.1. Classification (NCBI taxonomy): domain Eukaryota; kingdom Metazoa; phylum Chordata; order Testudines; family Geoemydidae; genus Mauremys; species Mauremys mutica. The sequence goes on from NC_059073.1 coordinate 209,503,464, forward strand.
AATAGGCCCACACATTGAACAGTGAGGAAAAAACAAAATATTGAATAGGTTATCATTAAGTGAGCACGGTCTGCTTTGTACACTGAACAAGGCAGGAGCTGTAACATACCCACGAGTACCGCCTGGATTGATAAAGAGCTGTGTCACCTCAGCTCTTTAACCTGGCATACTTTTTACCCTGCTTCGCTAAGAGAGCTACCACTCCTGGTCCACACACACGCAGCCTCTAGCATGTAAGTTACTCCCAGTCATACGGTAAGAGTGCTGCAGCCCGCCACTCTTGAATTACACTACAGAGCAACACCTGCAAACTCCGCGTCCCACACTTTCCCCAGAAATGTACGTCTTATACAGCCTAGCTCTCTCCTGGACAATACAAGCTCATATACAGGCTGTCATTTTATTAACAGAAAATGATCTGCACAAATCCTGTTATCCCAAATGGAGTTTCCCAAACACTTCAGTTCAACCACATGGTTTAGATAAAACAATAAAAAAAAGTTCATTAACTATAAATGGATACATTTTAAGTAAATACAAGTAATGAGGCATAAAAGTCAGAATTGGTTACCAGGAAAATAAAAGAAAAATGCAACTAATGCCTAACTTAAACTAGAGTGAAATCAAAGCAAGGTCACTCTCACCACGCGTTTCAGTGGTCCTCTTACTGAACTTCTTTCAGTCAGGATCCCTCCCCCAGTCCAGTGCTGCTTCCTTTGTTCTTCAGGTGTTGTGGGTGACATAAAGGGATGGATGATTTGGAGAGTCTGCCCTTCTTTCCCTTCCTTGAGAAGCTTCTCCAGCTGAGGTTCAGGAGACAAAAAGTCTGTGTGGATGGGAACCCCAAGCTGTTACTTTTTAAAATGTAGATTTTTCACTCATATCCTTTTTTCTGCCAATGAATAGCCAGTTAAGCAGGTGGTAGCCAATTTGGCTTCTTTACACCTGGCTGAGGTGTCAGCTTATATTTTGTCTCTGAGGAACTGGGTTTGCCACTCCCCAGACTTGGAATATGTCTGAGTAACACCATGCATTAGAAACAAATAACTTTCATACAATGTTACTACACATATTTTATCAAGACAATGTTGACCAGCAAGTTATTAGTTTTCAAATGATACCTCACATGGCATACTTGTACAAAGATTACCATAATAGCATACAAGGGGTGAATACTGGGATACAGACCATCAAGGAGTCCTGTGGAAAAAAATAGTATGTAATCATGTGATTAAAAGGCTGTATCATAATGGGGACTGAATTAAGCTTGTAAGGGCAATTTTAATTCTGGCATTTCCTAATATCTGAGTGCTTGACTTTGCAATAATGGGAGCTAACATTTCCGTTACCCTTCAGAAGAAAGAGAGACCCTATAATTACATCATCATCATGACAAGGATAGTTTCACTGCTCTCCAAGAGAAACACTGCACATAGGGCAAAGTCTGCTTTCAGAATACTTGTAGGTAGCGGTAGCTGCCACTCAAGTCAATGGAACTAGGGTATCTTACATGGGAGTTGCTTACATATACTTCCAAGGACAGATTTTGACCTAAATTATACATTTGCATGTACAATCACATCAGAGCTGTAGAGACGAGAGTATCGCTCACACAGAGCTTAGGTATGGAATCAGATGCCAGCCACAAGTTGTGCAAAGTACATAGACACTATACCAGTTCAATCAATTTTTTCCACCATCTCTTTTCTGCCACTCTATCTCTAGAGCTGATAAAAAAAAATCAACTAAAGGGTTATTTTTTGCTGAAAAATAAACTTAAATTCAACTGTTGATATTTTCAGAATGTTGTTAATTTTTGGTGACTATCAAAGCTGTTACTAAAATTTTTAGTTTGACAAAATCCAGTAAAGGTTAACAGCTAAGAAAAAAAGTTCACTATTTGTTTTGATAAAATGAAATGGTTTTAATAAAATGAAAAGTGGGTCCATTTCAAATTCTGAAAAATGGAAACCACTTTTAGAAAAAAAATATTGTTTTTTTCCCCATCAGCTCTAGTCAGCAGGTATAGAAATAAACTGACCTCTTTCGCAAGAGATATAGGAAACTCAAATATACGGTCGCCTCTAGGGTGACCAGACAGCAAATGTGAAAAATCAGGACGGGGGTGGGGGGTAATAGGAGCCTATATAAGAAAAAGACCCAAAAATTGGGACTGTCCCTAAAAAATCGGGACATCTGGTCACCCTAGTCACCTCCCTGCTGAGTGGTAGCAGATATCAAGGCCCTGTAGGTTGACTGGAAGTCAGTGATATGAAGTCCAGATACATTCTTAGGCTATATCTACACTACATACCACTTTTGGTGGCATGTAGTGTACATGTAGCTACACACTGCAGCAAAAGGCAGGATGCATCCACACTGCAGCGTGTAGCTACATGTGTCAGTGAAAGGGTCTGGCAGTGATGAAAGGCTGACCCTTTCCCTGCTGCTGAAGTCTTTCACTTCAGCAGGAAAAGTCTCTAGCAGTGCGGAGGTAGCAGGTAGCAGTGTAGACAGAGAGGTATGGCTTGGGCGAGTAAAGAGCTGTGTAGGGCATGTATGGGGGTATGTACCCAAACCTTTCCGGCATCTTTACCTATCTAAGCTGTGCCTTACAGTCTACGAAGGTCTTTATACCTGTGCTGAGGGGGCTACACAGGTACGTACTCTACACACTGCCAAAAGAAGTGTGCCATGTCAACCTACCCTCTGTGGAGCTTGTTTATTTTCCACTATATACACAACAGTCTTTGAACAGAGGGGCTCACAGCCAGCCAGAAAGCAATCCCCTTTCAGGAGTCTCTCAGCCAAAACAGCAATGCCCAGTATAAAGGGAACAACTTGACCAGTTGGAGAGATTAGGGTAAAAAGAAAATGCCCTGGCTGCTTGCCACATCTCCCCCTCCCCCCAAAAAAACAAAACAAAAAAAACCCCACATCACAAGCTCAAGAACAATGCAAGCCTCTCTTCACAGACTGTAAAGTGTTTGATGCTAAGAGAAAGAACTAGCCAGACCATGTGTAACAGCACCATCTGATGACTCCCTCCATAACACCCTCTGAGGTCAGTAAGAATTATACACTTCACCTATGAGTTGTGAGCTTCATTGGGTATTGAGTGATGTGCCTAACAGCAAAAAAATAAAGATAGGATTAGGACTTAGATGTCCTCCTGACTCCTGAACTCCAATCAATAGACCACACCAGCTAGGCAGGATTTACATGTTCCTGTTATTTACACACACATGCATACTATAAATTATTAGTGCTGTAACCAACCGCTGCATGGAATCCAAAGCCTTGCAAAAACTTGCCTGGTTTTGTGTTTGTTGTAGTCTCAAGAATCAAACCAAGTTCATCAAAAGGTCTGAGACTATTTGAAGAAAGGCATAGTCTGATTTTGATGTGGCGCCAGATGAAATTCAGCAGTTTCATTTTGAGTTAAACTCAAGGGGGATGACCTATGCAAACTGAAAGAAAAGAAAAGGTTTCCATGAATTTGAGAACCAAAACTGCTGAGATTTGCACAGATTTATAAATTATCCTTCTTTCATCACTCTCTTCCCAATAGTGATTTGGGCACTCAGATTCTGCAGTGGATCAGTGGTTTTGGCTCTGAATTACTCAACTGACCCACAGGTCAGGGACAAATCTTTGTTCTCGTCTAGCAAAGTTCTGTGAACCATTCAGCACATTTCAAACAATAAAGAAATAAATCCTATAATACAACTTGCTCCAGTTTTGAACATGAAGGGCTTGTCAGACTGGATAAAAGAAATTAGACTGGCAAATTGCTTAGTGCTTGGGCCATGCCAGGCTCAAAAGTGACACATACAGCAGCCAGATGTCATGTAACCAGCATGTAGCAATACTTGGCAATTATCTGTGATGTAAATGGGCAGAAAGAGACAATTCCAGAGCAGAGTGTAGTTTAAAAAGGAAAGGAGTTGCCATTCCTTTCTAATTTCAAACTGACTAGTCCTTTTTACAATTCCACTTGTCATTTTTATATGAAGCAGCAGACAATATTGATAAAAAAAATTGTTCCATTTTTATTTTCTTGCTCAGCAGGGTGGGAGAGTTGTGTCTTAGGTTAGGTGTTTCCAGATTATTGTGGCTATTTTCTAGGCAACAAGTGAATCTTCTGAGGCTTCCCACATTCACTAGACATATGTGGCCAGATCCTCAGCTAGTATAAGTCAGTCAGTGTTGCTCCATTGAAGCCAATGGGGCTCCAGTAATGGTGAGACTGGGCTACAGATGCCCTTTATTTTATTCTTGTCACACTCCTGTATGCATGGCAGGAAGTATTGAAAGGGGAAAAGGAGATATTTGTTTCTAGTAGAGACTCACCACCGTGCACTAGCTGTGTGAAGTACAAGCTATAAGCTGTCTGCCCCCAAGTGTACATTCAGCATGTGCACAGCTCAGATGCATTAATGCCTCGCCTACATATTTTCAACAGAGGAAAGAAGACCTGGAATTGTCTAATTCGGCAGTTGTCTGAGTTTATTATACTTTTTCATAGCTGATCATCATCGCTCTTTTGACTATGAGCATATGAATCAGATGGGTGATAAAAATCAGTAATGCTTTGGATACACAATGGGATCCTTCTAGGGCTTGTTGCTCTGTGTGTAAGCAATTGTTTATATGAGTTCCCATCTAAAAACACTGCCTGTTTTTTGCTCCTGCTGCTATGTCTGTTTACCATTGATTTTTTATGCCTGCCTGGCACATCTCCCCAAAGCAGAATTAGCAAAAATACTGGCACTCAATATACTGCCAATTATTTGTTTTTTTCAGTAGCTGTGTGGGTAAGAGTTTCCATCCAAATAGGCCTGGGTAGATTATTGCTCCAGTCCTGCAAACTGCTTCATGGATGTGCTCACTGACTTCAAGGAGGCTGGGTGCAGGTGTTCAGTCACACAGAGCTTCTTGCCCCAGAACTGGCGCCAGTGTCTGCGTGAGAAAATGCTGGGCAAGTTTGTTTTGGACAAAGAGTCAGCAGCATGGAGAGCATTATTAAATAATGTATTCATTTCTTCATCTCTACTTTCCCAGCCTCTCCTCACTGATGATAATGTAAAAGAATTTCAAAGGTGGCCACCATTAGAACTTCTACTCAACATTTTTCAGGCAGGAAATTTTGAACAAAGGTGATCCTTCACATTTCTACATGTTTCAAAGTGAATAAAATATTAATAGTAAAATTTAACATAGGAACAACTTACTTAAGGATGAGCTAGATCCTTCATCATTTGAAATCTTTAAATCTAGACTGGATGTCTTTCTAGAATGTATGGGCTAGCTGAACCAAAAGTTGTGGGCTTGATACAGAAGTTCCTGAGTGACGCTCTGTGGCCTGTGCCATGCAGGAGGTCCGACTAGATGATCATAATGATCTCTTTTGGCATTAAATCTATGAGCAAAAGCCTAAAATTTAACAGGAAAGCTAGGTTGCAGAGGCATGAATCACCTGAAATGAGGTTGCAAAGGTCTCAATAAAAAAAAGTCACTATTTTTACACAGTTCTAAATTGTGTATATATATCATAGACTTGAAAGTACCATTGTTATCTCTCAGAGCATCTTATAAGCTATTTATTTTTAATTTAGTCAACTTTTATTCAAGTTTTGCTGTTTTGGACCCTTTGTTATTTTTCTTAACTTTTAACATGCAGGAAATAGACTTATAAAACAGAAAGAATGCTCAAGTATTCCACATAGCTTTACATAAGACTGCCTACTCACCAGCTGCAGCAGAACAAGCCATGTGCTGAAGGAGTACAAATACATATACATCAAGGTAAAAGGGAGGAGAAGGAAATCATAAGTGAACAGATCTGATTCTTATAAACAGATTCAGAAAATCATGAGAATGTAACTGATGTCTGATAGGCAGGGTGGCAATTTTGCTACCCACATTCTTTTCGGAACCACAGGGTCAAAGAGAGTCATATTTTGTACCCATTCAGAAGTATTGCCCCTTTAAATCAGTAGTTCTGTCATTCTCAGAAGCTGCATCTTCTGGAAAGATTAGTCACAGCTGTTCGCGTATCTGCTGGTATGATGACAATTGGTGTAATCAGAGGCCCTGGAAAGTAGCAGGAATATTGATTCTGACCCAACTCCAAATGGAGGTAGAATAAAAAAATCCAGCCCTCTGAGGATTTAATGGAAGCTGTATTCTGCTGGACCGAATGATTATTAATGATGTAGCTACAGGGGCTCATTAGATGCCTGCAACTATTAGGTTTTATACATAGAACAAGTAACAGGTAACTATATATTCTAGGGCTGTTTTCCTATCAGGGGACTCTGTTGATTTCATTAGCCATGAAAAGCTCCAACTGCTAATTTGTTCTGTGACCACTGTTCTTTGGCCATGGACAGAGCAGCATTTACCCCTTACTCTGTCAACTCTCCATTCAGCATAGGTACCATTCATTATATTCACCTCGTAATTCAAGCGTCACACCCAAGAACTGAGACTTTGTTTTCCAAACATGGTTTGCAACATGTTTAACACTGAGATCATTGTATTGTCTCAGGTAAACTCACATCAATTGCATGTCATTTGATTCACACCCTGAAGGTGATCTGTAAAGCAATTAAACTGACTACTGTGGGGGGGAGAGAGGAATAAAAACACAACAACACACTGCAGAAAAAAATAATAGAAACTCTGTCAATTGATGAGATCCATGAAGGGTTGATTCTTGAGACTACAACAAACACAAAACCAGTCTGCATTGTGACCGTACATATGCATCATGGCATGACACCAAGTACATTGCCACAATGTCCACGAAATGTAGCCTGGCATTACCCACAACCATCATATCCATCATGTAATTGCAGTGTCTGCTTATTCAGGCATGAGGGTCATGATGTGATCTCCTAATGGCCATACAGTTTCCATCAATCACTCCCAGGATACATGGGAAGGCCGCAATCTGGTGGAACTCAATCATATTCTCCTTCTGGGTGTCTGGCATATACATTACTGATTATGGACTTCAAAAATGGGCCCAGGATCCATGGGATGCCAGTTGTCTATGTGGTGACCCACTGGAAGGGTCCAGTGGCTGACCCACATGATGCTGGATAGTGGCTGGTCCCTATGAGTGGTGGTGGATAGGTCCTCCATCCTGCAGAATGTCACACAACCGCTGGAGTGTGTCCAGGACCAGCCCTTAACATTAAGATCAGGCCCATTGTGAGATCCCCATAAAACTCCAACAGGGGTGGTATGTTTGCAGGGTTGGCTATGGATGGATGCTAGTTTTGGTCTGTGGCTCAGGCTTGGCCTTGGCCTCAGGCTCCTCTGCCCTTTGACTTCATTCCTCCTCCTCGCTCTGCTGTCACAGCAGAGGGTGCAGCATGAAGATGCTATTGTTTATCATATTAGACCATGTTTTCCTGCTTCCCCCTATCTCTGTTCAGTAGCTTCTCCCCCTCCCTCCCACAGTTGTCCCTCCCCCTCCCTCACCAGAATACCCTCCCTACCTCCCTGCCCTGGCTATCTGTGACTCCCCCCACTCCCACCCCCATAACCTAGCTGTCCCTGATCTCTAATCTGTGCCCCTCTAGATGCCCCTCTCCTGCACTAACCTAATCCCTGCCCCTGTCCACCTAGCCTACCACCTATACTTAGCCCTACCGAGCTGCTGTCTCTCCAAATAGATCTCACTCCTCTCTTTCTCTGGCTCATGCTTGAAACCACAATCCTGCTTGCCCTATGCTCACCATTATTGTTTTATGTTTTATGTGTAGGGGTGAGGAGCCCTGCACCTATCAGTGTCCTGCATTCTGCCCCTCATGCTTCAGAAGCTGCTGTAACCCAGGTGCTAGGCAGCGTGTGAGCGCACCTACCAGATCAGGTTCCACGTGCAAGATAGGCATTGCTTTGCCTATCTTCCCCTGGTTTGTAATTTGCAGTGGTGTCATGCACAGGGACTTAGGGTACGTCTACACTACAAGACTATTTCGAATCTACTTAATTCGAATTTGTGGAATCGACCTTATGAAGTCGAATTTGTGTATCCACACTAAATACACTAATTCGACTGTCTGAGTCCACAGTAACGGGGCCGGCATCGACTTTGGAAGCGGTGCACTGTGGGAAGCTATCCCACAGTTCCCGCAGTCCCCGCTGCACAGTGGAATGCTGGGTAGAGCCCCCAATGCCTGCTGGGGGAAAAAATGTGTCGAGGGTGGTTTTGGGTAACTGTCATCATTGAACCGTCACTCCCGCCCTCTCTCCTTGAAAGCGCTGGCGGGAAATCTGTTCGCGCCCTTCTCTGGTCGGTTACAGCTCGGACGCCACAGCACTGCGAGCATGGAGCCCGCTGCGATCATCGCTGCACTTATGGCCGTTGTCAACTCCTCGCACCTTATCGTCCACCTCTTCCACAGTCAGCTGCTGAGAAATTGGGCGAGGAGGCTCCGGCAGCGCGGTGAGGACAGGAAGTCACAGAGTGGCGCAGACCTCTCACAAAGCAGGGTACGCCGCGCAGTGGAGATCATGGTGGCAATGGGTCAAGTTCATGGTGTGGAACGGCGATTCTGGGCCCGGGAAACAAGCACGGACTGGTGGGACCGCATAGTGCTGCAGGTCTGGGATGAATCACAGTGGCTGCGAAACTTCAGGATGCGTAAGGGCACTTTCCTTGAACTGAGTGACTTGCTGGCCCCTGCTCTGAAGCGCCAGGACACCCGGATGCGAGCAGCCCTGAGTGTGCAGAAGCGAGTGGCCATAGCCCTCTGGAAACTTGCAACGCCAGACAGCTACCGGTCAGTAGCGAACCACTTTGGCGTGGGCAAAACTACCGTAGGGCTTGCTGTGATTCAAGTAGCCCACGCAATCGTTGAGCAACTGTTCTCAAAGGTAGTGACCCTGGGAAACGTCCAGGTCGTCATAGATGGCTTCGGCGCGATGGGATTCCCAAACTGCGGTGGGGCTATAGATGGCACTCACATCCCTATCCTGGGACCGGCCCACCAGGCCAGCGAGTACATTAACCGAAAGGGCTACTTTTCTATGGTGCTGCAAGCACTGGTGGACCATAGGGGACGTTTTACCAACATCTACGTCGGGTGGCCGGGCAAGGTTCATGACGCGCGTGTGTTCAGGAACTCTGGTCTGTTTAAACGCCTCCAGGCAGGTAGTTTCTTCCCAGACCACAAAATAACGGTTGGGGATGTGCAGATGCCTACAGTGATCCTCGGGGACCCAGCCTACCCGCTAATGCCCTGGCTCATGAAGCCCTATACAGGCGCCTTGGACAGTGAGAAGGAACTCTTCAACTACCGGCTGAGCAAGTGCAGAATGGTGGTGGAGTGTGCTTTCTCAAGGGGAGATGGAGGAGCTTACTGACTCGCTCGGACCTCAGCGAAAAAAATATCCCCGTTGTTATTGCTGCTTGCTGTGTGCTCCACAATCTCTGTGAGAGCAAGGGGGAGACCTTTATGGCGGGATGGGAGGTTGAGGCCAATCGCCTGGCTGCTGATTACGCTCAGCCAGACAGCCGTGCCGATAGAAGATCCCAGCGGGAAGCGCTGAGCATCCGGGAGGCTTTGAAAGATAGGTTCCTCGGAGAGCAGGGTAACCTATGACTCTCCAGTTGATTTACAGAGAAGCTGAACCTGAGCCTGTTTCACTGACTGTTGACTTCGATCTGCGGTTACATACCCCGTTCTCCAGGTTTCCCCCCTTCCAACACACGTTTTAAAATAACTTTAATGGAACACTGATTATTAATAAAGTTTTCTTTAATTATGAATTCCTGTTCAAGGGTTGAAACATGGACGCAGACTGTGGTGGGTACGGTGTGCACTGATGTCCAGACCGCTTCTACACTAGAGGAATGACAGGCTCCTGCTCCTACAGCGGTCTCTGGGGGGAGGACGGTTGCAGGTGGGTGTGCAGGAAGGGGTGGGTTTGCAGGAAGGGGTGAGGGGTGCCGTCTTTGGGACGGAGTTTGGATGCAGGCTCTGGGCTGGGGGTTGGGGCGTAGGAAGGGGTGAGGGGTGTGTGGGAAGGGTGAGTATGTGTCCGTGGATGAGGGCTCTTGCTGGGGCTCAGGGCATCGGAGAGGCTCGTGGCTAGGGTGGAAGGGCATGGTAAGGGCAGCCTGCCTTGCCATTTGTGGATGTCAGGCGCTAGGACCCTGGGACAGCATACACCTCACAGACTGACCCGGGGCAGCATTCACCTCCCAGAATGACCCTAGTGCCTAGTGACTGCAGTCTGTGTGTGTCCTGCTGTTGATCCTGCCCCCAAGTCTGTACCCTGGTAATGGAGGCTGTCCTATGCAATTAAAAAACCCCTCCCCCCTTCACACAAAGTCTTCTGACAAGGAAAACGTGACGGAAACAGTGAATAACAACAAACTACTCTTAATACTCGACTACACAGTGGGGGGATGAAACTTGGATTTGGGACTGGGTGATCCAGGAAGGGAAGCACTTCTCATACTTTAGGGAATGAGAGCTGTTTGGTACATGAGCGCTCTGCTGGGGTGGAGTGACAGTTTTCATGGCCCCTAGCGCCCCTCCTTCTTGTGATTTTTGGTGAGGGGGGGACAGGACTTTGTGGCGGGGGAAGACGGTTGCAGATACAGTTCAGGGGGGCTCTCTGCTCCTGCCTGCGGTCCTGCAGAACATCTACAAGGCGCCGGAGCGTGTCCGTTTGCTCCCTCATTAGCCCAAGCAGCGTTTGAGTCGCCTGCTGGTCTTCCTGCCACCACCTGTCCTCCCGTTCGCTGTGTGAGCGCTAGTGCTGACATAGGGTCTCCCTCCACTGTCTCTGCTCGGCCGCCTCGGCTCTGGAGCAAGCCATCAGTTCCGAGAACATGTCGTCCCTAGTCTTTTTCTTTCGCCGCCTAATCTGCACCAGCCTCTGTGAGGGGGATGCCGGGGCAGTTCGGGAAAGAGCCGCAGCTGTGTGATGGGAAAAAGGAAGTGATTTCCTTGAAAAGATACATGTTTGCGAACACTGAACACAGTCTACTCAGTTTCAGTGAACAAGACCATACAGGGCACCTAATCTCACGAGCTCTCAGGACAAGTTTGAGATTTCGGAATACGCTTTCATTGGCTGCGGTCTTGCACAGGAGATCGGACAAGCGGGGCGGTACAGCTGAATCCGTGTAGCAGCCAGGCCTGGTAAGCACTACACTATAGGCTGCTTAACAGTTAATGGATAGCTGTGCCCTCCCGCTGAAGGCAATCTGTAAAGCATAAAGTCTGACCCTGTTCCAGCCCCTCGTGGCTGTGCCCGGGAAAGATCACTGTATGCTTTTCCTCTGCGGCCTCCAACACGTGGCTGTTAAACGAAGGTCATTGCTATGCAAAGTAAAAGTCAAGCATTCACAATAGTAACAGTACACTAATTGCCCTAATTAGATGCAGCAGTCGCCGAACGAGATTACCCTGAGGCGGGTCACTCGGAGAGAGAGAGAGAGAGGATGCTGCTAGAATCCCTGCACAGACCAGGACCGTATGCTGCCATGCTGGTGGAGGCAATGATTCCGCTGTACATTAGGATGGCCTGGCGCAGAAGAGTGTGCTTCCACGGAGCACCAAATAAGGCACCTCTCCCCAGGAACCTCCTGCGGAGACTTTTCGAGCGGCTCTCCGAGAGCTTCGTGGAAGTGTCCCAGGAGGATTTCTGTTCCATCCCTATATGTGTGGACCTTCTCTTTATATAGTTTTTTATGGAAAAGTTTTTATATAGTTTTTACATATTTTTTATTCCTGTTTTTAAAAAAATAAATGTTTCCATGTTTATAGCACTTACCGACTGATCCTTCCCCTGATTCTGAGTCCGGGTTAATGGCCGGGGAGGGTTGGTAGGGGATCTCTGTGAGGGTGATGAAGAGATCCTGGCTGTCGGGGAAAGCGGTATTGTAAGCGCTGTCGCCTGCGTCGTCCTCCACAAACCCTTCCTCATCTTCCCCATCGGCGAACATCGCCGAGGAACTGCCCCTCGACACTATCCCATACTCAGAGTCCACGGTCACTGGTGGGGCAGTGGTGGCAGACCCACCTAGAATGGCATGCAGTGCCTCGTAGAAGGGGCATGTCTGGGGCTGGGCTCCGGAGCGCCCGTTTGCCGCTCTGACTTTTTGGTAGCCTTGTCTCAGGTCCTTGATTTTCACGCGGCACTGCGTTGTATCCCAGCTGTATCCTCTGAGTGCCATGGCTTTGGAGACCTTCTCGTAGGTCTTTGCATTCCGTTTGTTGGAGCGCAGCTCCGAAAGCACAGACTCATCACCCCACACAGCGATCAGATCCAGGACTTCACGGTCTGTCCATGCTGGGGACCTCTTTCTATTCTGGGATTGCATGGACTCCTCTGCTGGAGAGCTCTGCATCGTTGCAGGTGCTGCTGAGCTCGCCCCGATGTCCAACCAGGACATCAGATTCAAAGTGCCCAGACAGGAGAAGGAATTCAAATTTTCCCGGGTCGTTTCCTGTGTGGCTGGTCAGAGAATCCAAGCTTGGACTGCTGTCCAGAGCGTCAACAGAGTGGTGCACTGTGGGATAGCTCCCGGAGCTAGTAAGTTCGATTTGCATCCACACCTAGCCTAATTCGAGATAGCCATGTCGAATTTAGCGCTACTCCCCTCGTCGGGGTGGAGTACCGAATTCGAACTGAAGAGCCCTCTAGGTCAAATTAAACGGCTTCCTGGTGTGGACGGTTGAGCGGTTAATTCGAATTAACGCTGCTAAATTCGATTTAAAGTCCTAGTGTAGACCAGGCCTTAGATGATTAACTCTGGAGTTTAGGCATCCAAGATCCTTCATGGCTCACCCCCTTAATTCTTACAAAACAGAAATTAAATTCCAGCATAGTACATGAAGGAAATATGACCATGCAGTGCATGAGTTCTTTTCCTTCTAGGACATAGGAAGACACACTGTTCCATTAGTGGGTAAATCAATTAAACAGTGATTCCTCTCTCACACTATCACTCCCACTAATTCTGTTTTGCCAAATCAGGCATATTGTCTGGATTACAGAGAGGAACCACAAGAGTTAATCGAAGAGCCAGGCGATGTGGACTAAAATCCCTGTCAGCTAGTGGATTTCCACCTGGTGAGTACATTTTAATAGGTAAAAGGAAGTAAAGAAAAGTCAGGCAGGGTGACTCATCAGATCAAGCAATGTAAAAGAATTAGATTTTAAGTGGGAAAAGATGTTTCCTAGGAAACTGCATGATCTGCTTGTGGAACATCAAACAAGAGCAATTTCCTAACAACAACCATGACTAAATTGATCTACAGCACCTCAGGCAGCATTATCAATGGGGGAGAAATTGGATGCTTTTTATATTTTCTTAGCTACTATCATCAAATTGTCTATTACGTGGCTCCTTCAGCTGTTACCTTTCTGACCATGTATAAGTGAGAGTATGGTATTTGCCATTGTCTAATTGGAAAGCATGTTTCTCTTCCCCTCACCCTTTTTCTCCCTTTCCAGCAAGCTCTGGCTGCTGATACTGTAACTGACCACAAAGAAGACAATTTACACTATTTTGCCACTAGGCATCCAGTACACATTTGCACAGTGAAAGAATGAGTGTCCTGTTAGAGATTCTATTTTCTGTGCAACAATGCAAAACAACGTGTGGGACCACCAGCCTGCAAGGTTCTCCACATTGAGACATTTGTTCTGAAGCATATTCAGCCACCCATGTAATTTATACCAGGTCAAAATGAATGTCTTTCACCTCATGATCTTGCCAGCTACCTTTGCATTCCAATAAATGAAAGCCTGTTATAGCACATATTTTACTATTTACATGATACCATCAATGAACTATACCTAGTATTTTAATTGCAGGGTAGGAGAGTATCAATGTAGTGAGAGTGGGTTCTGAACTCTTCCAATGGTGCAGGCGGGATAAAACATAGCCATTGTTATATTTGGTCTATAGAATTTGACCATGGATCTTTTTTAACTACAGTGTCACATCCAGGCTATGACTTTGAGCAAGATGCACTACAGTTAAAGAAGAAGAAAAAAAGTGTTGCATACTTCAAAAAGAAAAGAAAAATAGGTAGCACTGAGGATAAACTATCAGCCAGAACATGACCCGGCTGCTTATGGTATTACGTAAGCATTTTCAAGTGCTGGTAAAATGCAAAGATTGGATGCAAAGATTTGGGAAGAGAAAAAAAATTCCACCTAACTCAATTATATTGTCATACAGTAATTCATCCATGCAATGATGGAAGAAATTGAAGATGAGCAAATTGGTCTGACAAAGTAATATGTAGACTTGTCCTCAGCCAAAATCATGAGTGGAACTTAAACTGAACATTTTAAAGCCATTCTACTCAGTATAAAGACCATTTTAATTTTGTATTAACTTGGGAATGTATCATCCAATGAGATATTTCAACATGAGCATAGATCCCATATACAAGAGGCAGATACATCCTCTAGCCTAAACTTAGCACATGATCCTGGAAACCCTTACGTCACATTTTATTTGATTTCTACAGACCTGCCATCTTGGGCTCTTACATTGTAATAAAGCCTGAAATTGCCCACAAGCCCTCCACAAACATCTTCTAATAAGTGTGTGTTTGGAAGCCATGTGTGGAACAGAAAATGCTTCTGCACATGCCTAGTGGAATATGTAGGATGTTGACTGGAAGACAGGGAAGATTTCATGCTCTGAACACCAGCTCCAAAGTGCAGTGAAGAAACGGTGGGCTAAGGCTTTAACGCAGCCTTAATTGGTCCTCTGGTTGTAAAGCCATAATTTTATGGCACAAAAAACACAGGCCAAACACAGGTTTGAAAATCTGGCCCACTTCCAGTCTACCAAATGGCACAGAAGTCCCCAGCCTCTCGCTCAGCCAAGGGTGAACTTTTCAGTAAGAAGAAAAATACAATGGAAAACTAGTAACAAAAACTCTTGGCAAATATTTTGTTCTTAGAACAGTTTTCCTACTCTCTACCTGTGAAAAATTATTTTCTCCTCTCTATTTATAGTTTACAGCCCCTCTCTTAGCTGGGCACATAGCTGGGATTAATGTTTTTATTTTAAAGGAGAAAGATTAAGTATTTTTAGCTTCTGTGAAATAAGTTGATGTAGGCTGCAATTGTCAGCCGCATCTTAAATTGTATGTACCATACTCTGTACCTCATAAATATTTAAGATGGCTAAATAATTATCCAAGGCTCCTCAACCTGCCTTTCTTTATTAGTTCCACAGGGAGCCAGGAACGCATTTGTTCTCCTTCAACCGTACAGACAGAATTATTATGTTGCAAAATATTCTCTTTTGGTTGTTGCTGAGGCTGCTACAAGGATTCTCTTCTGTTGTGATGTGATGGAATTAGCCACTTGCAGAGGACAGAAGCTTTGTTGTTTACTCACCAGATCAATACAGCTAGGTTGGCAAGCTTTCCAAAACATCTCCATCAAAGCAAATCCTGTCTCACTCCATTCTACCCTTGGTTTTATGGTCACAAAAAAGGAGAAAAAAACTGGGCTTCTATCCAAGCACCCTAAAATATGCAGGATTTTATAGTGCCAAGTTGAGAAGTATGTGGCTGATTCAAAGAAAAACAACTTTGTGGCCAAATGACAGGGGCTGAAGGGACACAGGTGCACCTACTTATACCAGTAACTGTGATGACTGTGGGAGGGAAAGCCAACAACCCACTTTTACCACAAAATAGCACTGAGCAAAATTCTTACAGTTGCTTTGCAGCTCAATCTTCTCTCTCTCTCTTTTAAACACAGCCATATGGTAACAAGCAAGTCCTTACAACCACATAACTGATGAAGAGCCCAAGTTTTCTAGCAGCCGGCAGATCTTGCCCCAACAGCAAAGCCAAGGAAGAAAAGCTGTCTCCCAGATGGTAAGGCTGGGGAGCTTTGTGCATCTTGAGTCTGCACCTGTCAAGTCTGACAGTGGTTCAACCCCTCCCCCCCCTTAAATGTGTACTTGAATATACAATGAAGAGGGAGAATATGAGCATAATCCACACCTCCTGTGAACAGGGAGGGTAGGGTGCCATTTGAGTGCTGTTGGCATTTTATACAAAGGCTAATTTGCTTTGGAATGCTATTGTTAAAAAGGACACGCTGTGTCAAGTAAAAATAACCTGTGTGGATACAGTAATGTGCTCTGCATGGTGTCAGGTGGAAATCTGCACTTGTCTCATAGTGGAGTAATTAAAGAGTTTGATGGCAGTAATCTGCCACTTTGTGTAAGAACTCAGATTAGATCACAGTGGCTGAACCCAGCAGAGGGCAAGGTTTTGCAAAACTTCCTGAGTTTTTAAAAACATTTTGCCAACTCAAAATATGATTTGAGTTCTGTGGATCTTCCTTTTTAAAAAAACAAAACAAAACTAAAGTAAGCCCAGGTATTCAAGTCTTAGGCCATGGCTACACTACAGTTTAAGTCGGCATAAATTCTGTCACTCAGGGGTGTGAATTAGCCACCCCACTGAGTGACATAGCTTATGCTGATATAAGCACTGGTGTGGACAGTGCTATGCCAGCAGGAGAGCTTCTCCCACCAACAAAGCTACCGCTGCTCGCATGGGCGGGGTAATTAAGCTGACAGGAGAGCTCTCCCATCGGCTTAGAGCAGTTACACTAGAGGGCTTGTAGCTGTGCCGCTGTAAGCTCTCTAGTGTAGCCATAGCTTTAGATACTATGTGAGTAAGCCTAGGCCCAGATCCACAAAGGTATTTTAGGTTCTTAACTTCCACTGAGATCAATGGAACCTAGTTAGGAACCTAAATATCTTTGCATCCGACAAAGTGGGCATTCACCCACGAAAGCTCATGATCCAATACGTCTGTTAGTCTATAAGGTGCCACAGGACTCTTTGCTGCTTTTACAGATCCAGACTAACACGGCTACCGCTCTGATACTGAATATCTTTGTGGATCTGGTCCCAAATAAACACCATAGCAAGGTTAGATAAGACTCCGCTCAAAGGAACATTGCCAAGCACAAGATGTTCCAGTAATTTGATGTTAGACAAAGTATGTTCATCCAGATTTTATCACATTACAGAACTAAAGGATGGATGAAACAGTTTGGGGGCAGGCACAGACTTTTTGTTCTGTTTGTACAGCGCCTAGCTCAATGGGATCCTGGTCCAGGACTGTGGCTCCGAGGCACTACAGTAATACAAATAAATAAATAAATAGGGACATAGGAACCAGTCCAAAATTTTTAGCTACACCCAAGCCAAAGTTACAAAGTATTCAAACACTATCTCTCCAATATTTTTATTTCTGAGCACTACAGTGCTCTCTGATTTTTGATGAGGATAAGAACTATTACCCCATAAAAGTCTATTCTCATACTTCTGGTTCAGCTTAGCAGAACAAAGAGCTCTTGGATAGTTTGCATCAATATCCAAACTTTTGGGTGCTGATCTAGAGTGAACCAAAATGTACGAACATTCTAAGGTTCATTCATCACCAAGTTCAGCAGAATTTAATTTTGCTGCTTGTTTTCCTTGCTGCTGTTTTCCATTTATACGACGCCACCAGATAACAGGACACAATTCCATCAATATCACCATGCTCAATAAATAACAAATAAATAAAGGTGTGTATGTAAAGAGGCTGGGCACTGTTTGAGGCGAAAGGATTTTTCCATCACCAAAAAAAAGAGACAGGTTTTAAAAGAGAACAAGTTAAAATAGAGATGCATTTCCTCTGACAACATTTTACAGGGCAACCTCTTGTTTTCTTGTTTTAATTTTCCTTTTTTATTATTCATATTCACTATCATTAACTCAAGCTATTTGTTTCCCTGTCCCTTTGAAGACAGGTGAGTGAGGCGTATTTATAGAGCAGATTTCAGACAAACTCCTTGAGTCTATTGTGATTTCCAGTGACTGCACGCAGGGGGCCTGAATCATCAAGTATTAAGCATGCACCTGACTTTAAGCACATGCCTAATCTCATTGACTTTGCATATTTAAAGTCAGGTTTGTGCTCAAGTACCTTGATGAATGGAGGCAACACTCAGGTCTGGCTGTAGGTGTCTTGCAACAGTCAGGAGCTTGGAGGGAGTGTGGGGTTTCAGTGTTAAGAAAATACAGCAACATCTCACCACATAAGAATCTCCTTCATCTTCATAGTTCAGGAAAGAGCAAACTGCCTATTAATATTGCTTCTCTGTTGTGGTCTATGTTAAGCTGCAGTAGTGAATACAAATGATACCAGGGACTAGTGTATTGTGTGTGCACATACACACAAAAGCTGCACCCGATCAATAATACTGAGGATAAAATGCATATTATGACATACATGTATGCACTGGTTTTAGCATTGTCCCATGAGATCATGTCAAGCCCAGGCCAGTCATGATGTGCATCCCAAAATATTGTACATTACACAGCTTTCTAGTGCTTTCAGGGGGAAATATTTATGGAAAACATCCTAATTTCATAATGGTTATAATTTTCTTTTAATCTATTCCCTGTTATCTCGGTCTCTAACAGTCATTTTTTAGGCAATATGGGTTAGCATGTCATTGTGCTAGGTTGGTCCAGAATGGTACTGTAAACTCAACATGATCAAAGGAGAGCCAATTTTTCCTGCATAACATCCCTAAGATCTTTTTTTTCTTGTCCATCCACACAGCTCCATCTATCATCCAGACCCTCATCATCATCTTTTCTCATGGAAAATTTCCATTTCAATGAAACTGCACTTTTCAACACCGTGTTGTATGAAAATTTTCAACCATCCTTATTCACAAGAAAGCATTGATTCCCTGCCCCGTTTTGCGGATCAAAGAGGTATGGATAAGGAAGGTTAGTCAAGGAGTCATAACTTTTGGTTGCTTAACCCCACTGAACACCCTTTTGATTGTCCGCTAGTCCTGACGCACTAAAGAAGCACATGTAGTAGACCTCCCTCCATTGTTGATAGCAAAAAGGTTCATAAGATGAAAAGGCCTCTTGCTATGAAAAGGCCCTTCCTGCAAGTATACAACAAAAATTCATCCTTCTGTATCAATTTCTGCCAGAATACCAAGTTCCAAAGTTGTATTGCCATTGATAGCCATTGGAGTAGAAAAGATGGCAGGTACAGCCCCCGACTGGGGGCAATTGTCTGAATGAAGGCTTGTCATCAAGGGTAAGAGACTCAACCTTCTACCTCTCCACTGTGTACATAGGAGAAATCCTTCCTAGGCACTCAAGCTTATGGGCTAAAATTTTAAATTCCCAATAATAAGAATAGAAATTTCTACTCAAAAGATCTAATGCTCAGGAAAACAAATTCTGAAAACTAAAATAACCCCAAAGAAAAAATACTCCAAAAATGACTGTTGCAGGTAGAAAAAGCAGCAGAGGAGAACATACAATCCTTTGATAATGAACCTTGATGTAATTATCTGTCTTTATGAAGATAGTTGTTAGATATATTTTGATGAAAGGGAGTACTGTAGAATCTCATTACAGTCACTGATGTGAAACTGCTAATCACCAAAAAGAGTTTATTGGTGTTGAAGTCTCAGTGTTGGGTTTATTTGGCTCAATATACTGAGAAGCTTCACTATTTTCCCCAATATAGGTGCCTATCTCCCTCTGCCAGGATGAGAGAGTTAGGTCAAGTTAGTGTTAGCAAGTTTGAGATTGTAGTATATTGTACATAG
Source organism: Mauremys mutica (assembly GCF_020497125.1). Classification (NCBI taxonomy): domain Eukaryota; kingdom Metazoa; phylum Chordata; order Testudines; family Geoemydidae; genus Mauremys; species Mauremys mutica. Next base: position 209,523,129 of record NC_059073.1, read on the forward strand.
ACCCCAGCTTCCACTGTGAGGAGTTGCTGGCACTTCTCACCTCAGAAATATTACAAATCCATGTGGAAACCAGATTTCCTACCTCCTGCTGCAATCATTCTGCCAAAGATTTCCCAGCCATAAAAAATGAATCAGTGTGACTCATGATGAAAAAAACAGATCTCTAAGAATGTGTATTTGAATCAACGGGGTCTATTGCCCAAGAAGGCAAAGGGTTTCCTCCATTCATAGAATAGGAGAAAATGGAAGTGGAAGAGTCTTGTTCAATCTAGAGATCGAAGAAGCACTGGGATAAGCGAATACCTAATTTCCATCGTACATACCACTATGTATGTATGAGATTCTGCAGGCCATGTCATGCCCTTTCATATACCCAGCCTCATTCTCTTCAGATTGAGAATGACAATGCTGTAGGGCTGGAACCTTGAGGGTGAAATTTTGACTACTTAATTGTGTAATTTTGTTTGACTACCCAAATCTGCCAAACATTAAAACACAGTTCTAGCCTAAAAGTTCATACAGGTGTCATTGATGGCATAATTTAAAGATATTTAGGCTGCCTAGGTCTATCTGCTGATGATTTTGCATGACAGAATACTTTATCATTGGTGATAAAGTGCCAAATGAAAACACCCAGCTTGATTCTCAGATGCCTGGTAAGTTGATGGGCTAGCAGCTAAGCAGAATATTCATTTATTACAAAGTAAATTCAATATAAATATCATCAAAACACAATCAGCATGGAACCCCACAGTGATATAGTATAGCCGCTTTTCAGGGTTGAACCACATATTACGGTGCTTTCCAAAACAGATGCAAAAAGATCAAAAGATCTAATGCTCAGGAAAACTTAGGCAAGATTTTGACCCCCGCAGGTTTGGTGGTAATAATCAAGATGTGTCACCATTTGGGGGTGCAAGCCTGTAGTATGAGAAAAGAGAAAAACTAGAATATAAGTGAGCAAAAGGCTGCCTAGCTGATGTATAATCTCCACTCAGATGGCCCCAAATGCTTTGACTCAGTGGCTCAGGGTGATAAGTACCACCTTGATATAAGCTCTGTCCAAGGTGAAGAAAAAGCCTATGCTGGGACTCTCCAGGGCAAAATGAACTAACTTAAAATCAAGAATTGTCATTCATGCACAAGAACTATTTAGAATAAAATGTTAGGAAATAAATATGTATGCTAAACACATTATTTATGAGATTTTAATTTAGTCCTCAGTGGGTGAGGTGATGTCTGAGTCATCTGAGTGGGTTTGGGGGAATATTTTTGGTAAATTAAGAGCAGTTTATTCTGGAAAATAAGGTTTATGAATATGATATGAATTGCTAGGTGAGAAGAGAAAGTATATCTTGTTCTTCAGTTTCTAATATTGGAGGCCCATATAAATGGAATTAGACTTTAAACTCCTAGCATAGAAAGTTGTATGACACTAAGAAAAGTATCAAAGAATCCTGTGGCACCTTATAGACTAACAGACGTTTTGCAGCATGAGCTTTCGTGGGTGAATGCCCACTTCGTCGGATGCAAGAGTGGAAATTTCCAGGGGCAGGTAAATATAAGCAAGCAAGAAGCAAGCTAGAGATAACGAGGTTAGATCAATCAAGTTTTTTTGCTGGAGGATGGCCACCTTAAGGATAAATGGACACAAATCAGATATTAGGAATGGCAATATACAAAAACCTGTAGGAGAACACTTCAACCTCCCTGACCACACAATAGCAGATCTTAAGGTGGCCATCCTCCAGCAAAAAAACTTTAGGACCAGACTTCTAAGAGAAACTGCTGAGCTTCAGTTCATTTGCAAATTTGACACCATCAGTTTAGGATTAAACAAAGACTGTGAATGGCTTACCAACTACAGAACCAGTTTCTCCTCCCTTGGTTTTCACACCTCAACTGCTAGAACAGGGCCTCATCCTCCCTGATTGATCTAACCTCGTTATCTCTAGCTTGCTTCTTGCTTGCTTATATTTACCTGCCCCTGGAAATTTCCACTCTTGCATCCGACGATGTAGGCATTCACCCACGAAAGCTCATGCTGCAAAACGTCTGTTAGTCTATAAAGTGCCACAGGATTCTTTGCTGCTTTTACAGAACCAGACTAACACGGCTACCTCTCTGATACTTAAGAAAAGTATGAGACAGAGGCAAGTGTCCTGATGATTGTATAACTGGGCAAAGAATTCAGAGCATTAAAGGATTTTTTTTTCTTTTTGGCTAGGTGATTCTGTTATAAGCAAATGTCGAGCTCTCTTTTTAAGACTAAAGCTTATCAAGTCATTAACTACAGTGGTATCTCATGCCCACGCACACCTCGTAGGTAATAAAAGTTACTATCCTGTACCTGTTTTGCCACCCCAGCAAAATAAAATTAGTGTGTTTACATGTAGGATTGTATTTTAACACCAGAAATGTTAAAAGTAATAATCACAGTTCTATGGATACAGGCACAACTCCTTAGGAGGATATGCCTTTCCATTTTAAAGGGAAACTGGAACAAAACAATGATGTGGAGTGAAAACTGCAAGTAATTATGGTGCACCTAGGGTTGTAGCCTTTTGATTGATTTGGGCGCAAAATGCACAAGTTACTAACCATAGGTTCTTTATTCAGGTGGCTGCATAAAATTAATATTAAGGATGATATTGGTGAGCCACACGTAGAAACTAGGGCTATCAAGCGATTAAGAAAATTAATCGCGATTAATCATGTGATTAATCACACTGTTAAACAACAATAGAATACCATTTATTTTAAATATTTTGGATGTTTACTACATTTTCAAATATATTAATTTCAATTACAACACAAAATACAAAGTGTACAGTGCTCACTTTACATTTATTTTTATTACAAATATTTGCACTTTAAAAAACCAAAAAAATTGTATTTTTCAATTCATCTCATACAAGTACTGTAGTGCAATTTCTTTATCGTAGAAGTTAAACTTACAAATGTAGAAAGATGTATAAATAAAACTGCACTGAAAAATAAAACAAATGTAAAACTTTAGAGCCTCCAAGTCCACTCAGTCCTACCTCTTGTTCAGCCAATCACTCAGACAAACAAGGCTGGTTACAATTTGCAGAAGATAATGAGGCCTGCTTCTTGTTTACAATGTTACCTGAAAGTGAGAACGGGCATTCGCATGGCACTGTTGTAGCTGGTGTTGCAAGATATTTACATGCCAGATGCGCTAAAGATTCAGGTTGTGGCTACACTTAGCACTTCAAAGCGCTGCCGCGGTAGCGCTGCCGCGGCAGCGCTTTGAAGCGTTAAGTGTAGTCAAAGCGCCAGCGCTGGGAGAGAGCTCTCCCAGCGCTGTCCGTACTCCACCTCCCTGTGGGGAATAACGGACAGCGCTGGGAGCCGTGCTCCCAGCGCTGGGGCTTTGACCACACTGGCGCTTTGCAGCGCCGCAATTTGCAGCGCTGGAGAGGGTGTGTTTTCACACCCTGCTGCAGTGCTGCAAATTTGTAAGTGTAGCCAAGCCCTCAGATGTTCCTTCATGCTTCAACTGCCATTCCAGAGGACATGCTTCCATGCTGATGACGGGTTCTGCTTGATAACGATCCAAAGTGCAGACTGGCGTATGTTCATTTTCATCATCTGTGTCAGATGCCACCAGCAGAAGGTTGATTTTCTTTTTTGGTGGTTCGGGTTCTGTAGTTTTTGCATCAGAGTGTTGCTCTTTTAAGACTTCTAAAAGCATGCTCCACACATCATCCCTCTCAGATTTTGGACAGCACTTCAGATTCTTAAACCTTGGGTCGAGTGCTGTAGCTATTTTTAGAAATCTCACATCAGTACCTTCTTTGAGTTTTGTCAAATCTGCTGTGAAAGTGTTCTTAAAATGAACATGTGCTGGGTCATCATCCGAGACTGCTATAACATGAAATATATGCAGAATGCAGGTAAAACAGAGCAGGAGACATACAATTCTCCCTACAAGGAATACAGTCACAAATGTAATTGATGCAGTATTTTTTTAACAAGCATCATCAGCATGGAAGCATGTCCTCTGGAATGGTGGCCAAAGCATGAAGGGGCATACAAATGTTTAGCATATCTGGCATGTAAATACCTTGCAACACCAGCTACAAAAGTGCCATGTGAATGCCTTTTCTCACTTTCAGGTGACATTGTAAATAAAAAGCAGGAAGCAGTATCTCCCGTCAATGTAAAAAACGTGTTTGTCGTAGCGATTGGCAGAATAAGTAGTAGGACTGAGTGGACTTGTAGGCTCTAAAGTTTTACACTGTTTTGGTTTTGAGTGCAGATATGTAACCCAAAAAAATCTGCATTTGTAAGTTACACTTTCATGATAAAGAGATTGCACTATAGTACTTGTATGAGATGAACTGAAAAACACTATTTCTTTTGTTTGTCATTTTTACAGTGCATATATTTGTATTAAAAAAATATAAAGTGAGCACTGTGTACTTTGTATTCTGTGTTGTAACTGAAATCAATATTGAAAATGTAGAAAAAATCCAAAAATATTTAATAAATTTCAATTGTATTCTATTGTTATAAGTGCGATTAATCAAGAATAATTTTTTAAATCGTGATTAATTTTTTTGAGTAAATTGCATGAGTTAACTGCGATTAATTGACAGCCCTAGTAGAAACATTAAAACTTTAGTTAGTACTTAAATACAAACAAGAAGAATTGCAGTTATAAAAAAGTAAGAAGAACATGATAATGACCCCTTGTATTGCACACACTCACAAACTTAGGGAGACCATCAGAAGTGAAGATGACAAGAATAGTAAGTGGAGGAAGTGCAGTAAGTGGGTATGGCTTCTGCCAACCTGTCAGCCCAATGTCCCCACTACAGATTAGACGTATACCTGATTTTATGCACTTTTCCTGTACATCTGCATGTGTCCGATGACCATATTTAGATTGCCAACTGGGCCCCAATCCAGGAGTGTACAGGAAAAGGGCATAAAACTGTGTAAAACTTTAGAGCCTACAAGTCCACTCAGTCCTACTTCTTATTCTGCTAATCGCTAAGACAAACAAGTTTGTTTACATTGACGGGAGATACTGCTGCCTGCTTCTTATTTACAATGTCACTTGAAAGTGAGAACAAGCATTCGCATGCTAACTTAGGCTAACTTAGTTTTAACTTCAACTTAAAGCAAAGCCTGTTTTAAATGTTAATACACAGGTACATATTTTATATTTCCCTATTTGCATAACAGCTTTACCTTTAGCAGTTTAGGCACATAGATTATAGTTAAAACATAAGCATAAACCTTCCAAGAGCAGGTCAGGGGTCAAAGGTCAGACTATTGATGTTAGCCCCCATAGATATATAAATCAAAGTAATCCATTTTCATGTCATATTCCAATATGGTTTTCATAGAAATAATTCCTAAGAAAGAAGAGCTAGCTATAGGAACAACTTCAATCCCTGAATTCATTATTAACTAACCCCAAATAAGACAGAAGGAAATGGAGAAAGGCGAGCCATTTTTAACAAGACTGCATGGAGGGTCTTAGAAGAAGTGATGATGACCACACTTAAGAGCACTTACGTATGTGCATATCTTGAAGTCAATGGTGATACTCATGTGAGTAAAATTATTCGTCTTCTGCATTTGTATACTGAAAAATGACAGGTTCCTCCCTCCCCCGAAAAGATTCACCCCCATTTTTTCTGTAAAAGAGCTTGTTGCCTCTTATTGTGGACATTCTGAACAATTTCAAGGAGGTAAAAAGACAGTCTTAATATTTTCAAACTGAACAGGAAATATGCGAAATGTGGATATTAAAAATAAACAGGAGAAAAAAATTATGCTTAGATTTACACCCCCTTGTGGATGAGCCTGGGGAATCCAGATAAGTATGATCTAAATGATGAGATACAACCGAGGAACAGAGGCTACTTTTAAACATTTTAGTAGAAAAGCTACTTCCCAATACACACAAATCCCTCTTCAACTTCACATGAAATCCAGTGAGATTGAGCCCAAAGTCCAGCACTAGACCAATCAGTTTATTCAAGAGACCTCTAGAAAAGAGCCTTAAATCATTAGTGGACTGGGAAAAGGGGTCGACTTGGCAAGCCTGAGTTACCATATAGACTTTATTCTTGTCCCCTTGTGCTGGTATTTAGGACAATGCGGGTCCCTTGCACAGTTGCCTAAAAATTGCAGTTTTGAGAATGCCTGCAATCATAATAAGAGGCAACTCTTCTGCCTAGTAGGGTTTGAAGAAGTTAAGTTATGCTTCAGCATTTATTCTCACTTTTAGGAATAGCGCTCCGCTGTTATGACTCCAGTTTTCTCACTGCTTCTGGATAGCATAGACTGCTTAAAAGTTCCACATTTCATTTTTTTTTCTTATTTTTTTGCCTGTGTCCACTGCTATTTCTGCAGCAGCTGTTCTTGCTGTAGGAGTCATTCCCAGTATTAGTGTGTTGTAACCGTCACTCATCTAAACCTATTTCTGCTTTCACTTTTTAAAGCATTAAATATGTCCAGCTCCACTGTAAAAGAAAAAGCATGTTCTGATTCTCTTAGATAGCATTTAAACATTTTAGCTATTAAATATTAATAATGGAGCTACAGACCCATCTCCCCCCCCCCAGCAAAATAAACCTAGTTTCATTCAATCTCCTCTGAGGAAAGATGGAAATGATTAGGCAAATTTAAGTTACTGTATTTCCAAACCTGTAGACACCCAGAATTCCATGTGTATATCTCATAACAGACACCAACTACCTGGGTAGTTAACAACTATACGGTTGCCAATTTTCTAGTTGCTGGAAACCAGACCCCCCTGCACAGCCTCTTCCCTGAGGCCCTGCCCATTCCCCCTAAGGCTCTACCCCTGCTCTGCCTCTTCTCCCAGGCCCCACCCCTGCTTCGCCTCTTCCCTCGGGCCCCATCCCCCACTCGCTACTCTCCCCCATGGCTCACTGCTCTCCACCTTCCCGTTCCTCATCGCTGGATCCTCTCCACCTCCCTCCCCCCCCCGCAGCTGAGCTTCCTCTGCTATGGTGCTGGGACGGGAGCTACAGCCTGATGTGACACCTGCCCATCTGCGTGCCGCCCACGAGATGCAAGTAGGAGATGGCCCTAGCTAAGTAGGGGCTGGCACGGGTTGATGACCTGGTGCCTCCCCCACACTTGCGGTAACAGGACTTTGGTGTCTGGTCAGTACATCTGACTTGACACTGTCAGGTTCCCTTTCAACCGGACTTTCTGGTCAAAAGCCAGGCACCTGGAAACTCTAAACATCAAATACAAAAGCAAGCACAGAGGTTATAAAACTACAACTTGTTCCATTTGTTACAGGCCAAATCTAGGTAGAAATAAACAATCTGAGTGGCTGGGATGCACATGGGGATTTCATGGGGCTGGGGAGAGCAGAAAAGCAAATATACAACCACAGGTCTGCAGTAGCCCTCCTGGCCAGTATACTCCCCGTTCCTTGAGGGAAAATAGCTGTAGTTATGGATCCACAGGCCTTGCTCAAGACTTCTGTTCACTGGGGCATTGGAACAGAGATGCTACAGTCCTCAGATTCTCCTCCACTACTTCCTAGAGCAGAGGCAAATAGGTTCTGCCAGTCAAGGACCCACCACCACTGTGAGAGAGGGAAGGATTTGGCTGTATGCAACAAGGACTTGCCTTAGAAAAGATAAACAATCCAGCTACACGCCTGTATGTGGTGGATTGTTTACTGTACCCACAAAGCACACTGTTGTAACATAACATGGGCCCTAGTGTATGTTAAGGCTTTCATTAGAGCAACGTTTAGAACTGTAGAAAAATGGATAATATCTGTCTAGGAAGATTTGGGGGTGGGGTTGTTGTAATGCTTGTGTTTAAATTTTAAAAATTGTGTAGGATAAATAAAAACACTCAGTCATCTTGATCACAGCTGCTGTGAAAGTCATTCCGCACTACTGGATGGATTCCTCACGACTAAATATTGAGCATTGGACAGATTCCACATTTGTGACATTCACATTTGAAAGGGCACTGTAGTGTATGTGCCTCAAAAATAATAGACTGGAAACATTCATAAATACACAGCGTCTGGTTAAAGGCTTTTGAATTAAAATGGATGAGAACAATAACGCATTTCATAACTACTATGATGTGTTGTAAGTAACTTCCTTCTGTGTATATTTCCCAAAGATTTATATAGGCTCTTATAGAGATTTTATGGATTTCCCCTTTTTCTATTTCTCCTATTTTTATTTTCTCTTCTTCCTTTCTATTGCATTCAGTAAAAAATCCACACAAATTGTAGCCAACTCTGCACAGGAACTCACAGGGGGTTCCAGGGAGCCTCACCACCAATAGCACCTCTGTAATAAGGCAAAGTCTTGTTTACTCAGAGAGGGCAAATCTCAGAGAGTCTAGTGCTGCTGGCAGCATTAAACACACCAGCTGGTGGAGCAAGTCTATGCGGGGGAGAGCGCAGTCTGCACCTTTTCAAAGGGTACATAACAGACTGCATTCCTTCCGCAACCATTCCTCTAGGGTTTATACAGAGCAGGTGCACCTCTGCACCGCCCTTAGCATGTGCAGTAACTTTATCGACTATTTGGTCCATAGTTATCAAGCTTAAAAATATTTATACTTGCACTTTAGATTGCGTATCTTAGCTGAACCAATATCATAGCCTTGGAGATTTTTTCAAATGTTTTGGCATTTCGTCTTTTGGAACGGAGTTCTGATAGAACAGATTAATCTCCCCATACAGAGATCAGCTTCAGTATCTCCCGTACGGTCCATGCTGGAGCTCTTTTTTGATTCTGGGACTGCATGGTCACCTGTGCTGATCAGAGCTCCACGCTGGGCAAACAGGAAATAAAATTTAAAAGTTCACGGGGATTTTCCTGTCTACCTGGCCAGTGCATCCAAGTTCAGATTGCTGTCCAAAGCGGTCACAATGGTGCACTGTGGGATAGCGCCCGGAGGCCAATACCATTGTATTGCGGCCACACTAACCCAAATCCGAAATGTCAATACCGATTTCAGCACTACTCCCCTCGTCGGGGAGGAGTACAGATATCGATATTAGGAGCCCTTTATATCGATATAAAGGGCTTTGTTGTGTGGATGGGTGCAGGGTTAATGCGATTTAATGCTGTTAAATTCAATATAAACTCGTAGTGTAGACCAGGCCTTAGTTTAACTTGCTCATAAAGTGATTGTGAGTATATTTGTGTGTGTCAGCATTTGGATACTAAATAGAAAGCTAATAAGAAGGAACATGGTCTAGTGCAGTAACACTGTATAACAAAGTTCACACATCAGACTCCATGCCTCATACACAATCTGAATTTCAACCAGATTTCATCAATTTTTGGGGGGGGAGGGGAATATAATACATAAGCAAAGGCTTAGGAACCACTTTCCAGTCAATTAGCTGATTACAGAATTTTCCAGTGACTGGGAAAACATTTTTGAAGATCTTTAAAAGCTTTCGGCATTATTGTATATATAAATCCTATCTAGAAATGAGCAAACATCTGAATTCCCATCCTGCGGGAAATTCTGATATTTCAACATTTGTTTTAGTCTTGCATTGGGATGAAAAGTTGCTATAGGGAAGCTTTTCATGGAATTGAAACATCATCCAAATTTTGAAATTCAAAAAATTTCAGCCATCTCTAATAATGAAGAAACTAAAGCTAACCAATAAAATTATACGTTACTGCAGCTATCAAACTATATTATGAGTCAGATCCTGAGGGCCTCACTCAGGTTTGATTAGTTCTCATTCAAGCAAAACTCCCATTTCAATCAATGCCATCACATCTCTGTCTCTTGTGATATGAGGCAGTGTGAGAGTTAGCTCCAGAAAATGGCAAAAGGACATGGTTATCTGTTACAAATATAATTGTTTTGAGTACCCTTCCAATTGTTCACCACTTCCTGAAAAGAGAGAGACTCTTCAGGTGTGTATCGTTAATGCTTTGTCCTAACTACAATCTATAATACATCAGTCAACGAGTAAATTACAAGTGGGCAAAGCAACAACATGGATTGTGCTATTAGTGGTATGAGCCAAGTAACGGATTTACAATTTGTGTATATTTAAAATATAAGTGTCTGTATTAAATTAATCTCAGTAGGAGAGCAACAACTCACTTATACTGTATGCTTGCTTTTAGTTCAGCGGGTTTGTTTGCAAATTCTGACTCCCCTCTAGTGATTTGCAACATGGCTGCAGGCAAAAATAGAAGCACTTATGTGATTCTTGCAATACAATGTGACATTGTTACCCGGGAGTGAATGATTCCACTAGGACATTAGGAGGGGTCCAAATTAATACAACATCACATTGCCTTTAAGTACCTGTAGATCCAGTTTACTGTCATGCATAGTCATTTACTTCACTCATCAGAGATGCATAATCTGGTGTAACAGCACTTTTGAAATGACACTTCAAAGACTACAATATGTCATGGCTAATTCTAACAATCACTGAACTCCCCATGGTTGTCATAGAAATTGATGGACTGTTAGAGACTATTTTGGCCTCAGGCAAAGCCCTGGGATGTTAAGGACAGGCCAGCCTTTATAATGAGTGAAGACTAGCTTATTGGTGATTTTTAGAATGCAATTTATTTCTGTTAAACTATTTAATCACGAGAACTTCATTACGTATCATTCAAATTCTAAAACTTGACTGAAGCAGCAGCATGGAGGTACAAGATCAGTTCAATTCTGACAAAATGCCATTCTACATGTAACTATGACTGACAGATAAAAATACATCAAAAAGTGATATACTGCTACTTTTTTCCAATGGTGAAGTAATGCCTCGTAATATTGCTTGTCAACAAACTCTGGCCAAGTGTATTTCTAACTATAACTCCACTTAATTGGGACTTCTCCCAGGGAATCAGCTCAACTCTAATAATACTTAGTACAAATGACTATTGCTTAATGGGGACACTAATTCTGTGTAAGTGATCTAGCAATTTAGTTGAGAGTGTATTTAAGTTTCATGCTGGTTCTGTCTAGTTGCATCAGCTGTCAGTCACTCATGGCTGTGATACAGGAGAAAAATATAAGAATTGCTTCACCACTGCCTACTCCTGATTGTCAGCTTGCTCACTACACCGAATATTTCATTTATTAGTAATTATTAGTAATAAATATGCATATTGCAGCAACATCCAGTGTCCCCAGTTAGTACAAAGGCCCAAATGTGCTAGGTGTAGTATAATCACCTACAAAGATATGGGGCCCTTACCTCAAATAGCTTACAATTCAAGGCAGAGATCTGCAAAAGCACTTAGTGTTGGCTTTAATGGGAGCACAGTCCCGTCAACAGTAAAACCGCCATTAATTTCAATGGGAGAAGTGTTAGGCCAACACTGAGCACTTCTGAAAATCTAATTCTAAGGCCTGGTCTACACTAAGGGGGGGGTCGAACTAAGGTACGCAAGTTCAGCTACGCAAATAGCATAGCTGAACTCGAACTGCCTTAGTTCGAAGTACTCACCCGTCCAGACGCCGCGGGATTGAAGTCCGTGGCTCCCCCGTCGACTCCGCCACCGCCGTTCGCGGTGGTGGAGTTCCGGAGTCGACGGGAGCGCGTTCGGAGTTTGATATATCGCGTCTAGATTAAACGCGATATATCGAACTCCGAGAAATCGAACGCTAGCCGCCGACCCAGACGGTAAGTATAGACGTACCCTAAGATGACATGTGACATGAAATTTGGGAGGAGGATACAATCAAATATGCAAAATTCTATAGATGTATTTTATTATTAATCTATTTTTAATGTTAATAAGTATCAGCTACCCTCATTTACTCTTCAACTTAGCTATTATTAATTAGCTGATTTCCAACAGATGTCATGCAGAGGCTGGACTTGGAGGGAGGATGTGAAAACCGACAGGAGGGCCAATACTGGGGAAAAGAGTTCCTGCCACCTAGTGCCTGAGGGCCTGTGGCCACCACCAGAGCAGGTGTCTTACCCGTGGTATCACCGCAGCACAGCCAGGTCCTGGAAGGGAGGCCTGGGACATGTGAGGAACAGACTATGAACTTTTCTTTCACCCCAGAGACTGCTGTTTGTGGTATTCCCTGTGCTCACAGGCCAGGGTTCCTTGTTTCCTTTAACATTTTCCATTTTTTCCTGATATTTCTTACAGTTGCTGTTTAATAAATTGCATTTGGTTTGAACTCAATGTAGTAATCAGTGGATTAGGGAAGTGGTCAGTGTGGAGAGAGTATCAGAGGGGTAGCCGTGTTAGTCTGGATCTGTAAAAGCAACAAAGAATCCTGTGGCACCTTATAGACTAACAGACGTTTTGCAGCATGAGCTTTCGTGGGTGAATACCCACTTCTTCAGATGCAAGTGTGGAGAGAGTACCCCAGCGTCGGGACACCCTAGCCCTTGTCCTAAGTGACAATGACAAGACTGGGGGTTAAGCCTCCCAGGAATCCTGGGTCCAGCCATGACTGGGTTATAAGGACTCTGCCACATGGAAGAGTGGAAGGAAAGTCCTTGAGATCAGGCAGGCCTCCAGGTAAAGAGTTTTGGAGCGAGGACTCAGGTCCTTTTGCTATCCAGTTCCACCAGGATAGTGCAGAAGACTGGAAATACCCCCACAATAGCAAGATCATTCTCCTGCTTAAAATTAGGAAAAAAATTCTATCTATAAGGGTAGTTAAGCTCTGGCATAGGCTTCCAAGGGAGGTTGTGGAATCCTCATCACTGGAGGTTTTTAAGAGCAGGTTGGACAAACACCTGCTAGGGATGGTCTAGGTTTACGTAGCCCTGCCTCAGCACAGGGGGCTGGACTTGATGACTTCTTGAGGTCCCTTCCAGCTCTATATTTCTATTATTCTGTCAGAGGGGTTCCACTACAGTTAGTTTTAAAACAGCCTTTTAAAATGTTCATTAACCCTTCAGAAATAGAGACTTTGAAGGGGGGAGTGAGGCTGATAATGCATAAGATGGTGGGCTAGTATAGCTGCAGTCCTTACCTAGATATGTATTTTCTATTCTCTCAATTACTTGTATCTTGTATCTCAACTGCGTAACCTTCTCCTATACAATCAATTACAAGTACAGAATATAAAGAGAGAGAAGGAAAACAACAGGTGATATCATTTCAAATCTCCCATGTATTGTACAATGGTAGCATGAGTTTATATCAATCCTGTCATGAGATCTCATAACAGGCATATAAAGTGTGGCTGCAACCACACAAGCTGTTATTTTCAATGCAAGAGCTCATGGCAAGTATAAAATTAACCTGTGTCAAGCTCACTATTCTACCCAGTAATTTTAAAATTTGACTCAAATGTATTCAAACTAGCACAAAAAAAAAGAGTGCAGTATATGAATTTCTTATTATAGATTGGGGAATCTATTAATAAGCAGTCTTGTCACTTCTTGTTTCTGTCTAGCCATACAGCTGGGCGAATAATTCACAATGAATAATTTATCAGGCAAATAATAATGCAGCCTCTTTCTTCTTGCAGGAAAAAAACACAAGCAGATGTCTATCTCTTTACATTTATCCGTTATTCAGAAGTATTCCGCATATTTTTTGTAATTTTTTTTTTTAAAAATCTATGGATTGATTAGAAACAGTTCTCTGCAGGTTCACTATTCAGGACAGGTTGTTTAGTTGTGATTGGTCACATAAGTCACAAAGCATTGTTTCTGCTCCCTGACTGAATAAGTGCACACACACTTCCAGCCTGAATAGTGCTACATACAAGAATATTCATGTGTTATGCTCTGATGATCCCCAGAATAGCAATCTAAAAAAAAATGAAGCAAGACACATAGGTAGGTTGTCAATCAACATATGCAGTAACCATGAACTAATTAGGTCAGCAAAAGTTTGAACAAAACATGATAGCCATCCAAGCAGCAGATATGTAGCAGTGGGCCCGGAACAGGTAGGCAAACACACAGCCTTAAACAGGAACACTGAATTCAGGGAGCAGGAACCAGGAAACAAAACAGGAGCAGGAAACAGGAAAGCACCACTCACTAGCTATCACAGTTTCCTTCCCTTCTCCCAAAAAGTTCAGTGGTACCTGGCCAGAGGCACCAGGTGGCACCTCTGATTCAGTTCAAAAGGTGGATGCTGATGCCTTGGCATGACTTCCCCAACTGGCCACATGACATCATTGTATGCAGAAAGAGAGTTCTCTTCCCAATCTCTTCTCCTTTCAGTAGGCAGTATATCCGGCTGGTTAACAAAGTGTGTTCCCTGTGGTAATTGCACTCACCACACTCTGTACCCTGCAGCCCACAAGATCACACCCAAGTATCAAAAATGCTTCGAGACCCTCGTCCAATATACACTGCTTGTCCAGGAGAGAATGCCTGGAGTCTTGCATAGATATACTTGTTGAAACTCATATGTTTCACATAGGTCAGCTTTGAGGACAGCAAAGGGGTGGGATGAACATTTCCTGTCAGCATAGACAACTTGGTCCTCATAGGGCCTCACATAGCAAATAAAGTGGTTAGGCAAGAAATAAGCTCCTTTTAGATGCCTTGTGAAATTATGAATGCAAAGGGGTAATGTGAGTAACAGCCTGTAACATCAAGAGTGTGTAACCATGCAGTGTAATTGAGCGGCCAGTAATAGCCACTGCAATTCTCTGCCATGATCTATGAGTAGCAGTTTCAAAGAGGCCAGAGAAAGAGTAGTTCTGTGCACTATGCAAGCTGAGCATGCGTTCATATGACACTCAGTGTTTGAGTGCAGCCCTGGACACTATGCATAACTACACAGGAATTCCTTCATCTTTGTAACTCCCAAATGTCCTTCATGAGCCACATGCAGGACTGCTTGTCGCAACGCTTCTGGAATGATCAGTTGGGCTCCTCTGCATCCGATATGTGGAGTAGCAGTCTTCATTGTGAGCTTAGAACGAATTTTGTAGAATGCTGACAACGTTTTTTTAAGGACTGGATTTGTCCAACCCACTTTTACAGCAAATATCACCTTGCACAGTTCAGTATTTTCAAGAGTGGCATCAGCTGCCCTAAGTTAATTGGCATATCTTTCAGTCCAAAGCATTCAGTGTACTCTGCCATTTCTAGATAGGAGGGTGCCAGCCCAGCAGAATTTCTTGAAAGAGAATTGGCAAGTAAATGATGTCTTCCTATGATATGTACCAAATCAAAATTTGAAACTGAATAATCCAACACTGCAGCTTCACACTCAGCAGGTTAATGGCCTTATGATAGAGACCCAGAATAGGTAAATGATCAGTTTCTAAGGTTAAATGTCTTCACGCTCAGTAAACCTTGAAGAATACAATAGTGAAAACCGTCGCCAAGAACTCTAGCTCTGTCTGTGAATATTTCACTTCTATCATGTTGAGAATATGTGATGCAAATATAACTCAGCTGTCCCTCTTGGAGCAGCTTGAATTGCTACAGACTTCCATGGATTAAAATAAGAACTGGATTGGATCTGACATAGGGCTTGATGCAGGGTTTCAAAAGCCAGCTTTGCTTCTTTAGTCCAAACCAACTGTCCTGGGTTAAATCCCACAGTGGTTTGGCAAAGGTACTAAAATAGAGCAGAGCACAGCCACCTATGTATTGAACTAGGACAAGGAACAAATGTAAACCACTCCAATCAGTGGATAACAGTAGTAAAGCAACAGCTTATAGCTATTCAGGCATCAGTGTCACACCGTCAGCCGATAAAGAATGACCTAGAAACTCTACAGCATCTTTTGAAAAACTTCACTTGGCTGCATTCAACTTTATACCAGCTTGTTGGCGTCAGGTTAGTACCTGGTCCAGAATAGCATTATGCTCAGGAAGATGCTTAGCAAAGATGAGAATGTCATCTAAATAGCAATATGGACCCTGGAGCCGAGTCAGCTCTCTGAAATATCTCAGGAGCAGAGACTAAGCCAAAAGGGGAGTTGTTGATACCAGTCACTCACAAAGGGTGTGCTGAAAGTCAAGAACAACTGTGAACTTTAAGCCACAGATATTTGCCAATAATTGTATCAGTAGTCCAACAAAGAGAAAATCCTGGAGCCACTTACATGGCAAGTCACCTCTTTGAAGGTTCAGCAAAGAATCCTGTGGCACCTTATAGACTAACAGACGTTTTGCAGCATGAGCTTTCGTGGGTGAATACCCACTTCTTCGGATGCAAGAAGTGGGTATTCTTGCATCCGAAGAAGTGGGTATTCACCCACGAAAGCTCATGCTGCAAAACGTCTGTTAGTCTATAAGGTGCCACAGGATTCTTTGCTGCTTCTACAGAACCAGACTAACACGGCTACCCCTCTGATCTTTGAAGGTTGGCAATTGAAACTGCTCACATTTCACATATTTATTAAGTGCCCTAAAACCGGTGCACAGTTGAAAATTACTATTCTTCTTGTACAGTAACTCCTCACTTAACGTTGTAGTTATGTTCCTGAAAAATGCGACTTTAAGCGAAATGATGTAAAGCGAATCCAATTTCCCCATAAGAATTAATGTAAGTGAGGGGGTTGGGTTCCAGGGAAATTTTTTTCACCAGACAAAAGACTATATTTTATATATATATATATATATATATATATATATATATGCACACACACACACAGTATAAGTTTTAAACAAACAATTTAATATTGGTACACAGTGATGATGATTGTGACTCTTGGTTGAGGTGGAGGAGTCCGAGGGTGGGATATTTCCCTTACTGCTAAATGATGAACTAGCAATTGGCTGAGCCCTCAAGGGTTAACTCTCTCACTCTACAAGGCACCAGGAATGGAGGGAGATGTGCACATTTTCCCTTTAAGTACACTGCCTTGTTAAATAGATCAGCTTGCTAAGACCTCTCTGTCCTGAGCCCTGGCATGTCCCCCCTGCTCTATGGAAGATGGGGTAAGTGGGGTGCAGGAGCAGGGGGGAGGGGGACACCCTGACATTAACACCCCCTTCCTTCCCTCACCCCCTGCCCCCGCACAGCAAGCAGGAGTCTCGGGGAGAAGATCCAAGGCAGAGGGCAGGAGCAGCACATGGCAGTGGGGGGAGGGATAGCTGCAATTGCTAGCCTGCTGGGCAGCTGCTGCACAGGGAACTTAGGGGAGTAGGAAGCTGATAGGGGGATCTGATAGGGGGCTGCTGGTCCACCCTGGTTCCAAGCCCCCACCAGCTAGCTGCAATGGGCTGTTCTTCCTGCAAGCAGCAGACAAAGCAGGCGGCTGCCAAATGACATTAGAAGGGAGCATTACACAACTTTAAACGAGCATGTTCCCTAATTGATCAGCAATGTAACAACGAAACAACGTTAACCTGGACGACTTTAAGTGAGGAGTTACTGTATATGCTGCTCATGGGTGAGCTCCAATCCATAGGCACTTCCACCTCCCAAATGATACCATTAACTTTCATGCATTGCAACTCTGCTCAGATCTTTTCCACAAGTGCAGGATGTACACAACATGCAGATGGTGCAAAGTGCTTGGCGTTTGAATCCAACTGCAGAGAGTACACATCCTGTGGACAGAACACCATCACTGTTAAATAAACCACAGTGTCTCTGGACAATATCTTGGGTATCCCCTTCTATTCTAGCTGACATATCCACACCTGAGGTATTCTGTGAGAGTTCATGCATAATATCAAGCTGTAAGCACAGATCATAGGACAATAATGGAACAATATTCACAGCCATGCCTTTAACAATGTAAAACTTTGCAGTCAAGGCTATGCCTCTGTAGAGAATAGAGCATACAGCTTCACCCACTGACAGCAAGGCATACAAATACCAAGCTTTTATGACCATTGTAGATGGGCAATGTCCAGATTGTGAGCTAACGCAGAATGGAGAATGTTAACTTCAGCACCCATAGCCACCACACACTTCAACAGTGTACCATTAATTTCCACAATATGGGATACCAGCTCCAGCACCTTGCCACATGAGATGACCATACTACAGGAAACATCAGGGTCCCCGGTAAAGGTGGTCTCATGCAGCCCCACATTCACAGTATGCACTTCAGGTATTCTGTCTTCATTAATCAATGTAGCACAGCACACTAATGTAAAGTATCCTTCCTTCCCGCAAACTCAGTGCACAGCAGTGCTAGTCAGGCAGGCAAAAAAATTGGCCAAGTGATTGGCCATACTGACAGTGAAAACAGTGTAGAGATGGCAACTTTCACTGCCAAGGCTGTGGAGCAGGAGCAGGTAGGGTTGTATGATTTGGGGCAATGGAAATAGGAGCAGCAGCTGATTGTTTAAGCGTAGACACAAAGGTAGCAGCAGCCTGAGGCACAGAATCCCTTTCAACCCGAGCCCTCTCAAATGCCTCACTCTTAGCAAACCAAGCATCAAAAGTTAGCATTCTAGCATATTCAACCAGTACTTGTTCTCCCAGGCAGTCATTGGCTATACTTACCACAAAAATATTCCTGAGCATGATCACAAGAGCCCCAAATTCACAGTCCTAAGCCAACTGCTGCAAGCAACGTGCAAACTCATGTATGGTTTCATTGGGCTGCTGGTGAGCTTTAAAAAAAAATTATCTTTAACAGAACAGAATCTCCCGTGCCAAAATACTCATTAAGGTGGTATACAGCTGCATCAAAAGAGTACTCAGGCTCTGGAAGTCCATCATAAATATCAATGTCATCACAGCCTAAACAGTTCTGCAGCAAGGGTAACCTAGCAGCATTGGAGGATTGCATGATCTGCACATAGTTCTGAACATTTCAAACAAAGTATTGTCAGTCATCAGCCAAAGGACATGCAGGCAGCATGGGTTACAGAAAAGACGCCCTCATCACCATAATGTTTCTCTCTGATGCACCCCAGAATAGCAATCCAAAAAAAAAACCCCAAACCAAAGAAAGATACATAGGTAGGTTGTCAATCAAAACAAGTAATAACTATGAACCAGTCAGGTCAGCAACATTCGAACAATACCAGCCCAAACAGCAGATATGTAGCAGCAGGCCTTGAATAACTGCATACATCCAACACTGTGCACACACAGAGAGAGCCTTAAACAAGGACTGAAGATTGAGTTCAGGGTGCAGGAACCAGGAAACACAACAGGGAGCAGGAAGGCAATGCACACACCTTGGTTAGACTACATGACTTTTGGATTCAGCCACAGAGATCACCTTGATATTAAGAATATTTGTATCAATGGCTAGTGATTAGCAATGTTTTCATTTATTTGATTTACTGATCGTATTGTAAAGTCATTCTCCATAGGTGTTGAAGTCATTATAAGCAATAAGTCATCACATCATGTCAGTAAAGCTTAACTGTGAGTGTTTGCGGGCAGCAAAACAGAAAAGGGATGGAAGCTTAAAAAAAGCCAATTCATTTTAATGAGTTAAACTAATAATTCACAAAATAATATGGCAATATTTGACCAGCTCTATTTAGACATAATAGAAGTATTAAAGGTGGAAAATGTGTACTATATTCGGTTCTATGTAAGGGGAATGTGACAAACAGAAATCTATACTTGAGGCACTTGCTCTGAAGATATTTCCTAGTTTGCTCTGCTGTTCCAAGATTTCCCCTCCTCTCTCTCAACTCCCTGTGGCTTAATCCCATTTTTATTTCCTTCGTCTTCCAAAAATATGCTTCAAAGCTTTCACAGTTGCCAAAGGCCAATGGTACAAAAGATAGGCTATTACTGTCATAGGAGCAAATAAAAGTACTTTTAAGTAACGTGGCTGAATTGCCCAGTTTTCCAAAGCATTTGACAAGTTTCATTCTCCATATGGAATACTGTACTTCTCTCCCATTAAAAACTCCAACATAGGTAAAATAGTAGCCAAAAGTAAGTTCAGAACACTTTATTCTTTATGCACTTCCAATTATGGAAGAGAAAAATTGAATTTAGTAACAATGAAACCAATACGGTTCAAAAGACATTACTCCACAAACTAATCAAAATGTAAGAGATAATAATACACTTTCTGTAGCATTTAAAAAACATTTTATAGTATTCATTAGGAAATTATATCCCTGATATTAAAATCTATAAATTAGTTTAAAAATTCTATAGAAATTCTATATGGTTTTTCCATAAGGGTCGGACTAAGCACCAATTATGTTCACTTATTCACCATTGGAGTCTCTCTCTGTCCTTGTGGGTATGTCTATACTGCATTCAGAAAGTGTGACTGCAGCTCATGTAGACATACCAGTGCTAGCTTGAATCTACCTAGCACGGCTAAAAATAGCAGTGAAGACAGGATGGCAATAATGCAGATCTGGGTCCAACAAAACACTCCACAAAATTGTGCTGATTTTGGTGAATTGGTTTGGTTGAAACCGAAAAAAAATGAAAATGTTTTGTTTTGATTTTTTGGGCTGGATTCACAAGGGGACTTTCGGTGCCATTCACAAAATGGAGGATGAGGTGCTGGTGTCACTGCCTGCCCCTCCCTCCTCCATACTCCACAACCCCATGGTTAGGGCACTTACCTGAGATTTGAGAGACCAAAGTACAAATGTCCACTCCAGGTAGTGACTTAACTGCCAAGCTAACAGGGGCTCTACAGCCTTGTGAGCAGAGCACTCACTCAGAAGAAAAACCCAGGTTCCAGTGCCTGCTCCAAATAATATGAGCTGATGGAACAAATCTAAAAATCCTTACTAAACCAAAACTCCCATTGACCTTAATGGAAAGTTTGCCTGTGTAAAGATTTTAGGATTTGGCTCTATAAATGCTGCAATAAAACTAGGAACAAAGAGCTAAAACATGCATGAAGATTCTTCCTTGACACTGAAATTCCTGGATTAGGGGGTTTAAGTGATATCCTTTACACCATTACACATGTGGATGAAAGAATCTTTGTGAGCTCAGAACAAAACCAATATATTTATCTGCCCTTTTGTTTGTTTCTTGCAGATTTCTCCATGGATTTTACTGAAGCTCTCCCTAGGCCAATTATAAATAAAAAATGTACGACAGTTCAGTTCATGCATGTCAGTAAATTCACATACTACTGTAACTTAAAGATGAGTCAAGGTAGTTGAACAAAATTCTGACAGAAACAGCATGACATGAGGACAAGGTTCCAGTCAGGGTACAATTACTTCTATTCATACATTTCATGTATGCAAATTGGTGAGTGCTCATCTTTATTTGATTTTATATTACAATTAATTATTCCATTGAGTAGGTAACTCACCTGCACAAATAGGAATGTCCATTTCTAACTGATCTTCTCCATCCCCCTACACCCTCATTTGATTTTTTGTTTTCTGAAATATTTAAAAAAAAAACTAAATTATGCACATTTTTAATATGTGAGAATTTGGTTAGACTACATGACTTTTGGATTCAGCCACAGAGATCACCTTGATATTAAGAATATTTGTATCAATGGCTAGTGATTAGCAATGTTTTCATTTATTTGATTTACTGATCGTATTGTAAAGTCATTCTCCATAGGTGTTGAAGTCATTATAAGCAATGATAATGATGTGTTCCAATTGAATGTATGCTTCAGCCATAGGTTGGATGGGTGTGATGTCACTCAGTCATTAGGCATTGTAACTGGCTGTCTAAGGGTATGTCTACATTGCAAGGTAAGCCCTTGAGTCTGTAGACCCTGGGTTTGAAAGCCCAGGGCTTGAGCATCCACATGCATTGGGGCCCCCAGGTAAACAAGTTTTGAGCCTGGGTCCCCAACAGTCACTCTGCAGTATACAGACCTGAGTCCAACCAGCCATAAACCAGACTACTGAGCACCTGCCCGAAATGTGGCCACTCTAGCACTTTCTTCGTGGTGCAGTGTGGGAAAACCTGACTGTCCATGCCGTACATCACAAGAAGTTGTCACAGCCCACTCACACACCCTGCTGAGCTGTCATTTTGGTCTGCATGCTTTCAGCAACCAAAGCCAGAAACATCAAGGAGTCATCATTTGAAGACCTTCTCTTGCCTAGGCTTTCACTCCTGTTTCAGGAAACAGGCAGAGCCTCCATGAGATGCTGATGAACATTTCAGTGGTGTTTTCTGACCCACTGAAGGCACCTGATGCAGCTAACGATAGAGGAGGAGGAGGATACAGACACAGAAGACTCAAATTTGCTGATGCTACTCACAGCACTCTCTATAGCCACTGATGCCTCCTAAGTAGACTGGTGCTTCTGGGGCAGGGACACAAGTGCAGACTAGTAGGATCAAATTGTCATGCAGACCTTGGATGATCAACAGTGGGTCCAGCGCTTTCACATGAAGAAAGCTACATTTCTAGAGTTTTGTGAGTAGCGTGCTCCAACCCTCCAGTGTCATGACATGAATGAGGGTAACCAGAACTGTCCAGAAGTAGGTTTCTATAACCATCTATCAGCTGGCTACCCCCAACTGCTACTGGTTTGTTGCTAACCAGCTTGGTGTCAGAAAGTCAATTGTGAGTTAAGTGGTGGCAGAGGTTTCTGAGGTGGTCAGGTATGTGATTTACACAATTGTGGTGAGCACAATTGTGGTGAGCACAAACAATTTTCCTGAATCGTTTCAGAGTGGTAGCCGTGTTAAATCTGTATCAGCAAACATAACGAGGAGTCCTTGTGGCACTTTAGAGGCTAACAAATTTATTTGGGCATAAGCTTTCGTGGGCTAAAACCCACTTCATCAGATGCATCAAGTGGCACATGGTATAAATACACAGCATATGAAAAGATGGGAGTTGCCTTAGCAAGTCGGGGGTCAGTGATAACGAGTCAATTCAATTTAAGTTGGAAGTAGGCAATTCTCAACAGTTGACAAGAAGGAGTGCAAATCAGTTTTGTAGTGTTAATGAGGTCAATGTAAACAAGGTAGCCCATTTCAAACAGTTGACAAGCAAGTGTGAGTATTTAGCAAGGGGAAATTGATTTCCACTCCTTCTTGTCAACTGTTGAGAATTGCCTACTTCCAACTTACGGTAAATTCAGGGGCCCAGGCCCTGGATCAGGACGGGGCAGTACAGAGTTTGCGGCTCAGGCCCTCAGGAAGGGGCTGAGCAAACAGTGAAGCACTAGGCCAGGCCCTGGTTCTGGAGGGCCTGGGAGAGGGGGAGACGGCCACCCACACGTTGGGTGGCAGGGGGGATGCAGGCCCACACGCTCCACTGCATCCCAGCCCAGGGCCCTGGCAGTGGCAGATGGCCTGCTGCTGCGTCAGTGGGGATCCTGACCGCAACACACTGACATGGGCTCTGGGTGTGCTGCAGCCAGACTAGGGTCGGCTGCCCCCGGGCTACTTCCTACCTCCCCCTCTAGAGGAACCTGCACCTGGACGGTGTCTTCCAAGGAATCCAGCACCATGGGCTCCTCGGGGTACTCGGTGAGTGGTAAGCTTGGAAGCTCCTAAGGGTAACTTGCCACAGGCAGGCTTAACAGCTTCTCCGGGGCCTGGTCAGCATCAGGCCTTGGCTGGTCTGGCCAATCCTTGGGTCGGTCGCAAACTGCAGGAGTCTCCCAACCGGGAGCTAGGCCACAGGCGTCTGGCTTCTCCGGTGGCCTGGCCTCTAGTGATCTCTGGGCTTTTGTACTTCCTGTCCTGCGCCCTGACCTCTGGGGGGCGGGCGCAAGCTCCACTGGCTCCTCCCACTTTGGTGACCAGAGGGGCTCGTCCCTCTCCAGGGTGGTGGGGAACCACACCGCCTCGCTACATCATCCATGGACCACATTTAGCTTAAATGGACTATATTAGTAAATGCAGTGTAGTTGTAGACATGTTGGTCCCAGGATGAGGTAATATCTTTTATTGGATCAGCTTCTGTTGGTGAGACAGACAAGCTTTCATTCTTGGTACTCCTACTAAAAATTAAACTTTTTGCTTGCCTCACATCAGAGACACACCAAAAATCTCACTGTGCTCCTGCAACCACCAAGCAGCGCACTTGGCAAAGGATTTCTACTGGGCAGTGGTGATTGCATATGCAGGAGAATGTTCACTATGTTTGCAGCTCAGTGGTCAGAATAAAATGGAAGGGTTAAACACTGAGCTGCTGGACTTGAACAAAGGGGGTTGGCTTCCATTTCCTGGGAGTCGATTGGTTACTCTTAGGATAGAGAGGACAAATAACACTGGCCCAATTGTCAGATAGTATTAGCAGACTCTCAGAGTCCAAGCCCACAGTGCCTGGGCCCGAGCTATGTCCGCACTGCAAAATGATGGTGCTTGGGCCCAGGTCCCAGAGGAACCTGGATTTGAACCTCTCCACCCTGTTGCATCCTGGGGCCCAGGCCTGAGTCAGACAGAATTATGTATATATGGAAGGGAGGTTTGGGCTCAAGCTTCAGTGTAAGCCTTACATTTACACTACAGTGAAGACATAAACTAAGGCACTATAATCTGAGGCTGAAAAAATGCATTGTATTCCAGATCTTGACTTCTGTGGAATCTTCCACTAACTTTTTCTGGCAACTCCATGAAATCTCCCCATGGCTAGGACATCAGGAACGCTCACCTTATGTATTTTGTTGCCTAGGCAAACAGATGTATTGATTCCTTTCCTTGCCTCACAAGATAAAGTACCCCCCTGTTTCTGTTCCTCCTTGTTCTCCCTCAAAACCCACTGCCTTCATACATGTATAGAAGAGAAACTTGTCTTCTGACTAGACTGCCTCCTTCTGCAATTCATGCTTCTCTGAAATTAGATCATACAGTATGATCAGTCTTCTAGATTGCTAGCCACTTCCTGCAGTGCATAGTCTAGGACTAAGCTCCCAGAATTTGTGGGTATTCTGGCAAGGCAGCCTCCTCTTCTTGCACTGAAAACCTTTCAGGAGTTGTGGTGCCCCACTGAAATGGCCATCGAGTCAGCCTTTGATAAAAGTTTAGAACAGCCGCACTAAAAAACTCAGCACAGACTTCTGTCCAGCAAGGAGACTTCCAGGTTTCTCATATTCAGCAAAAGAAATCAGATAGTTTTGTGGATAACTTCATAAGGATCCACTAATGAAGTATCTGGCATACCCTGTTCTTCAAAACATGATCATTTTCACCAGAAAGTTACTATGTGGGGAAAGCAGAATCATAAGTGTCATGACTTCTCTCCTGCTGAATATTTTGCTTTAGTGCTACAGGACTTGCAGAGAAACCCATCTCACTTATAACAAAACCTTGGATAAACTTCTCAGTTCTCATAGCCAGCTTTCATACATGAATCACGTCTGCCATTCTTAACATAAATGCTGTTACCCATTCAAGTGGGCTCACCTTTTCAATCTTAAAAAATGTTGTACTCATATAAATACCTATTTTTTTAATTTTAATAAAAAAGATTCATGTTGCAATAAGGCTCTATGTGAAAAGCAATATTTGAAATACATAATTCATACATATTGAAGGTTGTCTCCTGCTAAAGTAGGTGACTGACTTTATAACTCTGCCCCTGCCATCCACTGACCCTTTTAATGACCAGCAGCCACATACATCCACTGTCATTAATTGCCATTACAGAAAGATGGGTCAGTAAAATGGGATTATTTATGATTATTCCACAAATGTTTGGAATTACAAAATACTTTCTTGCCTCTAATTTGAACAGCCGCACATTATACAATGTAAATAACACATGCTCCATTTCATTTTTAACTTTTGCTAGCAGAGAAGGATCAAATCATAAAGCACTCTGGTCATGGTCTCTAAGTTAATGATATCCCCAGAAATGCTTTATGGGTCCTATAATTACAGTTATCTATAGGTCATTTTCTATTGATTATCCTCTGATAATCTTTTAATTACCATCAGGTTGATATACTCTGTATCAATGTCCCACAATACTTTTGAAAACTCATTTTTGTACCCAATGAAAAAATTCAAGGAGGAATAAGATTCTATAGTCAATGTAAGTGTGAAGGAAGACTCCTTAAGGAGAATTTTGAAGGTGAGGAAATTACAGATTAATTGATCGAATGAGAGGACAAGGCTTTTCTTGGGCAGTACAGATTTGGAGGCAACTTCGTTATTTAAGAGCTCATAAAAAGAACTCAGTTTCCATTATTGTCAATTTGATTTCCATTGAATTTACCAGAAGGTATCACAAGGCAAAATCAAGGCCTATAGCAAGAAAGATTTAACCCGCAATAAGGAGCCTATTCTACTTTCGATTCTCATGAGAAACCCCCATTAGTAACACTGAGACAATGCATGTGAATTTAGAGGGGAACATTTGCCTTCAGGATCATTCAGAAAATGTAAATTTAACCCGTGAGAAGTCAATAGAAAGCAGAATAAACTATGGTAGGTGTAATGTAGAATGAAGAAAGAAGGGCTAACAGGGAATTAGAAGACCTATTTAAATATACTATCCCAAGCTTTAAGTTGTCCATGATGACACTGATTTACAGTATCCACAAGAGCAAACATAGCATCCTAGTCTCAGAAATCTTCACTGGCTTCCTGCCCAGAACCCAGCAAAATGATCTCTTTCTAAGGACTTTGTTCTGTTCCCATTTCCACCAGTTTAACACTAGTGCATTCATTGACTTAAACTGAAGCTGTTTACAATGCACACTTTACTTCTGTACAGAGGAAAAAGGACAGTAAACTATCTAAATTCCTACATGCCATGGGGGGCTACAACACTGATATCCTTAACTCACCCAACAATACTGTTAATCTGTCCAACCACACACTTAGCCAGGCAGAAGATGCTGTCCGATCTCAGGGACTCTCTTTCTGCCCCACCACCCCCACGCATATGATACAGTTCTGCGGTGATCTGGAAGCCGACTTTCGCCGTCTCCGACTCAAGGAATATTTTCAACACACCACTGAACAGAGCATTGACCTACAGGAACCCTCCTACCAACACTACAAGAAGAATAATTCTGCATTCTGCGTGGACTCCTCCTGACAGTCAAAATGACAGACTGGACTTCTATATAGAGTGCTTCTGCAAACGTGCACAGGCTGAAATTGTGAACAAATAGTATCACTTGCCCCATAACCTCAGCTGTACAAACGCAACGCCATCCACAGCCTCAGAAACAACTCTGACCTAATCAAAAAGGCTGACAAAGGAGGTGCTGTAGTCATCATGAACAGGTCGGATTATGAACAGGAGGCTGCCAGTCAACTCTCCAACGCCACATTCTACAGGCCACTATCCTCCAATCCCACTGAGAAGTACCAAAAGAAACTACACCATCTGCTCAAGAAACTCCCAGCTACAGCATGGGAACAAATCCAGATGTGCACAAGCAGATCTCTGATTTCTGCATGTGTATGTACATGTAGGCATATATGTGGAAATGTACATATACCAACCTGACAACCAAGCTTTCATTTTAGCATACAATTTATTTATAAAATAAAAGGTGCAAAGGCCACAATTCAGCTTCTTATAAAAAGGCATTGTGGGGGAAATGCTGGACATCTGTTAATAAGAAAAGATTAAACAATGTCAAGCATTTCATTGCTTTATACCTTTAAAGAAATGCTTGCTGCTTGGAGGAAATTAAAAGGAAATCCTGCACTCTGCTGGGTTTGTTCAACACACCTGCCAACATCTACATCAAACTCACTGCTTCTATCCACGGTGGCAAAATAAATCTCTCAAAAGTCAAGAGCAGGCTGGTGACAGAGATTTGATAGTCTCTGGAACTGTGTGGGGATTTAGAGAGATTAAGCACATTTGGGGGGTTTGAAATTAGGTGGGCTCTGAAGATGGCGCTGCCAGGTGACAATTGTATCTTAGTGGAGATGTCACTGACACACATCACTCACAGAATGGAGAAGAGCTGAAATAATTAATTACCTTATGAGATTCCTGTTGTTTTTTTTAAAAGGCCCAGTACGCATCATTTCCTGCCATCTTTGGCTCTTTTCCACTTTGATTGCTTTGCATGGTTCCAGAAGAGAAGTTTTGTTTCATCAGCAACAGCAGCTGAAGGGAGTTTGTGAATTACTGGTGCAGGGCTGCCCAGAGGATTCAGGGGGCCTGAGGCAAAGCAATTTCAGGGGCCCCTTCCATAAAAAAATTGCAATACTATACAATACTATACTCTCGTGGGGGGCCCTGCAGGGCCCGGGGCAGATTGCCCCACTTGTTTCCCCCCCACGGGCGGCATGGGAAAAATAAACCTTCCACATCTCGGCACAAACCCAGTTTTGAGAATACTTCTTTACAAGGTATCACTGGTTCTCAGCATCAGCTAGTGCTAAAAGGCACTAAAGCTCATTAAAAGGGTTGGACAAATATTTTCCATCAAAACTTTTTCTGGATCAAAAACTAGGGGATTTTAAAAAGCAGAAAAAAATCATGGACAATATCTGCTTTCCTTCAAAATTTGTTGTGGTTTTTTTAATTGAAAAGCTGAAATTAGTCTGTCAAAACCCGAATATGGTTTGGGGTTTCAGAAGTGTGTGACCAAATATTTGCTGCTTGCTGTGTTTGATTGCTTAAAGAAACAATTAAAAAATTCTGCTTAAAAAAAATCCAAAACTTTTGAACCACCTCAGCTTGTGACCAAACGCTCTCTCCTGCCATCCATCTCCACCCTCTGACAAACAGAGGCTAGGGACACCATTCCTTATCTATCCTGGCTAATAGTCATTAATGGACTTAATCTCCAAGCATTTATCTGTTTCCTAGACACTGGCTCCATGGGGTCCATCACAAACTGGAGACGGGTACTGTGGGTTTGTCTTTAGTATAGCTTATGTACATACTCCACAAACTGAACATTTGAGCTTGTCCAGAATCTGGGATGAGCCTATGTTGTGAAAACTGAAATGCTCAAAATGCATGTGAATGGACACAGGGTGCTAAAATTAAATTAACCCAGAGGTTCTCAAACTGGGGGTCAGGCCCCCTCAGGGGGGTCACGAGGTTATTACTGGAGGTCGTGAGCTGTCAGCCTCCACCTCAAACCCCACTTTGCCTCCAGCATTTATAATAGTGTTAAATATATAAAAAAGTGTTTTCAATTTATAAGGGAGGGGGGTGTTCGCACTCAGAGGTTTGCTATGTGAAAGGGGTCACCAGTACAAAAGTTTGAGAACCATTGAATTAACCCTTCTGAAGCCTCAGGGAATGCAGGGGAGGGGGGTCTCCCTTGGTAGGGTTGAGAAGGAGGTAGGTGGTGTAGGATATTGCTCTTCTCATGTGATCCCTCCCCCAGTGGCTAGTTCAAATGAAGCTACCTTCCCCTGACATGAATCTCCCTATGGCACTGAAATTAAATATAGACTATAATTTGGCATTTGAGAAGTGAAAAGGATGGTAGCCCTAATGGAAAAGCTAACAGCTTGGCTCTTTTGCAAGCCTCAAACTGCTGAATGAGCTTTAAGGTAGAGAAGGCTGTGCCTCCCAAACAGCCTGGCCCTGCCCTCTATCCGACCCCCCCACTTCCTGCCCCCCCCCTCAGAATCCCCAACCCATCCTGCTCCTTGTCCCCTCACCGTCCACCAGAGACCCCATCCCCAACCACCACCCCGGGACCCCACCCCTGCTCCTTGTCTCCTGACTGCCCCGACTCCATCCACTGAGTCCTGACAAACCTCCAGAATGCCCACAGTCCAACCCCCCCATTCCCTGTCCCCTGACCGCCCCCCCAGCCTCTGCCCCCTCGACTCCCTGCCCCTTATCCAACCCCGCCCCTGGCCCTGGCCCCTTACCCCTGCCTCCGCCCCTCTCCTGGAGCCTCAGCGCATTCAGGAGTGTCCCTGAACAGCGCAACAGCCACGTGCCTCCAGCGGGGCCTGAGCTCCTCCCCCCTCAGAGCCACGTGGTCAGGGGCGGGGCTGTGAGCTCCAGTGGGGCCTGAGCTCTCTCCACTCGGCCTGGAGCTTGCAGCCCCGCCCCCTTACCATGCGGCTCTGAGCGGGGTGGAGCTCAGGGGCCCCGCTGGAGCCACGCTGCACCACTGTTCAGGGACGTTCCTGGGTGCACTGAGGCTCCGGGAGGGGGCGGAGGCGGGGTTGTGCCGGGGAGGGAGCCTCGGCCGTTCTCGTGCGGGCCCCTGCTGAGCCCGGGGCCTGGGGCAAATTGCCCCACTTGCCCCCCCACTCTGGGCGGCCCTGTACTGGTGAGTGAAAGGGGCGCCCCCAGAAATTTTTCACACAGTACATGCCAGGGCTCCCCGCCACCCCTCTCCCAGGGGGTCACTGCAGCTCTCTGTACTTGTAGCAGGGCTTGAAGCTGCCACTGAGTGAGTCCTGCGGGAAGAGCAGAGGGGAATGAACTGCTGGAAATGGGGCGAGGCTGGGCAGGCCCCCAGTGGGGAGCCATGGTGCAGGAGCTGGCCCCACAGCAGACACAAGGAGGAGCAGTGCTGGCCACTACACGGCCTACTCAGATTTGGCCCTGTGGCCCTCCATCATAACATTGGGCTGGGGCCAAAATTGAGTGGCATTGCAGCAGGGTGTAGGGGAGTGAGATCACAGCAATGTTCAGATTTAGCCTCGTGCTCCCCACCCCGTAGTGAGAGGGGGGCTGTGGGGCCAACCCTGAGCAGGTAATGGGCTGGCCTGCACTGCTCCACCTCGCCACTGCCTTTGGGAGGGCCCAACACTGATGAAGTGGCCCCTCTGCCAATGGTCCGCACCACGTGTAACATGCATCCAGCTGTGGGTGCCACTAGTGAGCACACCTCAGCAGCAAAGGAGCTTTGATTTGGATAAGTTCTGAGAGTTCAGAACCTTAATCAAAAACTCTTGAGTAGAACAGTATAAACAATGGATATTTTTTCAGTTCAGTGGCAATTCTGAAAAATTGAAAGAAAAAAAAAGTTTCATGTTGAATCGAAAATTAGATTTAAAAGAAAATTGACAAGTTGAGAAGTTAAAAAAATTCATTTGGTTCAAATGAAACATTTCTTTGTGGCAATATCAAAATGTTTTGTTTAGAGTTTGACTATTTTTGATTGCTTTTAAAATAAATTTAAAGGAAATTTTTAAACAAAAAGTCAATTGTTTTGACCAAAACAATTCAGCAAAACAGACATCAATTCACAAAATATTTCAGTGACACTGAACCTGCATTTTTTGCCAAAAACTGCTTCAGCTGAAAAATGTCATCCAGCTCTACTTTTCAGCAGAGCTGGTCAAAAGGAGGTGAATATTATTTTATGAAAAAAATGTAAAAAAGTGTTGGGGAAAAAACATTTCAGGAAAAAGACGGTTACTCACCGTGGTAACTGTTGTTCTTCGAGATGTGTTGCTCCTATCCATTCCAGTTAGGTGTGCGTGCCGTGCGTGCACGGCATCTCGGAACTTTTTTACCCTAGCAACTCTGGCGGGCCGGCTGGGCGCCCCCTGGATATATACCCCAGCCGGCCCGTCCGCTCCTCAGTTCCTTCTTGCCGGCTACTCCGACAGTGGGGAAGGAGGGCGGGTCTGGAATGGATAGGAGCAACACATCTCGAAGAACAACAGTTACCACGGTGAGTAACCGTCTTTTCTTCTTCGAGTGATTGCTCCTATGCATTCCAGTTAGGTGATTCCCAAGCCTTACCTAGGCGGTGGGGTCGGAGTGAGACATGGCGGAGTGTAATACCGCGGAGCCGAAGGCTGCGTCGTCTCGAGACTGTTGCACCAACGCGTAATGGGAGGTGAAGGTATGGACCAAAGACCAGGTGGCCACTCGACAGATGTCCTGGATGGGGACATGGGCCAGGAAGGCGGCCGACGAGGCGTGTGCTCTCGTGGAGTGAGCGGTGAGGCGGCACGGCGGCACGCGAGCAAGCTCGTAGCAGGTCCGGATACACGCAGTGACCCAAGAGGAAATCCACTGGGAGGATATCGGCTCGCCTTTCATGCGGTCAGCAACCGCTACGAACAGCTGGGGCGAACGCCGGAAGGGTTTAGTCCGCTCGATGTAGAAAGCGAGCGCCCTGCGGACGTCGAGGGTGTGCAGCTGTTGCTCCCGAGGTGAGGCATGCGGCTTCGGGAAGAACACCGGGAGGAAGATCTCCTGGTTGAGGTGGAAGGCCGACACCACCTTTGGGAGGAAGGCCGGATGTGGTCGAAGCTGCACCTTGTCCCCGTGGAAGACGGTGTATGGCGGACCAACCGTCAGAGCGCGGAGCTCAGAAACTCGTCTCGCTGATGTAATGGCAACGAAGAAGGCCGTCTTCCAGGAGAGGTAGAGCAGGGAGCATGTGGCCAAGGGCTCGAAGAGGGGACCCATCAGCTTGGCCAGCACGAGGTTCAAATCCCAGGTCGGAGCAGGACGCCGCACCGGTCCAGGCCTTTAAGGAAGCGGGAAACCATCTGGTTGGAGAAGATGGACCAACCTTCCACAGATGGACGAAAGGCGGACACCGCTGCCAGGTGAACCCTCAAGGAGGAGACTGCAAGACCTTACTCCTTAAGGTACCAGAGGTAGTCCAGGATAGTAGGGACCGGGACTACGAAGGGATTGAGGCCTCGTTGGTCACACCAGAGCGCGAACCGCTTCCATTTCGCCAGATAGGTGGAGCGAGTGGAAAGCTTTCTGCTCTCTAGCAGGACTTGCTGTACTGCCGCTGAACAGTCCCTCTCTGCGTGGGTCAACCACTCAGGTACCAAGCTGTAAGATGAAGGGACTGCAGGCTCGGATGGCGGAGCCTGCCGAAGTCCTGGGTGATGAGGTCCGGCCACAACGGAAGGGATATGGGGTCCCGAACAGAGAGCTCGAGCAGCAGGGAGTACCAATGCTGCCTCGGCCAGGCCGGAGCTATGAGAATGATGGCGGCTCTGTCCCTCCGCAGCTTCTGAAGCACTCGGTGAACGAGCGGGAACGGAGGGAAGGCGTAGAGCAGACGATCCTTCCATGAATACAGGAAGGCGTCCGACAGGGAGCCCGGCGAGTGACCCCGGAACGAGCAAAACAGGTAGCACTTCCTGTTTTCCTTGGACGCGAATAGGTCTACTTGGGGAAAACCCCACCTCTGGAAGATCGTATGTACAACGTCGGGGCGGAGAGACCACTCGTGGGAGAGGAACGACCTGCTGAGATGGTCGGCCAGCGTGTTCTGCACTCCCGGAAGAAAGGACGCTTCCAGGTGAATGGAGTGGGTCATGCAGAAGTCCCACAGGAGCATCGCTTCCTTGCAGAGGAGGGAGGAGCGGGCTCCGCCCTGCTTGTTCACGTAGAACATTGCTGTTGTATTGTCCGTGAACACTGCCACACAGCGGCCTTGCAGGTGGGTGCAGAAGGTGCGACAGGCCAGACGGATCGCTCACAGCTCGCGTACATTGATGTGGAGAGCGAGCTCCTGCAGCGACCACAGACCCTGGGTGTGAAGGTCGCCCAGGTGAGGCCCCCAACCGAGCACTGAGGCATCCGTGGTCAGCGTGGCGGACGGGCGAGGCGGATGGAACGGGACTCCCGCACAGACGACCTGCAGGTCTAGCCACCAGTTGAGGGAGTCGAGGGTCGGCCTGGAGACTGTGACCACCATATCGATGGGATCTCGATGCGGTCGGTACACCGACGCGAGCCAAGACTGGAACGGGCGGAGGCGGAGCCGCGCGTACGCGGTGACATACGTGCATGATGCCATGTGGCCTAGGAGGCGGAGGCAGGAGCGCACCGTCGTGGTCGGGAAGGAGACGAGGTCCCGGATGATGGAGACCATGGTCTGATGTCGAGATTGCGGTAGGCAGGCTCGGGCTATCACGGAGTCGAGGACCGCTCCAATGAACTCCACCCGCTGTGACGGAACCAGAGTGGACTTCTCGGCGTTGACGAGAAGTCCAAGCCGCCGGAAGAGAGGCAGTATGTCTGTCAACTGGCCCATCACCAGCTGTCGAGACTGACCGCGAACCAGCCAGTCGTCGAGTTACGGGTAGACATGTACCCGACGACGGCGGAGGGCTGCGGCAACCACCGCCATGCATTTGGTAAATACCCTCGGTGCGGTGGAGAGCCCGAACGGCAACACGGCGAACTGGTAGTGGGCGTTGTTGACCACAAACCGGAGGTAACGTCGGTGAGGAGGATAAATCGCGACATGGAAGTAGGCGTCCTTCATGTCGAGGGCGGCAAACCAGTCTCCCGGATCCAGAGAGGGAATGATGGTCCCCAAGGTGACCATGAGAAACTTGGGCTTGAGCAGGTACTTGTTCAGCTCGCGAAGGTCCAGGATAGGACGTAGCCCCCCTTTCGCTTTGGGGATGAGAAAATAACGGGAGTAGAATCCCCTGCCCCGCCTATCTTGAGGCACTGCTTCTATGGCACCCACGCTCAACAGAGTCTGAACCTCTTGTAAGAGGACTTGCTCGTGAGAGGGCAAGGAGGGTGGGTGGGAAGGCGGGGGTGAAACAAATTGAAGGCGGTATCCCAACTGGACTGTTTGAAGCACTCAGTTGTCTGATGTTAATTGGGACCACGCCGAAAAGAAATGGGAAAGGCGGTTGTAAAATAAAGGGGAAGGATCCAGTAGGGAGAGTGATGGGCCATCCTCGAGCATCCCATCAAAAGGCCTGCTTGGCCCCCTGAGGGGCCTTGGAAGAGGCCTGGCCCTGGCTACGCCGATTGCCGGAAGGACGACGGCGATTTTGAGCCGGTCGCCGGCTATTGTACGGCCGATAGCGTTGCTGGTAGAAGGGCCGGGAGGGTTGCTGCCGGAAGGACCTGCGCTGCGTTGCCGGCGTGTGCATCCCTAGGGTGCGAATGGCAACGCGA
Organism: Mauremys mutica; assembly: GCF_020497125.1. NCBI lineage: Eukaryota > Metazoa > Chordata > Testudines > Geoemydidae > Mauremys > Mauremys mutica. The sequence continues at coordinate 209,557,713 of NC_059073.1, forward strand.
CCGTCCTTTAGGGTCTGGATCCGGGAATCCGTCTTCTCTGAGAAGAGACCCTGCGTGTCAAAGGGCAGGTCCTGCAGTGTATATTGCACCTCCGGTGGCAGGGTGGAGGACTGCAGCCAGGCGATGCGCCGCATCGACACGCCGGAGGCTAAGGTCCGAGCTCCAGAGTCCGCAGCGTCGAGGGCGGCCGTGATGGAGGACCTAGATGATCTCCTTCCCTCGTCTAACATCGCCGTGAACTCCTGGCGGGAGGCTGATGGCAGGAGCTCCGTGAACTTTGCCAGGGACGTCAGGATATCAAAGACGTACCTGGCGAGGAGGACCATCTGGTTGGCGATACGCATCTGTAGGCCACCCGCCGAGTAAACCTTGCGGCCTAGCAGGTCCATGCGCCGGGTGTCTTTGGACTTAGGCGCAGGGGCAGGTTGACCGTGCCTCTCGCGGTCATTAACCGATTGCACGACCAAGGAGTCCGGGGTCGGGTGGGTATAAAGATACTCATAGCCCGTAGGGGGAACTGAGTATTTACGCTCAACCCCGCGGGCCGTGGGAGGGATGGAAGCGGGTGTTTGCCAAAGCGTGGTGGCGTTCTTTTGGATTGTTTTCACAAAGGGCAATGCCACGCGTACGGGAGCGTCCGCGCCAACCACGTTGGTAATGGGGTCCTCATCCTCTTGGACCTCCGCTACTGGGAGATCCATGGCCGTCGCCACCCGGCGAAACAGGTCCTGGTGGACCTTCAGGTCAATGGGCGGCGGCTCCTTGGTTGAAGCACTGGCCACCGCCTCGTCCGGGGAGGATGATGAGGACAAGCCCTGCACAACGGCCTCCTCCGCAGGGGCTGCTGACTGCGCCTCGGCTGGGTCGTGCTGCATGGAGGACCGGTGGTCCGGCGGAACGGAGGGCTCGCGTCGAGGTGAAGGGGCCGGCTGGCTAACCGTTGCCTCGGGGACCCTGCGCTCGGAGGCCGAGTCTCTCGGGGGAAACGGTACTCCCTGCGCTTCATACTGGGCCCAGGGAACCCAGAAGCCCCACTTTTGAGCCCCTTGAGGATCGCCGTGTGGGGTCAGTGGCAAGTGCGGGTTGCTGTCAGCGCCGGAGGCCACCGATGCTGGGCGGGATGGCCAAGGAGGTGCTGAGGCGCTGACGGATTGTACCGCCGAAGGCGGCAGTCTGTCCGCAGACGGTGCCGAGAAACGGTGCCTGTCCATTCGGTACCAGGACGGTGACCAAGACCGTCGGCCACCGCGGTGCCGGGAGCTCGACCGGTGCCGGGAGCTTGACCGGGAGCAGGATCTGCGGTGCCGGGAGTGGCTGCGGGAGTCGCGGTGCCGGGAACGGTGCCGGGACTGAGACCTCCGACGGTGCCGGGAGTGCGACCGGTACCGGGATGATGAACGGTACCGGGACTCCGACCGGCGTCGGGATGGCGACCGGTACCGGGACGGCGAGCGGTGCCGAGATCGGGATCGGCGGGATGGCGACCTTCTTCGGGACCGGGAGCGTGACCGGGACCGAGAGCGTCGTCTGTGCCAGCGGTCCGCGGAGGGCGGCCGGATCATCATCGCTGGCTTTCCAACGGACGCGACAGCCCGCACCGGCGGTGCCGGGGGCCGGAGGCTCGGTGCCTCTACGCGCTGTATCAGCTCATGCGCCGTGGAGAATGTCTCCGGCGTCGACAGCAATCGTGGCTCAACCGCGGACGGTGCCGGGGAGCGTGGCGGTGCCAGACTCAACGGCCCTTGCGGCGCCGGAGTCAACGGCCCGGTGCCCGCCTGGTGCACGGCCACCGCGGGAGTCGCAGGTGGCGCAACAGTCTTGGCTGAGTCCTCAGCGCGGGACTTAGCGATTGCCTTCGCCAGCCTGCGCTTCCTAGCAGGCGAAAGGGAGCGGTGCCGGGTCTTCGCGGTTGCTGGCTGAGGCTGCGGCGCCGCGGTGCCGGAACGGCTCGGAGCAGCCGGTGCGCTCTGCACCGATGAGGCTCTCGGTGCCGGCGCGGCCGGTGCCGGGGGCTGTAGCGACGCCTCCATGAGGAGCTGCTTAAGTCTATAGTCCCGCTCCTTACGTGTTCTCGGCTTGAAGGCAGAACAGATCTGACACTTGTCTGTCCGATGACCCTCGCCGAGGCAACGAAGACAGGCGTCGTGCGGGTCCCCGATGGGCATAGGCCTCTGGCAGATTGCGCAGGGCTTAAAGCCCGGTGCCTTGGGCATGAGCCCGCACCGGGAGAGGAAAGGGAGGGGAAACCCCCCTAACCTTATCACTAAAACCTAACTAACTAACTATAACAACTATCTACATGAACTATGAACTAACTATATACAAAAAACCTTTAGCGAGAGCTAGGGTAGTGGAGGACAGAGAGCACTCCACAGTTCCAACTGGCCGTCACGGGCGGTAAGAAGGAACTGAGGAGCGGACGGGCCGGCTGGGGTATATATCCGGCGCCATAGCGGCGCCACTCCAGGGGGCGCCCAGCCGGCCCGCCGGAGTTGCTAGGGTAAAAAAGTTCCGAGATGCCGTGCACGCGCAGCGCGCACACCTAACTGGAATGCATAGGAGCAATCACTCGAAGAAGAACCAAAAAATTTAAACCAGTTCTACCCTGGAGTCTGAAAAATTAACCAGGAAACCTTTCACGACTGGACTCATTTGTGAGATTTCTGGAACTCCCTGCATCTCTTTGTGCAGAAGTAACACAGCAACTTGTCTTAAGTATTTCAGCTCTTCTGCTTTCAGTCTCAGCAAGAACCTGTGATTGATAGGTGTCACACTACAAAGAAAATAAAAAAATTGTGGGGGCCATTTAAAAAATACAACAACATTTTCTTCCTACGACTGTTAAATAAAGCATTAGGCTTAATTCTCCTCTCCCACCAGTTTAAATCAGAAACAAATCCAGTGAAGTCAACTGAATTTCACAGGTATAAAACTAATAAAGACGAGGAGAATGAGTCCGAGTGAATTCTCAATAGGATGCCTTTAAATGATATTTTTTGAGGGAAAGGTTTTTATAGACCAAGTATCCCTGCTGTTTTTCTTTTTACTTTCCTCAACCAACTCCATTTTGAATAGATTGGCCAAAACTTACTGTCCATCAATGGTAATAAAGAATTGGCTAGGGTAATTTCTAGACAGCAATGTTAGATGTTCCATGCCTGCCTTTTTCCCTGGGGCTGCTAAACATTCATATGCTTCCTCTTAAGCAATCTCAGCTTTTGCCAACCCAGATTTTAAAACCACCCCTAAAAGACCCTAACCCTGATTTCCACTTTAGACCAGGCTGCCAAGTCAGCCCTGGTTTAATGAAATAGTTATTGCAAGGGGAGCTGGTAGCAACCCCTCTATTTAGGTTGCCAAACACTTTCTGTTATAAAGATTTGTGCAGCCTTTCTTTGAGACACTCTAACACCTCCACTCCTCAAACTAGAGCAGAGGTGGGCAAACTACGGCCTGTGGGCCACATCCGGCCCACAGGACCCTCCTGCCCGGCCCCTGAGCTTCTGCCTCGGGAAGCTAGCCCCCGGACCCTCCCTCTGCTGTTCCCCCTCCCCCGCAGCCTCAGCTCACTGTGCCGCCAGCACAATGCTCTGGGTGGCGGGGCTGCGAGCTCCTGGGGGGACACGGCTGCAGAGCCTGGCCTGACCCGCTGCTCTGTGCTGCGCAGTGTGTGGCTGGCTCCAGCCGGGCAGCATGGCTGTAGCGCTGCCAGCCACCAGTGCTCCAGGCAGCACAGTAAGGGGGCAGGGAGAAGAGGGGTTGGATAGAGGGCAGGGGAGTTTGGGGTGGTGGCCGGGGGCAGGGGTGTGGACAGGCGTTGGGGCGGTCAGAAGGCGGGGAATGGGTTGAATTGGGGCAGAGGTCTTGGGGTGGGCAGTCAGGAATGAGAGGAGGGTTTGGATGGGGCGGCGTGGGGGCAGTCAGGGGCAGGGGTTCTTGGGCTGTCAGGGGACAAGGAGCTGGGGGGTGGATGGAGGGGGGGTCCCAGGGGGGACACCAGGGGTCAGGAAGCAGGAGGGGTTGGATAGAGGGCAGGGCCAGGCCACGCCTGGCTGTTTGGGGAGGCACAGGCTCCCCAACCGGCCCTCCATACAATTTCCAAAATCCGATGTGGCCCTCGGGCCAAAAAATTTGCCCACCCCTGAACTAGAGAAATGCCTTTACTTTAGCCCCTGAAATTCTCCTCAGGTTTTACTGAGATATAAGTTGTTGCCATTTCCCACTGACCTTTGCATGCCTCAGGAACATTTTGACAGCATGCCAAAATAACAACTGAATATGAATACTCTAACCCCAGGCCCATGCCACCACTAAAGCAGGAGCAGCGGCAGCAGACACAGCACTAGGAATGCCTGGGACCTGACAGAGGATATGGGGGAGGGGTGTTTTAGAAGAGAGACAGAATAGGGCTCCCTCAGCTATCCACAGGCCCTACAACTGGCTCCAGTGGCCAACCCCCCCCAGCTTTGGGCCAATAGCCTTCTCCTGCTACCAGACATGCATAATTAGTCCTGTAGCTTGAGTATTAGTGATCTGTGCTAAAATGTTGAAGATTCAGAGCTCAAACCCTGCTGCTGATGTATGATTTGAGGACAGACTTGTTCAATTTGTACATAATACTTACGTCTACACAACAATGTAGGCCCTGCTCATGCCAACCCCCTACCTTGTATCCATACACCAATTGTGCTAACTTAGAGTTCAGGCCCAGGGTCCCAGGACCCTGCAGGGCTGAAGGGTCCAAGCCTCCGTTAAGCTGGGGGGTGAGCACATGTGGTGAGGGCTGCTCTTGGACACTCAGCACCCCGCCCAGAGCAGGTGGAGGGTCCAGGGCCCCCCACAGTGGCCTGGGTTCCCTGGGCAGCTCTTATTATGGCCCAACTCTGGCTTCTGGCCTGGCCAGGCAGGTCAGCCGTGTGGGGAAGAGGAGGAGCAGGGGTGGGGCCAGAGTTCCAGCACCAGTGGCCCTGCCATTTCTACACAGGTTCCGGCGCTTCTGCAGGGGCCCCTAAATTGGCTAGGGCCCCTGGGCACATGGCCCATGCGTTAATCTGCCACTGCGCTCAGGCCTAGGGTTCCCTGACGCGGATCAGTTAACTCAAGTCCTACTAACTGTAGGCTTACATTGCTGTGTTGACTGAACCAATACGTTTGCTTTTACTTTTTTCTTTTGTAAAAAACCTAGCAAATGACAAACAAAAAAGCAAATAAAAATAACACTATTTAGGTTGCAAAGTCAAACAGTCAACAGTTAGGAAATGCCAGAATTTAGGTTGCCCATTGGACCTCAGTTTGGCCCCTTTGTATGTATGCATTATGACAATCTTTAATTAGATGACTTCCATACAAATTTTTTCCACAGGATCCTTGCCTCATTCAGTGCACAGGATGGACACACAAGAAGGCAGAATTAAAATTGCAGAGGAAACTATAAATCTGGCACTTCCTAATTTTTAAGTGCCTGACTTTGCAACCTCATTAATGTTCTTTAACATATTTTTCTGTATAAAATAAGATTTATGTTGCCTGGTTAGTGGTGTCTCAGTAACAGCAGTTTATCATGCCTTCATCAAGGAAATAGATGTTTGTATCCTGTTTCTTGGAGCAACCAATACAAGAGTCAACATGCTTGGTTTCAAATGCATGAAATATTAACACCTCATGTTCCTACAGCACCCACTGCTGGCTGAGACCCATGCAGCATGGCCAGAGGAGTTACCCTTTCAATGGCATAATGTAAGGTGACAGGTCAGTGGTCTCCAACCAGAAAAAGAGAGTGTGAGATGCATGAGGGACTAGAAATGACAACTCCAACAAAAAAATAAAGGGAGAAAGAAAAGACAATATGAAAATAAGAACACCAAAAATCTATGCAAGCACTATAAGTCCTATTTTGAGATCCAAGGGCTGAGCTTGCAATCAGAATTCATAGATTCCTAGAGTATAAAGCCAGAAGGGACCATTGTAATCACTGAACCTGACCTCCTGCATCACACAGGTCACAGGATTTTTCAGAATTAATTCCTGTCTGAATTTCTTGTGGTACATTATGAGATAAGACACTTGAAAACTTAAGCTATTCTTACTTCTAGCTTTGGTTTGTTCAGCACCCCTAATTTTTCCAACAGCTGTTGATTCATGGAAGGAGCAGTTGCTCTCAAATTAGCAGAATATGAAGGTGGAATATCGAAAACAAAAACAAAAATCAAGACAATAATTTCTACACATATGTTTTTAACTTTAAAATGATCCTCCCCATTTAGGGTAGGGAGAATGTCCTATTTTAATTCCTGCTGTACTAGCAAAGACATATTTAGTCTTTCAAATATATATATATATATAGTATAAATTATAAGTTATATATTCCTCACAGAGGTTTTGAAAGTAACATTTGCGTTTCATTCCCATGGCTCACAGTTGATTGTACTGGCAGGAAGTCAAGACTCACAAAGCAGCCTCCTGTCTAATCAAAATTAATATACAGTAATAATTGGAAGAGCACTGGAACAAAACACTGAATGGTGCCACTAAGAAGCAAATATCACACTGAGCTCAATGTGTACATTTCAGAAAGGGCTGGGGAAAGCAGCTTTAATCTCTGTGTCATAGAAGCAGGCTTCTTTTCTAAACTGGAGTGAGGAGAATTATTAAAAGTCCTTGATCCCCGCATTGCTGACTATATTAAGGAGTATCAGTGAGGCAGACAGCTAGCACGTATGACAATCTTGGGAGCCATGCGGCAACGATCAAAATGCAACAATATGTAACAAGGGGGAAAAGAAACCCCAGGGAATAAAACTGAAGTATTTTTCTTCTGTTTTTAAGTTTTATTTTGAGAGAAATTTTAGTGCTAGTGAAAAGTGCCAGGTTAACAGCTCTGGAGAATGAGCAACTATATTCATCCAGGGAGAACTGGGCACAACTTTTGAGGGTTTGACAGTGACTTAATTGGTACATAGGTCCTGTGGGGGCCCTCTCCACAAGGGTGAATCTCACCCTTATACAACAGGTACAGAATGAGCAGCAACAGTGAAACCTTCCCCGCAAAGCCCTGCCAACACGCCTCAACCTTGATTACAAGGAACGACCACCTAACCTAAACTGAAGAGTTATTTAGCTAGACCCTTTAAAAAGGTGTTTGCTTTTGGGTTAGGATGGTGAATTAAAAGTCCCACCAGGCTGCATGCCAATCAGAGGCTGCCCAAGACTATCTGCCATCCTAGGCAAAACTTTGATGTGCTGTCCTCCCTCCTACCCACTGAAATAGAGGTTCTCAACCAGGGGGCACCACCATCTTAAATATGCAAGAGCTTACATGGTTGTAATTGAAGCATAGATAGATCTAAGCATCAATGGGCTCTTTGGCTCTCCATTTCCAAGGAAAACCAAGTTAGCCTCTATCTAATAAACTAGGGATTAAACAGAGTCCTCGCTACAGAGTTGCCAGGGTGAATTAAGCTATTTAGAAGCTCTCAGTGGAAGCATCATGCAGTTATTAGGTATTAGGAAAACCAAGAATCTAACAATATGGAAAACAATACAATCTGTGTTAACTGGCTCACACATAGAGCTCTTGCATAAACTCCTATAAATGAGAGATTCATACTAAATATATACTTTCACTCATCCAGCTGCAGATGAAGGAAGAGATCTTTATTATCTGCTTAGGGATTTTTTTAATGAAGAAATAATTATGAGAGACCTATGTAGGGTTCAAAAAGTAAATGTTTTAATTTTGTTACCTCCGCTGTGTGTGTTCATCTGTGTGTGAAACTATTCCTTGAAAATTGACTCTTGCGTGAGCCACTGTCAAAATCTATCTGTGTATAAGACTTTGTGGTCTGGTGTAATTTCCATGGGTAGATGGAGAGAGGCACTTTGCAGAATTTTCGAAATGAAACCATTCTTGATTAGTTTATTCTCACCAAGTAGGCACTCTGTTTAAGCAAAGTTTTCAGAAGACTGTTTAGTTGTCAGAGACTCAACCTTAAAGACCTGAAAACCTGATGCTCTCTTCTTTTTATTTTCTTTTCATTACAAGAAGGTTCAAAAGCAACCGTTTAATGAGATGATGCAGCCTCAGCTATAGGAAGGCTAATTCCATGCCATAATAAACCACACTCATCTACTGAGCCTGGTCTGGAGCTCAGGTGCTACAGCTCCAATAACACAAGACTAACACATGAGCTAAAGAGAGATCTTTATTAGCTATTACCTACAGAAGGCCCCTTATGCAATAGGCTAGTAAAAAGAAACATATCAGAGCCACATTTTCAAGAGAGAACAGCTCCCATTTAGACTCCTAAATTATTGCCAGATATTTTACAGAAAGAGACCAACATAGTCAGCTGTTTTGAAAATCTGGCCTGATTGTGGATGTTACATTATTTTGAAAATTCTGGCCATAGAGTCTGATCTTGCTTCTTCTAAAGACAATGGCAAAAAAAAGTCTCAATAACTTCACTTAATTCTAATCTATCCTGTTCAAACATCATTGGTGCATTAGTTTCCATGAAAAATATGAAGTAATAACAACAAGCCTTTTTGACCTAGTGAGACACAAAGAAACAAGTAAATATTTCAAATCAGTGTAGTTTTTTTTTAATAATGTGTAACTCAAGAACAGCTTGATGCATTTTCTTCAAACTTTGCAGAAAAATTTGCCTTTGCCTTCAGAGTAAATATAGCAGTTTTCAAGATAAACCAATTTCTCAACCCAAAAATCTATGGGTGCTTAAAACAGAGTGATTTTATAGTGGAAGCCAATTGCAATTTAAGCTATGGAGAGGCTAGTTGACTAATACTATTAAACTAATTAGTTTGTAACCTTTAGCTGATTGTTTTGAGTTCTCCATTAATTCAGGCTCTGATTGTCTAACAGATGTTCCACTGCAACAGATATTATTATTAGCTCTTCTGTGTTCAAATGTTATATGCAAATTCTGAGCTTGGCTGCAGCTATTTGCAAACCTGACTTTAACAGCCTGACTTTATTCCACTTTCTCTCCCACAACATTCACTTCTTCTCAGCTTGGTAATGAGCTAAACTCTCTTCAAGATACTGTAATTAATATGGTTAATTAACTCCACTGACTCTTCTTGAGTTACTCCTTATTTACACCAGTGTTAGAAGAGAATCAGGACCAAAATATGGCATAGGAGAGGGGAGAAGAGAGAATGACAACTGAAAATCTAGCAAGGGTTTTCAAACTGAGGGTGGTGACACCTCAGGGATCACAAAGTTATTACATGGGGCATCATGAGCTGTCCGCCTCTGTCCCCAAACTTCACTTTGCCTCCAGCATTTATAATAGTGTTAAATATAAAAAAAGTGTTTTTAAATTATAAGGGAGGTCACACTCAGAGGCTTGCTGTGTGAAAGGGGTCACCAATACAAAAGTTTGAGAACCACTGATCTAGATCTTAGCCATCTCCCAGGACTATCCAATTCAATTATTTCATTATCTGCTGTATTCTGACTGGAACAAATATGCCATGTATGCAATAGCTTGCTCCCCTGTTTGCATTTCCTTATGCCAATAAGGAAAAAGGATGATTGTGAAAGGTTGTAAGTATGAAAAGTAATTAGAACAACATGGAAAAATAGGCACTTTTGGAAGTCAAGATAAAAAACAAACACCTATCAAATACTTAATTCTAAATTACCATTCTAATGAAAGCAATTAACGGGAGTACCACTGCATATGATGAACTAATGGATTACGTCTCCTGTATGCTATGTTGACCTCTGAAGTACAGACACATACAAGCAAACACATTATATGAAATAAATGGGTTGAAACATATATTGAATAATGACTAACACTTAGGTAAACAGCCACCTTTCAAACTATCAGTCCTATAACCCCATTGGAGTCAATAGTAGTATTACATTAGAAGACGATACAGATTCAGACTGATATAAATACAGATTCTTCACATACCACATGTGCAGTATTGCGCAGTTGGCCAGTTGTATGACTGATTTTTGCCTTCTTTTGAAGCATCTGTCATAGGCCATTTGTCAGAGTCAGGATAACTGACTTGATGGACTACTGGTCCATTCTGGAGATTTTATATCCCTAAAATAGAAAAAAAAATTCATTCCCAAGTTTAAAGACATCTGTTATTTAAATCAACTCTGTCAGAACCTCAGCTGGTATAAATGGGCAGAGCTACATTGAAGTGGGCTGTGCCCCTATTACAACAGCTGCAGAAGAACTAGACCTATACTTTTTAATAATGAATAGTTTAGATAATATTGGCAAGCAAAATACAGTGTTTGTACACATTATATGGGAAATGTGGAATTGTTTTTTTATGTGGGTTGTAATTTGGATGCAGCCATTACATGGGTATACTGTAAATATTACACATCAATAATGTTTCAAAAACTTACAGCCACTGTGAAAGCCATGCTGCAAAAAAACTTTCAAAAATTCCTATGTGGCATTCATAAGTGGAGCTGGTCATTTTGTGTGTCAAGTTTTCTTTCCAACATATGGTTTTGTTTAATACAACCTTTTTCCACAGGAAAATGTCAATTCCAAAGAATTTTATTTTACTGCAGAAAATTTCTAATCAACAATTTTAATTTCATATTGACTTAAAATGTCATTTTGTTTCAGTATTTGTAAATCAAAAACAAACCTCTAAGTCAGAACAAAAACATTCCATTTCCCAATGTACATTCAAAACAAAATTTTTTATTTCAAATGGGTTCAAAACTTCACAGGGAAAACAATATAGTTTAAACTGAAAAATTTCAAACAAGTATTTTTTTTGTTTGAAATTTCTCATAGAAAATTTTCAATTTTTCTTATCAACTCTACTCGTGAGTCACCAAGCTGTAAGATCAATGAACTCAGCATGGGAGGCTTGAATGTAATGAGGAGGGTGGTGAGTTTTATGGTGCCTACTGGAGGATGGGTCGTAACACAGGGGGGGAATTATTAGGTTGGAGAAGAAAGCTTTATTTTAAATAAATACATTATATTAGAGCATTTAAGTTTTTGTCTGGGAATAGTCTTCTTTGTACTTCCTTCATATCAGATAAAAACACTGCCTGTTCTATCAGCAGAGCTCAGCCCTCCAGAAAGTGCAATATTTTAAGATTCAACATTTATTTCTTTTCAAATGTTGTGCTCAGGGAGTGATAAACTCTACTGCATCTGCTGGCAGATGTTAACATTTCCACAGGGGTTCTGTCAAATATGCTCACAGCAATTATAGAGGAGTCTGAAATTTTTGTGAGGAAACACAAAACCAGACTGAGTCTTGGGGAAGTTCCATATAACACCTTCCTTGCTTTTGGACACTCTTCTCTCTAAGAAACCTACGCTCTACCTTTACCATTAATATCTTCATAGAGGAGGTCCAACAACCTGCCATCCCCCTCTGTCTTCTCTGACATCTTCCTGACACAGCTGGCCATGACTTTGGTGGTGTAGCGAGCAGGAAGTTTAGGATCACTGTGAATGGGCAACAATCTGGAGACGCACCAAAGTTTTGTTTTAAGTAGGAAGGTCCATATAGGATTTAAGGCTTACAAGCCTATGTGATATTTTGGTATCTCTGCTCCCAATCCCTGTTCCATCCAGGAATGTTAGAAATTGGGGAAGAAAATGAAAAAGCAACAGGTTGGAGAAAAGTTTTGCTTCAAGTTTTGGGTGAAAGATTAGGCCAGCTCTTATTTTCCAGCAAGTTCATAAACAGCAAATAAAAACATACTGGTGCATTTATATGCACATTCTTATGCAAAAATACCCCTCTCTCTCTGTATATATCTATATCTATATCTATATGTAATATGTAGTCTATAATATATGTAATTTGTAGCTTATTTAGGAATAGATGTACATAGTGACTCATATATATAGATAGATACTGCATATGAAAGAGGTATTTTATTTTTTAATATTAGGTATTTCTTGAGAACCAATAGTATGTGTGGTGTTGTATAATTCATAGAAGAAATGCAAGATCTCTTCCTATCCCACAAAATTAAAAAATCAAAAGATAGGTAATATAGTCTATAAATAAACAGAATTGGAAAATAATGGTCTTACTTCTAACCAGGGCAGGTGGGTGTTTTTGGTTTATATGAAGCTTCTATCTGTGGTGGCTTAACATTGATAGGCTTTCTGGATGACATGTTATAAAGAGGGGTTGGAAAGAGGGCATTTATTTGCAATATAAGAAGAGCAAAGGTGTTCTGAGCATAACTGGTAGTATGGAGGAAGGGACAAAGAATCAAGTGGGAGAAATATACCAAAGGAGATTTTAGGAAGGTTGCCAATGACTCTCCCAGCCAATGGGAAGGGGAGCAGGAGGAAATGTGAGCTGAAATATAGGCAGAGAAGGAGTTATATAGATTTTTAATGCTGGGCATGAGATGCTGAGAGCTTGATGTGAAAGGTTAGAGCAGGGGTGGCGAACCTGTGGCTCCGGAGCCACATGCGGCTCCTTGTATAGGCACCGACTCCAGGGCTGGAGCTACAGGCGCCAACTTTCCAATGTGCCGGGGGATGCTCACTGCTCAACCCCTGTCTCTGCCCCCACTCCACCCCTTCCACTGAGCCTGCTATGCCCTCACTCCTCCCTCTCCCGCTCCGAGCCTCCTGCACACCACAAAACAGCTGATCAGAAGATGCGGGGAGGTACGCTGATCAGCGGGGCTGCCAGTGGGTGGGAGGCGCTGGGAGCAGGGGTGGGGCTGCTAATGTATTACTGTGGCTCTTTGGCAATGTACATTGGTAAATACTGGCTCCTTCTCAGGCTCAGGTTGGCCACCCCTGGGTTAGAGGATGCCAGTGGAGGAATTCAAAGGGACAACAGAAGAAAATGATTTTAGCGGCAGTACTTAGCATGGACATGAGAGTAGCAAGATGAGATACAGAGAGGAGAAGGTTACAATCTTTGAGGCAATATCAGCCTAGATTTTCAAAAGAAACTAGTGATTTGGGTGCCCAGCTGGGGACACCTTAAAGGGGCCTGACTTCCAGAGAGCAGGTGCTGAGAAATCCAGAACACTGGGAACCTTAAAGGCATCTCAAGTTGGACACCTAAAAATGAAGGTACCCCAAAATCAAAAGTCTCTTTTGCAAATTTAAGCTGGGATGACTATGGGCTGGGCAAGGTTTTTATGGTATTTAGGGAACACAAAAAGAGAGTGCAGAGATTTTGTAAAGAAACAACTAACAGGATTTGGTGACAGCCTAAACATAAGGAAAAGGGAGGAGCTGAATATAGCACACGATGTCAAGCCTGGGTTATGGAGGATCCTGGAGTTTTCTGAAACATGGAAGCAAGAAAGAAAGGATGGCTTATGACAGGAGAAACGGGGAAGAGATAAACAGCTCAATTTCCACCACATTTTCTTTGAGCTGATGCAGGACATCCAGGAGATTCTGCAGAGAGTCCAAGACAAAGACTAAGCAGCTGGAAAATGTTCAGGGCCATCAAGGCAGGATTCGGAATCACTGTCACAGAGAACAGATGTGGTTACAATGCTGGAAGGTGATAGAATAGATAGAACAGAGTTGGAGACAGGTGAAAAAGGGAAGCCTATTGGGTGGGGAGATGGGTGAAGAGGCAGAATGGAAAGCATTAAAAAAAACCAATGTTTTTAGCTGATTTTCCCTTTGACTTTTATTTAATTTGAAACTCAAAAACTCAGAGTCCAGGAACCACAATAGTAAAAATGGCATTTGCCAAATCCTCAACAAATCCAAATCACTAAGTTTCACACAGTTCTAATTCTTGAGTATATTTATACATCAGTTAATTATATTGCAGCATTCAAGATATACGATGAAAGATATTTAGTTTCCTAGCATAAGGGCAATAATTCCCCCAGGAGAGAGAGATCTTTATATTTGTCATTATTCTTCCTTTGGCCCAAGTAGACATAGCTTTCAAAGTATATTGAAACATGCCACACAACCAAATTGAGAAAAAGTGTATGGCTTTAAGTCCAGGCTTGATGACAATCTGTCCAATTAGCATTACAAGGTAAAATGTTAGTAATTATGAAGGTCCACAATTGGCTAATAGGACATGGTGCTTTATGCTCCGTAAGCTAAATCTGTCCTATTGTTATGGAAATTTTCCTTTTATTTCTTCTCTCATGAAGAGAAATGAAATGATACCTAATAAAATTAGCCCAAGAAGGTCCAATTATTTTTGAATTCTGCATATGAAAAGCTTACAAGGCAAAAAAAAAAAATCTACATTCATTCTGTATCTCTTCTTTCCCATGGGGTTGGATCATTTCACTCACAGGCTGAAAGGGCAATCCAAATGACAGTTTTGTAGATTCCAAATGATTCACACTAGCGGCAAAAAACGAGTCATCTCAGTTTCCTGCTTGCATTTAGTTTTCTTCATCTTTATTAATGCATTTAATAGATTTGAGAGATGTTATAACGGCTTTTTTAAAATTAAGACACCATCTATGGGTACTTTACTGTTCAGGGAATTAAAAACAACCTCTGTTAAAGAAAATAAAACCGAACCAGCTACAATAAAGGTGCCAAATGACAATCACAGCTCTGAATAACAAGGAACTCTAAACTGGAGCTGAGATTTTTAAAAAATCTTTTAAAAAAAAAAAATTAACCAAAATTTGATTCGTTTGGTTTTTTCACTCAAAAAAAGAAGTGGCTTCAGATCAAAACACACTCAAAATGAAAATCTATAAAACAAAATGAAAGTTTTAGTTTTGGTTTGTTCCTGGGGTGTTTTTCATCTTTTTTCATTTTACATATGGCTAAATTTCAAAATGAAAAGTCAAAGTATTTCATTTCAAAATGAACGATTTCAACTTCTTTGGGGAAAAAAATCGTATTTTTTTTCAGCCAAAACTATTTGCCTAATTTCACCAGATTTTGTGAATAGTTTCAGTGCCCCCCAAAACACATTTTTCAGTGAATTTACTATTTGCCAAAAAAATCACCCAGCTCTACTCTAAACAAAAGCAATGTGAAATATTCACAGAGAGCCTCAAATTTGCTCAGACTTACCTTGGAGTTGAGGTTCACTGGGTCATTACAGCAAGAAGGAATTTGGCCTGCAACATTTAATGAACAGAGAGAAGGGAAATGAAAGTTCACACAGCCAGAAATGTCACTGATTTACAGTCTCTACTCCCAGCCAACGTCCTTCTTTCCCTACAATGGATCTCCCTTACATACTGCTGGTATCTTCAGAGGGTGGATATTGAGATACCTCCTCCTCTACATCCCCGTTGGCTCCTTTTTAGGATCTTCAGAAGGCACTGAGTAGTCATTTCTCCACTTTCTGCCCTCAAAGAGAGGAGTGACCCAGGCAAAGCCACTGCCTACCACCCCAACACAAACTCCAGGGGCATTTGGAGAGAGACCAGGTAGTGGCCTGAATTTAGAGCTGAAGCTATGAGAAAGAGAGAAACCCTTCTTCTCCCGAAGCAGCTATTTCTGCATCAAGCAATGTCCCATAAGGCTTAGTACAACTACATTAGGAATTAAGGAATTTCACTTCCTAATATGCTGCATGTTCCCTAGCTGCTCCACTAAAATTTTAGGTACTACTGGCCCCGGAGGCATAGTGCAGAGCTATAGTAGGAGAGGAAAGATGTCTCTATCCTGCTGCTCTGTGAAGATTAGGCTGCTTCATCTCATAAGAATGGCCATACTGGGTCAGACCACTGGTCCATCTAGCCCAGGATCCTGTCTTCCAACAGTGGCCAATACCAGGTGCTTCAGAGGGAATTAACAGAATGGGTAATTATCAAGTGATCCATCCCCTGTTGCCCATTCCCAGCTTCTGGCAAACAGAGGATAAGGACACTTCAGAGCATGGTTTTGCATCTCTGCCCATCCTGGCTAATAGCCATTGATGGACCTATCCTCCTTGAATTTATCTAGTTCCTGTTATAGTCTTGGCCTTCACAACATCCTCTGGTAAAGAGTTCCACAGGTTGCCTGTGCATTGTGTGAAGAAATACTTCCTTTTGTTTGTTTTAAACCTGAAGCCTATTAATTTCATTTGGTGCCCCTAGTTCTTGTGTTCTGAGGAGGAATAAATAATACTTCCTTATTTACTTTCTTCACACCAGTCATGATTTTATAGACCTCTATCATATCCCCCCTTAGTCATCTCTTTTCCAAGCTGAAAAGTCCTAGTCTTATTAATCTCTCCTCATATGGAAGCTGTTCCATACCCCTAATTTTTGTTGCCCTTTTCTGTACCTTAATTCAAGATGTGGGCGTACCATGGATTTATATAGAGACAATATATTTTCTGAATATTATCTAGCCTTTTCCTAATGATTCCCAACATTCTGTTAGCTTTTTTGACTGCTGCTGCACATTGAGTGGTAACAGCTAATTTAGACCACATCATTTTATATGTATAGTTGGTATTATGTTTTCCAATGTGCATTACTTTGCATTTATCATGGTTGAATTTCATCTGCCATTTTGTTGTCTAGTCACCCAGTTTTGTGAGATCCCTTTGTAACTCTTTGCATTCTGCCTGGGATTTAACTATCTTGACTAGTTTTGTATCATCTGCAAATTTTGCCACCTCACTGTTTACCCCTTTTTCCAGATCATTTATGAATATGTTGAACATTACTGGTCCCGATACAGATCCCTGGGGGAAACCACTATTTACCTCTCTCCATTCTGAAAACTGACTATTTATTCCTACTCTTTGTTTCCTGTCTTTTAACAAGTTACTGATCCATGAGAGGACCTTTCCTCCTATCCCATGACAGCTTACCTTGCTTAAGAGTCTTTGAAGAGGGACCTTGTAAAAGACTTTCTGAAAATCTAAGAACACTATATCCACTGGATCCCCCTTGTCCACATGGTTGGTGACCCCCTCAAAGAATTCTAGTAGATTGGTGAGGCATGATTTCCCTTTACAAAACCATGTTGACTCTTCCCCAACAAATCGTGTTAAGCTATGTGTCTGATAATTCTGTTCTTTACTATAGTTTCAACCAATGTGTTAGTACTGACATTAGGGTTACTGGCCTGTAATTCCTGGGATCACATCTGGAGCCTTTAAAAAAATTGGTGTCATATTAGCTATCCTCAGGCATCTGGTACAGAAGCTGATTAAAATGATAGGTTACATACCACATTTAGTAGTTCTGCAATTTCACATTTGAGTTTCTTCAGAACTCTTGGGTGAATACCATCAGGTCCTAGTGACTTATTACTGTTTCATTTATCAATTTGTTCCCAAACCTCCTCTAATAACACCTCAATCTTGGACAGTTCCTCAGATTTGTCACCTAAAAAGAATGGCTCAGGTTTAGGAATCTCCCTCACATTGTCAGCTGTTGCTTAGCAGGCTTCCTGCTTCTGATGTACTTAACATTTCTTTTTGCTTTTACTTTTTGAGTCTTTGGCTAGCTGTTCTTCAACTTCTTTTTTGGCCTTCCTAATTATATTTTTACACCTTACTTGCCAGAGTTTATGCTCCTTTCTATTTTCCTCAATAGGATATAATTTCCACTTTTTAAAGGAAGCCTTTTTGCCTCTCACTGCTTCTTTTAAATTTGTTGTTTAGTCAAGGTGGCTCTTTTTTTGGTTTTTTTTTAGTTCCCATTTCTGAAATTAAATGCTATCGTGGTGGACTGCTTTGGTGTTCCCCCCTCCCATCCGGATGTTACATTTTATTATGTTATGGTCACTAGTCCCAAGCGGTTCAGCTATATTCCCCTCTAGGACCAGATCCTGTGCTCCACTTAGGACTAAATCAAAAATTGCCTCTCCTCTTGTTGATTCCAGGAATATCTTCTCTAAGAAGCATTCATTTAAGTTGTCAGGAAACTTTATTTCTGCATCCCATCCTGAGGTGATATGTAACCAATCGATATGGAGATAATTATAATGGGGAATTTAAACTGAGTTTTTTATTTTTATAGCCTCTCTAATCTCCCTGAGCATTTCACAGTCACTATTACCATCCTAGTCAGGTGGTCGGTAATATATCCCTACGGCTATATTCATCTGGTTCAAGAATGGAATTACTATCCATAGAGATTATATGGTACAGTTTGGTTCATTTAAGATTTTTATTTCATTTGACTCTATGCTTTCTTTCACATATAGTGCCATTCCCCCAGCAGTCCAACCTATTCTGTCCTTCCGATATATTTTGTACCCTGGTATTACTGTGTCCCATTGATTGTCATCATTCCACCAATTTTCTGTGATGCCTATTATATCAATATCCTCATTTAACATGAGGCACTCAAGTTCACCCATCTTAGTATTTAGACTGCTAGCATTTGTATATAAGCACTTAAAAATTGTCACTTTTTAGCTGTCTGCCATTATGTGATGTAACTGAATGGGACTCTTTTTCATTTGACTGTTTCTCATCAGATCCTACCTGGATGTTATCATCCTCCATCCTTATAAGAGCATAGACAATCTCCATTAATAGATCCTCCAATCTCCTAGAACTGGAAGGGACCTTGAAAGGTCATCTAGTCCAGCCCCCTGCCTTCACTAGCAGGACCAATTTTTGCCCCAGATCCCTAAGTGGCCTCCTCAAGGACTGAACTCACAACCCTGGGTTTAGCAGGCCAATGCTCAAACCACTGAGCTATCCTGCCCCCTCTCTGTCTGAATCATGTGCTCCTCTATGCCTTTCCTCCTACCCTTAGTTTAAAAACTGCTCTATGACTTTTTTAATTTTAGGTGCCAGCAATCCAGTTCCATTTTGGTTTAGGTGGAGCCCATCCTTCTGGTATAGGCTCCTCCTTTCTCAAAAGGTTCCCCAGTTCCTAATACATCTAAAGTCCTCCTCCCTACACCATCCTCCCATCCACGCATTGAGACCTTGCCATTCTGCCTAACTTGTCCTGCACATGGAATTGAAAGCATTACCTTTTCCTCTCCCCAGCAGCCCCCAACAAAGGTAAAAGACATGGGGAAGAGTCAGCTGGCAGTTCAATAATCTGAAAAACTCAGAACAAGACATCCAGGAGGCAGAAGGAGTGGAGAGGAAGCTATTGGGATTTTCCTTAGAATTTTTAGTCTGCCAAACCCAACTCTCCAAGTGAACATAAGAGATTAGTTTGCAGTCAACACCTTGTGAACTGAACTTGCAGTTCAGTTTAACACCACGGGTGATTACATGCCGGGGGAATGCAATCATGATTTGGACAGCTGTACTGGGACAACACTCATGCAGCAGCCTGCAATTCTTCTGTTTTATATGACAAACAACAAAAAACCTAACCCCAACAGCCTAGCTCCATGCAATAGTAGTGCTGGCCAACTTTTCATCTGCAGGGGCAGTCTGACCATTCCCACTTTATACTGCCCTTTACTGCAGGCCTGTTTAACACCAGCATTACTCCTCTCCAGGCTGCTTTGTTTGGCTGCCAAAGCATTGAGAACTGGTCACTGATTGTCTCTCTCAATTTTTGGCAGGCCAATGAGACACCCAAAATCAATGTGAAGTTTGAAAAAGTTTAACATTTTCTTTCCCTTCATTTTTGCTCCCTTCTGTGCTTTTTTTGTGACCAGCCCAATCACATGGGAAGAGACTCCAAAAATTTCATAAGAAAACTTCTTCTCAAGATTTTCAGCCCTGGTTCCATCAATATTTGGAGAGTGTCTACATTTGATTGCTTAAAACAAGCACAAGCTTTTCTGGTTCACCCATCACAAATATCTAGCAAGTGCGGGGGGCAGAAGGATTCCTTTAAAGCTCTCCTTTTTAATGACTAATTGGAGAATGTCATTTTTAGGAGGGGATAGATATACTAGATTATTCATACACTGATAGTGGCCCAAACTGTCTTCTGGTGTAAATTAATGCAATTCTCCATATGTCAAATGAATCTCATTCAATTTACAAAGAATACAGCCCAAGCTTACAGGGGCATAGTACCTATTGGAGAGGGGTAAATACCAGAATCACACACCCGAACACTCAAACTTTTGAGAGGTCAAAATCCAGCTCCAAGTTTTGCAACTGAAATTCATCTCTATTACCCATCAAAAATACAAACATAGATAAATCCAAAGCTTTCTTTCCTCCTTTTTGTGTTAATTAGAGTAAAATGCCATTAAATTCCCCTGCAATGTTACCACAGTTGCTCCTTAACTAAAACAAGTTATTTTTCTTGTTTTGGCATTCACCTGATTTACAAAAGTTTGGGGTGGGTTTTTTTAAGTTTTAATATGTGGGGAAAGAGGATGGCACAATAGGAAAGCAACTGAATAGAGAACATCTTTAAGGTATTGCCATCCTCTCTCTGAACACTCCTGCATTGTTTGCTAATTTATTTTGATCTCAGACAAGATAAATGTGACTGTCACAAACTGTCTATAGTGAATATTTTAAGCCCTCTAAATAAACAGCCACCTGTCAACAGGATTGTAAAGGACCTTGATTGTATTGCCTTTGTTTCGATGCCTCACAAGAATGGAGATCCACACAAGGTAGGGTAAACTAAACAGAATTTATTTACATGGCTTGCAAATACACACTGTGCTCTCAGCAGCCCAGCTCAGTGCACACACACTCAGAGAGAGTCAGTCACAGTGTCTCTTCCTGTGCCTTTCTTAAAAGGGACAATACATCCTTTCTGTCAGCAAAAGAAATTTGGAGATGCCATTACTCATGTTCCTGCTTAACAATGGCATAAGTTCTTCTACTCTTTGGGTTTAAATCTTCTCCCATATCTGAAGTAAGAGTTGCATCTTGTATTTGTAAGCACCGCTGCAGTGTCATCTGGTGATTGTGCTTGTGTCAGCTGTAACTTTGTTGTCTCTTGTCTCTGCCCAGTGGGAAGTTCTGAGGACTTGTTTGTATCGCAGTTAGTGTTCACTTCAACTGCCATTTCTGCATCACAAGCCATGTTTCCTCAGGAGGGGTGGTTGCACTAAGAGGAGCAGGTCACAGGTGTCTACAATTTTGCCTAAATAACTGTCCATTCGCTGTCTATACTATATATGATCCAGGTTGTTCCACTGGTTCAGTTACTGAGCCAGGGTGCCACTGATCACTTGAGATTTGTATCATTACACTGGAATTTCTTGCGAGAGTTCAACTGTTCTGACATTTTTATCATAATAGGATTTCTGTCTTCTTCTTCCGTCCATACAGCTCTACTTTATTATGTCATGATTCACAACTCTGGGCATTAAAGAGACACGAATTTGCAGTAATTACTGATTTGAGCTGTTTGCTCATTAACACCTGTGCAAGCGAAGGCCCTGATTTCACAGGTGTATTTCAGTAGCTCAGTAAAATGAGGTAAGAGTCTTGACCATCTTCATAAGCCTTGGTAAGTATATGCCTCACTATTTGCCCACTGGACTGTGGGTAATATGGACTGTTAATTGTGTGTATTAAACCCCAATCCTTTGTAAATCTTTGAAATTCCTCAGTATGTATTATGGTCCATTATCTGAAATGAGCTCAACACAAATATGGAGTGTAGTTGTAGTTGTGTTGGTTCCAGGATAATAGAGAGACAAAGTGGGTGAGGTAATATATGTTATTTGACCAACTTCTGTTAGTGACAGAGACAAGCTTTCAAGCCATACAGAGCTCTTCTTCGGGTGTGGGAAAGGTACTCCAAGCAACACAGAAAAATGCAGGTGGACCACATTGTTTAGCATAAGTAGTTAGCACATATTGTAAGGGGTCATTCAAGAGTGGCCTGTGTTTCACACAGGAAAATGATAAAAGATAAAAACACCATGTCACCTGTGAGTGAACACTTTTCACGAAGTGATCACTCTGTCTGAGCTATCAGTCCTCATCCTCTAAAGAAACCTGCACAATACTTTAAAAAAATGAGCCTAGGAGCTTAAACTCATAACTCTGCTAGACACTAAAAATCATGGACTGGCCAGAGACACTGGATTTATGGCTTATTACCACAATCTGTAACCCACTAACCTCCCTTTTTCTCTTATGACTGCAGAGGTGTTAACAGGCCCCTCTATCATGAATGGTCCCTTTTACTTTCAAATCATACCTTTGTAGATTTAAGATCATGCACTGAAGTCTTGGTGGTGCAGAAGATAGAAGTTTGTCAAGAATATTTTCTGGGTTGATGTGTGTGTGTTCAACTGTTACCCTGAGGCCATCTAGGTAGTGATGAAATTTCTGACATTAGCAACAATGACAATTTTTTTTTCTATCTGAGCATAATTTTGCTATGTTGGCATCAGCACTCTGGATGCGTATGCTACTGGAGCTCCTTCCTGCAACTATCTTGCTTGAACTGCTGTTTGCACTACTTGTAGTGTTAGTTCCTTGTTTTTCTTGTAGTATTTTAGCTTTGTTTTAGAAGGTCTTCTCCATATTCCTATCCCGGTACTATTTGCTGTGTTCTTTCCCCCCAGTTCTCATAAAGGTGCTGTGATTTCTGCTAATCTTGGCATATAACTTGGTATTAGGTAGGTCGCCGTCCCTCGTATGGTTTCCAATCGTTTTGGGGAGGTTGGTGCTTTTAACTGCTGTATCACTTTCACTTTATTTGAATTAGGTCTGATGCCTTCTTTTTCTAAAATATGACCAAAGCAACTTATTTGCTCTACGCTGATTTGCATTTTGCTGTGATTCAGTTTTAGGTTGCACTTATGAGTAATGCATGTTGTGAGTAGTGCTATTAGGTTTTTGTCATGCTCCTCTTTGGTGCTGCCAGGTACACAAATGTCATTAATAATGACTTTGAATCCTGTCAGTCCTTCTAGTATTTTGTACACCATTTTCTCTGATCTCCTGTGCAGATGATACACCAATGGTATTCTTTTGAAGCACCATCTTCCAAACAGAGTGTTGAAAGTAGTTAACTTGCTTCTGTCTTCATCTAGTTCTGATCTGCCAGAATCCAGATTGAGCATCGCACTCTGAACATCTAGCACACTGTTGTTGCAGACAGCTTGTAAGCGATGTCACACATTATTGCTTTGTATAGGTCTTGAGGGTCTATGTACATTTTGGACTGCCCCAGTATTCTTGTTTTCTACTGCAACCATCAAGCTAACCCATTCCAATAATTCCTTCATCTTTCCTGTTATATCCAATAATTCTATACACTGGAATTTCATCTCCACTTTGGGTCTCATAGTAAATGGCAGTCATCACACTGCATGTGCTACCGGCACTGCATTTGTAGACAGCTTGATTTTGCAATAGCCTTCAAACACATCAGGAAATCTTTTCTTATTTCCCTCTGTTGTGAGATGTCCTTTTAGATTCCACTGCCATTAGGATTTTTATCAGTTTTAATGATTTTAAAGCTTTCAGTCCCAGGTTTGTTGGTGTATTTATTATAGAGAAATCTGGATTTCGACATTTTCCTTTGTACCAGCATTTAACATTGCATTTTCCCCACTATGTGGAATGGATCCCCTCCATATCCTGCTAGTCACACAGATACAAGTGATAGTGTCATGCTATGGACTAGCCTTTTCATAAATTTTGCCTCAGGGATGCAGTATACTTGATCCCCAATGTCAATTTTCAATTTCATGGTATGCCTTCTGGACCCATTAGTATAGTTACATATGCTTCATTGCTATCCTTTTCCTCATTCTGTATTCTAGCCAAAAGGAATGCTGTGTCATTGTTGTGAAACTCCTCTCCTTCTCCAATTACATGCATTGTATGCCCTGTACTTTTCTGTTTGCCTGTGTTGCATGTAGGGTGACCACATAGCAAGTGTGAAAAATTATGTGGGGGGGGGAGTAACAGGAGCCTATATAAGAAAAAGCCCCAAATATCGGGACTGTCCCTATAAAATTGGGACATCTGGTCACCCTAGTTGCATGCTCATGCAGAATGGTTTGCTTTGTGGTACTTTGTGCATATCTTCCCTACAGATGGGCATTCTTGCTTTGCATGATGGAATGCACATCTGTTACAAACCCACTGTGTCTGCGCCTTTATCGTACTCTTCTCTTTTAATGCTGCATGAGGCTGGTGCCCTGCTGTTGCTCCCTTTATTATGAACACATCATGTCTTTCATTTGCTCTTTGCATGTCTGTTGTAACGGGCTATTCTAATGGCTTCGTCTAATGTTAAATTCTCCACTATTAGTAGTTTTTCTGGTATTTCTTTTGAGTTTGATCCCATTAAGATCCTATCTTTCAGCATGTCATCCCCATCTGTGGAAGCACAGGCTTTTATTATCAACTGTAGCTGGGTTACCCACTCATCAGTTGTTTCAGTAGGTCCCTGATTTCTCTCATAGAGAATTCTCCTTTGCAAGGAGGTATTTCTCTTTGGAAAACAATAGGTCTCAAATAGCTCCAACAGCCTATCTACTTCAGAGAGGACTTCTGCTGGGGGTGCAGGCTCTGGGGTGGGCTGGGGATTAGGGGTTTTGGGTGCAGGAGGGTTTGAGGCAGGGGGTTGCAGGCTCCGGGAGGGAGTTTGGGTGCAGAAGGGGACTCTGGGCTGGGGCAGGGTGTTGGGTGCGGGCGGGGGTTCGTTGTTTGGGATCCTGGCAGTGTTTACCATGGCTTCCAGGAAGCAGCCGCCAAGTCCCTGCAGCCCCTCAATGCACAGGCAGCCAGGAAGGCTCCACATACGGCCCTCGCTCCCACAGGCATTGCCCCCGTAGCTTCCATTGGTCGTGGTTTCCTGGCCAACGGGAGCTGCGGAGCTGGCACTCAGGGTAGGGGCAGTGTGCAGAGCCTCCCTGGCCACCCATGTGTCTAGGGGTTGCAGGGACCTGGGGGCCACCTCCAGGAGCTGTGCGGAGCTAGGGCAGGCAGGGTGCCTGCCTTAGCCCCGGGCTCCAGCTGCACTATCGACCAGACTTTTAACGGCCTGGTCAGCAGTCCCAACTGGAGCCGCGAGGGTCCCTTTTCAACCGGGCAGTCTGGTCGAAAACCAGATACCTGGCAACCCAACTTGAGTGAGAAGTGCAGATTGAACCAAAAAAAAACCAGACAATAATAAAACATAAGTTTAAAGTGGTAGCTTTAAGCACTTTTAACATATTAAGCTGATTGTAAGAGTTGCATTGAACTGGAATTGCCTGTAAATTGACATTCTACAGTTCTGGATTATTCACAGGGTTTCAAAATTATCATTGTGCCTCTTACACTTATTAAAGTTGCGATTGCACAAACATTCAAAAAGTTTGTCAGCTTTGAGCAATACAACCAAGTTGTTATTTGCTGAGCATATAAGTACATATTCATTATGTTTGCAGAATACCTACAGCATTTACAAGTCTTTGGTCATTCATACTGTATAGTAAAAATGCAGTAAGTCGAAAAGTGTAACTCATTTCTGCTATAGCCTCTGAATTCCTTGCCTTTACCAGCTCTAGAGGGAGATTATTGTAACCATATTATGCACAGAATTGCAAGCTATAGACTTCAAGACTATTACTAGGTAATAAAAAGGTAATAATTGGAGATATACCAATCTCCTAGAACTGGAAGGGACCTTGAAAGGTCATCGAGTCCAGCCCCCTGCCTTCACTAGCAGGACCAATTTTTGCCCCAGATCCCTAAGTGGCCTCCTCAAGGATTGAACTCACAACCCTAGGTTTAGCAGGCCAATGCTCAAACCACTGAGCTATCCCTCCCCCTCTCTGTCTGAATCATGTGCTCCTCTATGCTCCTCTATGTAAAGCGGAGATACTAACCTGGATATCCTGCTAATCTATAAACCTGCTGATACTAACAACTTTCTCCAGAGGAGAGGACAGTACTTCATGGCTAGGTCTTATCTCTAGTGTCATTTTCACATTCTGGTTCAAGAGTTTGGTCCTAATCTTCAAATCAACTAACAGATGACGCCCCTGCTGCACTGAAGATGGAATGAAATCTATAAACCACCTAGACAGTTGCACTTCTGTGGATGCCAATCACAAAGCCTGAAATGCATGATAGATGGGATATCGCATTCTTGGTCAAGTAGATCTCTCTATAAAAACTAAACCTCCAGAGGGGATTAGGAGAATCCAGAATCTGACCATAAAAAATGCTACAAAACCTCCCTTCAAAAAAGCCCTGGCACAACACTGACACCTCCATTCATCCAAATAACTCCCCCCAAAATAAAATACAAATTAACCAAACAGAAATCAAACAGAATTCTGTTTTATACCCCAAAAAGTGAGGCGACCCAGAGACTCCAGAAAGTCCAACGGGGTCTTCCCTATTGTTATTTATTTTAATAAGACAGTGCTAAGATACTACAGCAATGGGTGCTGATGTAAAACCCTAAGATAACTTGAAATTGGGCAGATAATAATACTAGGTGAAGTAGTGCTTTATAAGGGTCTGTGAATTAGCTATTCTAGTTATACATTTTTTTAAAAAATCTCTTAGATGTCTTTGCAGAGGTGGTATTTTCTCCCAAAGATTCTGTGCAAGTCTCCGAGAGAGAACTGTGGGGGAGGAATGCTGCTGTTAATTTGGCTTTCGTCTGAAGGCTCTGGATGGGAGCCAAGAGCAGGACAGATGGTGTCTCAATTCCCTCCCCTTTGGAGAAAATGTGTTTTAATACAATAACTTTTGCTTTCATTAACGAATTTTTATCTGTGAAATAAGTACTGCTAAAAGTGCCCATTAAAACCCCAGCTCTAAAGGACTGACTTGAAAGAGGTTTGTTTTACAAAATGGAGGCTGCCAATGTGTCCAGACTTTCAAACAGTAACCAGAAGCCAGGCAAAAGGGGCTGGGTGAGATCCTAGGCTGAAGTTCAAGGATAAAGCAAAAAGAAGTGCAGAGTAGCTGTAGGGACAATGTTGTTTTTCATGTGAGACAGAATTTGATTCAGGCTTATCCCACTCTATTTTGTACTATGTGCTGAGCACTAGTCTGAACTTGTCCAGGGGCAAGCCTGTTATGCTGCATTTCAGACACCTGACCTGCTTGACATCTCCTTGAAGGACTATCACAGAGAGCCATCAAGACTACAATCTGGAGTCATCGCCTTTGATTGTCTCAACTAATGGCCCATCCCCATGGAACAACAGTCTTTCTGCTCAGGGGCCTGAAAAGGAGGCAAGCATGACTGGTGGATCTGGAACTTCTCAGTGTGAGCACATGGCTCAGAAATGAAGGCCTAGTTTAAAAACAGGATGCTGTTCTGTGCGGGGGGCAGGTTCTGTGACCATCACCACAAGTAAGCAGGACTGGATGGTAGGGAGCAGGACAGACTCTGACCAACATGAACTGCTGACAAACCATGGGCTCACTGAAAGGGTGAACTCAGATGAGGAGAGAGCACATCTCAGGACTTGTGTTACTTCCAAAAATCTTTAGTTCTTCAAGGGCTTTAAGATTAAAGCCAACACGGGTAAGAATTTCCTTTTCTGTGCCTGTGTTCTTTGCTTTACTGCCACATTGTCCCCAAAGGGGTTAAACTAAAACCTCAGAGAACCACAGTCTAGATGGAACTCTGGTGGACCACGTATAAGCAACTGGGGGGACTCAAAATCTCAGACACTGATTTTGGGTTGTAGAGTGGCTGGACAGTGGTAAACCACATCCTAACCCCATCAAATAGGAACCCATCAATTATGTCCACTCACAACAGACTGGTGACCATATAGTGAGGTACTGGGCCATCTTTTAACATCTTGTTTCAATAAAGTTTCTTGTTCAATGTTCAAGACTTTTCATTTTTTTCTTTTCATGCCTCCGAACTTCTTGGTTCCACCAACAATCAAATACCACGGGTACCGATTTTCCTGCTATTTCTGGCCCGGCACGAAGCAAAAAGTGACTTGTTTTCTCACAGGATTTCTGAACTTGTCCTGTAGACCCAAGAGGCCTGGCTAGCTTGGATAAGAATTTGAATGTGTGCACGCTTATTCAGACCAAACCAAGAACCAAAAATAAGCCTGGCCTTTAGCCCTTGGAGTTCTTACACTAATGTAGATACACTAGTGCAAATCCACAATGTAGATAGAGTGCGCTAATGGAAACCAGGACTTGCACCAATGCACCTTATCCCAGTAACCATTGCAGCCCAAAACATGGGCAACACAGACCAGAGAGGGGTATGAACAGGGTGGCATGGGGATACTCTAATTCAGTGATACTCAGACTGACCTCAAGAGCACAAAGTGGCTCTTTAATGTGTCTCCTGGGGCTCTTTGCAGCACATGATATTAAAACACTGTGTGATTTAATTATTAGCTGATCTAAGTTATTAACCAATCAAGATGCTTTTACTATGTTGTTAACCAATTGTAGTTGATCTAAATAATAATAATTGGTCAGTCATTTTTGTTGTGAGAATAATATTATATATTTAGAGAGTGTGTGTGTGTGTGTACACAAATATTTCCCTGTCATACTGTTTAAATATGAATACTTATTACTATAGTAAATGAAACAATGATTGAACACTCCTGTGGCTCTTTTGGGTAATACTGATTGCTGATTTGGCTTCTGAACCACTGAGGACTGAGTATCAGGGCTCTAATTCATAGCTTTTGCTTGTGAACTTCCACAAGTGGAGCTCCTATGGAGCCTACCATTTCCAACCCAAGCATTAATCAGGTGTCAGGCACTCCAAAGAATCATGAGGTTGGCTTAAAAATCATGACTTTTTAAAAAACAATACATTTGGGGAAAATGTTCCCTTCAGGTTTTTGAGCCTTCAGCATTCATGTTTACAAGCCTTTGTCTGAAATCAGTAGGTTAGAAACTTAGCTTTAAAAAAAATGAGATTCTTACACAGCACTTTGCTCTAACAGATGAGGCTTTACAAATAAACAGTAAATATAATGAGAATTTCCAAAGAATTGTGAGAGCTGGCAAAGGAACCCCTGGTGGGAATTAAATTCTGCCTGTCCTCTATCAGGGTGGATGGCCTCTGGGGTGCGAGATCAACTGGCAGAGGAAGGTATTAGTTACACCTCACTGCGCCAGTATGGGTTAATTTGACTCCACACCTTTTAACTTTTTGAGGCTTATCCATTACTCTCCATCCTTGTTTATATTATGGTACTGGGTAGTTCATAAACAGGGTCTGTGATACCTCAAGCTGCCATTCAAGCAGAGCACTCATGCTATCAAACTGTGTATGAAATTCTCAGCATCGTTCACATTACCCTGTTCTGTTAATCGCCCTGGTTGTTTTTTAAAATCATCAACAGCTCCTTGTATTTCAACTGCTGCAGCTAGTGCCAGGTGGCTGGTTATATTCAAAGGTGCAACTTATACAAATAACATTCAAGATATTTTATTTTGACAATCTTACAAAATTGGAGGCATCCAAAATAGCTGTTAAGAACTACTCCTGAATCACGAGAAATTGAAAATATAATGTACCCATTTCCAACAAATAAGCTACAATTGAGACAGCTGAAAAGTGCAGGACCTGTGGGAGACATGTATTGTAATTTGTAATGCAGATTTTCCTGGATTCTCTGCAGGATTTCACAGATCCTATAAATCCCTCACTACAGGCGCTGCAGGGATATTGTACCTTTAACATTTCTACAGTGTATATGCTAAAACAGTCTTGCTTTGGAATATTCCACTTGATACAGTAACTTTATTTTATTAGCTATGTATGCTGCTGATGCAGCATCTAGATTTTATCAGATATTCATACCCAAGTATATTTTACATTTCATAAAACAATTACAAAATATCTGAGTCAGCCCATAGCTTAACAATAAAAATCAGTGAATCAGTGCCTCACCATATGCCCAGGGACTCTCAGCCTTGGTTGGCAACTAACAAACAAAACAAAATACATTGGATTATAGGCTTGATTAAACAAATGAACCAGAAGCTTTTATGCTAATACACTGAACATCCATCACCACACTTGGACTCTGGCTACATTTGCCAATCCACAAGTCCCACAGACAAGGCCCTGTATTGAAGAAACCTTGGTAATGAACATGGAAAGCAGAGCTCTGAGCACCAACAATAAATCACAAGAGAGGACCTCTAAGGCCACAGTCTGAGGGGAGAGGCTCTCAAATAACTGGCTGGCAGCAGCCAGCACACATTTGGGGCACACACCCCCGGAGCATCACAGAGCCCTGCTCCACAACAGCTACTGATACAGACTCCCACTACAGTCAAGTGCTGAGGTATTCAGCCCACAGAGTTCCCCAGCATCTGGTTGAGTTACTTGAAATAGACATTGGAAAAGAGGATTTGGGCCAAATTGCAGATAGTGGATCAAGCTTAATTTTGGGCTCTGGCTATGGAACGCCATCTCAAACTACCTTCTATCAAAATCTTTTAAAAATAAATATGCAGAAACAGCGAAGTACATAAGGCTGGGGGAAGAGCAGCACTGCTCACGGATAGCTCCTACTCACATTAAAAAGTTATACAGACTGGAAAAAAAGAATAGCTACATAATAGATCTTTAGCCAAGGTTATACAGCAGTAGCTCAGCATGAATCAGAGCAACTCCCACTTCTTGGCCTTTTCCCCACAGATGAGGCATTTAAAGTATTCATGGCTAACGAACACACTGCACATTTTTACACAGGATCAGCACAAAATTGTTTGGCACAGGTGTGTTTTAACGATGATACATTTGGAAAGTTCACATTGATTAATTACTCTCACTTTCACCTGTCTAGTGTCAAGAAAAGCTGGATCAAGCAGTTGGCGATATTTTTCCCTCTATATTCTGTGCTGCTTTTTAAAAACATATGGTTTTTGGTATCTGTTTTAAAATTTAGCACCCTCTTTTCAAGTGGATTTGAAACATTTTGATGATATAGTTATGAAGACGAAACAGAACATGGGAAGTGGGGAACAAGTTATTATGAAACTGTCAAACAAACTAATGGAGGGCAAATTCACTCTGTCTGTGGGTATTGTGTTGCCTGCCCATAACTATAGTATATGAGCACCGTGCATGTCAAATAGAGTATCATGAACTGTGAACTTCAGTGGAATCTCTGCCTCTTCTCCCATACCAGGTTCTAGGCTAGGGATTATGGGGGAAGTAGGTGGTTGGTGTTATGATGGAAAGGCTTTGTCAAATAGAAAAGTTTCGCAATGTTTCTTAAAGATGGCCAGATTCTATATTCATCTAATCTCCTCTGCATGTTTGTGCTTTATCCCCTGCTGACATATACTTCATCCTGACCTTTACTGCTGGTATAAATGGGCACAAATCTTTGAGATACACAGAGTTGTTCCTGAATACACTGGCAATGACCCTACCTTGAGAAGTCTTTCCCAGGGACTGCTGAAACTCCACCTTAAATCTGAAGGATGGGGATGTGGAAGGGGGGATATAAAATAAAGATCTTTCCTGTAGAGAGTCAGAGATCTTGACTGAGGGATTTCAAACAAACACAGGTAAGTATATTTTTATATTTCACATATTAACTTTTTCAACACAATGCCACTTTAAAAGTTTAGGGCAACATTTTCAGATGTGGGAGTCTAAAGTTAGCTGTTTCTGTGGAGTGGTGGCTAACCCAAAAGTTTGGTCCAAATGTCCCTAAACTTTAGGATATTCAAAGTCAAGATCTGAACTTTGCAGCTCATGCCTATTTCTTCTACATGATGAAGAAGCAATTGTCTCTTGTATGGAATTATACATGACAAAAATGGTCCCTCAACAGTTCCTCTCTTAAGTTATGCGAAACAAAGAATCTTTGATTGTGAGACAAACATGACTTTTAAAAAAATACAAACAGACAGAAAATAAACTCAATTCATCAGCATTACAGATCCCAGCTAGGTAATCCTTCATTACATAAATGGTATTTTCAACATTCTTCGAGTCATCTCGGAGTCAGCTAATAGCCATTAATCCACTCATAGAGGGGGACCTTGAATCTTATGGTACTTACCCAGCACATTACACTACCAGCAATATCAGACATGCCTTATTGCTGTTGTGCATGAGTTTCCATTTTCAGGCAAGCTTTTCTTTTCCAAAAGGGAAAAGGAGATAGACTGAACTAAATGATTTCACAAAATTGCAGGAAGGAAATGCATAACATAATTGAGAATACAAGAGATGGTGGTGGCCCAGCCTGACATTTTGTATTCTTTACTCTAATTAGCTACATTGGAGCAGATTGCTTTCAATAATCTCAAGAAAATTGAGCTTCATTCACTGGAGACAATCTGGGTTCAGTTGTTAACCTTCAGCCTTTAACAAGGAAACTTCTTAAGGACGTACAACAGTAGCAAGTGCACTTGTCAATAGAAATCAGTGGCAGTGCCAAAGGCTGAATTTGTTACTGTTTTTTGTTTTGTTTTTTTTTAAACACAAAGACAACTCCACAGAGAAAAATAACTCACTATTGGGCACTGATTAATGAAGTCAACGAGAATTTGCCTGAGTACGTGGGGAGGAAAAACCTGAAGTCCCAGTCCTGCGCTCACTTCTATCACTAGCAGCTTTGACACAGATCCACAATGGGACTTAGGCACTCTGCCCAACATTCAGGCACCACTGAGATCATCAAAACCCTTACTCAGCTTCCCCCTCATAGTCATTGGACCCAGTGATGGGGTGAGAATGACTCTATAGCTGGTGGTTAGGGCACTCACCTGGGAGGTGGGAGACCTCAGGTTTTAGCCTCCCTGTTTCAATGGCTACTTATTTATCCAAAGTGGAACAGCTTCAATGAGACGGATGGAGGAAGCCCCACACCAGAATATCCCATGGCTCAGTGATTAAGGCACTCTCCAGAGAGGTGGGTGACCCTTGTTCAAATCCTTGCTCACTATCAGACAGAGGAGAGAACTGGACCTGGGTCTCCCACATCTGGGGTGAGTGCGCTAACCACTGGACTAAAAGTAATAAGGAAGGCAGCACCATCACCAAGACCTCTGGCATTTCTTGGAGAAAACAAGCAAACAACTTAGGTGCCTAGCTCCAGGAGAGGATTCATGGCTGTGGATCCCAACCAGAGGAAGGCACCTTCTTCCAGCCCAGACTTAGGGCTTGGCTATACTTGAGAGTTACAGTGCTGGTGGTGGCTTTACAGCGCTGTCACTTACTCCCCATCCACACTTGCAAGGCACATACAGCGCTGTATCTCCCTGGCTACAGCACTGCATGTATTCCACCTCGACAAGAGGAATATAGAGAACAGCGCTGGGGTGCCAGTGTAAACAATGATTAATCTTGCTATGCTGTAACTGACCTCCGGAACCTTCCCATAATGCTTTTAAGTAAAGATAACACTCTTTGTTTTGTTGTGATGCCTCTGTTTGTTTTGTTGTGAACTCAGGGCTCCCGCAGCTGCTTATCTAAAAAACAAACACAGCTACTGTTTGCTCGAGCAGAAGCAGGCAGGGGGCTTTGGAATGTCCACAGCTAGTGTTTGCTTGAGGAGAGAAGCAGCACGGCAGGCGGGGGGGGGGTCCATTTCGGAGCAGCTGCTTATCTGGTCTGTGAGGAAAAAAACAAAGAAGGCTATTTGCATTTAGTGAATGAGAGCGGGGTAGGGGAAGGGGTCGGAACTTACAAGGCAGGGAGCTGGCACAGTGTCAGCTCCAAAAATCCATTCTCTCTCTCTCTCTCTCTCCCCCCCACGCTCCCTGTCACACTCCATCCCACCCTCCTCTTTTGAAAAGCATGTTGCAGCCACTTAAACGCTGGGATAGCTGCCCATAATGCACCACTCCCAACACCATTGCAAATGCTGCAAATGCTGCAAATGTGGCCACACTGCAGCGCTGGTAGCTGTCTGTGGCCACACTGCAGCGATTTCCCTACACAGCTGTATGAAGACAGCTTTAACTCCCAGCGCTGTACAGCTGCAAGTGTAGCCAAACCCTTAGATATCCAAGTCCCAGAGAGGGGCAGGGCTTAGGAAACCTATTGTCATCATCTGCTATTGGCTAGCATGCTGGCTTTTGTGAATCCCATTCTTAGTTGCCTCCCTCTCCCCATGCATTGTATGGGGAGCCTGAACACCTAACTCAGACTTTGGGGATTCCAGTGATTTTTTAGGCACCTAACAATTAGGCATTGCAAAGCTGAGCACTTCAACACCTCATGTCCCTTTGTGGATCCAGGTCTTTGTCACTGATCTCCATGGGTCTTGAGTAAGGATTTCTGGATTTGGCCCATGAAAACTTCTACATAGTGACTACACAACGTGTAGAGTATCATTCCCTTTTACTGTTTCTAAATCTGCTTCAAGTGTCCATAGTCAATATGGGCCAAATGTTGCAGCCTTCAGCGGCTATAGCTTGGAAACTGCAGATGCTCAGCAACTCTCGAGATTTGGCCCATAAATGGAGCTGATTGGAGAAACACTGACAGAGACCATGTTTTGTCGAACATATAGTTCCATTGAAATGCTTCATGCAATTGAGTCGATTTTGCCAGAATTTTGTTCTGAAAGAAAACCATGAAAAAAATGCTGTCAAAGCATACTGGTTTGACTTTTTCAGAACATTTTGATTTTTTTATTTTGAAATGATTTCATTTTGATTTTTTTAAAATTTGCATTATAATAGAATGCAGCAAAATAAATTTTAAAGGAAACATTTTGGTAGACTCCAAAATGATTTTTTCCCCTTTGCTGAGAATTTTGAAAGTTTCAGTATTCATTCCTGTTCGTAACAAAGACAACCTTCAACATACCTCGCAAAATGAAACTTCCATCCTCTGCACAGCTCTATTCATAGGGTTTTTTATTTTTATTGCATCTTGCCAGGAAGGCAAAAGGTAGCAACTGTTCTCTTTCATTCTATTCTTTATAGCTTTTAAGAGCTTCAATTAAATCCTCTCAACATTTCTCCTTTCTAGACTAAATAATCTTAGCCTTTGCATTCTCCAGGGGTCCACTTCTAGTGTAATGGACAATTAAAAATCAGTGTTGTGGTCATTTACTAGTCAGATCAGAATAAGCCCAGACAGTTAATTGCCCAAGGTGAGACACAGAGCACCTAACAATCAGTTCTTATCTGACTCAAAGGACCATGATGGAGTTCCTGGCTGCTATTATGCACTTGACTATATGGTATGAAGCTGAAGAAAATATGATTCTTTAGAACTCTTTCTCCTAAATATATCCATGTTCAGGTGCTACAAAAAGAGTTTTGTTAGGAAAAGCAACTGTGCTGCTAAGTTAGTATTGTCTCATGGGATAGCAGCCAGTAGTCACACTACCTATAGGGTGACCAGACGTCCCGGGGCAGCAGGTTTGTATAATTTTGGGTGGTGCCCAGAACAGGTCCAAGTCCTGCCTCCCCACACCTGCCTTAAATATCTATTGGGGTGGTGAGGGGTTCAGGCAGAGGGTTGGGGTGCAGGGGTGAGGGCTGGGGCCGGGGATGAGGGATTCACAATGCAGGAGGGGGCTCAGGGATGGAGCAGAGGGTTAAGATGCATGGGGTGAGGGCTCTGGCTGGGGGTGCAGGCTCTGGGGTGGGGCGGGGCTGGGGATGAGGAGTTTGGGGTGCTCTCTCCCCACTAGCAGCAGCGAGCTCCAAGGGAGGGGCCCCCTCTCCCTCCCAGCAGCACACTCACCTCATACCACTGTCACTGCACGTGCTCCTAGGGCCCCTCTCAGATGCAGGAAGCCTCCTCGCCTCCCCTGTGATGGGTGCCGGGGGGGCTGCCATCACATGTGCACCTCCTCCCCTGCTGTTGCCCCTCACTGTAGCCTCACTAGGGGTAGGGCTGTCCCTTGCTCAGTGTGGGGCAGGAGCAGTGATTGCGGGTGAGAGAGGGCTCTGTTGGTGGAGCATGCCGCCGGAAAAGAGAAGGTCTGAGGCAGAAGGGCAGGGTCAGCCTGCCCTGGCACTAGTTGGGGGGAGGAGAGAGGACCCTAGGACCCTGTGGCGGCAGTTGATGCCGGGAGCCAGCAGAGCGGGACGCAGCACGGAGCTGCAGGGGGCAGCTGCCGGCTTGAGGCAGGGACACTCCGGGGGAGGCGTGCTGGGGCAGCAGGTGGGGCCAGGGGAGAGACCCATCCCCAAACATTGGTGGAGCCGGGCCCTGCATATTGCTGCAGCCCAGGCACCATGGGCCCATATAACTCACCACCCCTGCCGAAATTAGGGGCTTTGTCAGAGATTATATATATATATATACACACACACACATACATACATATAACTATCCTCCTTCCCCCCAAAAAAGTGTCCCAATTTTTCACACTTGCTTTCTGGTCACCTTAACTACTTGACCCTTTACAGACAAAGGGTAGAGCTGAGCAAAATTCAAAATTTTCCTATTGTAGCATATTCACTGCCTCATGAGAGCTGTAGTTCAAGAGCCTGATACTCTCATTATCCCCTTTGGGCCAAGCTCCCTAACCAGACTCATCATCATTGGTGGTCCCTCGATTCAAGGATGATCTCTACTACAGATTTACATATGGGTCCTGAGATCACTCAGGAGTCCAATCCTGGAACCACAGATCCTCCCGCAGTAGGCAGAGACATTTCCTGGTGCGTCGGCTGCCTACTGGGAGAAAATTCTTTCTTTTTCCTTCATTCTCTCTCTCTTCTCAGCTTCAAGGGCAAGGCGCTGCTCCTCAAAGTGGGCCACTGCCTGATGGAGGATATGGCACCATTGGGGTTGGTTGGTGGCTTGCTCATCCCAGCTTGTGATGTCCACATCAGTTTTCTTGAGATACACGTTCAGTGTGTCTTTAGCCTGGTCTACACTAGGCGTTTAAACCGGTTTTAGGAGCGTAAAACCGATTTAATGCCACACCCGTCCACACTGAGAGGCCCTTTATATCAGTATAAAGGGCACTTTAAACCGGTTTCTGTACTCCTCCCTAACGAGAGGAGTAGCGCTAATATCGGTATTACCATATCGGATTAGGGTTAGTGTGGCCGCAGATCGACGGTATTGGCCTTCGGGCAGTATCCCACAGTGCACCACTGACCGCTCTGGACAGCAATCTGAACTCGGATGCAGTGGCCAGGTAGACAGGAAAAGCCCCGCGAACTTTTGAATATTTCCTGTTTGCCCAGCGTGGAGCTCCGATCAGCACGGGTGGTGATGCAGTTAAAAATCAAAATAAAGAAAGAGCTCCCGCATGAACCATGCGGATGTGATCGCAGTAA
Organism: Mauremys mutica; assembly: GCF_020497125.1. NCBI lineage: Eukaryota > Metazoa > Chordata > Testudines > Geoemydidae > Mauremys > Mauremys mutica. The sequence continues at coordinate 209,594,706 of NC_059073.1, forward strand.
GGGCAGGCAAATCTGTTCTATCAGCGCTCCGTTACAGAAGACGAAATTCAAAATCATTTTTTAAAAATCTCCAGACAGACGCCATAGCAGAGGCTCAGCGCACTGCTGCGTGACAAGCGTAACGGAAAGCCAAGGAATCAAATGGACGCTCATGGACTGGAGGACTCAAGCTATCCCACAGTTCCTGCAGTCTCCGAAAAGTATTTGCATTCTTGGCTGAGCTCCAAATGCTTCTAGGGTCAAACACAGTGTCCGCGGTGGGTCAGGGCATAGCTTGGCAATCTATGCACCCCCCCACCCATCCCCAGAAGTGAAAGGGAAAACAATCCTCTCTTGACTCTTTTACATGTCACCCTATCTTTACTGAATGCTGCAGATAGACATGATGCTGCAGCACTCAACACCAACATCCTTGCTCCCCCCCTGCCATGGGTGGCTGATGGTGCAATAAGACTGATATCCATTGTCATCATCAGCCTATTGGCACATGGGGCAGTGCAAAAGGACTGGTAACCATGCCGACTAGCATCCGTTAGGTCGATCAAGGGTGCCTGCCCCTAATTTTTCCTGGTAGATGGTGCAATATGGCTGGTAACCATCTTCATCATAGCAACAGGGGGCTGAGCTCCATCAGCCCCCACCCTTCATGTGTAAAGAAAAGATTCAGTTGCCCCTGGACTAGCAGTGGGATGCTGGGCTCCTCTCCTACACACTGCTTAATGTCCTGTCTGGACTATCATAGCAGCTGGAGGCTGCCTTCCATTCATTTCTCACTAACAAGTCACTGTGTCATCACACAAGTGGGGGGACAATGCTATGGTAGCCCAGGAAGGCTGGGGGAAGAACAGAATGAACAGGTGGGGTTGTTGCAGGAGTACCCCCTGTGAATAGCATACAGCTCATAATTTCTGCAGGATCTGACACAGAGCAGCTGTGCTCTCTGGTTATGATATACAGTGGTTCTCTAGTACACTTGCCCATATTCTAGGCAGGACTGATTCTATTTTTAGATACCAAAAAGGAAGGATTGACTCAGGGAGTCATTCCCAATTTTGGCTTTTGCGCCCCTGGCTGATCTCAGCCAGGGGCACTTATAACAGCAGCAAATGGTGCAGTGCAAAAGGACTGGTAGCCACGATCATCTTATTACCAATTTATGGTATGGTAGATGGTGCAATATGGCTGATAACCATCTCTGCTGTCATGCAAAAGCAAAAGCATGCTGCTGTGTAGCGCTGCTGAATCGCCTCTGTGAGCGGCATCTAGTACACATACGGTGACAGTCACAAAAGGCAAAACAGGCTCCATGATTGCCATGCTATGGCATCTGCCAGGGCAATCCAGGGAAAAAAGCCGCGAAATGCTTGTCTGCCGTTGCTTTCCCAGAGGAAGTAGTGACTGACGACATTTACCCAGAACCACCCGCGACAATGATTTTTGCCCCATCAGGCACTGGGATCTCAACCCGGAAATTCCAAGGGGCGGGGGAGGCTGCGGGAACTATGGGATAGCTACGGAATAGCTACCCACAGTGCAACGCTCCAGAAGTCGATGCTAGCCTCGGACCGTGGACGCACACCACCGATTTAATGTGTTTAGTGTGGCCGCGCGCACTCGATTTTATACAATCTGTTTTACAAAACCGGTTTATGCAAATTCGGAATAGTCACGTAGTGTAGACGTACCCTTTGCAGCATTTCCTTTGACCACCAGGGGATCTCTGACCATGGGTGAGCTGAGAGTAGAGGATTTGTTTTGGGAGGCATGAGTCTGGCATCCGCACACAATGTCCAGCCCAGTGGAGCTGGTGCATAAGGATCATTCCTTCAATGCTGGTGATATTGGCTTCAGTGAGGATGCTGGGGGTAGTCCAGTGATCTTCCCGCTTGATGCAAAGAATCTTCTGGAGGCATCCTTGGTGGTACCTCTACAGATTCTTGAGGTGCTGTTGATAGGTCACTTAGGTTTTGTGTCCATAAAGGAGTGTAGGAAAAACAATTATCTTATAGACCTGGATCTTGCTGTCCTTCCATAGGTCACAGTCCGTGAAAACACGTCGGAGCAATTTCCCAAAGGAAGCACTTGCGCACTGGATCCTGTGCTGGATCTCACTGTCGATTTTTGCATTTTGAGAAAGTTGGCTACTGTCATAGCAGAAAGTCTGTCCCTCTATGGTGATTTATGGTGGGTCATGCACAAGGCCTGAAGCAGGCTGATGGAGCACTTTAGTCTTCTCAATACTGCCTAGCCAGACTACATCGTCTATGATGCACCCAGAGTCATGCAACTCCCATGTAGGAGCATGCAAAGATTGGTCAGAAGGAAATCCACATGGCACTATGGAACATGTAGTCCTCCAAAGGAGCTCAGTCACAGGAGTGAAAAAGGGCTTGAATTACAACTCCAATAACTCAATGTGCTGATAGGGAAATACGGTTTTGTGTTTTACTGAACTTAGAGCAGCACAAACAATCAATTTTTCAGTTCAGCAGCTGGTAAATTGAAAACAAACATTTCATTGCCTCAAAACGAATTTTTGGGCAAAAAGGTTCATTTTATTGGAGGGGTAGCTTTTACCTTTTTTTTAAATAAAATGGAAGTATTCATTCAAAACAAAAAATCATTTTAAAATGAAAAGTTGAAATACTTTGTTTCAAAAATGTCAAAAGTTGTTTGTGAAACATCAAAATGTTTTGAATTTTTCAGGAGACGAAGCAAATTCAACATGAATTTGGGAAATATTTCAATGGATCTGAATAAGTATTTTTCAGTGGAAAAAAATTTGTCCAAAAAATGGCACCCAGCTTTATTAATGCCAACTTGCTAAGATACCAGAGAGCTCCATCTCAAGCCCCTGGACTTTCGTTCTGATATAGACTTTTAGCAATAGCAAAAGCTCAGAATGCAAATCAAATTTTAACTTGATACTTTAATATGACAAAATTATACATTCTAAGTAGCTGCTTATGTCCATTTTGTGCTTTTCTGCCTCAAGGGGGTCAATTTAACTTAGCACCAATGTGCTAGAACCTTAATAAATACCAGTTAGCTATGAATTTCTGTGTCTTTTTATATCAACACTGAGTTCCTTAATGCACTGAATGCTTCTAGAGCAAAGGGAAGAGGAAGACACACACAGAGTGAATCCTAGTGTCTTGATATTGCAGTGATTAACTTGCAGCTCAGCCCACTGCACAGTCCACATTTTTACATCACTAGTAGGAATATCAAATTCCATTGTAAAGATCAAGTTAGCATGACAGTTGTTGCCAATAGGTGTCCCCAAATGATCTAGTTTAATTACACTAGAAGTCTAATGCAAGGGAGGCTGAATGAAAGAAATATTGCCAACTTGGAGGATATGCTGTCTGTAGGAAAGGAAAACCCACATTATACCATTTGCAACAGTAATTGCTCTAGTAAGTTTTACCTGCAGAGTTCTACTCTATGCTATATTTTGCTCATAACTTGGGGACTTTGGAGAGCGTATTCTTTGAGTACATGAAATAACAGTTCATCTTAATACATACGAGAGAGAGAGAGAGAGAGAGAGCGCGCAAACTATTCATTCTATCCAAGCCACGCAATTCCAATACATAATAATGAGAGAGAAAATGAGGTCAAGTGCCCTTTAAAAGTGACTCATATGGATGAGATGCTCTAGACTCCCTGATTTGTGTAATCACTGAAATATTAAATGTTTCTTATTCCCAAATGCTGCTTAAAAGGCTCAGGCAAGGAAGATGCCGAAGGGCCCCAACTGATTTCTTTGCCTCTCCCCATCTGTCAGCGAGCCATGACATTAGTTGCTCCCTCAGCAAGAAATCTCAAGATCAGGGAGAGGAGCTGCAGTGCGTGCAGTGACTTTGGCACCCTCTGTGTTGAAGGAGATCTGCTGTGTCAACCTTGAACAGCTAGTAAAAGTAGTTTATATGGTTCCTACTCCTGGTCTGCTTACAAACTAGGAATTGTTTTCAGTTTTCATACACTGACTTGAATGCATTTCTAAGAAGGTTGAAAAATGGTCAATCTACTAACTGGTCATTTACTAATACTGAGAGGTAAAAACTTGTGCGGATGGTGAAAGTTTTGAGGAGGTTGTTTTCTGGAGGTTTTTTGTTTTGTTTTGTGGTTTTTGTTTGTTTGTTTTTAAATATCAAGGGTTTTCATTTGTTTCCAACAGCAGTTTAACTGCCATAAACACTTTCTCTCTGTATTCCAAGCAGCATTTTCACAGCAGAAAGTTTTCATAATTCAGTAATCACAAGAAAACAGATTCCTGGATAACCTAATCAAAAGAAAAGTGAGTTTGGAAGGAAACCTTTCAAGTCACCTTTAATATAGAAAGGCTTAATCTCACAGAAATCAGGAAATAAAAAGAATTAAAGTTCTCATGAACTCACTAAAGTTTGACTAACTCACCTACTTGGCACACGGTGCATATGCCTAGATATATTTAGCTGTCTGCCCAGTAACAACAACAAAGATATGTGCAATGTAAGTGAATCAATATTACAATGAAATTGTTAATTTTTTTTTATCTTCTAACTTCTGTCATTTAAATTTGTAATGTTCATTTTGCTTTAACATTATTTATCATTGCACAAGAAAGGTGCCGCACCTGAAACGTTACTACTGTTAGAAGCTCGAGGCCAAATGCTGAAGACCTTGTTCTGACCTAATTTAGGCAAAACTCCCACTGAAGCCATCTAGAGTTTTTGACTGAGTAAAAACTTTGTAGTTATACTAAATGATCTCCTATTTTTAGACAGGGCCAAGTCTAACTTCTGAGGTAATAGCAGGGATTTCCATGACTGTACAGCCACAGACTTTTATCCTGGCCAGAGAATTGTGCTCCATAATCTAATCTGGTTTTAAAGTTACATTTCTAGCCTAAAAACAACCTCCTAAATTTGAGCTGGGTTCGATCTATGCAGTTGTGTTCTGGGACATGTAGACAGCCTGAAACAATGGTTCACAGAGAGGTGTGAGCTAGCCCCATTTATCACAATGGGATGTTACAATGACCATTTAAGGCCTTGTCTACAATCATGGCAAATTACACTGCTAGAACACACATCAGTTAGCCTTATGTCAAACACACTTGAGCACTCAGTGTAGACAAGGACTGTCATATGCCACATTACGCCCTCCCTAAAGAAGTTAGGGCCTCCTTCATCCTTGTCAAGCAGCAGGAAAAGAGAAGATGCACCTCCTCCTAGCAATAAAGTGTTTCCTGGGGGGCCAGAAACCCAAACCTCCTCCCCAGGGGCTTAAAGCCCCAACTGCTGCCTAAATTGCCATCATCCCCCTAATAATTTCCGAAGTCCAGTTTTGGAGTTTCTGTTTACATTTCTCCAGCCCACTGACAATGTGGGGAGGTATAACAACGTACTATTTAACATCCAACTGTGTAACTAACTGAACACAGACCACACTATTCACTAGGAGCAAAACATACTACTGTTCTGAGGGCCAGCATAAAGCTTTATGCACCACCTGTGTCCCATGTAAGCCCCTTCAGTGCAGAAGTCTCATCAGGTAGTTCAGAGCCCTTGTGCTTGACCTCTGCTCAGGGGGAGCAGCGGGGGGCAGAGATGGGGGGTATTTCACCCTTTCACAGTTAATTCAGTACACAGGTCCATATTTGGATTTACCAGAAGCTACTGCATGATTTCTAGCCTGCCACCCCAAAGGCCTGCAGAAACCAAGGGGCTTTGCTGCAGAATTTAGGTCAATCTTGCTGGAGTGTACCTAGGTCCTATGTGGATTTAATTCCTCTGTTTTGGTGGGACTCCCCAGACGGCATGGCTACACAGCTGTACGCGTTCTTTTTCTTAGCTTGTGAGCACTTTTCAGTCTTTGAAGAAATGCTGCACTTGTTTTCTGATGTGTTATTTCTTTAGTGGGGGCTGTTGTAAGCAGCCGGACAGTGTTCTCTCTGCCTTAATCCCTGTAACCAGAGTCAATATGGGGGGAAAGAGTTGCTCCCTAGCAACCAGACATTGGTGTTTTAGCTGAGATTTCTGGGAGAGGGGATTCCCTGCATGCTCTTTGGCGACTGGGCTCAGGGACTGGGGTATATAATGTAAATTAAACAAGTTACCGCAAAGGGGCCACACCCCAACAGACTGATGATAGAAAAATCCCACACAGATGTTGCTTCTTGGCAGTTTTTGTTTTGCTGTGCATCTCAAACCCTAAATGCAAACTAGTGAAAACACTGTAAGACTGACCTGATGGCCAAGCATCAGTAAACAGGCTGGCAGCCATACAAAAGACTTAGTTTTGATCCTGGGAAGGGACTGCTGTTTCCCACACCAGCTGGCATTAAGAATATTGCATAGGTGATGCTCCCAGTTCTTCAAGAGCAATTCAGTAGTCAGCAGAGCATCACATGTCTGCACCTTTGTTGCCCAATCTTCTAGGCAACCACAGAAAAAGACATTAAAGATTCCAATCCCAATTTCTGATCTTTAACAACCTGGCATGGAAGTAAGTGACTGTAGATAAGTGGCACTAAAGCAGAGGCAACAAACTGAGATGAGAGAAAAACTCTAGCCTTGTGTTACCTTTCCTGCCAGGGCACTGAAGAATGTATCCTCAAGGCAGCATCAGAGAAGTACCAGAGGTTTGGAAAACCCTGAGCTTAAATGGATTTTAAAACAAAATAAAACCAAAATCAACAAACCATAAAAAAAATCTTAAAATACAAAAGTACAAAGTAATGCCTCCTCCTTATTACAGTGGGAACATCTTCCTTCTCCCCTTCCTGGTAAATAGATACTGTCTACATTATTGTAGGCCTGGATAAAACAGGATAATATCCACTTTGGATTTGTGGAAACCACCTCTAGTTTTGCCATATAAGCAATAATTGGTGGGAGATAGGATCTGTTACTTGGCAATCTAAACCTGCTACAGATTGGTCACATCATGACATAACATGTTTCCATCAGTATTATTCTCCCTTACTTTTGCCTTGTAACTGTGAAATTCAAAAGAAGACACTGAAAGATGCAAAGAGGAACTAGGATTTCCTCTGATCCATAAGTTGGGTTTTCTTGCAACTATTTTTAGAAGAATTCTTTTTTTTTCCCAATATTGATTCCTTAAAATAATTACATTCAAGCAATCATTCAAATGCAGTTAACAAGGATTAGAAAGCCTTCACATACAAAGCTATACAAACCTAAATAAAGCCTTTAAAGTCTAAAGACATCTCCATAAGGAGAGTGAGTTCAGGAAAAATATATTGCTTAGCAAAACAAAAAATGTTTATTAAAATATATTAGAGTGAGCTCAGAAAGTTTACCAATTTAATCAGAGAACAAAAAATTACTGAGGCTTAAGAAGCAGAGGTGTACAATATATACCCTTAAACATGTGTACTCTCTCATATGATTTAACCATTTTAATGGCATTCAGCACTGTAAAAATAAGAAATATCACTGGAAACAGTAAAAATTTCAAAACGGTGTAATATTTTAAGTGAGCTTGTCTCTGGTTTATCGATATCTTTGTTGAAACCTATCTCTGAAAATTGACGTTTAAAAAGTATTATTTAACCAGGACAACAAAAATTGTTTGGGCAGCATCCAATTAAATATATCTACTTATATCTACTGTTTTGTTATTAATCTAAGGTTAGCTGGGATCAATATTGAGCATGTGGTTCAGTAACATATAGGACATTCTGACAGTGAAAGAATGCTCAAAAGGATTTAAAAAACTCTATTATCTTGCTATCTCATTATGTCTACATTCAGAGTTGCACTGGTTGAATTAAGGGTGTTATCTTAAACTGAGTTAGTTCACTAGTGCAGTGTTTCCCAAACTTGGGACGCCGCTTGTTCGCTGCTTCAGGAGCTGCTGGAAGCGGCGGCCAGTACGTCCCTCAGCCTACGCCGCTTCCAGCAGCTCCCGTTGTTCTACAGCGTCGAACTGCGGCCAGGGGGAGCCGTGATCAGCCGGACTTGCAGACGCGGCAGGTAAACAAACCGGCCCGGCCTGCCAGAGGCTTTGCCTAAACAAGTTTGGGAAACACTGCACTAGTGGAAAAGATATTCAGTTCTTATTTCAGTTTAAATGAGGGTTGCTTTTGGTTTAGCTTAAATTGATTGTGAACAGATTCAAGATAAATCAAAATAAGCCACGCAAACTGAAATAAGAATATCCATGAAGGGGGTTGTGTGGTTTAACTAAACTAATGCAAATATGTATGCAGATAATCCCGATTTATTATTGGTATTACAATAGCCAATTTGGGAACCCCAAATTAAGATTAGATTTCTACCATGCTAGGCACTATCCAGACAAATAGTAGGAAACAGCCCCTGACCTGAAGAGTTTACAAATCTAAGGACCTGAATTAGGAAAGTACTAATAACACAAGCTTCACTTCAATGGAACTTAAGTGCTTTTCTGAATCAAGATCCATGGGCCAGTTTATGTTATGCTTCCTCATGTTGAATAGCACTTTTGACCTAAGTAGTTCCACAGAAGTCAAAGGGAATTGTTCTGGAGTAAGGTACTTCTCAGAATGAATAAGGGTATCATAACCCTAATCTGTCCCTAAATAGTTTATACATAGTTACTGCCACAATTGCAGTGAGTTAGGATGAACGAGTTGGATCCCCCTCACTATAAAAGAGGAGGAAGCTGAGAGAGCATTCTCTGTGAGGTCTGTGGGACTTTTTCCTGCATTGCATTTCTATTTTGCTTCCAAAATAGGCCAAATCTGTTGCTTACAATCATGCTGCAAAATACATCCGTTTGATAGGAAAAGGCTGATCCCAGAATGATAAATGGGGTGGGAAGGAGTTTCTGTAGGTGTCCAGCAGGCTGGGTTCCTTTTGCAGTAATTATGTTAATGCTGGGATTTCATTAACTATAAATGACAATTTCCTAACTCAAAGTGTTGCACCTTATACAGGAGAATTCTATATTAGACCTGACCTTGACAGATAAAGAATTGATCACAGCATTAAAAATTAGTACTTGCTTTGGTTCAATGATCACAACTTGATTACACTTATGTGTAAGCAAAGTAAAATCCAAACAAATAATATATATATACTTGGTGCTTTAAAAGAGCCAATTTCACAAAGCAGAAAACAATTATGAACCAAATCAAGTATAAGAAAAAATTTAAACAGAAAAATATGAATGATAATTGGGAACTGTTTAGGAACATTTAAAAGCCACAATCCCACAATGGAGAAAGGGCGCACTGGCTGAAAAACCAACCTACCTTAGAGGTGAAGTGAAAGCAACTACACCTCTACCTCGATATAACGCTGTCCTTGGGAGCCAAAAAATCTTACCGCGTTATAGGTAAAACCGTGGTATATTGAACTTGCTTTGATCCACCAGAGTGCACTCCCCCCTCCCCCCCCCGGAGCACTGCTTTACCGCGTTATATCCGAATTTGTGTTATATTGAGTGGTGTTATATCGAGGTAGCGGTGTATAATTAAAATTGATATAGATATATAGATACATATAGCTATCAAATGGAAAAAAGGGGAGGTGGATAGCAATTAATATCAGTTAGAAGCTATAAATTACAGAAAATTGATGGGGGAAACAAAAGGACAAAGAAATCTATGGCAGGCAGAGTTAAGGACAACAAGGAGATTTAAAAAGTATATTAGGAACAAAAGGAATCCTAAAAGTGGTATTGGTACATTACTTGATGAAAATGGTAAATTGTCAAAAAAAAACAGGAAGTGCAGTTGGGAAGGGACAGATAGGCATTTTAGTCCTCTGCTTAGGAGAACCATCAGGGGAATATTGAATAGGAGTAGAGAGGTTACATTACACCTTTATTTGGCATTGGTGCGAGCAATGATGGAATACTGTATCCAGTTCTGGTGTCCACAATTCAAGAAGGATGTTGAAAAATTGGAGAGGGTTCAGAAAAGAGCAACAAGAATGATTAATGGATTGGAAAACATGCCTTACCATTAAAGACTCACAGAGCTCAATCTATTAAGCTTAACAAACAGAAGGTCTGTTTGATCACAGTCTGTAAGTATCTATATGGGGAACAGAAATCTGTTAAAAGGGGAGTCTTCAGTCTAGCAGACAAAGAAATAATATCCAACAGCTAGAAATTGAAACTAAACTAATTCATACTGGACATAACATGCAAATGTTCAAGGGAGGGTAATTAACCATTCGAACAATTTATCAAGGCTTGTGGTGGATTCTCCATCACTGGAAATTTTTAAATCTAGATTGGCTGTTTTTCTAAAGGATATGCTCTGGTTCAACTACAGCTATTGCACTGGAAGTAGTAATTCATTCAGGGAAGTCCTATGGCCTGTGTAATGCAGGAGGTCAAATTAGATAATCACAGTAGTCCATTCTGACCTTAAAAATGTCTGAATTACATTGTGTCATTAATGAAGGTGCACCTAGAACCTTGGATAGGCTGCTTTTTATAATTTTAAATCAAAATAAAGAAATACAATGAAAATAAATAAGGATGTCACAAACTGGCCCTGAATAGATGAGACAAAGTGCGGGTGGGGAAACAGAGGCACGGAAGGGTATAATGACTTGCCCAAGGTCTCATACCAGATCAGCAAGAGAGCTGTGAGTAAAACCCAAGTCTCCTGAATCCCTGTCCAGTGCCCTAGTCACTGGACTACACACCTCTGTGGAGATAGCTTATTATTTTTACCAAGTCTAACATATGTGCCTCAAAACCATGAAGTCCTTTAATCCCATTATAAAATTTGCAGTGTTCCCTCAAATCCAGCAAGCTGATTCTCATGGGCATTCATTTTGGAGTAAACAGGGCTCTGCACAGGCACAGGGAGTTGCCTCTACAGCTCAGATTGCAGGATTGTTTTTGATTATGATATATCTACACTACAAATGCTGGCAGCTATGTTGCATCGCTGTAGGGAAACACTAGGTAAAGCGACAGAAGAGGTTTCTCCATCCCCGTAGTAAATCCACCCCTTCAAGAGGCAGTAGCTAATTCTTCTGTCTGCCTAGCGGTGTCCACACCAGGACTTAGGTCAACTTAACTACATCTCGAGTCAGGGGTGTGCAATTTTCATACCCAAGGGTCATGTAGCTAGATCGATCTAAGGGTATGTATACACTGGCAGTTACATAGCCAGCAGTTACAGCACTGCTCAGAGAGGGCTGAAGGGAAACCACTGTTGGTAGTCACACTGTCAGCTTCCAGCGCAATAGCATTTTCACACTTGCGGCCCTTGCAGTGGTATTCAGAGTGGTGCACGCTGGGCAGCTATCCCACAGAGTATCTCTTCCTCTTCTGCCACTAAGAGTTGTGGGAAGGTCCCTCTTGTTATATCCTTGGGGGCAGCCGGTTTAGGAAGAAATCACTTGAGGCCAGACAGCAGACAGCTAACAAAACCACTATTTTATTTACAGACAAAGAGAGCTCACTCAGCCGGCTGAAGCTGGCTGAGCTAACCCATAATAATCTAACTCAGTTGCCATAGCAACAAAAACCATGACAACCAAATACACAACATATTCCTCCCCCCCTAATAAGAACATCCCCTAAATAAAACACACACTAGACTAGAGAAGGAGGGTAGACTGCCTCCATTCCCGGCTAAACCCTGGGGATTATTTTGCCCCATAACCGTGGGTTCGCCCTAGCTAAAGATCCAGCCGATGAGGAGGCCTTCTGTCTCTAGGTGGATTACGGCGAACTTCTGGTGCTATTGCACCCAAAAGCACTAGGGGCTCAGGGTCCGCAGCACGAACGGGTGAGGAGGTAGTATCAGCTCATGCTGGGCAAAGGGGTATCTCAGCCACCGGCAGTAATGGAGGAGAACAGTCAGGAACAGGTGACTCGTGATTCGGTGCCTCACCAGAAGAGGTGAAGTCAGACCCCTCAACTGCAGATGGGTCCTGAGGGCTGGCATGACCTGGCAATAGCTGATCTACATGTCACCGCCAGGTAAGATTCTCTGCAGTCCGGACTGTGTAGGAAACAGGTCCTGTTTGAGTGATGACTGTGGCCAGGACTCATTTAGCTCTGGAAGTATAATTCCGAGCCAAAACTGGCTGTCCTGGGCTAAAGGTTCGGTCTTTTGCTCTGGGTGCCCGTCTGATGACTTGATATTGCTGCTGATGTTGCACAGTTTGTCGGGGTTCAGAAGGTTTCATCAGATCAAAGCAAGTGCGCAGCTGTCGTCCCAACATTAGAAAGGCTGGGGATGCCTGGGTCGTAGCATGAGGTGTGTTTCTGTAGGAAAGTAAGAAGGTATCCAGACGCTTTTGAATGGAGTGTTGTCCCCTTGCTGATTTCAAAGCGTTTTTCATTGTCTGCACAAATCTTTCAGCTAATCCGTTGGTGGACGGATGATATGGTGCTGACGTGATGTGGTGTATCCCATTTGCCTTCATAAAATTTTGAAACTCCTGAGAAACGAACTGCAGTCCGTTGTCGCTCACAAGCTGTTCTGGCAGACCAAAACGACTAAAGAGTCCTCGTAGTTTTTGGATAGTACTCTCTGCAGAAGTGGACTGCATTATAGAGACTTCTGGCCATTTAGAATGGGCATCTATTGCCACCAAGAACATGCTTCCTTCAAGGGGGCCAGCAAAGTCAACGTGAATACGTTGCCACGGGTTTTCAGGCCAGTCCCATGGGTGTAGGGGTGCCCACTGGGGTGCATTCCTCACACCCTGACATGACATACAAGCTTTTGCCTTCTCTTCAATAGCGCTGTCCAATCCAGGCCACCAAAAATAGCTTCGTGCAATTTCCTTCATGCGCACTATTCCACCGTGACCAGAATGTAGCTGTTCTAACATCTGTGATCTCAGTGGTGGTGGAATAATGACACGTCTCCCCCACAACAAACAACCAGATTGGACCGATAACTCCGTCCACTTGGACATGTAGGGAACAAGGTCGGATGAGACCGGAGAGGTTTGTCGAGATTTTCCATTCATCATCAGGTCCATAACTTGGGACAATACTGGGTCAACGCGAGTTGCCTTCTTTATCTGAGTAGCAGTGATGGGTGTATTCTCTACCTGTTCAAAGTAGAAGATTTCCTTTTGGGCACTATCTTGGTGTTTGACCGGCAAAGGCAACCTTGAGAGGCCATCTGCATTGCCGTGCAGAGTGGATTTCCGATATTTGATTTCATATGTGTGTGCTGAAAGTAACAATGCCCAACGTTGCGTACGACTAGCAGCTAATGGGGGAATGCCTGTATAGGGTCCAAAAATTGACGTCAGAGGTCGATGGTCTGTAAGAAGAGTAAACTTTCGCCCAAACAGGTACTGATGAAACTTCCGAATTCCAAAAACAATTCCTAATGCCTCACGTTCGATTTGGGCGTAGTTAGTTTCTGCTTTGCTTAGAATGCGTGAAGCAAAAGCAATAGGTCTCTCTTCTCCCGAAGGCATAATGTGTGACATGACTGCTCCCACTCCATAAGGGGAAGCATCGCAGGCCAATTGCAGGGGTAAGGATGGATCAAAGTGCGTTAGAACTTCAGAATTTAACAATGCATCCTTAGCTTTGTTAAATGCAACATCACAGGCTTCAGTCCACTTCCAGGCCTTGTTCTGCCCAAGGAGCTCGTGAAGTGGTTTTAGCAGTGTGGCTTACTGTGAGATGAACTTTCCATAATAGTTCAGTAGTCCTAGAAACGAGCGCAGCTGGCTTACATTTCGTGGTGGGGGAGCCTCCACAATAGCTTTAACTTTTGCAGGGGCCTTATGAAGACCTGCAGAATCAATGATGTGTCCCAAATATTCAACAGAGGGCTTGAAGAATTCACACTTGTCTTTGCGAACTCGTAGGCCATACTCTTCCAGTCTTTGTAGGGTAGCCTCTAAATTCTTTAAGTGATCCTCTTCATTTCTTCCAGTGACCAGGATATCATCCAGATAGCATTGAACTCCTGACAAGCCACACAAGATCTGGTCCATAGCCCTCTGGAACAGGGCGGGAGCAGATGTTATTCCGAAGGGTAGGCGGCAGTATCGATAAAGCCCCTTATGAGTCACAATAGTCAACAGCTCTTGGGACTTTTCATCGACGTGCATCTGTAAATATGCTTGACTCAGATCAATCTTACTGAACTTTTGTCCCCCAGCCAGGCCTGCGAAGAGGTCATCGATGCGGGGAAGCGGGTATTGCTCTGCACACAACACTGGGTTGACAGTGACTTTAAAATCACCGCAAATCCGGAGAGAGCCATCTTTCTTCACTATTGGAACGATAGGAGTGGCCCATGAGCTATGGGTAACTGGTATTAGGACTCCATTGGTGACCAGGCGCTCCAGGTCTGCTTCAACTTTTGGCCTGATGGCACATGGCACAGTTCGGGCTTTCAGATATTTTGGTGGACTGTCAGGTTTAATGTTCAATGTCACAGTGATTCCCTTCATACTTCCCAAATCATCTCCAAAAACAGCAGCATGTTTCCTTAGTATAGGGGTTAGACTGGTTTCTTCTTTAGTCATCCGGTGCACTTCTGCCCAGTTCAGTTGAATCTTCCCAAGCCAAGACCTACCCATTAAGGCTAGGTAGTTACCTCTCACCACAAACAGTGGCAATTTAGCCACCTGTCCATTGAGCTCCACCTTAACATCAATAGTGCCCAGCATAGGCACAGCTTCTCCCGTATACGTCTTCAGAACAGTTTTTGTTGCCTTAAGCGGAAGATGCTGTAGCTTTTCTTTATACACAGTCTCGGAGATCAGAGAGACGGCTGCACCGGTGTCCAGTTCCATGCGTATACGTTTGCTATCCAATAACGGGGTTACCCAGTGTTCATGTGAGCCCACTGCCAAAGACAAAACATGCAGTGGCACTTTCTCTTGCGCTGAGGAGTCACCTTGATCATCCTGGGTCTGCTCTAGGGTATGCAAGGTTCCTCTTTTTGTCGGCCAGACCACAGGCCTCCTTTTCTTTTGTTTACAGGCACACTCAATGTGTCCCTTTTTGCCACAGTGTCGACACACCAGGTCCTTACACCAGCATTCTGATGCCTGGTGACCCGGCTTACCACAGCGGTAACATTCTTGACTCTGCACCGTTTTGTGGGTCAGTTCTTGTGACACTTTTTGCACCCTAGGGGATGCACCGATGTATTGCGCCTCCCTTGTAGCCAGTTCCATGGAGACAGCAATATCAACAGCCTTCTGTAAGGTAAGCTGAGCCTCTGTCAGTAGGCGCTTCCATATAGCTTCACTGTACAGGCCACACACTAACCTGTCACGCAGGGCATCATTTAACATCTCTTTAAATTCACAGTGTTCTGCTAGCTTTTTTAAAATGGCTACAAATTGTACAACTGTTTCATCTTCCTTTTGGTCTCTTTTGTGGAACCTATATCTTTCAGCAATTACCAGTGGTTTTGGGGAGAAATGGGACCCCAGGATTTCCACAATGTCACTGTAAGATTTAGTCTCAGGCTTAACAGGGTGTAGTAAGCTGCGTAGCAGGGAGTAGGTTTTAGCCCCTACAACACTTAAGAATATTGGCACCTTCTTTGTTTCTGTAATGTCATTTGCAATACCAAAAAGCTCAAAACGCTCAGTATATACATGCCACTGCTCTATATTCTCATCAAAAGGTTCCAGTGGCCTGGTCAGAGTAGCCATGATTTTAGTTTCACTTTCACAGTCAGTGCAAACAAGCAGTATTTTTATTTGTTTGTTTTGTACCTTGACTTCTACTTCCTTCTGTTACTGGAGCAGCACCAGGATCCCATCCATCGTCGCCACTTGTTATATCCTTGGGGGCAGCCGGTTTAGGAAGAAATCACTTGAGGCCAGACAGCAGACAGCTAACAAAACCACTATTTTATTTACAGACACAGAGAGCTCACTCAGCCGGCTGAAGCTGGCTGAGCTAACCCATAATAATCTAACTCAGTTGCCATAGCAACAAAAACCATGACAACCAAATACACAACACCTCTTCTCACTGTCCCGCCACTTCTTCAATTCTTGTTTTTTCGGCCACGGAGTGCATCATGATCTCACACAGAAAGTCCTCTTTAGTTCTTCGTAGCCACTTTCTAATTCTGCACAGCCGTTCAGCCGGTGATAACAGAGGGAGGCTGGGATCCCAAGGTCATATCTGTGAACCCAAAATGCAACATTTTACAGAAGCAGTATTGTTTGCAACACACAGTCCACTGATTCAGTGATTTAAAACACAGCCACTATTCACACACCTGTCACTAACTGGCTGACCCCAGGCAAGCACACATGAGCCACAAGGCCCCCAAAATGGTGGGTAGCTGCAGGGTCAGGGGAAATCAGCGTTCCCAGACCTACTGTAGACTGGGCACAGTCTACAGAGGGGGCCTTATAATCATTACTGTCCCCACTTTTTCCACAGGCTGTGTTCTTTATGGAAGATATCTCGCTGCTGAGGGTGAGCAGGGAATCAAGGGAGGGTCTTCTCCAAGACTGCAGCTTCCACCCAGGCCCTTATGTGGCTCTCCTGTGTTCAGCAATATTTCCCACCGCCAGTGACAGCAGAGTGGCTTGGGAAACTTACTGTTAATGGGGTAAGAAACAAAGCAGCTTTGCCAAAGAACCTGCGGCAGCGGATTGCCCAGTATCTCCATGAGAGTTTCCTGGAGATCTCTGAGGCAGATTCCCATGAAGTGAGTGAATCAATCAACACCCCGTTCCACTGCTCAGACTAGGCATGTGGTGGTATGTGCATCATACAGACACAAGCCTCCTTTCTGCAACGCTCCTGCCCCAACAACTCGCTTCAGTGATTCTCAAAATCAAAGCCACTTACCAGGGACCTCCTCTCCTGTTTGCGCTTCACCAAGCTCCCACAGCTGTGACTGGTTAGCCTCCTCCAGGGTAGAGAAGAACTCCTGGCTGCATGCATCTCTGACCTCCGAGTCGTCCTGTGCCTCTGGGTCCCCCTCCACATCCTCGTCCAAGATTTCCTCCTCCTGGCTCTGTCCACTCTCGACTGGCACGCAAGCCACCAAAGTATCCACAGTGGTCTTCACAGTGGAGGTAGGGTTGCCAAGAAGTATTGTGTACAGCTCTTTGTAGAACCAGCAGCTCATGGGCGCAGTACCGGAGCGGCAGTTTGCCTCCCGCACCTTGTGGTAGGCGTTCTGCAGCTCCTTCACTTTGACCCTGCAGTTCAATGCAGGGGCAGCTCCAGGCCCCAGCACGCCAAGCGCGTGCTTTGCGGAGGGTCCGCTAGTCCCGCGGCTCCGGTGGACCTCCCGCAGGCGTGCCTGCGGAGGGTCCGCTGGTCCCGCGGCTCCACCGAAGCCGCGGAACCAGCGGACCCTCCGCAGGCACACCTGCGGGAGGTCCACCGAAGCCGCGGGACCAGTGGACCCTCCGCAGGCACACCTGCGGGAGGTCCACCGGAGCCGCGGGACCAGCGAGCGGCAGAGCGCCCCCCGCAGCATGACGCCGTGTTGGGGCGGCGAAATGTCTAGAGCCACCCCTGGTTCAATGTGTCCTGGTCATGGCCCCTTTCTGTTATGCATCGTGAAATATGCCCATAGATATCATAATTCCTACAGCTGGAGTGCAGCTGGGACTGGACAGCCCTCTCTCCCCAAATGCTGATGAGGTCCAGCAGCTCGGCATTGCTCCAAGTGGGGGATCGCCTGGTGCGTGGAGCAGGCATGGTCACCTGGAAAGATGCGTTGAGACTACTGCACGCATCACCGAACAAACTGGAAAGACACTTTCAACATTCCCAAGGAATTTAAGGAGGGAGACTCATGGTTGGTCACCTGAGGGCAGGGCAGCAGAGTTCAAACTGA
This sequence comes from Mauremys mutica, assembly GCF_020497125.1. Taxonomy (NCBI): domain Eukaryota; kingdom Metazoa; phylum Chordata; order Testudines; family Geoemydidae; genus Mauremys; species Mauremys mutica. Next base: position 209,612,491 of record NC_059073.1, read on the forward strand.
TGACCAGAGAGGCAAAAACAGGCATTGTGGGACACCTCCCGGAGGTCAATCGCAGCGCTGTAATCAGTCAGTGTCTACACTGGCACCGTGGTGCTGTAGCACCGGCGCAGAAAGCTGTACGCCTCTCGTCAGGGTGGTGTTTTTACAGCGCTGCAACTGCGCAGTTTCTGTGCACTAAGTGGCTTGGCAGTGTGTACACCTCGGGTGTTACACCACAGAAAGCAGCATTACTGTGCAGAAACTTGCCAGTGTAAACAAGGCTTAAGTTATAAGTGTAGACTCGGCCTACATGTGAACATTGATTGTAAACCATTTTCCTCATGCTTTTGTTTTATTTTAATTTAATATTCATGTATCTTAAGACTCATCTCTGTTTCCTACTCTCCCCCCCACATTTTTTTAATGTTAGGAAAATAGAAATTCTTAAACTGAGAAACTGCAAAATTCTCTCTCATCTTCCAAATGACATTCATTCCATTTTCTCTGTACCATTGTGATTCCAAAAAGAACTAGAGCAGTTCTGGTAAATACAGAAGTTAAGGACTTTTTCACAGCTGCTCCTTTTTTGTTGTTTAAATTTTCACCTCAAGCAGTGCACTGGCATTTGCATTTAGCATCCAGCTCTGGCAATTAACCTGAATGAAGATATCTTCCCTCTGGTAGCAGTCAGAAAAGGCAGGAATCACTTCATGTCAAAGGAACTAAACATTTGGAGAACAGCTTTTAATCAAGATTGATGTCTGTAATGAGAAAAGAGCTTAAAAACCAGCAAAGCAATAATGCACATATTAGCTTTTTGATTGAACATGCTGATAACCTCAGAAAAAAACAATTACACCAGTCAACCTGTAACAAACATAATGGGTCTGCCACGGTCACAAGGGGGTTGATTCAATCAGTCCCAAACCTTCATGCAAGCAGATACCAAACATTCACTCATCCCCAACTCCCTCATTGCTCTTTTATCCTGACACATTTCAATAAGGGCTAAATCTCAGAGCCGTTACTACAATTTTGCCCATTCACTTTTTTATTTTAAGCCTAATTGACTTCTTCAAACAATATATTATCAGGCTAATGATTTGTACTTGGGAATCTGGAGAGTCAACTACTGTGTTCTTTTTTTAAATGTATAAATGTAGTCCAATAATCCTACTGGGAAGGTTTTTAATAAGACATGACATTTCAGATGAAATTAAAGCAATGCAGAGGGTGTCTACTAGGAAAGTGTAGTATTCTTGGGGCTGAAGGTAGGAGATATTGAATGCCTGCTGCTGATTTCTTTCTGCAATATTCTATTTTATAGTAGGTTTTTAATATGGGTCAGGGAACGTTAATAGGGTTGACTGGATATGGTACTCTAGAACCTTTTAAAAAGTTAGGTCTGAGAGAAAACTTGCTTTACCTAAATATGAACTTATTCTCAAAGAGTGGGTTCAAGAACTACATTCCCATCACAAGCTTTCCCAGGTCCTAGCTCCTGTTATGCAGTGGAACACGAGATGCTTCCTAGGTGGTAACTTGGTGAAATGTACTAAGAATTGTGTTTGAGCAGTATCTTTTAGTGCCTAGCCCAGAAAGGATAAAAGGACCTGTTATTACTAGCAGATAAAGGAGTCCTCCTTTATTACTTAGCTCCAGTGATAAAGATATGGTGTTCCTTTACATTGCAGCAGTATCTACAGGCCTGAAATAGGTCAAGCTCCATTGTACAAACACGTAGAGCAATGATGTCCAGTTTTTGCAGTCTGAGGACCAAAAACCAAGGACTAAAAAGATAAAGATGGCATATTCTCTGCCTTATTCTGCTCCCTTTGCATCAATCCTGGAGATTTCCCCAGTATGGGTAAGTTGAAGAGGATGAGACCCCAGGAAGCATAGAATTGGCACAGCCAGCTCCTATACAGTCCTTCCCAACAGCTCCTGGTGCAAGGCTGTGTTGGGATAGAGAAGGGTGTTTTCGGGTGGGGTGGAGGAGTTGCTGGAACATACTGGAAATAACTCGCCTGAGACATCCTAGGATTACATTAGCCTTTTGTCATGGTCACCTCACATTGGTGGCTCATAATCATCCTGTGATCAACTAATACACCCAGGTCTTTCTCTTCCTCTGTTGCTTCCAACTGATATGTCCTCAATCTATAGCAAAAATTCTTCTTGTTAGTCCATAAGTGCATGACTTTGGACTCTGCCCTATTAATTTCATCCAATTTCTATTACTCCAGTTTTCAAGGTCATCCAGATCTTGTATGATATTCCAATCCCCCTCCATATTGGCAATACCTCCCAATTTTGTGTCATCCACAAATTTTATTAACACACTGTCACTTTTTGGGCCAAGGTCATTAATAAAAATGTTAAATAAGATTGGTCCCAAGACTGATCCCTGAGGAACTCCACTAGTAACTTCCCTCCAGTTTGACAGTTCACCTTTCAGTATGACCCATTGTAGTCTCCCCTTTAACCAGTTCCTTATCCACCTTTCAGTTCTCATATTAATCCCCATCATCTCCAATTTCACTAATTATTTCCCATGTGGAACTGTATCAAATGCCTCACTGAAATCCAGGTAGATTAGAGCTACCGCATTTCCTTTGTCTAAAAAAAATCAGTTATTGTCTCAAAGAAAGAGATCAGGTTGGTCTGATATGATCTACCTTTTGTAAAGCTATGTCATATTTTATCCCAATTACCACTTACATCTACATCCTTAACTACTTCTCTTTCAAAATTTGTTCCAAGACTTTGCATACAGTTGAAGTCAGACTAGCAGGCCTGTAGTTTCCCAAACCACTGAATTTGACTCAGCAGCTGCACAGGATCCTTCCCCCTTCTGAGACTGCTACGAGGCCCATCTGTTGGATCAGTCTGATTAAGTCAAGTCAAACTCCTCATAAGGCATCTGAAACATAAAATCCTTCTTACAAGCAGACATTCTGATGAGTTAAATGTGCATAACAAGCTATAGTGCTGACAGACTTGTGATCTGGCTCAGAAAATGACTGATTGGTTGCTGAATGATGAGTGGCTACCAGGAATGCTCAAACTGACAGGTTATTTTCTTGACGCTCTAATGGCTCCTCGGCTCCACACCTTGCACAGGACCCAGAAGAAAACACTGTATGTGGAATTACAGTTAGGAAGTTTAGGGATGCAAAAAGAACAAAAGATCAACTCCCAGGAAAGATCAACTCCGATTAAGTACAGGCACAGGCAGCAGGTGGCTAAGTCTAGAGAGGGATCAGCCCCCAGTAATCTGAGCCACACTATGACCCACAATGCTAGGGCCATCTTGGAGCTCGGCCACCCGGCTGCCCAGCCACAGGATGAGCCCTGGGAGACCCTGGAGCCCAGCAGTGCAATGGTAAGTCCACAGGGTGCTGCAGGCAGAGTCCATCCCGAGCACAGCCACAATTCCAGCAGTGATGTGCTCTACCTTGATTAGCAAGCAACCTGTCCATTTGAATACAGTATAGAAAAAAATATCCTGGTTTGGTTTCGCCAGTTCATCTCACAAATTTCTAAATTGCCACCAAACAACTGAAGATTATCACAGCAGGAAGTGTCATAACAGATCAGGGATCTGGACAGATATAGAAAATGCGGAGGGTCTAGCATTTTGAAGGTGAAGCTGTCATGATTTAACAGTAGACACGTCTGCTGAAAACACTCCATCACTGCCTAATGAACTGGTCAGTGTCTGAAATACAGCACAATGTGTTAGCTCCTCGGTCAGCTAATTCATCCTCCCTCTTTGCCCCTAGTAGTGCCTGGGCACACATGCCACTCTGTCAGCACTGTGGGGTGGATTGCTTAGTTCACTGATTCCACATCCTCTCACCACTACAGCAGGTTCTATGAGAAGCTTGCCTTCAGAGTTGTCCCTATTTCTCCTCCTCTGCTTTCAAGACTCCATTCTACTTTCTTTGTGGGCCCACCCACGATTATCTCTATCCCCATTGCCCGCTTCATTTTGTCCTAAGTCGTTCTTCCTATTACACAGGCTCCTAGGCCTTCTTTTCCACTACTAGATACCTTCTCCAAGGCATTACTGTTTCTTGTTTTCACTGCTTAACCACCTCAAAGGCTCAACTTTTTTTTTTTAAAGCATAGTTAACTGGTCCATTGTTGCACCTCTTATACACATATAAACAGGTTTGGAACAGGATATCAAGTCACAGCAAGAGGACTGAAAGAATTTATCAGCCTTATTATCATTAATACTTAGCACTTCAACAGCAGCTTTACTTCCCCCCACCCCCCAAAGCTTGGTACAAACTTCACTGAAATAGAGAACAAAATGGCAGAGGTACAACTATAAAGATGACATTGGGCTGCATTGAGCTTTCAATATTTATTGAATGAAGAGGTAAATATTAACAGAGATTAAGATTAAAGAGAGTTGAACAGGTCAATATTTACCATGAAGGAAAATAAAGCTTGATATTTATTAAAGGACTAAATCATCAGCATAGTGGGGGAAAGGGAAGAGATGCACTGCCCTGCTGGTAAAGTCAGGAGGCACCGGGACATCGTAAGGTATAATGCTTCTTGCACACAGGGCAAGATCAGGGGAGATAGCTGATAAGTAGTGGCTTATGAGCCAACTTTAAGATAATGTACGTGCTTCTTACTCTCTCCCTGTAACACTTCAATTGCCTCCTACCAGTTTTTTCCGGTGTACAGTGGAATTCAGATATCCATCCTCCAAGGCCTATTCAGTGTCTGTAGCCTCCTGCATGGATATGCAGAGGGAATAATGGAGGAAGGCTCTTCAAAGGTCCTGATCAGGATCAGAACCCACAGTCCAGATGCAGTACAGAATGGAAGATGTTCGCTGCCACAACAAGCTATATTTTCCATGCATCTACATATAATGCCCCCTCTCCACCCGGTTACTTTCTTTAATGCCAGTCTGCTTACAGGTTTTGATGGACAGGTCTGGGTTCTTCTGGATCCCACCACCCACTCAGCAGGGTGTATCTTTATTTTTCCTATGAATTTATTTGGCGGTGCCTCCACCCGCCTTGCTCCTTCCTGCCAGGGCAGCTTGAGAGGAAAATTCTAACCACTGGGTAATCCCCACTTACTTGCCAGATAGTTGGAGACTTCCAAGAAATAACACGAACACATACAATATATTCAACACAATAATTATATTAAACAGGAGACAAATATAACATAACAGGGTAAAACACTATTTTTAGGATCACCAGTGCCCACGCTGATAATACCTGTGACTTTCCCCAGTCACGTGACTTGATGTAGCAAATGTAAGATTAGTGTCCGATTGGTACATGTACTTTGTTGGGGCCCTTGATGACCTATGACCACAAAATTCTCTGCAGTGGTTTAGCAGTGTGGCTGACTGGGTTCAGTACAGCCTAAAGGACTCACAAGTGGGAGAGGGTGGAAAATCCCTCCACAGGTTTAATATGCAGCAGGTTATAAAATCCCCAAACCCTTACTCCCTGGCTTGAGGACACAGTTCAGGAAGTAGGGGGTCCCTAGAACAAATTCCCTGACTGACTAACTAAAAGATGGTGCACTCACAAACTCCATGAATGATCCTCAGGTTCAGAGATGACTCTGGACTCCTCAGTCACTGCAGAGGGGCTGATCTCTGCTGGCCAGGATCCTCTTCAGGCAGGAATCAGGCTGCTTCTGTCCCAGGATTTCCCCTCACCACAAAGATGTGCAGGGCTCAAGGTGCAGATTACACAACTGTACTAAAATCCAAACTGTGGTCTCCTAGCCCAGCCTCCAGACACACCCACAGCAGGCAGCAGCTCTGGACTAGCAGGCAGAGCAGAGCTGACCATGTGGTGACTGGTCTCACCTAGGGAGCTGGAGGGCTAACTCAGCCTGGCTGGGAAAGTTTCCCAGCAAAACTCTACAAACTGGGAATCATCAGTGGAAAAGGAAAAGCCCAGCTGAGGGATCGTGCTTTCAGGTCCCTAGAGGCCAGTTCTCAGGGGGAACCCTGTATGCAGGCCTGGGAATCACCAGCTCCCCACACAACCAGTCCTGCCCTTGCCCTGGCTGGCTCAAAAAATGGCTTCTCCCCTTTCCTGAGCTCCCTGGGAAGGGCATCTCACTCCCTATTGGTTGCTGGGCGGACTCTGAGTTTGCCTTGGCTCCCCCTCCCTACCAGGGACAGTGTGCCCCTCCCGAGCTGCCAGCAGACAGAGCCCCAGGAATGTAGGTAATCTCCTTGGGGTTTACATACATTTTAGACACAAATGCTAGACTTGTGTAAACAAATTTGTTATTTATGCATGCACCTGGCAAATTTGGAGCTGACCAGGTGGTAGTGCCAGTACAATGTTTTTTCCTCACATCAGAGCTCTATGGATGTTACTTACGCATGCAACAGTACATACCTGCCTGGGAAAATTATTTGTACATTCAAAAGATCAGGTCAGGCTTCATTGTGGTGGGCACTATCCAGACATACAGAAAGACATGGTGGAAATTTCAATCAATAAAAATGTGAGTACTTGGTGGTCATTGTGCTGACTGTATCTAACAAAAAGAACAACTTATAGTGCAATAATTGCACTTTATTGAATAGATATTTGGGTATGTTCATATACTATACATAGAGCTATGCAAAAACAAATGTTTTGGTTTGCTAGCTCAAGTGAAAAACTGGGGGAGGGAGCGAGGAAATCATTTCATATCAACCTGAAATGCCAAAATGAATTTTAGGGAGACAAAGTGGGTGAGGTAATATCTTTTATTGGACCAACTTGTCAAAAGCTTGTCTCTCTCACCAACACAAGTTGGTCCAATAAAAGATATTACCTCACCCACCGTGTATCTCTAATATCCTGGGACCAACACAGCAATACCACTGCATACAAAACTGAATGTTGTTTGCTTACTTATTTGTTTTCTCAGAGAACAAAGAACTGAAAAAAATTCATTTCAGATCAAACAAAAAACTTTCAATTTCATTTCAATCTGGGGCATTTTTAACTTCTTTTGTTAAAAGCAAAGGAAATTTTTGGAACCACAATTTACAGAAGACATTGTGCCACCCTATAGCCCTGTAGCCAGAGCACTCATCTAGGATGTAAGACACCCAGATTCAATCTCCACTCTGCCGCATTTGGGAAAGCGATTTGAAGGTGGGTCTCCCACAGTGCAGGCTGTGACGATGCGGTTCTGGCGGGACCCAACTGAGAGTGCCAATTCAGGACCAATTGCTCAAACAGGGCAGTCACAGCCCAAGGCTGTGTTTTTTCTACCTCTAAGGCAAACCAAACCAGCCAGACAAAAAGGACTTTGGTTTCACCCCACTGGCTAACCACAAGTCACACGAGCAATTTCCTTAGACACTCCAGTCTCTCAGTATCACCACCAGTGCCACTCGTCCTGGGGAGGAATGGTTATGAAAACCAACACCCCAATAAAAGAAAAAGGTTCTCTCGATTCCAAAGAATCAAGCCCCAGACCCAGGTCAATATACACATCAGATCTTACCCACAAATCACGCTGTTGCCAATCCTTTAGAATCTAAAATCTAAAGGTTTATTCATAAAGGGAAAAAGGTAGAGATGAGAGCTAGAATTGGTTAAATGGAATCAATTACATACAGTAATGGCAAAGTTCTTAGTTCAGGCTTGTAGCAGTGATGGAATAAACTGCAGGTTCAAATCAAGTCTCCGGAACATCCCCAGCTGGGATGGGTCATCAGTCCTTTGTGCAGAGCTTCAGTTCGTAGCAAAGTCCCTCCAGAGGTAAGAAGCAGGATTGAAGACAAGATGGAGATGAGGCATCAGCCTTATATAGGCTTTCCAGGTGTAAGAACCTCTTTGTCCTTACTGTGGAAAATTACAGCAAAATGGAGTCTGGAGTCACATGGGCCAGTCCCTGCATACTTTGCTGAGTCACAAGGCGTGTCTGCCTTCTCTCCATGGGTCAATTGTGTAGCTGATGGTCCTTAATGGGCCATCAAGCAGGCTAGGCAGAGCTAACACCAACTTGTCTGGGACATCACCCAGAAGCATAGCATAAGTTTGAAGTACAGACAGTATAGAGCCAATACTTATAACTTCAACTACAAAATGATACATACATACAGACAGCATAATCATAACCAGCAACCCATAACCTGGTCTTAGACACCTTATATGACCCCCTTTACCTAAGATTTGGTGCCACTACAGGACCTTGGTTGCAAACCATGTTCTATATGGTCCCAGTTTATATCAATAACGTCACACAGGCATATGGTCAAGCCACTCACAGGCTCTCCTGTTAAAGATGTTCCACTTTGTATAAATAATAAAATGTTCATTGGAGCAGGAAGTGGAATGCTTGTGTGCTCCAACTACCAGGCTAGAGAGTCATCATCTCTCTGGCCCACCTCCTTCTCCTGTTTCATAAATGGTGCCACAACCCCTTGTGAAGCTAGCCCAAAAAATAATTTTCACTGATACTATTTGGTGAATTTGTGTCAAACGTGCAAATAGTTTCAGCGGACACAAAACTACATTTTTCAGCCAATAAATTATTCATTCCAAAAATATTGCCCATGTCTAACTATACATCTTCTTGAGGGCTGGGTTCATTGTCTTTTCCTATAATCCCTCGGGAGAGATCAACAGAGATGGTGGACACACTGCCCTGTGTGGAAGTGATTAGCAAAATGTCAAGAAAGTTACCAATGTTATGTAATTCCTATCTCTGAAAAACAGGTAATATCGCTTCAAATATTTCCAGAGGGTGGATGAATTCTTTGCTGATCCAACATAATATTTCACACTAAGATAAATGAGACTTCATCTTTATATCAAATAGAGATGAGCAAGAGTGAGGGAAATTTTGGAGAGGTGGAGAGGGGCAGGCACAACACTTCACTCAGTACCTTCATAACTTTCTTTTACTCCTATTACCAGTTTGGGGGGTTCAAAGAAGCAGCTTCCAGCAGTATCCACAGGAAGCAGCATAAAGGCAAAGACTAATGGCCACTTTATGCCCGTGGGCATATGTGCCGACTCTGTGGGTACTCCGGGGCTGGAGCACCCAAGGAAAGAAACAGTGGGTGCTCCACACCCACCAGCCACCTGCTGATCAGCTGTTCAGTGGGCCCCACCAATCAGCTTTTGTCCCTCCCCTCCCCAGTGTTTCCTACCTGCCACCGATCAGCTGCTCGGCGGCAGGCAGGAGGTGCTGTGGGGGAGGGGGAGGACCGGGGGCAGGAAGAGGCAGAGCGAGGGCAGGGCACACTCGGGAAAGGGGGTGGGGTAGGGGTGGAGCCTCGAGGGAGGGGTGGAGCATCCCGGGGAAAGTCGGTGCCTGTGCAACACTCCCAGGAGCTTGATCGGCATCTTAGGGTGACCAATTGCAGGCCCTGAGGAGTCCATAGTGGGATGGCACCTGATAGGCTCTGTCTTAGGGATCATATGACCAGGGAGAGAGAGACAGAAGGGAAGGAAGCTGGTTGATGCCCTCCACTAATGCAACAAGCAACCATTCTGACTCTTCCAACCAGAGGTCATGAGGCCAATCCAGAGCCCCTACCCACCCTTCCTGACCCTCACTCCACAATGGAAAGTTCAAGGCCCCAAAAGCTGCCGCTCCCTGGGAACTGCAACTCTGAAGTCCACAAATTGGCTGAGCTACAGTTTTGAAAACTCAAAACCAGAGATGGTTAGGAGCAGAGTGCAGTACGGGAGGGTTATGATAAATGGTTTTGCTTTGGGCCCATATTTCATACAAGCCACACCCATGTAGATAGGATTCTGGGATGAGTTGGTGGGATACACAAGCAATAAATTAAAGGTTTCCTATTTTGAAAGAATGCAGAAATAACCACCACAATAAATAAAGATTTTGATTGGCTGGTTACATTTTCCTTATTAGTATCTCAATTGTGCTAGACATATCTAGCACAAAATCATACAAAATCTGGGACTACAGACCAGACCAGCCAATGACACCCTAACCACCTCCTCACCACACATACGCAATTACATCCAGAAATACAGCCTTCAAAAGCCTATTGCTCCAGGAATAGTGCTTGAGCACAAACATGGAAAAACCACCCACACATCTGTACAGCACTCTAATCTTGTTCCTGAAATTCCTTTTTCCTCTACCCCCAAGATACAAGTCTTTAGTGGATGACATCTGAAAACAAGCATTTAAAAATTCAGGTGTCAAAATAAATGCTTTAGCTACAGATGGACAGGTGTCCTGGTTCAGAACTACAGTAGCTGAGTTTTCACAAATGGGACCTGTGATATCTTCAGCACTTGTACTAGATACAGGGTGAGGTTATGGAAGCAGGGTCTGAATGAGTTCTCCCCTGACAGCTAGCTGGGAGAGGGAGAGACTTCGGGAGCAAACTGTATTTAACTGAACACACCTACTCTGCCAAGTTATCCAGCAGATAGAGGTGTGTTGCTCAAAGTGATCAACTTTGGCTGGTGTTGGGTTACAAATTACTTTAATATGGAATGAGGGGGTACTGAAATGCTGTTACCAATATTGTTGTCTTCACTGTATGACTAAAGGGGAACAGAACTGTGCTTAACCTGTCCCAAACAAGGGGGTCACCCTCAGCTGAAAGGACCTTGTTAAGCCAGGGGCTCAAATGCCAGAGCCTTGTGAAAGTGAGAGGGGTGGAGACAGGTGCCCCAGTCAGGAAGTGTGGACTCTCCCTAAGGTTCCCAGTCTTATTTAACCCATTCCTCCCCACTGTTCAATGATAGAGCTAAATACATAGGCACCAACTCCCCCTCTGCCCAGTGGGTGCTTGCCCACAGCCCCACCCCAGCCCAGTCTCTTCTCACCCCTGCACTGCCCTCACTTCACCCCCATTCTACCCCTTCCCCAAAGTCCCCACTCCAGCCCCATTCCCTTCTCCTAAGTCCCCATCCCTGCCCTGCCTCTTCTCCACCTCCTCCCCAGAGCACACCACATCCCCACTTCTCCCCCTCCCTCCTGGAAAGTCCTAAGTGCCGCCAAGCAGCTGTTAGGCAGCAGGGGTGCAGGAAGTGCTGGGAGGGAGGTGGAGGAGCAGGGACACAGCACGCTTGGGGAGGGGAGAAGGAGTCAAGGAGGGAAGGAGTTTGGCTGCCGGTGGGTGCAGAGCACCCACTAATTTTTCCCCATGGGCGCTCCCTGGAGCACCCACAGAGTTGGTGCCTATGGCTAAATGGGCTCCATTAGGTGCCTTTGTTATTTTAAGTGCTTAAATGAGAGCTGAAATCACTTGTGGTGGGACGGGGTTTCTGCCCAGCCTCCTAAAAACTGAAAATCACTAAGAGCTGACAATCACTAAGAAACTGGCCTGCAGAGGTCACAGCGGAGAAGCAGGTGGCAGCAGAAGGTAACTGACAGTCAACCAGCAGGAGCAGCTGGCAAGAGTGGCAAGCAGGCAGCCAGCGGAAGTGGCAAGCAGGCAGCAGGAGGGAGTGGAACAAGTGGCTGACAGGGTGGCCAGCAGAGAGGAAACACAGCTGGCGGGGCGGCTAGCAGAGAGGAACTGCGGCTGGTGTGTCAGCCAGCCAGAGCAAGCGCTCAGGTCACAGAGCTAGCAAGGTGCCTTCTACCGTGGGTGGGAAGTGAAGTCACACAGATGCACCTCTGACCCCTGGGTCCTCACTGACCAAGGACAACCACTGTGAATGAGGTATGGTGAGGGAGCAGAGAGGGACACAGAAAAGGAACTTTTGGTTGTAGAACTCAAGAATATGAGGCGGAAGGCACTGCCCCATGCACTCTGGGGTGGGTGTCCTGCTCACAGTTTTATGATTATGAATCTCGCTTTTGGCATTTTCCCTAATTAATGTCAGGTGACTTCCCTTATTTCATTAAAAGTTTCTTTTCTACACTCAGACTCTGTGCTTACGAGTGGGGAAGTATTGCCCCTTAATGGCACACAGGCACGGTGTGTAATGTTCTGTGTTGTATTGTTGAAGAGGAACCCCTAGATATCGAACCTGGCCCTGGTTGCTGCCGGCTCCACCTGGCAGAAGGGTTACAGTTAAGTAAAGGGAAAATAACTGTTACTATGTACCCAAGATACCTATCATTCTGATGATTAGCTAGCCACTTTGTATCCACTTGTAATGTTTCTTTTAACCTGTATTCAACCATAATACAAGTGTCACATTGAATCAAGTTACATCAGGTTACACTGTATTATATTATTTGACATGCTGTAATCCAAGGGTGCCCAACCTATGGCCTGCAGGTCATACACGGCCCACCTGAGCATTTCATAAGGCCCGCGGGAAGCCAAACTTCAACAAACTGGTTGCTGAGAAATTTCTCACTAACTCAGAAAGTGTACACTTTATTTGTGATTAGGGAGAGGGTTATGCATTCTTTACTGTTTCCTCCCCCCTCCCTGTTTTTATTCATTCTAATACACATTTTATGGACTGGTTTCTTTATTTGTTTTTAACTAGACAATACTGTATATAGAAACAATCTATCTCAATACATATGTAACAAGCTGAACTTAAAATATAAATCAAAACAGGTGACTTTAAATCTTATTAAAATACGTAGAATCTCTTTGGCCTTACACAAAGTTGTGCTTAGGTTTATGTGGCCCTCCTGAGTAATAAAATTGGACGCTACTACTATAATCGAATGTAACTCAACACATCACTTTCCATGACAGGTTTAAGGAAATTTTATTTATTTATTTTTGTTAATAGACAATCCCCATAATAATAGGAAATCTCTGCTCCAGTTTGCCAAGCTTATGATTGTCTTCTACAAGTTGTACAAAACATCTTGCTGTAGCAGGATAGAGATTTCATGAGAAAATGTCCTAACTGACAGATCAGACTACCAGGATATCTTCCATACTTGTTGAGCTGGGTAAATACTTCTTTAAAAAGGTATTCAAAAACATGTATTCATATTGTTAAATCAATTTGCTTTGACTGTGCTGACATCTCTTTCCTTTGTTTTCTACCACTGTTTTTAACAGACGAACATACAGAAAGGAATATTCACTAAAACTGCAAATATTGGGCCAGATCTTCAACTGGTGTAAATCCTCATAGCTCTACTGAAGTAAATGGAGCTGTACCAATTGTATCTAACCTATTTACCTTCCTGATAATGGCCAGCACCTCCACCTTCCCAATATTTTTTGCTAACCTGTCTATTTTACACTTAGTGGTTGCAGACCCCAGACTATACTCGATAAAATAACAGTCTTAACTCATGCTCCCTTTCCCCGTCTACACAGGACCAGTTTGGCAGCCTTCTTGCAGCTCGGGCAACACATGACAGCCAACTTCCACCTTCCCTATTCTCAGGTCAGCCAGCCAAACAGCAAGGGCTGAGTTGCTCCCAGTGCCTTTCCTCTTCCTCTGTGCACTCGGTCTGGGTTCTGAATATTGAAAAGGCATCTAACGGTTAACCATCAGCAATCAACTGTGTACCACCTGCTCATTTATTTGCCTCAAATCTCCTGGTCATTCTCCAAAAATCGAGAGAGATGCATCCATAACCAAACTGGACAGAAAGTTGGGTATCATATAGCTACAAAATATAGTATCAGAATTAATATATTCAGCAGGGCAGATTTATGATTCATAGAACATGTGGTAATACCCTCCGTATACAACTGCCCGTTCCTTGGAATCCTTGCCTGAATCTTTAAGTGAAACATGGGTGAGGATAAGACATGGCGGCACTGCAGTTGGCATTAGAACTTGAACTTTACATAAGAACTGAGATCTCTCAGCTGAGTATATAGTGGTCTAAAATAGAATACAGCCTTATTTGAGAACTGAGTTTAATTCAGTTAAGTAATTATTTCATCTGTGGTCTAGGGTTTTAATTCTGCTTGATTTAGAGCCTTATAAAACAAAGTCATTACTGATGCCTTGTGGGTGAACTCTTACATTCACTTCATGAATGGCAGCTATAAATCCATCAGTATCTAATTGTTACAGTCTACATGCCAGCACCTTTCCTGCCCTGCCTTCTTCTCCTGTCAGGTTTCCTTTTTTGTTCTAAGTCAAAGATTTACTTTTTCCAATAATTAAATTAAATTAGATAAATTAGAGCTTAACTGAAACTAATTTGCATGATATCTTAATTCATTTGTGTAAGGCTTCTAAAAATCTCCAGGCTATTTCTCTAGGCAGTGAGGTAGCTAATTATCTACCTCTCCAAGCAGCCTGCAAAATATCACAGATCACATGTTTAGAAGAGAAAACAATTTTATTCCATTGCAAAAAAAGGCTATTACATTCCTAATGTATCATGAAAATTCCATGTTTCCAGAGAGTGGGATTAAATCATTCATCATCTAGGCAATACGTTTGATCATATAATAATAGTCAGATATGATCACTCTGCCCCGAATATCACCATTTAGGAAATCCAATCCTGTACTTTTGGGATATGCAAATCCAATTGTTATTTTAACTTTAGCGTTCTGAGAGTGAACTGTAATCTCTATTATCTGGGTCACCTTTGGTCTCACCCCCTTCAGGACAACCCACAGAGTCATAGAGCCTAAGGCCAGACAGTTCCATCAGATCATCTAATCTTGACCTCCTCTATATCACAGCCCACCAACACTCCTCAGCACCAGCACACCAAACCCAACAACAGAAACCAGACCAAAGCACCCCACTACAGGACACTAGACTATTATGTGCCACAGGCACAGAATAGGAGGGACCAAGGTGCACCAGTGCAATGGCAGGGAAATGATTAAGTGAGATAAACCCAGATAATCCTGGCAACTGACCTGCACCCACATGTTGCAGAGGAAGGTGAAAAAAAAGTCAACATCCCTGCCAATCTGGCCTGGGGGAAAATTCCTTCTGGACCCCATGTATGAAAAGCATGGGAACAAGAACCAGAAAGCCAAGTGCCTGAGAGAGAACGAACGAGAGAGCGCTCAGTGCAACCTCTGAGCCTGGCTGGGCCATCCCTGATGCTTCAAAAGAAGGAGATTTAAAAAACAAAACAAAAACAGAATACTCTGGAGGGGGAATCCCTTCCTGAACCCTGCAAGTGGCTGGCTCGAACGCTGAAGCATGAGCTTTTAGGAACATAAGACAAACCAGTAGTGAGCCCCTACCATTCCAACCAGCCCTGTCACACAATCACACTAAGGGTATGTCTACACTACAAGAGTAGTTCGATTCAACTTAAGTCGAATTTGTGGAATCGACCTTACGAAGTCGAATTTGTGTATCCACACTAAGGACACTAATTCGACTTTGTGAGTCCACACTAAAGGGGCAAGCATCGACTTTGGAAGCGGTGCACTGTGGGCAGCTATCCCACAGTTCCCGCAGTCCCCGCTGCCCATTGGAATGCTGGGTAGAGCCCCCAATGCCTGCTGGGGGAAAAAATGTGTCAAGGATGGTTTTGGGTAACTGTCATCATTGAACCGTCACTCCCGCCCTCCCTGCCTGAAAGCGCCTGCGGGCAATCTGTTCGCGCACTTTTCTGGTCAGTGACAGCGCGGACGCCACAGCACTGAGAGCATGGAGCCCGCTGCGATCATAGCTGCACTTATGGCCGTTGTCAACTCCTCGCACCTTATCGTCCACCTCTTCCACAGTCAGCTGCTGAGAAATCTGGCGAGGAGGCTCCGGCTGCGCGGTGAGGACATGAAGTGTCAGAGTGGCACAGACCTCTCAGAAAGCACGGGACCCCGCGCCGTGGACAACATGGTGGCAATGGGTCATGTTCATGCTGTGGAATGGCGATTCTGGGCCCGGGAAACAAGCACGGACTGGTGGGACCGCATAGTGCTGCAGGTCTGGGATGAATCACAGTGGCTGCGAAACTTTTGCATGCGTAAGGGCACTTTCCTTGAACTCTGTGACTTGCTGGCCCCTGCCCTGAAGCGCAAGGACACCCGGATGCGAGCAGCCCTGAGTGTGCAGAAGCGAGTGGCCATAGCCCTCTGGAAACTTGCAACGCCAGACAGCTACCGGTCAGTAGCGAACCACTTTGGCGTGGGCAAATCTACCGTGGGGGTTGCTGTGATGCAAGTAGCCCACGCAATCGTTGAGCTACTGCTCTCAAAGGTAGTGACCCTGGGAAACGTCCAGGTCGTCATAGATGGCTTCGCCGCGATGGGATTCCCAAACTGCGGTGGGGCTATAGATGGAACTCACATCCCTATCCTGGGACCGGCCCACCAGGCCAGCCAGTATATTAACAGAAAGGGCTACTTTTCAATGGTGCTGCAAGCACTGGTGGACCATAGGGGACGCTTTACCAACATCAACGTCGGGTGGCCGGGCAAGGTTCATGATGCGCGTGTTTTTAGGAACTCTGGTCTGTTTAGACGTCTGCAGGAAGGTAGTTTCTTCCCGGACCACAAAATAAGTGTTGGGGATGAGGAGATGCCTACAGTGATCCTCGGGGACCCAGCCTACCCGCTAATGCCCTGGCTTATGAAGCCCTATACAGGCGTCTTGGACAGTGGCAAGGAACTCTTCAACTACCGGCTGAGCAAGTGCAGAATGGTGGTGGAGTGTGCTTTCGGACGTCTCAAGGGGAGATGGAGGAGCTTACTGACTCGCTCGGATCTCAGCGAAACCAATATCCCCATTGTTATTGCAGCTTGCTGTGTGCTCCACAATCTCTGTGAGAGCAAGGGGGAGACCTTTATGGCGGGATGGGAGGTTGAGGCAAATCGCCTGGCTGCTGATTACACTCAGCCAGACACCCATGCGATTAGAAGAGCCCAACGGGAAGCGCTGTGCATCCGGGAGGCTTTGAAAGCTAGGTTCCTCAGCGAGCAGCGTGACCTGTGACTATTCAGTTTCTTTACAGAGAAGCTGAACCTGCCTCTGTTTCTTTACCCAGTTACTGTTGACTATCCTCTGCAATTACATACCCCGTTCACCCCGTTTCCCCCCTTCCAACACACGTGTAAAAATAAAATACATATTCCATTGTTACTTAACAAAGGTTTCTTTATTAATGACTTTGTGTTAAAGGGTTGAAACTGGGACGCAGACTGTGCTGGGTAGGGTGTGTAGTGATGTAGAGACCGCCTCTAAACTTGAGGAATGACAGGCTCCTGCTCCTACAGCGGTCCGCAGTGCTGGACTGGTTGTTTCAACGGAGCCTGCCATCCCTCCTTTTTGGGACTCTGTGTGCGGGGGCTATTTGACCTTGTTGCGGGGGAGGACGGTTGCAGATTCCCCTGCTGCGTGGCTCTGTAGTCCAGGACAAGGACCGCTGCATAAGATCTGTAACTGCCCTCCCCCGCTACAAAGTCACGTACCCCCCCACCCACACAGAACATGGAAACCACCTCCCATACCGACCAGGGTGCCTACTGACTGCATTGTGTGTGTGACCTGCTGCTGATCCTGCCCCCGTGTCTGTACCCTGGTAAAGGTGACTGTCCTATGCAATTACCAACCCCCTTCCCAACCGCCCCCCCCCCTTCAAACACAGTCTTCTGTACAAAAACATGACGGAAACAGTAATTAACAGCAAAGTACTTTTATTAATCAACTAGACAGTTAGGGGATGAAACTGGGATTGGGGCTTGGGTGAGTCAGGAAGGGAAGGACTTCTCAAAATTTAGGGAATGAGAGCTTTTGGGTAATTGAGCACTCTGCTCGGGTGCGGTGACAGTTTTCACGGCCCCTGGCGCCCCTCCTTCTTGTTATTTTGGGTGAGGGGGGTATGGGACTTTGTGGCGGGGGAGGGCGGTTGCAGATACACTGCAGGGGGGCTCTGTCCTCCTGCCTGCGGTCCTGCAGAAAATCCACAAGGCACCGGAGCGTGTCTGTTTGCTCCCTCATTAGTCCGAGCAGTGTTTGAGTCACCTGCTTGTCTTCCTCATGCCACCTCTCCTCCCGTTCGCTGTGTGAGCGCTGGTACTGGGAGAGGTTCTCCCTCCACTGGCTCTGCTGGGCCGCCTCGGCTCGGGAGCAGCCCATAAGTTCAGCGAACATCTCATCCCGTGTCTTTTTCTTTTGCCGCCTAATCTGCGCCAGCCTCTGTGAGGGGGATGCTGGGGCAGGTCGGGAGACAGTCGAAGATGTGTGATGGGAAAAAGGGAGTGAATTCCTTGCAAAGATGCATTTTTGCGAACAATGAACACAGTGTAGTCTGTCTCTGTGAACAAGACCATGCACAGCACCTATCTCATGCGTGCTCAGGACAAGTTAGAATTTTCGGCCTTTGCTTTCATTGCCTGGGGTCTTGCACTGGAGATCAGACAAGCGGGGCAGGACAGCAGAATCCATGTAGCAGCCAGGCATGGTAAGCCGTAGACTTTAGGCTGCTTAAAACTTAATGTATAGCAGTGCCCTCCTGCTGCAGGCAATCCGGAAAGCATAAACTCTGCCCCTGTTCCACCCCCTCGTGGCTGTCCCCAGGAAAGATCCCTGTATGCTGCCCCTCTGCAGCCTCCACCACGTGGCTGTAAACCAGTGCTTATTGTTATGCAAAGGAAAAGTGAAGCATTCCCAATACTTACATTACACTAATTCACCTAATTAGATGCAGAAGTCGCCGAGCGAGATCACCCTGAGGAGGGTCACTGAGAGAGATAGAGCGCGCATGCTGCGTGAAAGCCAGCACAAACCAGGGGCCTATGCTGCCATGCTCGTGGAGGCAATGCTCCCAGAGTACCTGATGATAGCCTGGCGCGGAAGAGTGTGCTACCACAGAGCACCCAATAAGGCAGCTCTCCCCAGGAACCTCATGTGTAGGCTTTTCGATTACCTCCAGGAGAGCTTCGTGGAAATCTCCCAAGAGGATTTCTGTTCTATCCCCATATGTATTGACCTTCTTTTCACATAGTTTATATTCCTGTTCTTTAAAAAATAAATGTTTACATGTTTATAGCACTTACCGACTGATCCTTCCCCTGATTCAGAGTCCGGGTTAACGGCCGGGGAGGGTTGGTAGGGGATCTCTGTGAGGGTGATGAAGAGATCCTGGCTGTCGGGGAAATCAGCATTGTAAGCGCTGTTGCCTGCCTCGTCCTCAACAAACCCTTCCTCATCTTCCCCATCTGCGAACATCGCCAAGGAACTGCCCGTCGATACTATCCCATCGTCAGAGTCCACGGTCACTGGTGGGGCAGTGGTGGCAGACCCACCGAGAATGGCATGCAGTGCCTCATAGAAGTGGCATGTCTGGGGCTGGGCTCCGGAGCGTCCGTTGGCCGCTGTGATTTTTTGGTAGCCTTGTCTCAGGTCCTTGATTTTCACGCGGCACTGAGTTGTATCCCAGCTGTATCCTCTGTCTCTCATGGCTTTGGAGACCTTCTCGTAGGTCTTTGCATTCTGTTTTTTGGATCGCAGCTCCGAAAGCACAGATTCCTCGCCCCACACAGCGATCAGATCCAAGACTTCCCGGTGAGTCCATGCTGGGGCCCTCTTTCTACTCTGAGATTGCATGGACTCCTCTGCTGGAGAGCTCTGCATCGTTGTCGGTGCTGCTGAGCTCGCCACGATGTCCAACCAGGAAATGAGATTCAAACTGGCCAGACAGGAAAAGGAATTCAAATTTTCCCAGGGCTTTTCCTGTGTGGCTGGTCAGAGCATCCGAGCTCGGACTGCTGTCCAGAGCGTCAACAGAGTGGTGTACTGTGGGATAGCTCCCGGAGCTATTAGCGTCGAATTCTGTCCGCACCTACCCTAATTCGACATGGCCATGTCGAATTTAGCGCTACTCCCCTCGTCGGGGAGGAGTACAGAATTCGAACTAAAGAGCCCTCTAGGTCGAACTAATTAGCTTCCTGGTGTGGACGGGTGCACGGTTAAGTCGAATTAACGCTGCTAAATTCGACATAAACTCCTAGTGTAGACCAGGCCTAAGAAATTTGTCCAACTCTCCTAATACTAAGTAAGTTGTTTGCCCTCACAACTCCTATTGGGAGACTGTTCCAGAACCTCACCCCTCTGATGGTTAAAAACCTTTTTCTAATTTCCAGCCTGAATTTGTTTATGGCCAGTTTATAACCATTTTTTCTTGTGCCAACATTGTCCTTTAGTTTAAATAGCTTTTCACCCTCCCCAATGTATTTATAGAGAGGCCCTCTCAGCCTTCTTTTTGTCAGACTAAACAAATCAAGTTCTTCCAGTCTCCTCCCATAAGATAGACCCTCTATTCCCCTGATCACCCTAGTAGCTCTTCTCTGCATCTCTTCCAATCTGAATTCATCTTTCTTGAAGATGGGTTGACCAGAATTGTGCACAGTATTCCAAATGAGGCCTTACCAATGCTTTGTATAATGGCATTAATACTTCTCTATCCCTACTGGAAATGCCTTGCCTACTATAGCCTAGGATTGAATTTGCCTTTTTCATAGCCACATCACATTGGTGGCTCATAGTCATCCTGTGATTGACCACACACTCAGGTCTATCATCTCCTCTGTCACTTCCAGCTGATGAGCCCCCAGTTTCTAGCAGACATTCTTATTATTAGACCCCCTAAGTGCATGACCTTGCACTTTGTACTGTTGAATTCATCCCATTATTTTCATTCCTGTCTTCAAAATCATTTAGATCTTCCCATATAATATTCCACTCTTCCTCTGTATTGACAATGCCTCTCAACTTTGTGTCATCAGCAAATTTCATTAGCACACTTGTAAACACATCAGATCAACTTGCAGACTGGGCCTCACACAGGGTTGCCTGGGGGGGGGCAAGTGGGGCTATTTGCCCCAGGCCCCACAGGGGCCCCCACGAGAATATAGTATTCTATAGTATTGCAACTTTTTTTTTATGGAAGGGACCCCCAAAATTGCTTTGCCCCAGACCCGCTAAATCCTCTGGGTGGCCCTGGCCTCACAAAACGACCTTGCCCTCGTTCAGGATCCAAAACGCTTGGGATATTCCATTCTTCTAGATGGAACCGCAACTACTCACTGATATATGTTGAGTCAGCTCAGTATATGGCAACTCATATCCAGCATCATGTCAAGTCTTGCACAACTTTCCACACAGTCAGCACAGACTGATCCATATTGGTCTTCAGCTAACAACTGTCACAAGCACAAAGAAGAAACAGTGAAACCTGTGCAAAGCACCTGGGATTAAATACAGTGAGGCACTGGAACATTGTAACAATACCCACCACATCCTGATAGAGCAGACTTACAGGCATTTCTGCAGAGCCATCTACAAAGCAGCCACCAGAGCCATTTCACGAGGATATCACCCTGTGTACATCCCTGCCTTGAAGAGGAGTGCACCTCTCTATTCGAGCAGTACGAGTCAACCGGTGACCCAGACTTGGCCCACCACTTAATCGAAGCTTTGAGCTGTGCTTGCTGAGCCAGATGGGAGGAAAAGACTGAGAACCTGGTCTTTACTTGTTTCAGCTGGAAATGCTGGAGTTTACTTTGTTGCCTTGGAGTAGCCCAGCAAACACAGACAACAAGCCGATCATCTATGAATACTAACCAAGTAGTCACCCACCTGTTTTGCATGGGAAAGACACCTCTGGGAAAAGAAGAGAAGAGTCAAGTCCAGAGTGAGTGGTGGGTCTTCCACAGGCAGCACAAATCCCGAGCTTGCCCTGAACCTCTCAGTTCCCGAGATGGACAGAGTGATATACATCATCACGTCTGGCACTGCTGCCTGCTATGACAACATTTTTCCAGAGTTCCTGAAATATCTTGGCCCATGTGCCCGCTCTTGGCTGACTCCATTCTTCACAAGGGTCATGTCAAAAGTCACTGGCCTCCCAAAACCTGGTAAAGACCCAAACCAGACATCAAGTTACCGCCCAATATCATTGCTTTCTGTATGTCTCAAGGTTCTAGAGCACCTAATTTTACAGCAAACAACACCAGAGGTGGAGAACATATTGAGTGTCAAGCAAGCATGCTTTCGACAAGGTCGAAGCACATGTAACCAAGTACTTGAGCTAACCACATTAATTGAAAGCAGTTTTCAAAGAAACCTGAAAACAGGGGCTATTTTCCTTGAACTCACTGCAGTGTATGATATGGTGTGGCACACGGGTCTACTTGTTAGATTACCAACAGTACACTCACCATAGGCTACTTATGCCATTGAATTGCTACCCCAAGATAGACAGTTCAGGGTGCATGTGAGTAAGAAAACAAGTGCTTGGAAAAAAAACAGATGAACTGGTTACCCAGGGGTCTGTTCTAGCCTCAACCTTATTCAACCTATACATCAATGACCCGCCACCAACCCAGTGACAGAAGTTTATCTATGCAGATGACTTCTGTTGTGGGCTACAGGCTCAGACTTTCTCTGGGCTGGAGAAGACCCTGAGTGATGATGAAGCAAAGCTGGCTGACTACTGCAAGACATGGTGCCTTCAGCCTAGCACCAGCAAAACAGTCTCTAGCACATTCCAACTCCAGCATGCTAACACTAAGAGGGAACTAAACATCATAACAAATGGCCAGAGGCTGAAGCATACCCAGTTTACTTAGGCGTGACCCTCGACCAACCATTGACATACAAGAGTCACCTGAGCTAGACAGCCTCAAAGGTCAAGACATACAACTCAGCAAACTGGCAGGTTCTTTATGGGGAGTGGATGCTCCAACCCTAAGGACCTCAGCCCTCACCACCTCATACTGAATAGCAGAGCACTGCAACTCAACAATGTGCATCATCACAGGAACTCTCCAACCAACTCATCATCTGTGGCTTTCAGTTCTGAGCCACATTGCTCCCCCTTACATCAGGTGGGAGATTGCAGCTGGCAAGCTGTTTGAGAAGATACATGCCAACCCACGCCTGCCCTTGTTCAACGACATTTTTAGCCCATCAGCTACATGTCTTTCATGATGATATCCACTGTGATCGAGGCTGCCACACCAGGATGTGACAGCTGAGTCCCTGTGGCAGGAAGACTGGTGCTTAACATCAACCACCAATCAGTTCCTCGTCACAGACTCTACTGCTCACCTACCCAGCTTCGACCTACCACGTTGTCAGGCCCTTCCTAACTGATTCTGAACTAGGCAAGGCCTCTGTGCAGCCAGCCAGCACCATTGGGGTCTTCAAGACAGTCCATCTGCACCTGCAGTGCAGGTTGAACAATGATACGCTTTGTCGAGGAGTGCCTGCTAACCAAATTCAGCGGTGGGCTCCGAGAGCTCCACTTGGCCACTGAGAATGCTATTGTTTGGCTTGGTTAATGCGCAGACACCAATTAATTTGGCACACAATTTGGTCCCAAGACCAATCCTTGAGAAACTCTACTGGTAACCTCTCTCCAGCCTGATAATCCATCTTTCAGCACAACCCATTGCCTTCTCCCCATGAGCCAATTTCTTATCTAACTTACAATGCTTGTACTGAACCCCATCTTCCCTAATTTAACTAATAATTTCCCATGTGGTACTGTGTCAAATGTTTTAGTGAAGTCCAAATATATTAGATCTACTGCACTTACCTTATCTGAAAAAAATCAGTTATTTTCTCAAAGAGGGAAATCAGGTTAGTCAGGTGTGATCTTCCTTTGGTAAACCCATGTTGCATGACATCCCCTTTACCATTTTCCTCTATGAATTTAATTATTCTTTCCTTCACAATTTGTTCTAAAACCTTACAGATATTAGTCTGACCTCAGTAGCATGTAATTGCCCTAATCACTTTTTTCCCTTCTTAAATATAGATACGTTAGCTATTCACACTGCATAACAGCCCAACATCATCCTTCCTCATTCCCTTTTTATTTATATAACTAAAAATCCTCTTATTATTTATTTTCATTTCCTTGGCAATTTCTTTCAACTTCACTTTTAGCAATTCTTACTTTTTTCTTACATTTTCTAACCTCCAGATGTAGCTTTCTTTGCTTTTTCCATTCCCCATCATCTCTCTGCTTACTCGCACCTAGGGGCGGCTCCAGGCCCCAGCATGCCAAGCGTGTGCTTGGGGCGGCAAGCTGCGGGGGGTGCTCTGCTGGCGCCGTGAGGGTGGCAGGCAGGCTGCCTTTGGTGGCATGCCTGCAGAGGGTCCGCTGGTCCCGCGGCTTTGGTGGACCTCCCACAGGCGTGCCTGCGGAGGGTCCGCTGGTCCCGCGGCTTCGGCGGACCTCCTGCAGGCACGCCTGCGGACCCTCTGCAGGCAAGCCACCGAAGGCAGCCTGCCTGCCGTGCTTGGGGCAGCAAAATGCCTAGAACCACCCCTGCTTATTCCTAATAATCTTTTAGTGGTCATTATTCATCCAGCTTAATCTGGAGTCTTTCCATACAAATTCCCCCCCTCCCCCGCTTGGGATGCAAATTTCAGATAGTTTTTGTAGAGTTGATAGGAAGAAATTCCAAGCCTTCTCCAAATTTAAGTCATTAAGCTAATTCAGTCCAGTTGACTTTGTTAACTACTGTCCTTTATTTCCCCAAGTCTGCCCTTTTGAAATAAAAAACCATAGTTGGTGTCCTGGTTTTGATTATCTTTCCATTTAATTTAATCTGAATCAATTCATGATCACTTGATCCAAGGTTATTGCCTATGACCAATATCATGTGATGTCATCCCTACTTACCAAAACCAAGTCTAAATTTGCATCACCTCTTATTGGTTCAATGATAATTTGATGACAAAAACTCTCATCTATCATACCCAGGAATAACTGGGATCTAGCAGTACTAGCAGCATTTATTCTCTAATCTATATCTGGGAAGTTAAAGTCTCCCATTATGACACAATTTCTCAAAGTACTTATTTTTCTAATAATATTTAAAAAGATCCCTGTCCACATCCAAAGTCTGACCAACTGGGTCCCCCAGGGATCTGTACTGGGACATGCTGGCTGACACTTTCCACAGCTCCCATTGTCCGGGAACAGCGAACAATGGCCACTCGGAGCTGCAGGGGGCCGTGCCTGCGGGCGGTCAATATAAACAAAATGTCTCGTGGCCACCAGTGGATTACCCTGATGGGCCACGTGCTGAAGGTTGCCAACCCCTGGTCTAGATTAGTGAGTATCACCTCTGCCCTCTAACCTTTACATTGCTTTGCTATTGTTGCCTCCACTCCTGGACTACTCACAATCAGCCTCCAGCATGTACCGGTAAGTCACTCCCAGTTATGTCTGTGTGCACTTGCAGCCTGACAGTCACACCCAGGCTTTTACTAGCCTGGATTATACTGCAGAGTGACTCCAGCACACTCCCGGTCCCAGATTTTCCCAGAAATGTACATCTTGTACTGCCCAGCCCTCTCCTGGACAATACAAATTTATATAAGTTCATTATTTCATCAGTGGAAATAATACGCAGAGATTTTGTTGCCTCAAATGGAGTTTTCCACACACTTCAATTCAAACACACTGGATTAGATAAAATAAAAAAAATAAAGAACAAGTTAATTAACAGCAAAGAGAGAGGTTTTAAGTGAGTACAAATAAAAGTAAAAGTAAAAGTCAGAAATTGTTACAAGAAAAATAAAGTTAAAAACACAACTAATGCTTAACTTAAACTGTTAAATTCAGAGTAAAATGTTTCTCATCACATGCTTTCAACAGTCTTACTGGCCAAACTTGTTAGGCCAGGACCCCTTCTTCTATGTAAAGGCTGTTTCCTTTGTTCCTTCTGGTGTAGTGAATCAATGGACAGAGAGATAGTTAGGAGGAGGGATGCCTTGGGGTGTTTGTCCATCATTTTTATATTTTTAGGACAAACAAGTTGGACAAACACCTGTCAGGGATGATGTAGGTGTACTTGGGCCTTCCTCAGCACAGAAGGCTGGACTTGATAACTTCTCCAGGTGTCTTCCAGCCCTGCATTTCTATGATTCTATGGTTCTATATAAATACCTTAGCTAGATACAGATAGATTGTCAGAGCTCAGTTTAACCATTGTGCTCTCAAATCATTACAGCATGGCTTTTGTAAAGAGAACTCAAGCCTCACAATCTATTAGAATTATATGAGGGAGTCAACAAGCATGTGGATAAGGATGATCCAGTCAACATTGTGCACGAAAATAAAGGGACCTGCTCCTTAGACCATTAAAGTCAATAGAAAAAGCTCTCATTGACCTCAAGGGCTTTGGATCATGCACTGGATTTTAGATATATATATTCAGAATTCTATGATCTGGAAAACAAGTTATAAAGCTCTAAGATCAGACTTTCTAATGAGATTTCTACTATTTCTGGAATTCAACTGGTCTGGAAAAAGAATAAAAGTATTATAACTTACACTAAATATTCATAGATTCTATTTTGTATCTGAAGATACTGTTTTAATAAACTTTAAAACAATATATTCCTCAGCCCAAGTGCTGATCTACTAAAAACATCTCTAATATGAAATCTCAAATACCCTGAATAAACAATAAATTGGGTGATAAATAATCAGTAAAACAATAAAATCCTAGCAAAAATCTAAGACAAAGGATCAGATTGGTGGGCAGGGAGGATGACTGTACCATTACCCATCTGTGTCTTGACACAGGCATAATGAAAACAATATGCTAAATTACAAGTTTGAGTGACAGATGAAAATTAGAATATGAAAGTGATCACAAATCATATACCTTACATCAGGGGATAGGGAAACATTCATAATATCACATTCAGGTACTAAACTGCCAAATGGAAAACTTATTTAGAAACAGTTCAATAAAGATGGTAATTAAAGACAATCATGTTTGCAAGTATATTTTCTGAACTGTTGTAACAAAAAGAGTATAATGTACTTGCACTGATTTTTTTTGCAATGCAGATGTCAGATTCATGCCACACTGAATTTATTCACTACTCTTTTAAAAAACAGATTTATACATTTTCCATGAAGACAATTTATTTAAACACCACCCAAAGATGCAAAGTTTGCTTTGCAACTGCAAAGCTTCTTGAAAAAGTGTGAAATAATGTATTAACATATGTATGAGCGAGAAAAATAACTCCAAATTTCCAATGAAACCCCAGGATAAATATCACAATAGCTAAGTTCCCACAAAAAGTTGCTAAACCCCCAGAATGTGATCATTACAGCATCACTGGGACTCCTGTCAAGATAGAGCCCACTCTGATACCACTCAGCCCTATGCTGAGGAAAGGAAACCATCTCTTCAACAAAAACTTTGGCCTGAAGAGGACCAAAAAGGCAAAGGAGAAATAGAGAGCAAGAGCAGGAAAGGAAGAAGCTAGAAAAATGGGCCTTTTCTCTGTAAAGGCACTCAGCGCAGATAACACTATAGCCTAAGTCGATATAACTTGCGTTGCTCAGGGGCGTGAAAAAGCCCCCCTGCCCCCAAGCAATGCAATTTTCACTCTCCCAATGACATAGCTGCCGCTTCTCACTAAGGTGTTGTAATTATGCTGCCAGGAGAGCGCTCTCCCGTTGGCATAGCGCATCTTCACCAGATGCACTACAGCAGTGCAGCTGCACCAATGTAGCACTGTAGTGTAGACTTGCCCTCAGAGTCAGAGAAAGTGAAATACCACTTGTAGTGATATGATTCCTTGCAGAATATTATTCAGTCAAAAGATGACTATTTGCTATAAGGAGTTCTAGACAGGGAATAAAGTCCCTGGTAAACGAGAGAGAGAGCTGGAACTTGAGCTGTGTAGAAAACTGTTTGCAAGTTGTTTCTTTTAATAAATGCCTCCTGTTTAATGGACTGAGATCACATTCATCATGAGACATCACTAAATTTTCCTCTGAACAGCAAACCTAGATGCTGGCTGATAGGTAGCAGATTACTTGGCTTTCCCCACAAGACAGACTTGCTATGCAGGTTAAGACTGGGGAGGAGAATGGTGGGAGTAATGACTATATTGTGACCTACCTAATCTATCCATGAGCCTTAGCTAAGCTTTCCCATACTCAGAAAAGATTGGAGTTCATTTTAGTTAAAGGAATGGGCAAGGACTTGTTATGAGGTTGTTCACCCTATTTTTTACAGTTCTGTCTCTTGACTAGGTTGTTGTTGTTTTTTTATTTTAAGATGACTATTCCCCCCTTCTTACAGCAAACATAAACTCCCCTCCCTTTTAAACACTCTTGCTTGCCATGTTGACACATTCTCTTTTTACTCAGGATTGTATATGTGCCTTGACTTTGTCTACATGTTCTCACATTGGCTACTACTTAAGGTTCTCTTTTTTTTAAGTCCTATTAAAAAGTTGTAAAAATGCATTTTAAAACTTTTCACTGATATAATGGAGCAGCAGCGACATTATAACAACTTTATATAAAATAGCTTCATTAAAAATGTAACAACCCTTTTAAGCCAATTGGATCAGGGTCACAGATCTTTGGAAGCCAATAGGATGTCAACACATGTGTAAGAGACTTCAGCTGATATCATCTTGGGTCACTAGCAGAGTGTCAATGGAAAAACTATCTCATTTTGATGTGTCATGTTTGCCCTCTCAACAATGCATCTTTCCTATGAATGAAGTAGCAACTGTGCACTTACTTCAGGCATCTTTTCCTCTTTGAGAGATGTCCTTTGTTTTAGGTTTAAACTTACCACTGCCCCAGACAAACTAGTGTTCACATTTTCCTAATCGGGAGCCCTGTTTTCAAAACGCCGGGGCAGAATTTACAAAAGAGGATGTGCATTCCAATTCCTGAATGTCCACAATGAACTAATTTTCTCCTATTTTATATTGATTTACATGTCACCCTTAATTCTGTATTTACATTTTGTTAATAATTTGGGCCCCGCTCCCATTCTCACTGGCTGATGGCAAAACTCCCATGGCCTTCAGTGGAAGCAGGACCAGGCCCTTGCAATTTAAAGAGTTACAAGATTTAAAAAAACCCTACCAACTTCTCATTTCACCCAAACCATCTGTGATTGTCAAAAGTGCTCAGTGTTGGTTTAATTTTGTTCCCACTGAAATCAGTGGGAGTTTTACTATTGACCTCAATGGCAATAGAGATAGACTCCTACTGAGCACTTTGGAAAATACCATGCTCAAGCCATGACATACTAAGCAACTCAATTCCCACCGACACCAAGAGTTAAAGATACTCAGCATCTCACAGGATGACTGGTATAAAAATCTCCTATTTATCATTCCTCTAACCCAGAGATCGGCAACCTTTGGAATGCGGCCTGACAAGGTAAGCCCCCTGGTGGGCCGGGCCAGTTTGTTTACCTGCCGCGTCTGCAGGTTTGGCCGATTGCAGCTTCCACTGGCCGCGGTTCGCTGCTCCAGGCCAATGGGGGCTGCAGGAAGCGGTGCAGGCCGAGGGACGTGCTGGCCACCCTTCCCGCAGCCCCCATTGGCCTGGAGCGGCGAACCACGGCCAGTGGGAACCGCGATCGACCGAACCTGTGGACACGGCAGGTAAACAAACCGGCCTGGCCCGCCAGGGGGCTTACTCTGGCGAGCTGCATGCCAAAGGTTGCCGATCCCTGCTCTAACCTCAGTCTACTTGTCTATGTGCTTAGACTGTGAGCGCCTTAGACAAGGGGCAGTCCTTTCTTAAATGCCTGGGAAGCTCTTAGCACATGGTGAGTGCTATCATAAAAGATGATGATGATTATAATAATAGACTCTTATTGATAGAAACTCAAAAAGATGCTGGCATGGTGACTTCCAAAGCTGCTTTCTTATTTTTATTAATATTGTCTTCACAGAGCACTCAACGTGTTTTAGCTCTGCAGAAGATTAGAAGACCTGTGGTTGTTATTTTGCAGCAGACAGGACTGCAAAGCGTTTTTTTTCCCTTTCCTTTTTGGAAGAGAGATATTTTTGGACATATCATCCTCAGTGTGGATCAATGCCATTAGTTAAAGCTAAGAGACATCTCTCAGGCACTGTGGAAGAATCAGCTGGGTTTTAATCAATAAGTTACCTCTGACATTTATAAACACCCTTTAGAATCAGAACATTATTTTAAAACATTTAATATCATTTTGTGAGGATGGCTCATCCTTTAAAATCTCTCTTTGCCCCTCTTGAGAACTCATTCAACATAATAGACTGCAGTTTCGGCTAGATCATTCAAGAGGGGGAAAAACTTTTTTTTTAAATGACTGATTTAACCTCACTGTAAATATTCGAATTGTTATTGGTTCTATTGACCTTTTTTCCCCTTCTCTCTTTTCCATAATGACACATAAAAGGCTCCTTTTTCAATGCAGAAATTGCTTTGCTAATGAAAGCAACTGCTGAAGGCTAAAAATAGACCTAGAGAAAGAAGAGAGTAGGTTCATGGATTTTAAGGCCAGACGGGACCATTGTGATCCCTTGCATAACACAGGCCAGTAAACCTCACCCAGTAATTCCTGCATCAAGGTATCGGTATTGCTTTCAGCACAGTGAGTGTGGAGCAGAAAAGTAGAACATATCAGCAAAGGCTATCTGCACGCACAAAAAAAGCTGTGGAGACCCATCAGCCCCATCTTACAGAGAGGTGGCATTTAGTGGGCATAGAGTGACGCAACTATTGAGCCATATGCCAATTAGGCTTTGGCTACACTTGCACTTCAAAGCGCTGCCGTGGCAGCGCTTTGAAGCGCTAAGTGTAGTCAAAGCGCCAGCGCTGGGAGAGAGCTCTCCCAGCGCTGTCTGTACTCCACCTCCCTGTGGGGAATAATGTACAGCGCTGGGGCTTTAACCACACTGGCGCTTTGCAGCGCCGCAATTTGCAGCACTGGAGAGGGTGTGTTTTCACACCCTGCTGCAGCGCTGCAAATTTGCAAGTGTAGCCAAGGCCTTAGAAAGATCAGCCACAGAACTGAGAAAAACTTCTTGTAAAACTTGGCACTAGTTTATTGCTCTAAAAGTAGTAGGGGCTTATTGTCTTTCCCCAAATTAGAACAATGCTTCAACCTTTTGGACACTGCAGATGTACACTGCACAGGAATCCTCCTAAATGTTTGTATGTCTTCGACTCTGGCCAGAAAGGAAGGATGGTCCAGTGGTAGGATACTAGCCTGGGATTTTGGAGAGTATTCAGTACTACTAAGAGTCTGTATCTCTGCACACTGCAATCAAAGGTGTGATTTGTATCTCAGGTCGGCATTCCCACACTCGCTTTAATCTAGCTAGCACTCTAAAAATAAAAATGAAACCACAGCATCACAGGGTTCAGCATGGCCTGTACAAGGCCACTGGTCCCCCTGAGGATGTACGTGCATTGCTAGCCCACAATGAAACCTGTGCCACCATATCGTTACCACTATTTTGGCCGTGCTAGCTAGATTAAATCTAACTCAGGTGTTCCCTCAAGGCTGCAAATGTACCTCCAATTGCAGTGCAGACATACTTTAAGTAGAAGTCTATAAAGTCTACCATGGAGATGCCATCAATAATTGGATATATTAGTGTTACAATAAAGTAGAATTTGAAAGGTATAAGGCAGAGTTTAATACACCTCCCCCACACTATCAGCACTTTTTAGACAGCTAGGGCCTTATGTGTTCTGGATTTGTCATGCAGAGCTAGCTATCCAGTGCAGTCAAACTTTTCTTAAGAAGCACAATAAAACTATCCTAGTCCAAACTATATTTGCCAGTGTCCATCTGATGCCTTCATGGACAGCACTGTATGCTGTTGCCATGCAAAAGACTAGGGTTTGAGATTCTCTCTGCTCTGGGAGCACCATAGTAGTGATGCCTTCTGTCTGTGCTGAAGGGTGAGCCAGTGCCCTACAAAGAACTTCTTTGCTTTACACCAGGAGGCACAGACTCACTGACACTATTAAGCAAGCGTTCCTAACACATGGAATGAAAAGGTGTTTGCTTTTTGCTGAGAATCCCAAACCAATCTCTTATTTACTTTGATAATAAATCTGGCCATCATCTGCTTGAGAAGATCCAAGATGAAAAATGTATCTGATGATGTGAACTCTGTAATAGATCCTGCAGCATGAATGAGTAAACTTACCTTTCTGAAACACAGGGTGACAAAGCAAAGTGACTCACTTCCCTGGCAAGAAGGAATCAAATGTTAAATTTCCTTGCTCCCTCTGTGGTGTAATAAGGCAAGTAAAATATTTCCGTTGCTTCTGATATTAGAATGCTAAGTGGATGTTCTAGGATGGCTATGAAGGCCCATAATTTGTTTAAAGGGATGCTTAGGGGAGACCCGAGAACCCCCTCGTTATACAAAAGCCAAATAGTTCAAGGACTGTTGCTGTCAAATCTTTGTATATTTGATAGCGTAATAGTTTCATCCTTCCCATTTTGGGTTCTTTTCTATGGAGGTTTATAATATCACAACTGTTTACTGATTGCGCTCTAAAATCAAGCAAATGAGCACTTCTTTTCTTCCTCCTCCATCTACATAGAGGATGGAATAGATTCATAAACTGCAATGCCAGACTGGACCATTTTGATCATCTAATCTGACTTCCTCTATAACACATGCCATAGAACTTCCCCAAAATCCTTCCTAAAAGAGCAGCTCTTGTAGAAAAAACATCCATTCTTGATTTTAAAATGGCAAGTGATGGAGACCATACTAAGAGCATTGTTAAATTGTTCCAGTGGCTAATAACCCTCACTGTTAGAAAAAAATATACCTTATTTTCAGTCGGAATTTGTCTAGTTTCAATTTCCAGCCATTGGTTTGTGTTATGCCTTTCTCTAATAGACTGAAGAGCTCATTATCAAATATTTGTTGCCCTTGTAGGTACTTGGAGATTGTGATCAAGTCACTTCTTTACCTTCTCTTTATCAAGCTAACTAGATGGAACTCCTTGAATCAATCACTATAAGGCATATTTTCTAATCCTTTAATCATTCTCATGGTTCTTCTCTGAACCATCTCCAATTTATCAACACATTCTTCTTGAATTGTGGGCACCAGAACATAAGACTGGCCATATTGAGACAGACCAAAGGTCCATCTAGCCCAGTATCCTGTCTTCTGACAGTGGCCAATGCCAGGTGCCCCAGAGGGAGTGAACAGAACAGGTAATAATCAAGTGATCCATCCCCTGGCAAACAAAGGCCAGGGACACCATCACTGCCCATCCTAGCTAATACCCATTGATGGACCTATCCTCCATAAATTTATCTAGTTCTTTTTTTACCCCATTATAGTCTTGGCCTTCATAACATTGCTCCATATGGCAGAATCTATAAAAGGCACTGGAAACATCTCGATTTTGCCTCTTTCCTGCTCCAGCCTCTGGACTATGGATTTACACTAATGGGAGCAGTCTAACCAAGGGACCGAGAACCTTCCAATGATTTGGAAACAACTGGAGACTTGACTTAAGCCAGCAGTTTATTCCATCACAGCTACAAGCCTGATCCAAGCACTTTGCAATTATTGTATGCATTTGATTCCTTTAACCAATTATAACTCTCATTTTTCTTTCTTTCTTTTGATAAATAAACCTTTAGATTTTAAATACTAAAGGATTGGCAACAGCGTAATTATTGGGTACGATCTGAGTTATATATTAACCTGGGTGTGTGGCTGATCCTTTGGAATCAGAAGAACCTTAAATTTGATTAAATTGATTGCAAAGAACCACTCATCTTAAAGTCTAGTGTTTTTTGTGGCAATACAAGGACTGGAATGCCTAAGAAAACTCCAGTTCTGAGGTGAAACAGAAGTTTACTTTTGTTGCTGGTTTGGTATATCTCATGGGAGAATAACCATCAGTCTTGGGGTTTGTCTGCCCTATTTCTCAGCAGTTTGTCCTGAACTTGGTATTCTCAGTTGTGACCCACTCAGGCACGGTTACAGAAGTAAAATAACCTCTCTACTCCTACTTCAGAATCTCCTGTTTATGCATCCAAGGATTGAATTAGCCCTTTTGGTCACAGCATCACACAGGGAGCTCATGTTCAGCTGATTATCCACCACTACCCAAATCTTTTTCAGAGTCAATAATTGTGTCTAGAAGGGGTACAAAGCAGAAATATTCCTGTAATTATTTTAGGTACCAATTACTTACAAGATGCTATTAAAAATGTAATTGTGATGTCACTATTTGCTAATATATATTCATAATATATTAATATGTAATATATTTAGGCTTGGAAGGGTTAGATTTTTATCAGTAAATGTCAATTTCACCATATACACACAAACCACTGAAGAAATATTTCCATCGATAATAGATAACCAAAGAAAGAAAAATGCTGCTTGAGAACTTTTTAGTTTGATTTAAAGAAGTTTACTTTGTATATTTTGACATGTGAGGTTGACAATTTGTGTTTTAGTACTGTAACTCAATGAATACAAACGTCTGTCATTAAATAATTATTGTCTGGCATCTCTCCCCCTAATCTACCACAACAGTGAAAAAGTGATTGATAAAAATAGAAAAAATGCTTAAAACATTATTTTTGCAACTGTGAACATTTAAATTTATAAAAAAAATGTTTAAAAACATATCCATTAAAATCGTAAAAAAATCTGCCAAGTCTAAATATATTCAAAGTTCTGAGCAAGGCTTATGGAGTAAAGCAATAAAAATCAATTAGCAATAACCAAGAGAGAGAGACAGACAAACAAGGTCAACAACTATTTACTGTAATGTTCATTCAATATCGGGCTCCAAAAGGGGAGTGCTAATGCACTAAAATGGGTAGTATAAGAAGGAGGAAGTTAATGTCTGAGAGACATTACAAGTGTGTAGACTGGCTGTTAGAACAGAAGACTGTGAAGCAGGAGATTCTGAGCGTAGCTCTGACAACATGGCCTTAACAAGTCACTTAAGAATTCAATTTGTTAGAACATGGGACTGATTCAGATGAGCAAGGCTTGCTGTATTGGGTCCTGAGACCCACTGTTTCAGATTCCAACAGACGATAAAATAAGGATAATTAAGCTTACGTACTTCCCAGGGATGTTGTGAATATTAATTAGCTAATGTATTTAAAGTGTTTTGAAGATGAGAAGTTTTCAGTGTTACTGCTTACCACTGTCTTTATACATACTGAAAAAAAACCAATAATGATTAATTTTTAAAGCTATAGGAGGAAAATACACTAAGATGTGGAATCCCAAGGAAATAAACTTTCCCCTAATGCAGCTTTTCGGAATGACCATCAAGAAGTTAGAGGTACAACAATTGTGTATTATTGATGCATTTATTATGAAGAACTGCAATGCTGTAAATCTGAAATGATGTATAGGTAGGGTTGCCAAGCATCCAGTTTTCGACTGGAACACCCAGTCTAAAAGGGATCCTGGCAGCTCCGGTTGGCACCATCAACCGGGCCGTTAAAAGTCCAGTTGGCAGCTCTGCATGGCTCCCGGAAGTGGCCACCAGCTCCTAGCAACCCCTAGGTGCATGGGCGGCCAGGGAGGCTCTGCGCGCAGCCCCTGCCCTGAGTGCTGACTCTGCAGCTCCCATTGGCCAGGAACCGTGGTAAGCGCTGCCGGGACCCTGCACCCCAACCCCCTGCCCCAGCCCAGAGTGTCCTCCCGCACCCAAATTCCCTCCTGGAGCCCACACCCTGAACCCCCCAACAACACCCAAACCCCTGCCCCAGCATGAAGCCCCCTCCTTCATTCTAAACCTCTCATCCCTGGCCCCACCCCAGATCCCCTAGCCCCAGCCAGAGCCTGCACTGCCTCCTGCACTCCGAACCCCTCGGTCCTCATCCAGAGCCCCCTTCTGTATCCCAAACTCCTCATCCCCAGCCCCATCCCAGAGCCTGCACCCCCAGCCAGAGTCCTCACTGCTCACACCCCAATCCCGTGCCCCAGCCCAGAGAAAGTGGGGGGGGAGAGAGTGCACGATGAAGGGAGGGGGGGATGGAGCGAGCGGGGGCAGGGCCTCAGAGAAAGCCCTATTGTGAACCAATAGCTAAGCCAGAATTACAGCTCAGGAGTTCCTGATTCCCAATCCAATATGAAAACTCACCCAACCACACTGCCTTCCTTCAAAGGTCTCTACTGCCTCTTGGCCCTGAAACAGTATTGCACTGACAGAAATCATTACTTAATCTGACCTGCATAATACAGAACAAAGAACCTTATACAGTAATTTCTGCATCAAGCCCATAACTTCTGTTTGAGCTACAGTATATCTTGTATAAAGACATCTAACCTTGATTTAAAGACTCAAGTGATTGAGACTCCACCATGTTCCTAGGTAAGCTGTTCAATGGTTAATTACTCTCATATTCTATATTATTCTCAATAACATGTCAATAACATTAAGATTTGTATGCATCTGAACACCTCATTCAGGGCACTGAATGACTGCAGCTCTTATGGAATTCAATGAGCATTGAGGGGGCTCAGTTTTTTGTAGAATTGGACCTAGGGGGCCCTCTACTTGACTAGAAGCACAACCTGAAGCAGTTGGAAATAATTTCATTCAGTGAGACCAATGTTAATCCATCACTATAGGCCATTCCTGTACAAAACAGCCAGAAACCTATAAATGCCTGATTGAAACAAGTCATTCTGAAAGGGTTTTATGATTCACGGCATCAAAGGCCTTATTAAGGTCCGTAAATAGTCCAAGCAGAGTTTTAAAAAAAAAATCTTTATCTGCTGCTAAAGAAAAATATCATTATGAGCATTAGTAATGTCAGCAGCAGCATTGTGCGCTTAGTAGGAGCCTGATTGGAGAAGGCTCCAAGAAGAAAGCCAGGTTGATTTAATCCTTGTATGCCAGGTGTCAGATTTTCCCAGCACAATGTACCCTGTGGGTAACTGCCACAACGACACTGCCAGCCTCACAGAATTCAATACATTTCAAGTTGTTTTTGTGTCAAAAGGCTGCATTTATACAAGCTGAGTTGACTCAAAATTGGGAAGCTTGAATTGTGTTTTTGAGACACTGGAAATTTCTAAATGGATTTTTTTTAAAGCAATGACCCTTCCTTGAAATGGGATATTCATGAAGCTTCATTAAACTGTCTGTATGTCTGGGTGGATGGAGTGGGGGAGCATGGATGTGGACGGGTGTCAGTGGTGCTGTCTTCATATTAACTTTTCATTATATAAACAAATGTTCTAAAATGTTTAAGTGTCTTTAGAACACTGATTAGGTTGGACTTCTCGCCCAGAAATCTTTTTGATATAATGGTAGCATTTAGAGATCCCAACAGAGATTGGGGCCCCACTGTGCGAGGCACCATACAAATACATTAGCGAGAGACATTATGAGAGACAGTCCAAACTCTGAAGAGCTTACAATCTAAACAGACAATAATGGCAACAGGTGGGATGAGAAACAGAGGCACAGGCAAGTGAACGAACTTGCCCATGGTCACACAGTGGGTCAGAGGCAGATCCAGGAATAGAATCCAAAACTACAAGGCCCCTTCCCTCGGATCATGGAGATTCCCAATTTTAACTCCCATATCCTGGGTGTTAGAACATGAGGCATTCCCACATAGCCTTACCCTTATCTCCTATCTTAAGAGATGAAAATGCAATAAGCTCAATTAAGCCATTATTAATGTGGACTTCATACCAACAGATGTTTTCTGGTACTTTGCAAATTGCCTGATTTGTCTTGTGTCTTAATGTGAAATTTACAATGTTGCTGGCATCAGCTAGTATGGTTGGAACAATAGAGGTGATGATTGCATAGAATTAAGCTATATATTCTGGCTATGGCCCTGATAAGTTATTTGTCTAGCAGGACCAAGCCCATAGTAGACCAACAGAGCTGCTTTGCCTAACAGCTGCACAATAGCCAGTCTTAATTTACTTTTATAGAATAAGTTTTCCTCTGAAAATGATGCTCAAAATAGAGTTCTGCATATCATAGAATAGAATCATAGAATATTAGGGTTTGAAGAGCTCTCAGGAGGTCATCTAATCCAATCCCCTGCTCAACGCAGGACCAACATCAACTGAAGCATCCCAGCCACAGCTTTGTGAAGCCGGGCCTTAAAAACCTCTAAGGATGGAGGATGTAGTCTCAGGGAATGTTTGAGATTAATATTGTAACTGTTGCCACCAATTTATAACCTGTTTCTCTCATCACAGGCTTGTCTTGCAGGACACATGTATCCTTTGTTAATAAAAAGGCAAAATATGCATAAAGAATGTGTACCTTAAATTCTGACAAATTTTAATTTGGAAGAGGTGAAAGTTATTAAAATTCCAGATCTGGAGTGGTACTGAGCCATGTCCAATTTCTCCTGGGTGACACACATATATAGTTCCAACAATTCCAACCAACTCTCCATTCCGTGCAGCCAAATCATAGCATCACTAGTCCCCAACATCCACATACCATGAGTCAGTCCTCTAAAAATCAGGAGATTGTCTTAAAAATCAGGAGCTTTCAATTTTTTAAAAATTTTTTGAGACTTTAAGGTTGTGTTTTCAAGCTTTGCTTCACAACTATGAGGACTAGAAACTTACATTTTTTTAAATAAAACCTAAGAATCTCAAAGAATGATGACTTCAGGGGCTGGAAGTTAAAAAAAAAAAAGGTAATTGGTAACACAGAAATGGTGAGGGGAAGAGAGGTCAGAATTCATGTAGTTCCAATTAGCAGCTTTTTAAGGGTTTCCTCAGTTCCCTTTCCAGTCTAAATATGGAACCCTTCAATGTTGTTTTTTTACATTCACTTTTCAGGACATGACTACAATAAGTTCTGCCAATATGTGAACAGGCACAGAGATACAGAACTAAAGCGCAAACCATTTTAGATTCAGAAAACTATATAAAACTGATCTATCCCAGATTTAGGCCCTGATCCTGCAAGTGGATTCATTTGGGCACAGGGCCATCCCAGGCCTTAGAAACCTTAAACCACTCCACAAGACTGCACCTTTCACTAACCCAAAGTAAAACCACTCTGCTCAGTTGAGAGGTGTACGTTAGAACCCAATTTGCAGAACCTTCACAGAGGCTCTCTTGTAATTTTATCACCAATAATGTGTTAAATGAAAACAAAATATTAGGAAAAAAAAGTTAATTTCCTTAATGTTTGCATCTCTGATATGGAAGACTGGGGGTGCCCAGAGGCTCTGCAATGTGCTAGATTTATGAGCTGCTAAAAAGGTTTCTTAGCAGGGGTTTTTTTTAGCCTCTTTTTCTCACCACAAGTCTCAGTATATTTTAGAGAAAGTCTGTTACAAAGAAAGCTCTAATGGATTAGTTTGTTTCCTGAAGCCATTAGGCACTTTATTAATATTAAAGGTTGGCTGGTTCAATAGGAGTCTGTTTATAAAACTCAGATACATTCCCAGGTAAAAAAAAACCCTAACCCTAAAAAAAAAAACCTTTAAGGTTATGCACGTGTACCATCAAGTTTTTAAAGAGGCATAAACAAGTGTTATAACAGGGGTAGGCAACCTATGGCACGCGTGCCAAAGGCAGCACATGAGCTGATTTTCACTGGCACTCACACTACCCAGGTCCTGGCCACCGGTCCGGGGGGCTCTGCATTTTAGTTTAATTTTAAATGAAGCTTTTTAAACATTTTAAAAACCTTATTTACTTTACATACAACAATAGTTTAGTTATATATCATAGACTTATAGAAAGAGACCTTCTAAAAACATTAAAATGTATTGCTGGCACATGACACCTTAAATTAGAGTGAATAAATGAAGACTCGGCACACCACTTCTGAAAGGTTGCCGACCCCTGTGTTATAATTTCCTTTGAAATCCTACACTCTTTAAAAGGATGGAAAGTCAAAGGGGAAGAAGATATAACAATAATGGCACTTTTATACTGGTATAACTGCATCCACACTAGGGGATACACCAATATATGTATGCCAGAAAAATTGACACCTTTAACCAACATACAGGCATAAAAACTGCCTACAGACCAGGCACAGTAGAGACTAAATATTGTTTCCAGCAAATGCATGTTGGGTAAGCCCTACATTAGGTGACTTCGTCAGTCCCAGTTCCCACTCCCATGTTTCATTGACATACCATACTTTGCACTAGAATGCAAGTCCTTTGGGGCAGGAAATGTCTCTTAATGTAAGTTTGCAGAGTGCATAGTATAGCCATGATCTCAGCTGGGCCTTCTACCGAGAGCTCTGACAGCACAGAGCAGTTTCATAGAATCATAGAAATGTAGGGTTGGAAGGAACCTTGAGAGGTCATCTTGTCCAACTCCCAAAATGAGGCAGGATTAAGTATATCTAGACCATCCCTGAGAGGTGTTTTTGTCTAATCTGTTCTTTTAAATTTCCACAGATAGAGATTCCACAGCCTCCCTTGATAACCTATTCCACTACTTAATTATCCATATAGTTAGAAAGTTTTTTCCTAATAATTGAAATCTCCCTTGCTTCAGATTAAACTGATTACTTCATGTCCTCTCCTCGGTGGTGATGGAGAACAATTGATTACGGTCCTCTTTATAACAGCCCTTGACATATCTGAAGACTTATCAGGTTCTTCTCTCTCCCCTCCCTCCCCCCCCCCCCATCTTCTTTTTCTCAAGACTAAACATGCCCAGTTTTTTTAACCTTTGCACATTGGTGAGGTTTTCTAAACCTCTTATTTTTGTTGCTCTCCTCTGGACTGTCTCCAGTTTATCCACATCTTTCTTAAAGTGTGGCACCCCAAACTGGACACAGAACTCCAGCTGAGGCCTCACCAGTGCCAAATAGAGCGGGACAATTATCTCCAGTGACTTACACACAACACTCCTGTTAATACACCCCAGTCTTAAGTTGGGCACCCAAAAGATAAGAAACTCACAATCAGGGACCACCTGTCAAAAGTCTGGTACAAATGATTTACCTAGCATCACATAGAAACTCTGTGGAAGAAGCAGGGATAGAATCCAGTTCTCCAGGGCAGCGTTCAGCTGCCACAACATGAGATCATCCTTTATTTTCCTGCAATCCCCTTCGTCATTCACTACACACCTTCCAACTTCTGCAACAATAAGGCAGTGGTCTCACAGACAAGAGTATCCTTCATTACACAATCCTGATTCATTCCCAGAGCAGGGTGGAAGTAATACTATTTGACTACATAACTAAAGACTAACATAATTGGGCTTGGAAGGATTAGATATCTACTGATAAATGTAGATAAACATCAGTTTCACTGCACACACTCAAACTGACTAAAAATATTTCTATCAATAATCAAAAAATTTACAGACAGTAAAAGAAGAAAGATGCTACTTGAGAATGTATGAGAATTTTTATT
The DNA here is from genome assembly GCF_020497125.1 of Mauremys mutica. NCBI lineage: Eukaryota > Metazoa > Chordata > Testudines > Geoemydidae > Mauremys > Mauremys mutica. Next base: position 209,653,466 of record NC_059073.1, read on the forward strand.
AGAGTTTGATTTAAGGGTATTTACTTTGTATATTTTGATATATGATGTTGACAATTTGTGTTTTAACAGTTAGTAAGCTTTAACTTTTTGAATCTCAACATCTACTGTAATTAAATAACTATTGTCTGACCCCCCCCCCATAATTTCCCCCAATGGTGAACATTTAAATAGAGAAAAGTCAAAAAATACTTAAGAGTAAACATTGATAGTCTCCTTTGAGATGATTAAAAAAAATAAAAATCAATTTCTGCCAAGCCTAATCATGATGCATATGGACAAGGGGACCAACTGAGGTACTAGACCCTCACATTTATTTAAAAACAGAAGGAATGTGGTTTATGTGAAAAATATTTTCCAAATAGGCACACTAGCTCATTCAATAATTTGCATAAGATTATCACCCATGGAGCTGCACAAAGCTTGGCAGCTATGTAAACAAGCTGGTGGAGCTGCTGTTTCAGGCTTCAAGCTGTGGCTGAGTTGGCCTGTTGCAGTGCACTGCCTTCTGTGGTTCAGCCCAGCACATCAGCCATGGCTGCTGCAGCAGCCTAGAGCCCTCAGCTCTGCACTAATGTGATCTTCATCTGTTTGGATAACACAGAATCTCCGCTGGCTTTGTTGACAGAGATTTGCGCAGATTTTTTTATTCAACGTAAATAGCTTAAAGATTTTACTACTGCTGCCTTCGAAAACTAGCTCTTGCAATAGCCAAAGCAAAGATCTACTCCATGTTGTAAAACATGAAACTACCACAGACAACTCGGAAGAAACCAAAATAAAACAAATAGAAGCCACCCAAGAAGATTGGCTGGAACACACCCACAAATCATACTTATCTAGGCATCAGCACCATTATTTTTTGTGGGGTTGGGGTGGGGTTTCAAATGGCATTATTTAAGCACAGGTTGCAGTGCGTCTGGGATCAGAAGGACTCGCATAAGGAGTGTCTAAAATCCAGAGTGATAAAACATGGGAAATAGTTTTGATGCATGGGGTTCCAGGCAGGTTTACTCAGCCAGTGTAATCAAGACTCTGTCACTACAAATGAAATGCTTTGTCCATTCTTATGTTTGAAGTTAATTTAGCAATTACGAAACACTGTGAAAATTATTCGGGTCCATTACCCCTGCCCAGAGATCGCGATGGATCCCCAGCACAAACAGTTGGAGGTTGTTTTTAAAAGTTGCAGAAAACAGGGTCAGGCATAGTCATCATTTGGCTCAGAGGTTTCCAAGGAAGACTCAGAAGGCATAATTCTGCGCTGCACCTCTGAAAGGCACGGGATAGAATTTACACCCCAGGAAAAAGTAGGCTAAGGCATTTTACCACCTTTGTGCTTTCCCAATCCTGGGCTGCTCCAGGGGTTGCCAAGGCCATAGTGCTGCCCAGAATTTCTGCGAATGCCTTCACCATCCAGGATGTTCCCTATGCTAGGGCTGGTGAGAGGCGCCCCAGAACGACTGCCTTACAACTTTCCTCCCCAGTACCTGTGGCTTGGGGAATCCTCCTCCAGACGGAACTGGGGCTTTTAGGACCCCTTTAACCCAGCATAAAGGGGAATGCATGGGGGTGAGGCTCTCATCCCGGACACTGAAGAAAGAGATGGTGGTAATTCACCAGGATGCACTCTTCCCTCTGAGTCAGTGCTGCAAAGGCACAAGACAGTCAGTGGCAATGCAGGACCTACAGCACAGAGTGGGAGACTCCCTTCTGTGGATCAGTCCTGTACCCCTGAGAAGCCCCATTGCCTATGATGGAGGTCTGCTTGTGCCTACAGGATCAGATTTACAGGATCAAACCATGAATCGGGGACTTTGTGGTGCAGAAGAAAAGTGAGTATATGACAACCCGGTGAGCAAGGGGTTAAATGAACAGAAAATACAATTAAGCTGAAACATTGTTCCAGGAGGCTAAAATACTTATTCTAAAGTCCTTCATGTTATTCTGTAGCCGCACATCAAAGAGTCACCTTTTCTTTTCTTTTTTTAGTTAGCGATGACAGACAATTAGTTTAACAGACGCTTAAAGTGATGCCTTCAAAGCTTCATTTAATTCTCTATGTCTGAACAGTTTCATTGCCCACTTTTTAATTGCTGCTTCTAATGGAGGTGGGAAGGTAAATCAAAAATTCTAAGCTGTATGAGACATTAAAGGCTGCACAGATAAGTAATTTCTATTGTTTTTCCATTTATTTCCATACTGTGGAAAATTCCATAATTTGTTCTACACCTTTCTGCTACCTGCATTTGGAACTATTTTCTTTAACTGTACTATTGTAATGCCACTAAGAGGACACACACATATTACATTTTTAAATATTTTGCTCACTGTTGCTTATGATAATAAATCTTGGAATAGTCTGAGACTGAAATCTTTCCCTTCAAATTAGGTCCCAAACCTGAAAACTGTGGACTTCTGAGCTCACACTGAACCTCGCTAAAGCCAACGGACAACCTAAATATACTGGCCCATTTGCAGGACTGGGGCCTTTTATTTCCCATTATGATATACATCTACTGGCTTGCTCATGACTTTTGATGGCCAGCACTGGTTTTCTTGGAACTGCATGCTGGTTATGTTAACAAAATTAAAAACAAACAAACAAACAGAGTAGTGACAAACATACATTAGGTTAGGGGAACAGCTCTAAAGAATTTTGGGGTTGATAAAAAAAAAAAGATTTTTCACATGTGGGTGCTTAAACTAGGAATACATGGAGTTGGATTTTCCAAAAGTGCCTAGATGATCTGGGAACCACACGCCATGGCACTTTTAAAAATCCCCTCTATCAATTTACAATGAGACTTGGGCTTTTAAGTCACTTAGGGGACTTGGAATTCCACACCCATATTAGGCACCTAAATAAGTGACAAGAGTTTCCAAGTGAGGAGTATCTGGCAGTTTCCATTGACTTCTGTATAACCCAGGATTTGACCCTGGGATAATTATGGCTCTAATGGCCCCCTAAATTGGTTGATGCTTCCAACCACTGGACTTTAGCTTCAGGCAGATACCAATATATAAAGCTCCACAGCCACAAATCCTTCTGTTTATTCAACAGCATTGTCTGTTTAGTTTATTTATTGATTGTTGCTACTTACCAGGGATTAGGGAAGGAAGAATTCCCAGGAAGCTGCACAGTTAAGGCAATGGCTGAGAGGCCCATCTTTCCATATGCTTGACTTTTGTTTGGTCAGGGAACCCGTGAAAGGAAACTCCATTTTTTCTCCTCTTCAAGAGACTGAGGCTGTATCCTTTTACATTTTTTAGTTCCAACACTGCAATGAACATTTATTTTTTTCATGGTGTATGTGCTACGGGTGCTTTATGAAAGATAATTAAAGCTCTTTTGCTCTTTCTTTCCCCCTCACCCCCCCATCAGCTGTGACATTCTATTTTTCCATCCTCTCTCAGTACAGGAGAGAGTCCAATTGCCTTTATTTTTCGCTTGAACAGATTAAGGGTAGAACAGCATGGCTGCAACTCCACAACAGTTCAGAAAAAAAATACTAGGTATAAAAAGCAATCCCTTAATCCAGTTTAGCTTGTTTCTCCTTTTCTTCCATAGCACATGATGAAAGCTCTCACCTTGGGGAGAGAATAATAGTTTAATAATCCCAGTTTATTCCTAGGAAGGAGAATGAGTCTGTAAGCAGCTTCCTGTCAACTGGATGCTATTAGGCCACAGGCAGCCAACCTGTGACTAATGTAAAGAATCACAGGTGTAGCAATCAGCCAGCAGGCACTGAGGCAGTATGGGTATTCTGCTCCATAAAAGTCCTGCTGTAGATACTTGAATCACTTCAGGTAGTTGCTTTTAAAGAGGCAGGATGGTGGAAAGAAAGTTCCACAGAAACAAACCAAACCTTCGCAGTTATCTCTCACTTACATCTGGCTGTCTTCTGGTCTCTGGGGAGACTACTCTGTGTTTACAGTACACCTCTACCCCGATATAATGTGACCCGATATAACATGAATTCGGATATAACGCGGTAAAGCAGCGCTCCGAGGGGGCAGGGCTGCACACTCCGGCGGATCAAAGCAAGTTCGATATAACGCGGTTTCAGCCTATAACATGGTAAGATTTTTTGGCTCCCGAGGACAGCGTTATATCGGGGTAGAAGTGTACTCTCTTTTTTCTTTTAATAAATTCTGCTCTTTCACACGTTTGATTTTTTCTGGTCCACCGTTATTGTTTGGAATGCCTACTCCTGTCACTCAGTGGCTGATGTGCAGTCTTAAGCCTTGATCCTACCACTGCCTCTGCAGGCTTTACCCACAGTGGAGTCAGTGGGGTTCCATGTGGGTGCACGGGCCCACATCTGCAGAGGAAGCAGAGGGCTCCTGCAGTACCTGATTGAATCATGTCTGCTGAAGTGTTTAGACAAAACCAGACCTGTATACTAGTATCAGACTTTGAGTATTGTGCCAAAGCCATGAAGGGACACTCTCCAGTCCTCTTACAGTTTTTAATGTGTGCGTTTTGCCTTCCACCATTTGCAACACCTTTTATGGAACATGAGAATATTTCTCCCTTATTAGTTTCCCCACCCCCTTTCATTTGACAAACACTATTCCAAACCTGCAACCCTCCCGCACAATACACATCACCATCACCCGATCCTCATTCAGAACAAGCCAAATAGTAGTGCTAGCCCCAAGTGTTCAAAAAAAAAATCACAAGACTGGCTTAAAATTCATGACATTTAAAAAATTATCAATAAGGCAGGGGTTCCCAGGCTTATTGCCAGCACGACCCCATTTTAATGAATGATTTCCTTGCAGAACCCCAGACAGCATGTCATTGTGTAGAGCAAAATGGAGTCCCTTGTACAGCATGACCTTGCACACATGGTATCTATGCTACAGGGAGGAAGCCATTTTGGTCTAAAAATGGCTTCCTTCACACAGTGTGACCTTGTACATATGATGTGTGTGAGATCATGCTGTGCGGCGGACACAATTTTGTAAAGCAAAATGGCATCCTTCATGCGTTGTGACAATGAAGGCACCATACATGCGAGGGTCACGCTGTGTGGAGTGAAACGGTGTCCTCCGCACACTAGGGATCGCTTTTACCCCATCTGCTGATGGTGTGACCCTATTTGAGGTCATGACCCAGAGTTTGTGAATCACTGATATGGGGCAGTTCTTGTTATTTGCTTCCTGGGTTTTGAGACTCTAGGGTTTACATTTTCAAGTTTTTCTCTGCAACTGCAAGAGCTAGGAATTTTTTTTTCAATAATCCTTTGGCTCTAGGAGCAGAACTTTTAAGAAAAACATTATCATGAGATTTGTGATGAAAATCACAAGCTGACAACATGGCTCCGCCTCTCTTTGTTTTCATCAGCATCACTAATGAGACTATGGAGTTGGGAGTTACCATCTGTGCAGGCTGGCTTTGCAGATTCTAAGTAAAAACATTAGAGTCATGAAGAAACAATGACTGCTGTTTGGAGGAGATTATGGGGTTTCAAGTTTCTTAATGAGAGAACGATACATGTAGGAAAGAAAGAGCCCTTAGGATATTTTCTGCCAGTTTATAACAAATTCACATTTAATCAAATTGTGTACCTAAGTTACTTGACAGTGTCTCTTTAGCATTATTTAAATGTAGTTATTTTAGCATTTCGTGTATTAATAGTTTGATTTCTCACCAATTATCTCTATGTAGAAAATTTGCATGTAAATGCTCACACTAGAGTACCAAAAGTGATTTTTTTTAAAAAATTCACGTAAAGGCATAGTAGAGGGATGTAATTCAAATTGTTGAAAAAGATTGAAAAAAGTATTATTCTCCTTGCCCACAAATAAGTAAGTATACATTCATTTTATTGACTAAAAGGTGTAGTTCGACTACATTAAAGTTCACTCTTAAAAATGTTTAAGAAACCAAATAACTAAACTTAGCCAAATATATTTTCTAAAGACAAAGCAGTACAGTACATATTTACATACCATCCTTCCAGGAAGCAATTCTTATCTTGCAGCACGTTCACCTTACACAGAAGGCATGCTTCAAAGATACACCAGTGCTATTTATAATATGATTTTGCAAGTTACAAAACTTTCTACATCACTACAATCCACCCCACCAATTCATAACAGTTCCTTAATTTGTTTTGTTTTTACTTCTCTCATTTTCATTTTGGATACTACATTCCAAGCCAGTTGGTCATAGAGGTACATCCCATTCATGTGTCTTGGCTTTGACAAGTTTCCTATTTTCTAATGCCAAATCTGCTTTCAGCTTTGCAAAGTGTTGTGGGATACTTGAAATGGGCCAAAAGAATTGTGGGGAGAGCATTATATATTCTGTTAACATAACTTCCTAACACATACATTATATATGTAATGTATATTTTATTAACATAATATCCATTAATGCTGTATGCCTAACATATAGGTATTGGCTAACAGTTTTCTGACAAAAATTGATGCCTTTTCAAGTTTTATGCAAAAGTCAGTTTAGGAAAGTGAAACAGTGTTGTCTACTAATTACAGCAGCAGGTCTGCTAGGTTTGCTTCCTGGCTTTTACACTAACTCTGTGTAACCTTGGGTAAGTCACTTAAGTACAAAGTATTTTTAATGAAAAGAAGGACTATGATGTTTGGTTTGCTCCAGTTGGGAGGATTAGGTTAGATGCAGAATGTTATACATCAATGCAGAATCTTTTTTTCCTATCATATTTTGATGAAGTTGGTAAATATGGGAATGTGTAATAAGAAAGCTGTATAGCTGCTTCTATAACTGATGTATAAGCTAGTAAGCAGTGATAAAAGTCTTTATTCGCATTCATTTCCACTGAGAACCAAAAAAAAAAGAGGTGAAATCTTTTTCTTCTGTGAACCTAAGGTCTTTCAAGTCATATTTTCATAACATTTTCAGGACTTAAAAAAAGAAAAGAAAAAAATGACATCTCTGACCCTATATTGGGCTCACCTGCAAGAGCTTGGAACCAGAAAAGCTGACTAGCTGAGAGTTCTACCTCTCTACCTTGTGTCCATCATACCCACTGCTGGGGAAAGGAGTTGAAACTATAACAATAAAGAGAGACAAATCCCATCACTCTCTTTTTTGGGGGTTGACCACCACAGATTATGCCTTTTAGTCCTTAGAAAGCAAGTTGAAGCCTTCGTCACCATGGTCTCATCATCACAAAGCCCAACTGTTCTTTCAAACTGAAATGCACTACAAATGTCATGTGCTCAGGACCCAAGCTAACTCCCATTGACTTCAATGGGAGCTAGGTCAGGCCCTTTACGTTACTGTGTTTTTGTGGGGATGAGAGAAAGTAAGTGCATTAGCTAAATTGAAATGTTCTTTAGGGCAAGGTCCCATCTATTCTCTGTTTGTACAGCACCTAGCACAGTTGGATCCTGGTCCATGACTGGGGCCCAATAGGCACTTCATTCATGCAAATAAGAAATAAGAAGAAGATTTATGGATAGCAGGAAGCAAAAGCGTGAACTTTCAGCTCCACTTGTTTCTGTGACAGAATGTGTAAATTACAATAGGTGACACCAGCCTGAATTTAAAAAAAGGATAATTAGTTTAATTACACTGATATTTTTAAATCCTGCTTGAGAACAATTTCACACAATTACTATCATGACTACAGTATTACTTCATCTCCCCTACAACCATAAATCAGGGTAAAGAATAGCGTAAGACAAAAATGTCAAGATTTCCTTAACTCTATTGTTTTCCAAGCTTCTAATTATATTGGTCCTTTTGCTGACCATTTGTTATAAAATTGGAATAAAGAAAATCTTTAATTTTATATTTCCACTTCAGATATCTTTTTATTCTTCTTTTGTGACTTCTTGAAGGAGAGTAAAATATGTTGCTACCTTCTTGAACAAGGGAATGAGACGTTTTCTGTGTAGACCCTCGTCTCTCCTAATAAAATTTCATGAGTAAAGATCTTTAAAGTGTTTTACACACCAGCTAGGCCACACAGTAAGTCTCTGAGGCAAGTATTGGCTCTGTTATTACATGAACAAACTGCAGAGCGGGCACATTAAAGGCCAACATTTTCAAAAGAGGCCTCTGACTCGAAATGCCTTAGTTCTGAGACAACTTGGCCCTATTTTCAGTGGTGTTCAGCACCAAAAATCCAGCTGCAGTAAGCTGGAACTGTGGGTGTTCCCTGGAAATCAGGTCTGTGGGCTCTCATCTCAAGATGAGCACTCAAAACCTGAAGTCACAAAGTGACTAGCCACTATGAAAAATGTGGTTCAGCTAAGATATCACAATTGGTAGCAGAGATGGAAGCAGAACCCATTTAATCAGTGCAGTATACAGAAAGACTCTGAAATTTCTAGTATCTGAAAACCAATGTTCAGCTGAGATCAGCCATTTTGGCTTAAGACTAATATGAGATAAGGCAATTGGAAAGGTTGGAAAGATTCAGTGACAGTCCCGTGCTAGGAGACAGTGCAAATATTCTGGCTGGGTGGGGAAATAGACAACTGCATTTGGTTTGCTAGACAACACTCATGCATCCCTGCTCGTACACAGAGGCAGGATGAGGCGCTCACTGCGTCAGTAGCCAGACCACCAAAGGGCAGCTGCCTCAGCCTTCACTGAGGTAGCAGCACCTAGACATTCAGAGGCTGGAATCAATGAACACCTCAAAGACTTGTGGTGTAGTGAGGTCTCTGTTGGAATTACAAGCTATTATTTTAAGGGGTGGGGGGAGTTTCCCTGGCTTTGCTTGAAGGGTAGAGGGCACTGTAGAAAAGAGTGCCAGTGCTGCCAGAAGTTGTCAGTCAGTTGTTGTTGCCTTGTTGTTGTAGGAACCAGCCTGTCTCCCCCACCCCTGTTTTGAGGTTCTTGTTCTGCATTCTAAAAAATAAAGCAGCGTTATGTTGCAACTTTCCAGCAACAGTTTTTATCTAATTTCTCTGTGTGTATGCTGTGAGCGTATGCAGTTCTCAGTCCTGCTGCTGGAATAACAGCTGCTGCCTTGGAAGCAGGGTTCGGTGAATGCTTCAGGTCAGAATTTAAACCTGCTGAAACCAACAGTGTTGTAGATGCCAAATCAAATCCAAACCCCTTCAAGTTCCAGTGGCGGCCTAGCAGATCAGCCTAGATAGCTCAGCCAGTTTTTAAGGAATGTTGGAAAGGGCTTTAAATGCACAACAGAAGCTGAACTCAAGCTCAAGTCTGTAAAGTTCTGGTTGGCTGCCAAACTTGAAGCCAGAACTACACACATCTCTAGGTCAGCCAGCTGCATGAAAAAAGCCTACGGGAGTAGGAAAGAGGAGTAAAGAGAGCTGGACATCGGCTTTCCTTGGTAAAGATAACTATCTAATGTTAAAGTGCTATTTTAATTTATTATTCACCTTAGGCAAAGAGCTTTTGCCTTTTTAAAAGTCTCCAGTGTATCTGTTTTGCCCCCACTTGTTTTACTGTCTTTTCTTTCTGTTAGTATGATGTGACCCTTCAGAGGGGCTACTAGAGTCCAACATGGCACGTGAATGGACCTTTGTATTAAACAAAAGCTTTCCTTTTTGATCTGCCCCTTTTTGTTAGTCAGCAGTGGCCAAACTGCAGCCCTCCAGGTCTTCTAATGTGCCCTTGGCAATTGCTCGGCTCTGCAGTAGAAACACTCACCTACGGCTCCCTCTCCACAACAGCTGTTCCACCATGTGGCAGCCAAGCAGGAAACTGCACCAGCTTCCGTTGGTTTCTGCTTTTGCCATGGGTTAATAGGGACAGAGAGTGGAGAAAAGCCCAGATCAAAGTGGAATTAATGGAGTGTGTTATGCCAAAAAGGATTACAAGACAAAACTATGGAGGTTGGGCAAGCAAAAGATTCAGCAGGTAAGGTGTCGAGAGAGCTTGCTTAGAGGCTGAATTAATCTCCGAGCTAAAACATAATCTTCAATCATTTTGATAGGGGAACTAGAAACCCAGAGGGGGGAGGGGCAGTTGAGAGAGGAATCTGGCTTTTCTGAGCTATTATTCTTCTGTCTTTTCATGAGCCAAGGGGCCAGATCCTCAGCTAGTGTAAATTGGACTAGCTCCACGAGAGTCAAGGTAGCTATACCAATTTACACCAGGCAAAGAACTGGCCTCTCAGTTGTTTCCAGCCTGCCACATCTCTGCCTACAGTAGAGCATTTATTGTGTTCATGATGAATGCACATCGCTGTGATATAGGCAGGAATCCATACATCACCAGCAACACTGGGCAAGGTGGGGGTGGGAAGGAACATTTCAATTCCTCTTATGCCCATTGGTTTTGAAAACATTTGTACTGAAATAATTATTGTTTTATTTAATAACGCACTTAGATAATTACAACTTTGAAAACAATGCATTTATCCTCCAGTGAGTCAGAAAAATGTGTATAAATCCATGTAATATCCAGACATGTCTCCAAAGGGACCGAAGAAAGCAGAAGAGGGAAATATCAATGGATTTTTTAACCACTTTGCAAAGGGAGAACAACAACAAAAATCTCTGATGCACAATGAACAGCAATAAAAGTCAGCTCTTGTGGAATGCAACACAATGCCCCTGGATGAGTTATTGGCAATAGGAATTAAACCCAGGCTCTCTGACTCTGAAAGCATGTGTCCCTACTACCTGAAATAAAGAACCCTGGCCCCATAGCTTAAAGGCTGTAGCCAACTCATAAATCTCTTTGTGGGGACTAGCCAATGGAGGTACACAACGAGCCATCACATGGGAGCAGTTTATATGTTCAAAGAACCGGAATTAATTCATATACACTATGGTAGTCATGTATTATTAGCCCACTTTATATGTCGTGAAACAAAGAAGTGCAAGGAGTCGTCTTGGGTAACTCAGGCTAGGTCTACATTAGAGAGCTTACAGGGGCACAGCTGCACCAATGCATCTGCAAGCTCTGTAAGCTCTCTAGTGTAGCTGCTGTAAGTCAATGAGAGAGAGCTCTCCTATCAACTTAATCCACCCCCAACAAGCCGACGATGTGGCGCTGTCCACACTGGTGCATAGGTCAGTGTAACTCATGTCACTCCGCTAAGTGACATGAGTTACGCATGAGAATAAGGAGTGGCTTATTCACACCCCTGAGCGACATAAGTTATACCGACATAAGTGGTAGTGCAGACACAGCCTAAGTCAGACACAAAGCCAATATTAGAAGTGAGTAGTTTCTTGATACACTCCCCCCAAACCTGTGTCCATCCCCATAAATCACAGTCTTCTACTCTACTCTCGGGGATGGATCCAAAGCCCCCTAAAGTCAATAGAAAGACTCCCATCAATTTCAGTGGGCTTTAGATCAGGGTCTTCGTGTTCCACTGATGTTAAAGGAAGCTACATCTATGAAGTGAATGCAAAATTTGTATTAAAGGTCTGCACTGAGAAATGGAGAAGAAATGCTTGTGTGATTAGTTAGTTTTGAGATGTAAGTTCTTTGCTGCAGGGAGAAGAACTACTTCACAACAGCTAGAGAGTTTGCTCTCCATCTTATTCTTTCTAAGTAGAGTCAGTTCTTGAGGCAGTTCCTTTCCCTAAGAATTAGGCTTTGGTGCTGGACTGAGATACCGGAAAGAGGGGGAGTGGCCTTGATGCTGTTTAACTATCTCTGTTCCAGGCCTAGCATATATAGAGTAAATAAAGAAAAATACCTACTCTCCATGTCACAGAATTTCCCTTAAATGGGAAACCAAGCCAGAAGGTTTCTCTGTTACACTTACCTGCACTTAAGAATATGCCTTCTAGAACTTATTATACCTCTACTATAGAATTCTATTTGTTGGCTTTAAAAAATAATGAAATACTATCAAATTCTAAACTGTTTAGAGTAATATCTACAGAACCCACTATATTTCTGTAAAACCTGCTTGGTTTCCTCCCTATTGAACTTTATAGGACTTTTCCATGAGGGTTGTTTCCCCAAAATGTCCCTCACTATCTCCTTTCATTAGTGACTTCCACTTTGAAGTCCAGCTGAGGTATTTCTTCTTCCCTCAACTCCAGCCCCCCCCCCCCAAAGGGAAGTATAAACAAGTCTCTGTTCCTTCCCACTCCTTGCCACTTTTTCACCCCACTCTCCCTCCCTGAGTCCAGTTGGGCTTTTCCTTTCTACATATTATTTGAGTGAAGGAGAAGTATTTCTTGTCCTCACACTTTCCCATTCAACCATGAGGAGCTATAAGGTATGTCTACATTACAACTAAAACCCATGGCTGGCCCATGCCAGCTTACTCGGGCTCATAGGGCTGCTTAATTGTAGACGTTCGGGCTCAGACTAGAGCCTGGACTCTAGGATCCTGTGAGGTAGGAGAGTCCCAGAGCTCAGGCTCCAGCCTGAGCCCAAACATCTACTCCACAATTAAACAGCCCCTTAGCCCAAACCCCACAAGCCTGAGTCAAATGGCACAGGCCAGCCATAGGTGTCTAACTGCAGTGTAGACATACCCATAGTGGCCTGTCTCTCCCTCCCCTCTTCAGACAAAAGGTTGTAACTGTTTAGTCTGGCAACCACACTTGGCACAGCTGGGCTAGGCCTGGAAGCAAAAGCACAAATTCATGCTCTACTAACTATGCCTGGCCTTTGGCTGGACAATGTTAGTGGAGTGCGTGTCAGTTATTCCATGCACTCTCAACAGCAGTAGATTCTTGATATAACACTGAGGCTGGTGCTGTCAGCTGTGGTTGGGGGCCTGCTCCTAAATTCACCTCTGAGGGTTAAGCAGTGCTGGAAAACTTGAACCAGCTTCATTCCCTCCAGGTATTGTGTCAGATAACAAGAATTGACTTACTCTACTATTGCTATTTCCATCATTATTGTAAATACATACGGTCCAGTGACAACACATTCAGTGAACAGACCGATCTTTTCCTTGGATGATTATGTATAATTGATTCCCTAGTTCAACACCTGTGCCCATGCATCAGCCCAGCACTCCCAACTCTGAAGGCAAAAGAATATGTGCATGGAGTGGTTATTTAGTCTAGTGTCTGAGGCACCCCAGCTGCTGGGGGAGGGGAGAGTTGTGCATTGGGAGGTGGTGTTCCGGACTAACTGAAAGCAATCCGGTAGTCAGTGAACCACAGTACATTGTCTGCCAGCTCATGCATACCATAGGTGGTGTCTCAAATTATCCACTACATCTATCCATGGCATCTCTCATTTATACCATCACATCGCATTATGTCAGGTTACATCGTGTCAAGACACTTCATTTTCTCTAAAGGAAACTCATGTCAGACAGACTCGCAGAAGATAAATAAAACACCATAGAAATTATATTTAATATGAATAGCCTGTCTGCTGTGGGATTCCTGCAATAGTATCAGTGATCCCAAAGATCTCTCTTATTTCAAATACTGGATTCAAATGTCTAATTCTTATGTTAAATGTATGTTGCTGGTTTAATAAGGGCCCCATTATCTAGTCCCACAGAAAAGGCTGTTTACTTTCAAATCAATAACAATATTTTCTATTCTACAGTGTGTTTCATCCAAATCTCAAAAGACTTCTTTGCAAACATTAACCATTTAAGCAATCAATTCCCATATAGAATCAGAATTGTAGGACTGGAAGGACCTCAAGAGGTCAGTTAGTCCAATTCCCTGCATTCATGGCAAGATTAAGTATTATCAAACACAAACACCCTGACAGATGTTTGTCTAACCCACTCTTAAAAATCTCCAATGATGGAGATTCCACAACCTCCCTAGGCAATTTATTGCAGTGCTTAACTACCCTGACAGTTAGGAAATTTTTCCTAAAGTCCAACTTAAACAGCCCTTACCATGATTTAAGCCCATTGCTTCTTGTCCTATCCTCAGAGGTTAATGAGAACATTTTTTCTCCCTCCTCCTTGTAACAACCTTTTATGTACTTGAAAACCGTTATGTCCCATCTCAGTCTTCTCTTCTCCAGACTAAACAAACCCAATTTTTTCAACCTTCCCACATACATCATGTTTTCTAGACCTTTAATCATTTACTATGCATTTGTCCTCATTGAATTCCATCCCATTTACTTCAGACCATTTCTCCAGTTTGTCCAGATCATTTTGAATTTTAATCCTATCCTCCAAAGCACTTGCATCCTCTCCCAGCTTGGTATCATCCGCAAACTTTATAGGTGTACTCTCTATGCCATTATCTAAATCATTGATAAAGATAATGAATAGAACCGGACCCGGAACTGATCCCTGTGGGAACCCACTTGATATGCCCTTCCAGCTTGACTGTGAACCACTGATAACCAGGGCCGCCCAGAGGGTGGGGCAAGTGGGGCAATTTGCCCAGGGGCCCCCATGAGAATGTCAGAGGCTCCCCCTGGCCCCGGCCCCACCTCCACCTTCCCCCAGCGCCTCAGTGCACTGCGTCCAGGAGCGGCCCTGGAGAGAGCTAAAGCGGTGTGGCTTGGGCGGGGCCTGAGCTCCTCCTGCTCAGAGCCGCATGGTAAGGAGGCAGGGCTGTGAGCTCAGGTCGCACTGGAGCCAGCGCTGTCCAAGGCCGCTCCTGGATGCGGCATGCTGAGGCTCTGGGAGAGGGGGGAGGTGGGGGTAAGCAGCATGGTAAGGGGGCTGGGGCTGGGGCTGTTGGATAAGGGGCAGTCAGGGGACAGGGAAGGGGCAGAGGTTCTGGGGGGGCAGTCAGGGGATAGGGAACAGGGGGTTGGATCGTGGGCATTCCGGGGGTCTGTCAGGACTCGGCGGGGGGGGGGGGGTGGATAGAGGTCAGGGCAGTCAGGGGACAGGGAGCAGGGGGGGTTCGTGGGGGGTGGTCAGGGGACAAGGAGCAGGATGGGTTGGGGATTCTGATGGGGGCAGTCGGGGGACAAAAGAGCCAAGCTGTTATCTTTTCCCTTAGGGCTACCATCCCTTTCACTTCTCAAATGCCAAATTATAGTCTACATTTAATTTCAGTGCCACAGGGAGAGTCATGTCAGGGGAGAGTAGCTTCATTAAAATTAGCCACTTTAGATTAACAGTGATAGAGCCAAGAGAGCCATGGGGGAGGGATCACATGAGAAGAGCAATATCCTACACCACCTACCTCCTTCCCAACCCTACCAAGGGAGGCCCCCACCCTCCCCTGCATTCCCTGAGGCTCCAGAGGGGTTAATTCAGTGGTTCTCAAACTTTTGTACTGGTGACCCCTTTTACATAGCAAACCTCTGAGTGCGACCCCCCTCCTTATAAATTAAAAACACTTTTTTATATATTTAACACTGTTACAAATGCTGGAGGCAAAGCGGGGTTTGAGGTGGAGGCTGACAGCTCGCAACGCCAAGTAATAACCTCGTGACCCCATGAGGGGTCCCAACCCCCAGTTCGAGAACCCCTGGGTTAATTTAATTTTAGCACTCTGTGTCCATTCACATGCATGTGCTATTTTGAGCGTTTCAGTTTTCACAACATAGGCTCATCCCAGATTCTGGAACAAGCTCAAATGCTCAGTTCGTGGAGTATGTACATAAGCTATACTAAAGACAAACCCATAGTAACCGTCTCCAATTTGTGAGGGACCCCATGGAGCCAGTCTCTAGGAAACAGATACATTCATGGAGGTTAAGGCCATTACTGGCTATTAGTCAGGATAGGTAAGGAATGGTGTCCCTAGCCTCTGTTTGTCAGAGGGTGGAGATGGATGGCAGGTGAGAGATCACTTGATCATTACCTGTTAGGTTCACTCCCTCTGGGGCACCTGGCATTGGCCACTGTTGGTAGACAGGATACTGGGCTGGATGGACCTTTGGTCTGACCCAGTATGGCCATTCTTATGTTCTAACCTAAATAAACCCAAAGTTATGAGACAGATATGAGTCAAGGAAGCCAGCAGAGTATCAGAAACCTGGAAAAATCTCTGACTGGATGGGCTCAGGCGTTTGGTCACAAGCCGAGGTGGTTCAAAAGTTTTGGATTTTTTTTAAGCAGGTTTTTTTATTGTTTCTTTAAACAATCAAACACAGCAAGCAGCAAATATTTGACCACACACTTCTGAAACCCCAAACCATGTTCAGGTTTTGGCAGACTAATTTCAGCTTTTCAATTAAAAAAAAACACAACAGATTTTGAAGGAAAGCAGACATTGTCCGTGATATTTTCTGCTTTTTAAAAACCCCTAATTTTTTATCCAAAAAAAGTTTTGACAGAATATATTTGTCCAACGCTTTTAATGAGCTTTAGTGCCTTTTAGCACTAGCTGATGCTGAGAACCAGTGATACCTTGTAAAGGTGACTTGAAAAGAAGTATTCTCAAAACTGGGTTTGTGCCGAGGTGCAGAAGGTTTTTAAATGATTATTTTTCCCAGGGCCGCCGGGGGAGGGGGAGAGGGAGAGGGGAGCAAGTGGGGCAATTTGCCCCAGGCCCTGCAGGGGCCCCCACGAGAATGTAGTATTGCAACTTTTTTTTATGGAAGGGGCACCTGAAATTGCTTCGTCCCAGGCACCCTGAATCCTCTGGGTGGCCCTGCTGATAACTACTCTCTGAGAACGATTTTCCAACCAATTATGCACCCACCTTTTGGTAGCCCCATCTAGGTTTCATTTCCCTAGTTTGTTTATGAGAAGGTCATGAAAGACAGTATCAAAAGCCTTACTAAAGTCAAGATATACCATGTCTACTGCTCTCTCCCAACCACAAGGCTTGTTACCCTGTCAAAGAAAGCTATTAGATTGGTTTGACATGATTTGTTCTTGACAAATCCATGCTGACCATTACTTATCACCTCATTATCTTCTAGGTGTTTGCAAATTGATTGCTTAATTATTTGCTCCATTATCTTTCCAGGTACTGAAGTTAAGCCGACTGGTCTGAAATTCCCTTAGTTGTCCTTATTTCCCTTTTTATAGATGGGCACTATATTTGCCCTTTTCCAGTTGTCTAGAGTCTCTCCAGTCTTCCATGACTTTTCAAAGATAATCACTAATGGCTCAGATATCTCCTTAGTCAGGCCCTTGAGTATTCTAAGATGTCATGTATTTCATCAGGCCCTTCATATATATATATAGAGAGAGAGAGAGAGAGAGAGTGTTCATCATAAAGTTTAGTTTGAAAATACTTTGGGGCTGCACCCCTTCTTGTTTCCATTGGAACAATGCTGGAAGTGTAAACGCTGACCATTAAAGCTACATAGACGGGCTAAAACAGTGAGTTGACTTAGTGACCCCAGAATATTCTACCCCTGCCAACATTTCATTCCACCCTGCCTACATTCTGCTATGTTTTATTTCTACTTCCCATGTTATGCCCTATGTAGGCTGAAAGCACTCTCTCTTACTCAGAGACTTTAAGGCTAGAAGGGACCATCATGATCATCTAGTCCAGGTGTTCTCAAACTGGGGGTCGGGACCCCTCGGGGGTCACGAGGTTATTACATTGGGGGGTTGTGAGCTGTCAACCTCCACCCAAAATCTCGCTTTGCGTCCAACATTTATAATGGTGTTAAATATATTAAAAAGTGTTTTTAATTTATAAGGGGGGGGCCACACTCAGAGGCTTGCTACGTAAAAAAGTTTGAGAGCCACTGATCTAGTCTGACCTCTGGCACATTGCAGGCCACAGAACCTCACCCATCCACTTCTGTGTACATACAGCACACAAAGGACAATGAGGCTCCAGCCTGGGTGGGAATGTCTACACTGCTATTTTCAGTGCTTTAGTACAAATCCCCAAGCCTGAGTCTGTAGTCCCAGGCTCTGAGACTCCCTGCCACAGGTGTTTTTGTGCAGTGTAGACATACCCTTAGGCATCAAATGTAATACAAATAATATGTCATTTCAGACTGTCATGGCTGCAGTGAGGGTAGGAGCTCAGAGTACCAGAGGGGGCTGATGACGGAGCATTCCCTGGGAGGTCCCCTTGATTCTGGAACTTATGCCAGAATAGCCCAGACATGTTAACCTTTTGGGCTTTCTGCAAAAGCCATCTTTTGACAGAGCTTTTGGGGAGGGCTGATGATCTGGAATGTTCCGGGGGAGGTGAGACAGGAGTATTTCTACTGCTTTGATGCACTCATTGCTTATGTTAATCTAATTCTTTGCAAGTTGCTATTGTTATTTTGCTGATTTGTTCTGATGGCTGTAATTGTGAACTTAACCTGGATTTAGGTGGTGCATGAGACCAGTGCTGACCCTTACCAAAGGAGTCAGTTCCACCTTATGTAAATTGTGAGTTTACTTAATTTGCAGAGTACTCACAGCTGTGCATGAGCATTTTTATTGTATTTAAAACTAATCAAATACTATTTTACTTTAATATAATTTTTCAATAATCCACAAATTTCACTCATCAAGAAGTGATACTGTGAAGGATTAACCAAAGCCCTAAAAGCAGAAGTTAACTTCTACTTTTATTTAGCTATAATATGATGTAACAATACTCAGGTGAAAAACAGAGATTTTATTCCCCTCAGGATATTGGAGGAGTTTAATTTCTCGTACCAACTTCATTCTCCAGCTTTAATTAAGGCCCTGTTGCTTATTGATCCAGAAGGTATAATGATTTCTCTTGGAGCACACACAAAAAATCTTATTCATTGTGAACAATAAGAATCTTTGCTAGTTATAAAGGATCAGAGAAACATGGAATACTTGCTCAAATAGAATATTAGACATGTAACTTTGCAAAATGAATAGCAGTTACTGTGTCTTTCACTTCCTGGTACTTGTATGTATTAAATTAAAAGCATTTTCTGCCCACAGAAATCACTTTCCATTTCTAAGAAAAATACAAGGCATAAAACATAAAAATGATTCATTTATTTTTAATGTAAATTGTGAGGAGGAATTTTGTAGGTGTAGGTGTGGGTGTGGTTCCAGCCCCCCACACACACCCATACCTACACAGCTCTTCTCAATGAACGTTTGAATTCAAAACCAACTTGTAAACTATTAAAATCCAGTGGATCAAGATCTAACCTCCATTATACATATGCACATGGAACCCCACTGAAATCGAAAGACATGCACAAGTATAATGGAGGATACAATCTGGCCCAGAGTCCACCTGGACAATTTCACCAATAGGTGTGATTTTGAAATCATACCAAAGCCAAAACAAACAAAAAAACCCTGCTGTTCTTTGCCTCTTACAAGGATTAAATGTCTGCTTAAGAGAACCCAAGAGAACGCACTAGGTATAATTTGACAACATTGCTTTGTTCATTTAGTACTTGTTCCTGCAATGTGTGCTTTGCTATTGACTTCAGTGGCATAAGCAGAATGCTTACAAGATGGCAATGCACAGGATGTTCCTGTGATTTAATAAAATAATCAGTGCATGTTGGCTCCTAAAAAATAACCCACAAAGAACAACAACAACTTCACATGGGAGAATCTCAAAAGGTTCAGATAAGCACCCAAAATTTGGCTATTTATTACAAGCTTAGATAAATATATTAAACCTTTTGGATCTGCAAATCTGGCCTATTCTGTTGAGATTTCTAGCACCTACTGCTGGAAAGATCTGTCAACAACCCAGAAATATACAAAACCCACTAAATGAAAATAAGGGAAAAAAGTTAACCAAACATTTTCCAGTCACAAAAAAATAATACACATAAATACATAAAATTAAATAGAGTTTTGAATTAAGGTTTGAGGTAGAGTTTTCTTATTTTGTCTAGCCTAATTCAACCATTCATAACAACAATCTTGATAACCACAAGAAATACTGCTATTGCAAGTCCTGTTATGTATATAATCAACATTCCAAAATCAAGTAAGAATCAGGACTCAGCTATTCACATAATTGGCTCTGACTCTATCCCTTCTTCTGCCATAGAGTTCCTATGTGATGCTGGGTATGTCACTTAAACCAAAATGCTCACAGGTGCCGCTAATTGTGTGTTCCTCATTTTCTGGGTGCCAAAAGTGAGGGACCTGGAGCCAGATTTGCAGAACTCCTGGGCACTCACAGCTGCAACTAAAGGTGACTGGAGCAGTGATGGACACAAAAAGTGCTGTAAAATCAAAAATAAGGCTCTAAATGTTTCAAGTTGGGCATCCAAAGGTAGTGACATTTACCAATTTTGGTCTCAATCTCTCTCTCCCTCAATTCCACAGCTGCTTAAATGGAGATAGTACCACCTAATCTTCCAGGGGTGTTGTGAAGATAAATTCACTAATATTTGTGAAGCACTCAGATACTCTGAGATACTCACAGTTATACCTGCCTCTGGAAATTTCCACCACATGCGTCTGACGAAGTCGGTATTCACCCAAGAAAGCTCATGCTCCAATACTTCTGTTAGTCTATAAGGTGCCACAGGACTCTTTGTTGCTTTTTTCAGACACTATGGTGGAACACCGTAGAAATGCAATGAGGAAATTAATAGTTTGGCATTCAGTGCAGAGTTTGGATGGTGTGTGCTAAATAAGGGCTGGACCACACATTCAATGTGGAGGATAAAAAGAAATATTTGAACACGTGCCCATTCATTGAATGAGGCAGGGGTCCTGTGGAAAAAAATATTTCGAAAAATTAATGTCTGTCATAAAGCATATGCACAAGTGGGCTGAATTAAGATTCTACAGACAATTTTTGGAAGCTTGTAACCGTGCCAAGATTGGACACATTTTCACAGGAAACAGCAAAAGGTAAATCCCTAATAGATGCAGCAGATATTCTCAACAAAACAGTTGTATGAATTGTTTTTTTAACATGAGCAAAACTACGTATTTCCCTCCCCTCCCCTCTTGTTCTCAGAAGCAGCTGGACCTTTCCAGAAAAATTACGCCCAAGATTGAGACCTGGCTGACATGAAGAACTTCATCCCAAATTCTTAAAGTTTGCCAAAGTTATAAGCAACAGCAGAAAGGGTTTTATAATGGAAAATGTTGGACAATATTAACAATAAGCATCACTACTAGCTCCTCCATAGAATATAAAGGCTGGGGAACAAATTCATTCCAGGGACACACAAAGCCCTAGGCTCTCTCTTAATTTCCACATCACAACTCATCACAAAGTGCCCTAATGTTGATGTCACACCAGTTTTACCCTTGTGAAACGCCACTGACTTAATGAAGTTACTCCTGATTTGTACTAGTCTAAGCGAGAGAAGAACCAAGCCATGTATATCTGGGGTGTTTTTATGATTCAGCTATCTCAAGGAATGCATCAAAATGTCAAGAACACATCAGCCTGTCAGCTTTATTTTTCACAAGCCAAAATGGTGTATTGAACCACAAAGAGCTTACGGCTTAGCAGAGCTCTCTTCTGCCATTTAGGCTTTGATTCCTTCCTAGTCTCCTCATTAGAGTGGAGCGCCTTATTCGTCTGGCTGTTGTTTATACCAATAAGACATGTAATAAAATTTGAGTCCCATGGTGCCAAGTATTGGAAACAGAGAGGGAAAAAATATGCTGTGGAGGCTTTTGTCTGTTGTTGCTGGTTTCCCCCTCCCACCATTCTCCCCTGCTCATTTTACTGAAAATTATTGCTCAGCGGCCCTTTGCATCATGAACTCACTAACAGAAGACCAAATTTTTCTTACTCAGCTAAGTCGTCTAGATGCAAAGGATGTGTTTATCACAAAATAACAATGCTACACTTACTACACTCCGGCTAATAGGACATCTCCCTCACCCACTCCAGAATTCCGACACGAGCTGTTTCATATCACAGGTAGATTATTTGTGTGTGTGCAAGAGAGAGAGAGAAAAGGTCAGAGACCCACCATTGTATTTATTACAACTTTTCTTTTGGAGCTGGCAAATTTAATTTCAGTTCTAGCCAAGGTATCTAGAGAGAAGAGTTAATAAGGAAAAATCTAAGTTGTGTGTGAAATAGGGGAAGAACCCAGCTTTGAATATATGCCAGGGGGAGTTTGTAGGTGGATCGGTTTTTTGTTTTTTAATTTTCAGACACATTAACTTTTTATGATATCTCTTGTAAAAGTGTGGTTAAAAATAAAATTGTAATAAAAAAATGTAGCTGCATTATCTTCCCAATAATATATTGGATTTCTTCTGCAACAATGTGTAAATTTCTGTTTCCCAAAACATCAGATACCATATCATCTTTAAAGGTCATTTTTATATCATAATGTGAAAAAAAAATACATGGTAAGATTCTCTAATGATGCTTTATATCTATGAATTCAGGCTTTAACCTTTTTCCCCCCCATTAGAACTCAGTAGAACCTACATGTGGATATAGATAAATATATGAGACAGACCCTTAGCTGTAAATCAGCATAGCTCCGCTGACTTCAGTGGAGCTACACCAACTTATACCTGGTGAGGATCTGGTCCTAAGTTATTAACCCCTTCAGTATTTTAAACCAATTGGATATGCCTATTCTTGACTAGCCACAGACTTTTCCTTTAAACAGTGTGACACGAAAAGCTGAATCCCCATTCACCAAACGCCCTGTGCTCCTTAGAATCATTAGTAAGCGGAAGTAATGGAACCAGAACAAGACCTCTTGACCTTTGCTTATGCTCACAATTCTAACAGATTGTGTTAGAGCCTACCTAGGTGTGGCATAAGCTGCAGGGCAAAAGTCAACATCATCACTGTCATTCAGTCTGTGCACACCTGGAGACTTTGCACAACATGGTGGCAAATTCCTCCCAGAATAGTGCCCAGAAGGACAGCCTGATGTCTTCCAAGCTAGAAGATCGCTCCAAAATTGTTATTTTTTTTTACTCTAGCGATCTATTTTATGCCTTAAATATGTATGCTTATAACAATCTAATCCCCCTATCTAGGCATCTATACTGCACTCATCACAATGATATCTGAGCTTTGAAGTTGTTGAATCTTTTGTGCTTGAATATTTATCTGCATAAAGTATTCAGTGCATAAAAAATATCCTAAAGGGTCTGGACAGACCATCTTAAGGGAAAGTTAAATTCCAGATCCAAACTTCACAGTTAGCCCCTTTCCCAATAAAGGACTGAACCAAACTGCTGGATCCTAATTATCCATGAATTTGAAAATTTTTGGATTGGTCCAAACTTTATAGCTCAGGCCTATCTCAAACTTCGAGGCAAACTGTCAAAATAAGGAATCTGGGTTATTTAAGAAGCTGAAATATATCCTCCAATTTGAGCCTCTAGACTTGCCCAAACCTCATCTGGGAACACATATTGTATGATGGCAGCAAGATCATTTCCCCCACAGTAATATTAGATGGCATTTGAGAGACAATTTTAGTGCATCCCAGACTAAACATCTTTCATGATTGTCCCAGTGCTGTTTTGCTCCTGTGCTAAAATCAGAGAAACAAATGAACCTCAAGCAGAAATAAGACAGGCTTCAACTGAACGAGAAAATTGTATGTGTGTTTGAAATCAGACCCAGGTGGAACTGAGCGCATAGGATTACTTCTCTGACTTGTGTTTGTAATTGGGTAATAGTAACTGTAACTGCTGAGTTTCAGCTCTCCATCCTCATCTAAATTTAATCTCACTCTCCAGGGTGCTCGCTATATTGCTGAAAATCCATGCTAATGGGAGACTTTACAGACAACACACAATATTTTGAATGCTAGACCTGAAAGCAGAAGCCCAGAGTGAACTCAAAGAGAGGGAGAGAACAAGGTAGAAGCTGTGTGATGATGGTCAGTTGGCTCACTGAGTTCTGCTAGTTCTAGGGTCAGCCCAGTGAGTTACTGCAATTGCGAAGGGTGTTCTCATCTACTGCATACTTGCTACTTGAAGTTCTGCAGGTAGGCACCTTCACCTGAGCACTGAAGAGTTAAACACACCAGAGGGAAAACACTTTAGAATAGAGCCAGGTGAATACTCAAAAGAGATACCTGGGAAAATGTTCCACTAATTTTATCATGAGCCATTCTCACACCTCCTTAGTTCTTGCACATTCATCCAATTAGGGAACAGAGATAATACAGGCCAGATTCCCTACTAGATTAAATTGGTACAGCTCTATGGTCTTCCGTTAACACCAGCAGAGAATTTGGCCCCGTGATTCTTGTTTGCTAACATGGGACTTTTCTGACATTCACAGCAAGCCAACACAGTAGGAATACTGTACACTTGCAGAGAACTGTTTGCAAAAAATTCACAGCGTTTAAAAGAACTGTAAATAATTTTGTTAAGAATTTCTAATAAATCTGAGGAAACCGAGATCTCTTTATGGATATTTACAAACAAAATTATGAGGCAGAATTTATTGGCTACGTTGTGGAGTTGTTGTTTTTTTCCCCCCTTCTTTTTGCTAATTATTCACTTAGCTCTGCACTGGAATGTGATCCATGCTTACAGCATTTGGAGCTCATAGACTTTAAAGCCAGAAGGGACCATCATGATCATCTAGTCTGATCTGCTGCGCATAGGCCACAGAACCTCACCCACTCACTCTTGTAATAGACCCCTAACCTCTGGTTGAGTTACTGAAGTCCTCAAATCATGATTGCAAGACTTCAACGTATAGTGAATCCACCATTAACACTAATTTAAACCTGCAAGTGACCCAGGCCCTGTGCTACAGAGTAAGGTGAAAAAAACCCAAGACTGCCAATCTGACCCAGGGAAAAATTCAGCCCAAACCCAAATATGGCAGTCTGTTGGACCCTTAGCATGGGGGCAAGACCCTGCAGCCAGACACCAGGGAAAGAATTCTCTGTAGTAACTCCCCACCTAGTGTCTCATCACTGGCTGTTGGAGATATTTGCTATTAGCTTCCTATGCATAGGGGGAGAGGGATAGCTCAGTGGTTTGAGCATTGGCAGCATAGTCCTTGAGGGGGGCTGTTTAGGGAACTGGGGTAAAAATCTGTCTGGAGATTGGTCCTGCTTTGAGCAGGGGGTTGGACTAGATGACCTCCTGAAAGGGGCGGCTCTACGAATTCCGCCGCCCCAAGCAGGGCGGTGCGCTGCACCGCTCGCGCTGCTGGGCGCCGGTCCCGCAGGCATGCGGTCCACACGAGCCGCGGGACTAGCGCACCCGCCGCAGTCATGCCTGCGGGAGGTCCGGTCGTCCCGCGGCTCCGTTGGACCTCCCACAGGCATGACTGCGGAAGGTCTGCCGGACCCGCCTGCCGCCCTCCAGTTAAAATGCTGCCCCAAGCGCGCACTTGGCGCGCTGGGGTCTGGAGCCAGCCCTGCCTCCTGAGGTCCCTTCCAATCCTAATATTCTATCTATTTCGCTGAAAATGATAGCTCAGAGGTTCAACACAGAAGGCTTAAGCTACCAGCACAGATTTTCTCTTCACTGAGGGCCATTTTCTGACATCCTTTCTCAGGCTGAGTACTCCAACAAGTAGTCCTGTCAAAGTGAATGGGACTACTTGTATGCCCAGATCCATAGCTTATGTGAATTGGCTTAACTATATTAAAGTCAATGGAGCTATGCAGAGCCCCACTAGCTCAGAACCTGGCCCATGGAATAAAATGCTATTTAGCTTGAGTAAAGGAATCATCTGATGACCCTGAATCAGCAGTAGGTTTGTGGAAGATGAAAGAGTGGGAGAGGAGTAAGGAAGCTATAAACTCATGTTACCCAGGTAATTTCAGAGTTTATTTAAAAATAATTTCCAGTCCAATGTAAACCACAAACTGGTTCAAAGAAATTCATATGAAATTGAGAAGGATGATGATCTTGTGGTTAAGGTACTGGGCTGGATCTTAGAAGATCTATGTTTAATTCCCAACCCTGACTAAGGCTTCCTGTATGACATTATGCTTAATCTCTCCATGCCTCTTTATAGAGTAGGGATAATGGTACTTTCTTTCTCCCACACTTTGTCTTGTCTATTTAGAGTATTGGACTAGGTCTAGACAGTCTCTTACTACGTGGGTGTACAGTGCCTTGCACACACAATTTTGTCTGGGTCTGTGGTCATTTAAATAAAGTTTGATCTAGCAATATGAATGACTACATCAATTCCAGCAACTATGGCAATATTAATCCTCATTACTTCAGGTGATAGTTTTCTCTGTGTTTTTTCCCATGGTCATTGCATGGAATCTTTAACTTTTAAATCAAGGGCCCTCTAGAAATTTAACACAAAACTGTAAAAATATGATGTTTTAAAAAATATTTTTGTGAATTCTGGCAAGAATTCACCTCAGAACATGTGAGACCCTTCCCCTTCATCATCCAACAAAGAACAGCTGGACACTGAAAGTCAAAATGAGAATTAAAATGCTCTTCTTTTGCCTCTTACGTTGGGAAAATGAGAAAAGGGTGGATGTAGATTTTGCTGTTGGAACAAATCTTCCAGATAGTAATACCTATTGGCTGGTTTCATCCTACACAACAGCTGTCCTCCCTGTCATCTGTGCTAGTAGTACCCATGAGAGATTATATAGACTCATCCTCAATCTTTCCCTCAGAAGTTAGGACCTCTTCATTTGTGACAGAACACACTGTCTCTCCGTCACACCCACTCTGCCTCTCTGCTCTCTCTCAGACCTCTACTGACAGCTTTCTGTCTCATTTACCAGAGAAACGGACTGCAGGGGAGAACACTGACAAAAAAATAATGGTATACATATGTACTCTACATGGTTCCCAATTTACATAAGCACAGTTTCCCCAATAATGAAGGATAGGCAGGACTGACAGTAGCAGGCAGAGAGAAAGGAAATTCACTGGGAAAAAAAGGAGTCAATGAAATTACTCTGAGAGACATTTTTAGTTCTCCAAGGGTGTTAACATGCTAAAAACAAGTTTGGTGGTGGTAGCGTGATTCTGAACTGACCCTTTTTGCCAAGGGGCTTCTCATAAACAGTTTCATAGCAGGAAGTCCTGAAAAGGCCTAGAAATTTAAACCAGGACCTAATTATAGAACTTATATTGGCCCATGCAAAGGCTTAAGTTCAATATTAATAGAGTAATAATAATGGTTTGCATCAATAGATGCTGCTCCTCACTTCTCTTATAAAGATCTCAGGATTTGCTCAGCCAAGATCAAATTACAGTTCTCTCTTGCTCCAAGCTCTTGAACAAAGTCAGAGTTTCATAAAAAAGAAGTAGCAGAAAACATAGTATTGGCATCAGTAGGGTTGAGACCAGACTGGGGGACTCAGTAGGAATGGGGTGGGGTGTCTATGTGTCAGAGAAATTTTTAAAAAATTGGAGGCCTAAACTGTGCCTGGAAAATATGCACACTCGTATACAAATAGGAGATTGTGTAGACCAACTGGGCTGCCTATTAATTTCATGAGGTGACTCCTGGTTCTTGCGTTATAACATTTCCATATTCACTTTCCCCACACCATTCATGATTTTATAGACCTCTAGTATATCCCCCTTTAGTTGTCTCTTTTCTAAGATGATCAGTCCAAGTCTTTTTAATCTCTCCTCATATGGAAGCTGTTTGATATTGCTAATTGTTTTGCCCTTCTCTGTACCTTTTCAAATTCTAATATTTTTTTAAGAGGGGGCAACAAAAACCGCAAGTTGTTGGTGTACCATAGATTTTATATAGTGGCATTATGATATTTCCCTGCCACTGCACATTGAGCAAAATGTTTTCAGAGTACTATTTGTGATGACTCCAAGATCTCTTTCTTGGGTGGTAACAGCTATGTTAACCCCATCATTCTGTATGTTTAGCTAGGATTACTTTTTTTCCCCAATGTGCATTACTTTGCATTTATCCATACTGAATTTCATCTGCCATTTTGTCACCCAATTTTGTGAGATCCCTTTGTAACTCTTCACAGTCAGCTTTGGACTTAACTATCTCGAGTAATTTAGTATCATCAGCAAACTGTTTACCCCCTTTTCCAGATCCTTTATGAGTATGTTGAACAACAGTCCCAGTACAGATCCTTGAGGGACCCCACTATTTACCTCTTCCCATTGTGAATACTGACCATTTATTTATTCCTACCCTGTGTCTTTTAACCAGTTACTGATTCATGAGAGACTTCTAAGAATACAAAATCCATATTGACTTTTTGTCAAAAAGCCCAACAACATCTGAAAACCAAACAATGTGATTTAGACGTCATTCTCTGGACTTGGTTTCTTATCTGGACTACATTTCCTGTGATGCATGGGAGCAGTTCAGCCAGAGTAGAGTGTGTGCGACAGCATGAAAAATGTGTGTCCAGTCAGAGAGCCTGGACCACAGAGGAGAAAGGGATCACAAGGCACCTGGCACTACAATTCCCATGAAGCACAGTGGTGGTAATTCTGAATTCAAATTTTCAGTTTTCAGATATGTTTTCAATTTTTCACCAAAAAATTGACATTTTCCATGAAAAAATATGCATTTTCTGATCTTCTCTAGTATTGACATCAGAAATTTCCCTTTGGATTAATCCTAAACTTAAGACTTTCTTCTTTCCATTTTTTTGCAGTTTAAAAAAAACAAACAAACAAAAACACCCTAAATTTTAACTCTGCTGTGGAATACCATTTTTATTTTAATACTGTGATATGGTAAGGCACTTTGAGATGCCTCAAATAGTGTTCTCTACAGGATAAGTTGTTGATACTCTTGTAATTGTGGTCTTAATAAAAGGCAGCTGCACACTGAAAGACCAAATGGACTGAAACATGACAAAGGATGTAGTTAATGAAGGGTACATCTTGCATGCACAGGAACAAAGTCACATTTTAGCTGCCCTTCTCTCTTCTTTCAATGGTTTATCTTATTGTTGGAGGAATCACACCACAACTGAACTGTGGCAACAAGCAATGGACAATGCTGCAAAAGTCTGAATCTCTGTCATCTCAAATGGATAGATTTACGGCTGACACACTAAGTTTTCTTCTCTGTAGAAACACGTAATAGGTACTTGGATCAGACAATCATAGGGTAAGTTGTCAGAACCTACTAACCATAGCAGTGTTAGTAGCACTGATTCTGTCTGAGATATGTTCAACTATTTAAGAGCAGGGCCGCCCAGAGGATTCCGGGGGCCCTTCCATTCCGGGACCCGCCGCCGAAGTGCCCCGAAGACCCGCGGCTGGAGCCCCCCGCTGGCGAATTACCGCCGAAGCGGGACCCGCCGCCGAAGTGCAGCCCGGTCTTTGGCGGTAATTTGGCGGTGGGGGGGGGTCCCCACCGCGGGTCTTCGGGGCACTTCGGCGGCAGGTCCCGGAACGGAAGGGCCCCCCGCCGCCGAATTACCGCCGAAGACCGGGCTGCACGTCGGCGGCGGGTCCCGCTTCGGCGGTAATTCGCCAGCGGGGGGTCCTTCCGCCCCGGAGCGGAAGGACCCCCCGCCGGCGAAGACCGGGAGCGAAGAAGCTCCTGCGCCCTCTTGCCCCACCCCCTCTGGGCGGCCCTGACCCTATCCACCCCCCACAGAACACCCACAATCCAAACCCCCCCATTCTCTGCCCCCTGACTGCTCCCCCAACCTCTGCCCCCTCCCTGTGCCCTGACTGTCCCCAGGACTCCCTGCCCCTTAGCCAACCCTCCTGGCCCCAGCCTTTTACCCCCGGCTCCCTCCTCACCCGGAGTCTCAGCGCCTCGCTGAACAGCCGCAGCGTGTCTCCGGCGGGGCCTGAGCTCCGTCCCACTCAAAGCCGCGTGGTGAGGGGGCGGGGCTGTGAGCTCCACGCCGAGCAGAGGGAGCTGAGCTCAGCCCGGAGCTCCCAGCCCCGCCCCCTGACCATGCGGCTCTGAGCGGGGCGGGGCTCAGGGGCCCTGGCGGAGACACGCTGCGGCGCTGTCTGAGGACGCCGCTTGATGCGCTAGGGCTCCAGGAGAGGGGCGGAGGCGGGAGCCTCAGCTGTTCTCTTGGGGGCACCTGCGGAGCCCGGGGCCCGGGGCAAATTGCCCCCTTTGCCCCCCCCCCTGGGCGGCCCTGTTTAAGAGCCAGATTCTGATGCCCTTATTGATACTGAAAGTATCTTACTCCATGTTATCCTACTGAAGCACTGAGTAATTTCAGTGGATTAATACTAACCCTCTTTGTAGCATTCTTTCGCTTTACAGTAAGATTTCCTGCAGGAAATTATGTTAATAGATTTGGCTGTGTTTCTACTCTGACACTGTTGTTTCTCATTGCATTTTTAAATAAAAATGATCAAAACGTGTTCTTTGGGAGCAGTCCTTTTGATATAAATTGGAAAATGGACTTATGTTTGATTTGCCCTTTTGCTGCCACTCTAAGGTATATTTAAATGGTGCCTGCTCATTGCAACAGACAAAGTAATTTTATAGCTTTCATTTGAGCTTTCTGACTTTGCTGTTTACACAGCTACAGCATATCCCCTGGAAATACATATCCGTGGAACAGCAAGTTGTTTAGTTGCCCATCCTGAGACGCTAGAAACTACAAATAACAAAAATAGTTGCAAACTCAGGTTAAAACAGCTGGACACCCTAGATATGAATCACACATTCAACAAGTACAAAACTTCTGGCACTGCTTTGGCACTCAATCTGTCACTCTTTTAAAAATGATTCATTTTTAAATACTGAGCACAGAAAACTCAGGAGACACTGAATTTAAACTTATTAGCAAAATATCTAGAGTCAGATTCAGAATCGTACAGACATCCCTAAATCAAGAGGATACTTTAAAGTTATAAAAGCAGAAGACACTTCTGTCA
This sequence comes from Mauremys mutica, assembly GCF_020497125.1. Lineage (NCBI taxonomy): Eukaryota > Metazoa > Chordata > Testudines > Geoemydidae > Mauremys > Mauremys mutica. The sequence continues at coordinate 209,683,927 of NC_059073.1, forward strand.
TGACTTACTCATGCAGAAGCATTAAATTTGGCGATAGGGATAAAAGTTTAACTTTTAAGGGATTTGGTTGCGGCAGCAGAAAGAATACTACAGAGAATCTTCTGAGGAAATCAGACCAGGGGAGTAATGAGTTCTCAATGGCAATCTTGTTATTAATGATTAACTATGACCCTGATCCAAAGTGCATTAAAGTTAACTGAAAGACTCACCCTGACTTTAGTGAGATTTCATAGAATATCAGGGTTGGAAGGGACCTCAGGAGGTCATCTAGTCTAACCCCCTGCTCAAAGCAGTACCAATCCCCAGACAGATTGTTGCCCCAAACCACGCCCTCAAAGATTGAACTCACAAGCCTGGTTTTAGCAGGCCAATGCTCAAACCACCAAGCCATCCCCCCGATACACTTTTCCACTCCCTCCCTGGAACCATTCTGTTTGGAAGTGAGGGTGGGGGTAGAGAGGGGAAATATACTGGGGACTCAGAGCCATTGTGGGGGACCCCAGGGGATGCTCCAGGTATGGGGATGCTCCAGGTATGGGGATGAGCCCTGTAGCTCATTCCAATGGAGGGCAAATTTCACCCACCCCTAATGGATCCCAATATTGATGATCCCCTGGGTAAAAGAAATTGTGAGTCAGCCACAAAAATCATGAGATTGGCTTGGAAGTCATTAGGTTTTAAAACAAATGCTAGGTTATTTTTATTTAGTTCTGAGCATTTGGGGGTCATATTTTCAGGCTTTTCTCCACAACCATGAGGGATAGGAACTTGCTTTAAAAAAAAAATCAAATCTGAGATTATTCCATAATCAGGACTCCAGGAACCTGAACTGGAAAATATTAAATATCATGACAAAAGTCACAAGAGTTAGCAAAACTGGGATCCTCACAGAATCATCCTTTTCTTTTACCCTGTCCTATCCAGGCCTTATCTTATTTACATGGAAGGCTTCAGTTTGTATGTTTCTTCTTGATTTAGGAACGATAGCTGAATTTTTTCTCTCATGCAACTGGTGTGATATAATACCTGAAATTATAGAAATTACTCCTTTTAGAAGATTAACTCATTTAGAGGCTGATACTCCCACTCTTACTCATGGAAGTTAGTCTAACTGAAAATCATTGGGGCTAGTAGTCTAGACTAGAATAGCGTATATTCCATCTGTCTGTATAAATCCGAGGTATTTATAGGGTGCCCAGCCATCACCATTGCTGACTAGTCACATAAGGACTCCAAGATCAGGGTCCTAATTTTGGGAATGGGGTTTAAAAAGTAGGAAGATGCTAGCCAAAGCCTCAGTTTTTCTGTTGTTTTTGTCCAGCAGAACAAGGAATCACTCAACCCCAGTTTACATCTAACGTTTAAGCAGGGTTCGTTTTGACTCAACATCTGGTCCATAGTTATGTGCATGGTTCCTTTAAAATCATTGGCAGATGCAAATCTTCTGTGACACTTCACAACACTATTGCACCACAAATTACCCTAATTCTGAATTTACAGCTGCAGGCACAAAGAGGGGAATGTGTTGTGATGATTTCTTCTGTCCTCTGTTAATTACCGTGCGGAAAGATTGTCATCCCTAGGGCAGGATGGCTGGTGTCTGCAAGGCAATCAGATTGTCTAAACAAGTCCAGCTGCAGATAGGCCAGATTAATTTTTCTTTGACAGCAAATAAAAAGAGGGAGTCAAGGAGCTGCATTGTTTACAGATGGCTCATATGGGAAGGTCTGCAGCACTCACAATAAAGCTGATGCAGAACATGTCGCTCATACAGGGCGACAGCTTCTTAATGTCTTTGGACCCCATTAATATACACAATTAGTGCTGCTGACAGGCAGCTCTGCCGTTAGTTCATTAAAAATAATACCAGGACATGCCAACGTGCAAATTTTATAGCATAATTCTTCTTGACATGGGCAAGTAGGTACTGAAATAATAACACAAGGCTAGGGTGCTACCGACTATCCCACAAGCAGTCAGTGGTGTATTCCATACACCATAGCGTGAAATAGGGGGACCATGCAAGAGGGCAAATGCTCCCGTTAACGAGTATAAACACGTGGAAGGGAAGCACAGGCATCCAGAGAGAGACAGTCTCTTTTGAAATCCACCACATCTCCTCTGGGAGGTGGGGCCTTTGCCAGAGCAGACTAGTCAGAGGGTGGGGGCACTGACTCTTACAAAAATGAGAATCATCCCAAAGGTTTTAGCCTATTTGTGATTGCTTTAGGCTTCCCAGCCAGGGAAATAGCCACGTGGGTCTTATCCCCTGCCACACTGCTCTGGTTGGGCCCATGCCATTCAGTCACACATACTCCTTTGCAGTCTGTTCAGCCTACAATGGGGAGTTATTGCTGCTCATGACAGCAGTCATTTCTATATTGCTCTTTACAGTCATGAACCTTCTTTGCCCTGAGAAGTGACCATGCCATGCAGAATGCCCAGACTTGCCTCCATAGTGCAACCACCACCACTGTATCTTGGAATAACACTTACTGAATACACAACATGTCAGAGAGCAGGAATGAGCCCTAAGGGACACGTTTTCAAATGTAACTACAACAGCTGGATTTGAAACAACACACAGACCTTTGCGTGTGCAAGCAACAAGGGCATCTTTAGAATTTGGGAACCGCACCACAGTTATGCTTGGGAACCTTCCATTATGTACACTGGAAATTCTCCCACTCTATGTTTGTGCAGCACCTAGAACAACGGGACCCTGATCTTATTTGGTATCTAAGTGCTACCATACTAAAAGTAAATAATATAATCCAATCAACCTCTCATTTCTTCCCCCAATCCTCTCAATCTTTCTTCCCTCCTCTACTTTCTCTCTCTGCTAAGAGTAAGTACAGCCAGCAGACTGCCAATTAATGCATTCCAATAGCAGCAGAACCCACGGTCAACAAGCTGTATGTCACAGTCACATGCCATTAACTGAGAAGCCCCCATGGGATTTGGATCTCACCAGCCCCATAAACCAATTCTGACAAATGGCTATCAGTACATGCAAACTGGCTAACTGAGCACCTAACTAGCCATTACTGATTTCACTATACTCATTTTTGTGGGTGCTGTCTGATGGAGAGAGTACAGGGCTGGAAGTTGGGAGACCAAGTTCTAATCCCAGCTCTGCCACTGAGCTGCTGTATGATCTTGGGCAAATTCCTTCACCTCTCTGTGGCTATTTGCCCTCTCACCAGAGGTCTGTCTTGTCTATTTAGACTGTAAATGCGTCTGAGCAGGGACAGTCTTTACAATGTGTTTGGACCGTGCCTAGTATAATGGTCCCCGGTGTGTCAGCTGGGGACCCTAGGTGTGAGTGTAATACAAATACTAAGTAACAGTAGTAATAATAATACACCCACATTTGAAAAATTGGCCCTGTCGATATGTTGCAGGTAGTTCATGTGTATAACTTATTACTTCCAGTAGCATAGCCGTACTTCAAAATATAGCCAAAAAATTACACAATTTGCAGCAGTTAATGCAAAGACCTAGTGTACGGGGGCTTATTCTCCTCTCATTTATACTAGTTTTATGCTCTGTTGACTTCAAAGGAGTGGCTTTGGATTTACACCAGTGTGAGTGAAAGGAGTATTGGACCCATTGTCTCTAAAAGTGATGCAGCCAGTATAAAATTCTGCAATTTCTATGGCAACAAGAATGAAACTGCTAGCTGTCTGGGATTTGTTCACTCACATGCGAAAGAGAGAGAGAGAGAGACTATTTAACACACATAACCAATTTAGCTTCACCAAGGGACAAATCAGTACTATAGAAACATCACCTTGGCTTCTTCCATGAATGCTCTTTCTCATGGACTCACAGGGTACCTGCTTGTTTTCTATAACGAATGATTACGTGAGACATCAGTGTTCTTCATGTGAATGAATGGTGAAAAATGGACTTGCCATTGACTAGATCATTTGGTAACGTTCCCAGATGGCTGTGGCACTGATCCTCACACAACCCTAGCCCAGTACACTACTAACCTCAGGTCTGAGCCCACAGACACTTACTGCCAAGCATACATTCTGCCTAGCCATTTATGTGGGTGCACGGGGGGAGGAGGGGGGAGAAAGAGAGCCTTCTCTGACCTATACAGCTCACATAAGGTTAGGGCCAAGCAGAATTCCATTCCTACGCTCAAGAGAGTTCCACTGGGTTTGTTCCATTCCTACTCTCCTGTGCGCATGCAGTGCCCCAACGGAGGCAGGGAATGATGAGGGGCAGGCAGGGCCACAGCTCCCCGCCCTTATTCAGCCAGCAGAGCCTACTGACCATGTGGACAGAGGACGATGCACCTCACAAAGGCATTCCTTGGGACAGAACGCACCCCAGTGCTCCCTCTGGGATGGTGCAGCTCCACACCACGCCCAAACTGAGCCCAGCGTGTCCAATCCAAGGCCCAGTGAATAGACAGACTTCCATTGACTTCAATGGGCTGTAGGTCAAGCCCACAGGGTTTTGTTACTGTAGTACTATTGCTCTGATTAAGCAGAGCACTTAGGTGTGTGAGAAGACCGATTGACTCCAATTGGGACTAATCATGGGCTTAACTTTAAGCACAAGCTGAAGAGCCTAAGCACAAAGTAAGTGCAGGGTTAGAGCCTCACACTGTACGAACAACTCGTGCAATACAGTCAATACAGTTAAATGATGTGAGTATATGAATCATTTTTTAAAAGGCAGGAAAAGGGCCTGATACTGCAGAACTCATTTTCACAAGTCACTAGAGTTTTGCACAAGTAGAGCCAGTCCAGCTCAAAACTAATATCTTGACTGAGTCTCATTCATTTTGTGTAAAGGAGGAATATTCCCCTTTCCTCAGTCCAGCACCCTGAATTCTTAAATGATAAGTAGCACTCTAAACATGAATGAATTCAAGTACATATCATATAGCATCATCTTTTAAAACTGCACACTTGCTGGATGAGCAAGATGGCTATTTTACTAGTAGGTGTTTTACAATACTACTGGGGTGTGAACATAACAATGTAAAGAATTCATCCAAAAACTGAGATAAGGTTTCAGAATTTTGTGGCACATCATGAACATGCTTTATTTTATTTTATTGGCTGCAATGTGCCACCTAGGCAGCGCCACCTGGCAGCAGTTTAAAGGCACAGCCTGCATATTATAACTTACCAGAGCCAAAAACATGTGTGTGACACAATTCTTTTGCTTCATTGTTATGCAGGCAGCATGCCACAAAACGCTATCTTCCCTACAGCACAGTCCTGAAATGCATTGTAGTTAAGTATTTTGGACTATTAGGATACAAACTCCTGTATGTGGTTGGAAACATAATTATCTGATGTAAACTATCTCTGTGTAAATGTGAAGTACTTTACACAATCTGCTTAATAAATAATAATAATACTGAGAATAGTGATAGATTGCTATAGGGATAAAGGAAACATCTGACATCCCCACATTTTTACATTACTTTTACCATAATAGTAGTGCTACAAAAGGTGCACTTCCTATTACATTACCATTGGGTACTGAGTGAACACTGACAATATTGGGCCAAACTCTCAGCTGTTGTAAATCAGTTTAAAATGGGCCCTTCAATGGAGTGAAAACAGATTTTCGTGGCCACCCTTTTTCCAAAATATAAATAATCTGCAAAGGGTGATGGGTGAACATCAAAAGCCTTGGAGTTTGGGAAAAGAAAACTGCAAACTTCAGGTGATGAGATATAAAGTGGATGAGAGTACATAGTTCAATACTACAAATATGCGATCAGGCAGCATGATCTAAAAAACAGAGTGAGCTGGCATTTGGAACTCCTATATTCTAATCCTAGTGCTTCCAGAGGTCACAGTGTGGGTCTGAGCTACTCATTTAATCCCTCTCTATAAAATGAGGACACTAGTTTTACCCACCCACCCTACGTAGGTATTTTTGTACCGTGCTCTGAAGATGTAAAAATATTTGCAACATTATTCTGAAGTCAGGCCTTCCACGATACTTTAGGTTGTGCGTGTACATTTTTGATGCTGGTGCTCTTTATCTGATGTGCCTTACCCTCGGGCCATACATGTGTGTTGCACTAGAATCCACTGCAACCAAAAGGTGTCTATAATCCATATTACTATTATTTATACTGCAATAGCCCGGAGAGGCCCCTATCAAGACTCCATAGTGCTAGGCACTGTCCAGACATGCAGTGAAAGGGGGTGTGGCAGGAGAGAGAAATAAGTTACTGTACATTAAGCAGAGACCTCAGCTCACTATTTGCCTAGCTGCTGTCAGCTGGCCGTACCTTGTGAGCATTGCGACAATATTGTTTTAGGAGGAACTATTACTATAGTATCTGTACAAGGACAAAGACAGAGGGTGACGGGGGAATAGATAGTGTGGCCTTCCTGTGGGTTCTGCTAGCTTATGCAATGGGAATGGTGGTGGGGGGAATAATCAGATTCCCACATTAAGATTCAGAGATGCCAACTCACAGAGCTAGTCAGCACGAGCCAGGAATGCTCAGTGAAAGTGGCCAGTCTATTGACTGCTGTTCTTTTCATTACCTGGTGTACACAGCTGATTAGATCTCAACAGAATCAGATTTCAGGCTCAGGTTCAGGAAGCAGGTCAGCAGCCTGCACAAAGAGAAAACACAATGATGGGCAGCTGAAGCTGGGCAAACAGGAAACAGACAGACAAATAGCTGGTGCTATATGGACCAGACTTAAGAGATCATTATATTTAGAGTCTCGTGCAAAGTTAAAGCTCAAGTGTAAGAGGTGCTTTATTAAGGCAGAATTGGGCTTAAGATTTTCAAAAATGGCTGCCTACAGTTGGGCTCCCACATCCATATTTAAGTGGCCTCATTTTCAGAGGTGCTGAGCATTCAGCACATCCCCCTCACTTCAACCAGACAGAGCTGTGGAAGGGCTGCACCTCTGAAAATCATGCCATTTACTAATATGAATATAAATGGCTATGTTTAGACACCCAAATTGTAAATAATTATATGTTAATTAAATATAACCTTTAGAGTCACTATAAGAAAAGCATTTGAAGTGAAGTGTAAGGGCCATTGAAGTGCCCATTTTAAATGGATTTACACCAGCTGAGAGTCTGGCCCATATTTCCTCTGCCCATCCAGTTCTATTGTATCATGTGACAAAATGGACAGTGTTGGTACAGTGGGTCCTGTGCTTTTCTTGTCAGGGGGCCTAGGACACACCCCTTACCTCTGCTCTTGGGGTGCCAAGGTCCCCACTAGTGGCCCAGGAAGGTGGTAAAGGAGGGAAGGAGTCTGGGTTTGTTACTCACTCTGAGCCCCAGCGCCTCTCCACCCCTGTGGGTTTCTAACCCTCTTCTCCCTTGGGTAGTGTTACCCTGGGTCTTTGATACTGCGGGGGGGAGTCTCCCTTCCTCCAGCTCTCTGGTCTTTCAATTCTCAGCAACACCCCCTCCAAGTTCCAGTCCTCTCTCCTTCCTCACTCCACCCTGTCTGCTTGAAGCAGGAGGTTTTGATTAGATTCCTGACAGGGCCTTAATTGTCTACAGGTGCTCCAATTAACCTGTAATAACCTTCTCTAATCGATAGGGAACCACACCTTAATTAGCCTAGGGCTTATATATCTCCCCTCTCCCACTGCTCCCTGGCCCTGTTGTATCACAATATGAAATGCACCACTATGGTCCTTCATTGTATAATAATGATATATGTTACACCTACTCTTCCCTCCTGTATCAGGCAACAGGGAGCTCTCAGCTCAGGATTGTGAGTGTAAGATATTGGACTGTTAAGGCCTATCTGCATAGGCTAAACACAAATATTTGGGAGGGTAAAAGGTTTCTCAACCCATAGCAGGATGGTGGATGAGGCACAGTATATGAAGTGTGTAAGCTGCTCTCTCACCCATACCAGGTGGCCAGGGAAGGTGGTACTGTACCTTTGGGCCATAGAAGATGAGATTATAGGTTGCAGCTCACTTAATTAGACACCATTTATGGATAGAGGTGGTTTGGGCAAATATCTGACTATTAGATGGAGAAGTGCATCCAAGGATAGTGATACTGAATGAATGTTTGGTGAAGGGACCTAAATTATGGATTGCCTCATTTTTAAATATTTGGTGGATATTTTGTTTGCTTTATTAGAATTTTTAGGTTCTAAAACTGTTACTCTACATTAATAAATAATTACGACCTTAATCAACTCTTAACTATGCTCATTTGAGAATATCCTTAGGTTTTATATTTTCCGATATATGGATTTTTAAAAAAATATTTATACTATGAACTATCAGGACATATCCTAGTTACAACCAATCTAAACCTACCCATCTTCAAAGTGGTTGCACTGAGGAAGAGAAAATCCTAAATTACTGCTATGGATCTCAGGGTACACCTATACTTTTCTAGTAGAGTAATTTTCCAGATCAAGCTTTGATTGAGCTAGTGCACTAAAAACACCAGCATGGCCGTGGCTACACAGGTGGCGGCACAGTCTAGCTGGCTCAGGTTCAATTCCATTCAACTCCCCCAGGTATGTACTCTGGCATCTAGCCCATGCTGTCATCCTGGTGGCCATGGCATACTAGCTCAATCAAAGTTACTGCAAGCACATTTGCCCAAGGGGGAAGTTACACCTCCTGCCACAGTGTAGACCTTAAAAACCACAGTAGCGTCAGTTTAGAGTTTGATTGCTCCAAGCAGTCACCTTGGATCTCCCCAACTTCACAATGTTAACTCTGTAGCATTAGGTATAGACTGCCTCTATAAACTTTGTAGCTCATGGTGTGGGCATTTATAGCTCTTGCATATCCCAGACTGTGCTTGTAGGTCTTGTAAACATCATAGCTGTAAGCTTACAAAATGTACAGGGTGAAATTCTGGCCCCATGGAAATTTTGCCATTCACTTCTGTGGGTTCAGGATTTCACTTTATGTCTCCTAACTACTAGGCTTATGGCTAATACTCCAAGGTGCATGTCAACTCTTTGAGCCTCAGTTTCCCTTTACCATTCCCTGATGTTTACCACTCTTGCACGAGTTACTTAGGCACTGATTCAGAAAAGTAAGTACCTAAGCACATGCCTAACTTTAAGTATATAATTTGTACCATTGACTTCAGTGGAACTACTCACATATGTAAAGTTATATTTAAGGTTAGTGCATAAGTATCTTCCTGAATCAGGGCCAAAGGGTGCCCTGCATAACTCCAGATTCATTCATAAAGAGCAGGATATACAATTTGTACAGTTCCAAAGCATTCATAAGCACAGTGCACATAACTCTAGTGACCTGACATATCCAAGATTTGTCAGACCTTTGTTACATTTTAATATATTCAGTAGACTATACCCAGAGATAATTTGTCTGTTTCTAATCTAATTGTAAATATTTTCCTATAAGGAACAATATTTTGAAGTCTGTATGTCATCATATTTTAGCTCCATTCCATACTTACTGTCCTAGTGTCAGTAAATCAATAGGCTTGGGCCTATGAATGAATGTTTTAGGATTAGACCAGAATGGATTGTACCTAGTTCTGTTCCCCATATAGACAAGGAGTTGACATGCTGCTTACATTTTAAATTAAAAAATGAAACCATTCTGTACATTTGTCAGATGCTTGAGCTATGGATAGCCCTGCTAGGGTTTAAGTCTGAAAAACTAAAACAAAACACACAAATATTTTCTAAACGTTTTAATTGTCTTATTAAGAGCCTTCATAAAAAACAATCAAAAACAGAATCCTCCGTTGAACAACAGCTGAACAGTCATTGACTCAGTATAGTCCACAATGATAACACATTCTAGTCTCTGTGCTGAGAGTGCGCATGGATACTTAGATTTTATCTGCTGTATATCAGCTTGATTTTGGACAAAATGATACAATAGAAGGATAAGAGACTCCTTCCTCATTGCGGGCTCCATCTGTAAGGTGCCTGAACACAGTGGCACCAATCCTGCAAAGCACACGGACACACAAATGCTTTGCTGATTGGGACCAGAGCATTTAGTAGTCTACAAGATTGACCCCATATTCCCAGTCCTCTTCTCTAGCAGTTGTTATATCTGCCTCTTACCTGCTCTGCCAGTTCCACTTCCTAAACAGGTAACACAAGTGAAAAGTTGGGATATATTAATAGTGCAGACACTGGCTTCCCCCAAGGACTGAAAACCTCACATCAGTGATGCCCTTAACATTTGTCTCTTAGTCTCCAAGCAAAGGACCTGACCCTGCAAGCTTTAGCCCATTGACTTCAAATGAGTATCTCCTTGTTTTACTATTGCCAGCCTACTCAAAACTGCCTGCACAAACACTGGAGAAGGGTTTAGACCTACACATTGAAGTTTGCAATGGGAAAGGCTTATTACATCATCTGGTCCATGCCCATGTCAATGCAGCACTGTCCCCAACAATATATTCCAGCTTTAAATAACTACTGTGATTGGGTTTTCTCTGCTTCCTTAACCTCCTTGTTAATCAGTCACTTGGTATTCAGGCTACATTTTCCTTTGGTCGTTTGCATCATATACCTGTTATATAAGGCCAGAATGTGAAGTTACTGCTCATCACTGTTAGTAAGGTGCAACAGTGCTCAAACACATTCTGGCCCTCAATGTTTTGAACCTGCTGTGCAATTTTTCATTATGTTTCCTACATATTAACTTGCTTGGTCATTAGAGCATCCCCACGACCTCAGTCCTTTTGCCCAGAGCTATGTGAAACAATTTGTTTTCACTTTCCCTGTTATTAACTATTGAACACTATGTGTACAAAGTGAGGTTTTTTCAAGTCAATGAGAGAATTCACAAGTTTGATCAAGCCAACATTTCACCATTACTATTGACACACTTCTTTTCCCTTCAACCAAAATGCTGAATATCCAAATATGAAACACACACATGCATCACAAATAAAGGTTGGCCACCGTCACTGAGAAATGTTACCATCTTGCAGCAAAAGACAGGTTTACACCTGCAGAAAATCCAGTAAAACAAAAAATACCTTTCTCCATTGAAATCAGAATAAATAAGTAAATAAAGGCCAATACCACGTGAAAAAAAGATTCTCCATTGGCAGTGCAAATTCTTACTTCACAGCTCTGTTACTATATCTTCTGTTTGGAGGAGAATAAAATACCTCTGACCTGGTTTTTGCCTCTTTTATCTCAATGGTGCAGCAGGTTATAGAAACATCACAGGAAGCTATTGAGAGGTCTAAAGAGAAGACTTTAACCTTCTTATTACAAAAAAATGTTCTATGTGAATTCTTGACCTCATGCAGCAAATCATTCCCGAATCAATCTCCCATTCATGTCAGAAATCAAGTGAACATAACTACTGTACAGGATTTGAGTCTATCCGTCCATCCATCTGCTGCATCCCTCCCAAGAGGCAATGGGTATTTAGTTAATTATCAGTAATTGTTAGAATATTTTAACAGAGCAGCCATGACTATGAAAGCCACAAACAAGAAAAAAGTTAACAGAGAGAGAGGAGGTATAAAAAGGTTACTGAGGTGTGCTTATCTGAAGTAAAAAAGTGATGAACATTATAAGATTCATATAAATCATTTTAGGACTATCCAAAGATTGAGAAGGCTTCCCTCCTCCCCGTTATTTAAAAAACGGAAGATAGAAATGTTCCATTTCAGTTTATTGCAAATCTAAAAACACAGCAAATCTGTACAAATATATATCAACACCAGGTACAGTGAAAGGTATCATTGCCAGCAGAGATTAATTCAAACTGCAAAATAATAATGCCGATCATTCAAACTTTGACTTGTCAATGTAATTTTTCATTGGGAATTCAAATTCCAACAACAGGGGAACAAAAAAAACCAACCCTCCAAAATGTTCATCAATATTTTTGGGCAGTGGACCATGTGGCCAAAATTTTTCAATATTTTTGAAAAGTGTCATCAAAAATTAAAAACAGTAGTAAATAGATGTCAAGTAGTATTTGAATAATTTTTATTATTTTTAAACCAGTTCTACTTTCAGATAACCCTATGTCTGTGATTGTTCAGATCAAGAACATTTGGTTTGGCCCATTCGTATGATAGTGGCGGTTTGCAAAATTTAAATCCACATAAGGGTTTGGATTTTGCTGTTGTCGATAGCTGTTGTGATTGTTCCTGCAGACCTGGATGCTGTGGTTGTGATTCGGGAAGGCTACAGTTGCAATCATGGATGCCAAGCCTTCTTTCAGAACCCACTGTTCAAAAATGGATCTGTTTGCAAAACCCATTTTGTAAGTGATGAGGCTCAGGTGAGAACGGTGTATACATCGCTAAAGCTAACATGAGAGAAACAAAATTTGGCACCGATGTCAGTGGTTTATTGCTGGGCCACCTGACCAAAGGGGTGAGACCAAAAAAAAGGAGCTAGGTGCTAGAGCTAAGAAGGCTTGAACCTACTGGGGAAAGGGTTAATCCCTCTCATCTCATTTTTAAGTTACAGCCTCTTGGTATATTTCAGATTCTTTAGTGCCCAGCTCACTGCACCTCTCTGCAGAGAAAAAGGCACATGACTCACTTCCACTGAGGGTCAAATTATCAAAGTAGATTCCTCAGACCACTTAGAAAAATCTTTACAAAATGACACAAGGAAAACCACTGTGTGCGTGTGTGTTTGGTGACGGGGAAGAGGAACTGTGCAAAGGGGATCTGCTTTTTATAATTAGTTTAGGAGATTTTTTTCCCCCTTCCCTTCTCCTTAGCAGCAGCTAGTTGCTATTTTCACTACCTGCTAATTACTTAGTGCTGGTTTGTGGGAGGATTCTGCTTCACACAGCATCCCACACAGGTTGTCATTTTGTCAAGAATTCCTTCATTAACGAGCTGTCAATACACTGCCAACAGCCACCATTTGGTTTATTCAGGGAACGGGGGGCGCTCTGGGGTGGAGAGTTGGCTCCATGGGGTTTTAAAATAAAATAAAATAAATAAATAAGGCAAGAGGCAGATGTCTGACAGTCTGTTCCTCTGTGACACGTTGCAGCCATTTATTTTAAAGATCCAGGCAGAAGGGGGAGGAGAGAATTATACAGACTGTGCAGGTTGTACATCAAGCCATTCCTTCCCTCTCGCACCACTTCCGAAAGAATTTCTGGGTGCCAGGAGTGTGCTTCCCACCCATCCCCTCACTTTAAAATAACACTACCAGGAAAAAGCTTCTAGAGCAAAAAGGCACAGTTTGCCTGTAACCTTTGAGAAGAGTCATCCGAAATGAAATATGAAGAAAGCCTGCCAGTCACATAGGTGCTTTCAGAGGAGTTTGTCCTTTCTTACTAATTAAATGGATTAACAGAGGCTGATAGGAAGACATGGCAAAGCCTATCACTATTCTGTGGAGATACTAATGATTTAGAATGGCTTTCGGGAAGGGAGCGGCACAAAGCCATGCTGTATTTGCACAGTCATCTTTTCTCATCTATTAGCCCCTGAGATCAAATCCCAGCTTGGTTTTACTGATTAGTTTTTGATTGTACTGTGCCTACCGGGTAGGCTTTTAAGGTTAACACAGCTGCTGAGAGAATTAGTGCATTTGTCCATTCTATTGGATATTTCTGTGAACCTGTGATGCTGCTATTAAAATCAAGGTTTGGTTCCAAAATGTCAAGCTGGATCTTAGCTGTGCTGGCACTGATAACTGGAAATGAAAAGGGAAGTGGGGAGAAAGGAAGAGAAATCTATGGAGTTTCCAGCAACCAAGGAAATAAAGCATCATTTGGATTTCCGAGTGTGAAAAATGTTGTTTCTTTTCCCAAGAGGCATCTCTGTAAATGTTAGGCAAGTTCTCCAACTGGCTACCTCAGGAAGGCTCCAGTTATGTCCAGGAAAGACTCAAGACAGCTTAGGGGAAATGAAAGAGAAATATATTTTGTTCCTGCATAATTATTTTCACTTAGGCCCCAAGAAAAACAGGCCCTGTTTTCACCTGGAAAAATATGCCCACAAAACCCACATATGAACACACAAAATGGGTAATTACCCACACAACACTCCTACTTTTATATATATGTCATTACCTGATTTGCATATGCAAATACAGACTTGTAGGCCAATTTTCAGAGTAGCAGCCGTGTTAGTCTGTATCCGCAAAAAAAAACAGGAGTACTTGTGGCACCTTAAAGACTAACAAATGTAACTACAAACTGCAAATATTGGACTTAAAATGGAAACTCAGTTCCAACTTAAAGGTGGCTCAAAAGGTATTTAGGCAAGTAGATTTCTCTAAGACAAGACCCAAGACTCTTTGCTTCATCATTACAAGAACTTTTGCTCTAGGTCCAACAAATAGAAAAGAAGTTTTCATGTGAAAATGACTGCACGATTGAGGAAGGAGGCAGAATAGGCCACCTGCAATTCTATTACAGAAAGTATATTTAAACTGATGTCAAAGGCAGCACAGCAATTGCTTTAAAACATTCAAGTGCAATTTAAAATGCTGCTGTTTGGATGAACAAGCCACTTCCCTTCACAATTGGAAATACCTCCCAAAAACTCACTTCCATGAAGCCTTCATGAGTGGAGTGGAGGACAGATAGCAATAATACAAAAATGGAAATGGTACAATATGTGTCATTTATCCTCCACTTTGCGAATAGGTTGCATCTTGTCCTTTCTTTCTTCATTTTGCCCTTATTTTGTTGTTTCTCTATTCAAATTGTAAGCTTTCCAGGACAAAGTTCTTCCTGTATGACTGTACTACACCAAGCATATTTTGGGCACTACCATCAGTGCTTAATTTGTAATGAAAGAGATGCCGGGGCTCAAGCAATTAGGTGTTGGGGCTCAAGGAAGTTTTTTTACATTCATAACTGATGCAGCAAACCCAGAGGTGCCAGGGTTATGAACTGCCAAGCCCAGAGGTGCTGGGGCTCAGTCCTGGCACAAATGAAGCACTGATTACCATATTACAAATCGAAAACAGCTGTTCCTGACATGCATAACTCATCCAAACCCAATCCTGCCATTTTTCCATGAAATTTCTCATTCAGAAGTATTCAGGACTAAATGTAGGAGCACGGTAGCTTTTATAAATGTAGCCACAGAGAGATCCAGGAGTACTTTTTCATTGTAGATAAATGAGGCAAAGGAGTTTATGCCCACACTCCTAAACACAAGTGACCCTCTCCTCTCTTCTCACATTAATCTTTTAAAACCTGAAGAATAAATCTGAATGAAAAAAAAACCTTAAAAATGACACAGCTATAATCCGTTTATTCAAAAAGAAAAGGATAAGTTTGCATTTCAGAATAATTCACAGCATGCAAATGAAAGAGTCCCCACTGTTTGCAAACATTTACCTGGCTACTCTCTTTGGGTGGAGGAAATATTGTAGGCAAAAAACTCATGAGCAAAGATAAAGCTTCAAATAAATAATGTTTATAATGATGCCTTGCTACATCTTTACAACATACAAGGTGACACCCTGTTAGAAGAACTTCTCCAGAAGACCCATCTCCACAGTAGTTTGAAATCTAAAACTGTGGGACTAGGATTTGACCCAGAATTTGGCCTTGCATATCACTTCCCCCCCCCCAGCAATCTTCATCAGTTAAATGCAGAAATAACCACTTGAGAAGAGGTTTGAAAGAGAAGTACAGTGTTTTCTGCATCTCTTAGCCCATTGCCCATACAATCCTCTACACTTTTAAAGTGGTGCTCAGGGAGGGCGTTGTGTGGTTCCTATCTACTTTCATGGGAGTCATACAGCTAAATCCCTGAGGTAACACTTTGAAAATGTAGGAAAATATGTCAGGCTAACCCGCCCAGACCGATCGCTGTTCCTGGCTATAGAGCAGAGAACATTAACATAAACCATTGCATCAAAAGGATTTACATTTGACTATTATACAAATATTTCTTCATCAGACTAAACGGGGGGGGAGAGAAAGAGAGAAAGAGAAATCAGCAGAGATAGTACCGTGACAGGACACAGCAATTATGGATGGCAGACATCATCATCGTTATTTAAACGCTGGCGATGTGCTCGGCGCTGCGCAAGGCAGAATAAAGACTGTCCTTAACAAGAAGAGCTTAAAGTAGGATAATGAGACAATCCCTCTAGCAGAAGTAAGGGATCAGGAATATTTTTATATCAGATTCATCAGGGAGAATTTAGTGCCATTGGGCTACTGCTTCTATTTTTCAGCTGTTCAGGAAGGGTGCAGGATGGAGCCTAATTACAGCATTCACTTTCTGGTGTGGAATTCAGGTAAAAGCTATTGTTGCTCCCACGCAATCAGGATCCACTAAAGCGGAAATAGTCTCAGATTGGAATGGTGCCAGTGCTGAGTGACACAACTTTAAGAGCCAACTCTTCAGCTGCTGTAAAAAAGCCCAGTCCCATTGACTTCTAAATAGCTATGCCAGTTTACACCAGTTTAGGATATGGCTGTAAGTGTTTATTTCATTAGTACAGTGTCTGGTTAAATAATATGGGAACAAAACTGTCACAGCCAGCTTAGCCCTTGACACAGCAAGTGAGTTTTTCTTTAAGTTGAAACGTGCACATTTAGGATATTTAAAATGCTTTTTAAATAAATGATAAAAGAGACAGCCTGGTTTCTTGGAAGTGCGATTAAACAGTGAAACTGATGAGATCTGAAACCCACATAATTAACTTCTGCAGACAAAGTCTGGAGTTAATTTTCTGTGCATCATATGTTTCTGTAGAGTGGTTCTGTTTTGATGTTTATCTGTGATGTCTTATTTGTACTGTTTTATTGTTAACGAAATAATAAACTATATTACATACATAAAAGGCAGTCAATGTAAGGCCATATTATGCCATTGAATCTTAAGCTGTTCTTACCGTTTGTTTCAAACGAGGAGCTTGGCTCAGAAAATTTTGGTACAACATAATTTATTGGAGACAGTCAGGGCTGACTCTCCCCTCACACTGTTTTTAGATTGGTAGAACAGACACTGACTTCAGTGAAGATGATTCTGACTTTCTCTTTTCACATCAGTGTATCAGGTTCTCATTTTGCAGCCCTCACAAAGGCAAACTTCTTTTGAAATCCATGGGGGATTTACCTGCCTGAGAAGGTCACGGTCACGGTCACACACACACGGTCACACACACACACATGGTCACACACACAGCAAATGCATTTGCTATATGACCATAATGAAGAATCATAGTGAGTCACTTTCTTCTGACACTGAATAAGAAGTCTTCATTCTCACAAGGAAAATGGTATTACCCCTATAGATACTTTGTCTCTTTCTGCCACTGTAAAACTTTGCCAAGCTGCCTTGTTCCTGGCTTCGTACTATAGCTTTAAAGAAACAGTGCCTATATAGCCTCACATCATTTAATCTAAGGACAAACTAAAAATTTAGGGACAAATAATCAAATACAATTTAAAAACAGTAGGGCTTTTGGTTCTTCATTAGCAACTCACTCCTTGGAAGTCTGAAGGTTCAGTATTCAGGTGATTGTTATTTAGCAACACAGAACAATTCATGATGTGTATTTGAAGATAGACAGTAAACATAAGTGAATATTCATAATGACAAAAGCACATTCTGGAAGCTATTGCAGCACAGGCATAGCAAACAGAATCTATTGCGCAGTCCTAGGATCTCTGCCATACAGTCCAAGCTGTAAACAAGACTCTTAAAATGGTACATTAGGTAGGTAGCTGTGTGAATCATTGTTATTATTTGTGCTGCTGTCAAAACTACTATGGGATGGAGAAAGATACATCTGTGACACTTTTTGGAAATAGTGATACGAGTCATCATTTGCCACAAGAAGCTAAAATAGCAACTTTTTTCCACAGAGGACAAAAATGGTCTGATGGTATCTGCATTGTCTGCCAATGAACTTTATTCTAGGCTAGATCCCCTCCTGGCTCCCTTCACAGTTCTTCCAATGTGCTGCAGTCCTAATCTATAGTGCCTCTTAAAGGGGGGGAAGGGGAGCTTTTTGTTTCTTTGACATGTACAGAGGTAGCCTGAAAAGTTTTGGTTTTGATTTTTAAAAAGTTGTTTTTCCCTCCAGTTTTTACATTCAAAATTCAGGTCTTGAGTAAAAATTTCAAAAGCAGCGCAGGGTACTGTGACAGGTTGCCCACCCCCTCTCTGGGGTGCCACCTGATGTATTGGGGTACCACTGAGCCCACCAGTTCCACCAGTCTGAGTTCCCTTACCCTGCCCTGCTGAACCAGGCCTTCAGGCCTCCTCCAGCACACACAGGTAGGGCCACACCCAGCTGCAGAAAGACACAGACATGGAGATCAGCTCTGCCTGGGAAGACTCAGCTCGGGAATTGCCCAGCACTCAAGTGAACACCCCCTCTGGAGTGTAAACCCCAAATTGTATTGTCTTGTGCTGCACAGAGAACTGTACAGCGTAAGCTCAGGAAATCTGCCCCCTCCCTCAATGTGGAGGAAGATAGGCACTCTCCTCCCGATGCCCCCCTGTTATGAGTTCCACAAACTGGTTTTAGAATAAACAAAAACAAGTTTATTAACTACAAACGGTAGATTTTAAGTGATTATAAGGGATAGCAAACAGATCAAATAAAACAAACACGCATACTAAGCTTAATAAATTAAAGAGACTGGTTACAAGTAGTCATTTCTCACCCTAAATGTTGTTTTATGGCAGATTGCAGAGGTTCTTGAAGACAAATGGCTCTGGCTTGCAGCTTAAAACTCCATGTATTTCTCCCACAGCCCAGACGACATCTTTTCCAGCTTGGGTTCAGTCCTTTCCCCTGTCCCTTCGTCTTTGTTTCTTAGATGTTTCCAGCAGTCATCCTGGGCAGAGATTCAGTGAAGATAAACCTTGATTAACTCACTTCCCTCCCTTAAATAGGATTTACACATGGTGGGAATCCTTTGTTTCCCAGTTGGGTTCCCACCCCCTATTAGTGGAAAAATACTAGTAGTCCAAGAGGGAGTCCAGTACCAAGTGACATGATCACATGACCCTGCAGTGTCAAAGCAGCATCCCTGGAAGCTTTTCAGGAAGGTGGGAGATGAGCATCTTCAAAGTCCTATTGTTCTCCCTAATGACCCATCCAAGCTGATTGCATTTTGTCTGGCGGGCGTTTCCCAGGTGTAAACCTACTTGTAATTGTTACATAGTCAATATTCCTAACTTCAGATACAGAAATGATACATGCATACAAATTGGAAAGGTTATGATTTACTGAATATGAATATCCTATGATATCTCACATGACCCGTCTTGCACAGAATACATCTTTTTTTATGCCATATTCACATCATAACAACTCTATGAAGAATATGGGGCATAGTGTCACAAGTACATCTACATTGCAATAAAAAACCCACATCTCCACATCTCGGAGACCAGGTCAATTGACTCGGGCTTGCGGGGCTAAAAACTGCAGTGTAGATGTTTGGGCTTGGGCTGGAGCCCAGGCTCTGAGACACTCCCTACTCATGGGGCTTCAGCACCTGGGTTCCAGCCTGAGCCCAAGCATCTACACTGCAATTTTTAGCCCTGCAGCCTAAGCCCTGCAATCCCAAATCAGCTGACTCAGGCCAGCCACAGCTGTGCCATGGGTCTTTTATTGCAGTGTAAATGTACCTTAAGTAACTTACGAGAGGGTAAGTTCCATTTTCGAAAATGACGCTCTCTAAGGAGCCTAAAGATCAATGAGCTTCAATGGAACTTAGGGCCAGCTTTTCAATGGTATTTAGTCTCCTGATGCTGGGCATGGAGAGAGATAATTAATGAAAAATAAAAAATAGATAGCCAGGGGAGGAAGCAGGGCCAGGAGCAGATGATAAAAGTGATGGAGGACCAAATGGAGATATTGAAGCCCCTAGGCAGAACACATGCATGCCCTTCCCTCACACCCCGCAGCCCAACAGAAATGCTTGCCATACTCTCCTCAACCTCCTCCCACACGTTCCTTGCCACAACCTCCTCCCACACATTCCTTGCCTCTCCCCAGCCCGTCACAGCACCCCATTCACTCTACGCCTTCGGACAGCTTCCCAAAAGATAGCTGGACTCACACACAGCTTTGAGAGCCTCCATCAAGAGAGTGCTCCATTCAGTGCTATGTCCCTTTCAAGAAAGCATTTTCTGTGTGTTGGTTATTGCTGTCTGATTATCTTTCAGAGAGTGTTTTTTTTAATTAATCTTTATTTGTCTCCTGTATGCGGTGGTTGTGGTTAAATTAATACACAGTGGCAACTGGCACATTTGCAGACTACAAATCATGGTCAGGAAGCAATCAAAGCTTCCGTGAAAGGCGGCAAGTTAACAAAGCCTGGCAGAATGCTTTATAGAAAGACACATTGCTGGTGCTCATTGTCAACATGTTGCCGCAAAGCCTCCTTGATTTGAATAGCTGCCCATTGTGCTGCTCTAATAGTCCTGGTATCTGGCTGCTCGAAATCAGCCACCAGGCAATCTGCCTCCATGCTCCACCCCTGGGGAAACTTTTTATGCTTAGACTCACAAATGTGATGCAGTGCACAGCAAGCTGCTATGACCATGGGAATATTTTCCTCATTGAAGTCTAACCTGCCATATAGGCAGCATCAGCAAATTTTTAATCTGCCAAACACACATTTAATGGTCATTCTGTACCTGCTCAGCCTATTGTTGAAGCGCTCCTTGCTGCTGTCCAGGTTTCCGGTGTAAGGCTTCATGAGCTATGGGAGTAAGGGGTAATCTGGGTCTCCCAGGATCACTGTGGGCATTTCAACATCCCCCATTGGAATTTTCTGGTCTGGAAAGAAAGTCCCTGCTTGCAGCTTTCTGTATAGGCCAAAGTTCCTGAAGATGTGTGCATCATGCACCTTCCCTGACCACTCCATGTTGATATCAGTGAAACAATCCAGGTGATCCACAAGCACCTGCAATACAATAGAGAAGTACCCCTTTCCCTTGATGTACTCTGTCACAAGATGGTCTGGGGCCAAAATTGAGATATGCATGCCATCTATCACCCTGCCACAGTTAGGGAGTCCCATTGCTGCAAAGCCATCCACTATTTCATACACATTTCCAGAGCTGCCAGCTTCCACACAGTGATCACCACATGCTTCTCCACTGAAAGGGCAACTCTCATTTCGATGACCTTGCACCGCATTGCTGGGGCAAGCTCTGCACACAGTTCCAGGAAGGTGGCTTTCCACATCCGAAAGTTCTGCCGCCACTGCTCATCATCCCAGACCTCCATAAGGATGCGATCCGACCACTCAATGCTTGTTTCACAAGCCCAGAAGTGATGGCCCACCATGTGCAGCTGCTCCATGAATGCCAAAAGTAATCCATGGCACACAACAGGGCCAGCAGCACATATTCCTGTTCAGATTCAAAGTTCATGAAATACTGTATGATCCACCATGTTATGTTCATAACATTGACCACAAGATTAGAGAGCAGTGCAGGATTCAGGTTTTCAGGCAGAGAAGGCAGGTGCAAAGTATACAGGGGCTGTTGAAAAATGGTGTGAAACTTAGTCTGAAGTCCACGGAATGATGGGACAGAAAAAATTGCATCATGGGACACTGAACCCGCACCCATGATGCACTGTGATCCACTCTGCCTTCCCATAACTCCTAGCTGCACAAGGTGGCAAGTACCACACTGGGATAGCTACCCACCGTACACTGCTCTCACTGTCGATGCTAGACCACCAACTGTGGATGCGCTCCGCCAACACAAGGAATGCCGTGTGAACACACACAAGCAACATAATTATAGTGGTTTATGATCGTTGGCGTAACTTGTGTTGGCTTACCTCTGTAGTGTAGACATAGCCTCTGAGTGAGAGAATTATGACATTTCACCCCAGGAGATGTAAAAACATGGAGGCCTCAGGGCTGTGGGGATGCACTCGGAGAGACTAGAGAAGGGGTCGGAGGTGCAGCTAGCCCTGTACCCAGGACACCTTAGACCCGTCATTTTCCTTGTAGTTTATTCATTTGATATTTTCTGAAACACAATCATCCCCATGTAGGGCTTCTCCCTCCCCATCCCCACCCCACACACACCAGACCTATTTTCGAGATAGATAACAACATGTCCTGAGATTATATGCTCAGTGAAAACTTAGAAGAAACATATATTGGAATGGCATAAGATTGACATGAGGTGCCATTCACTTCAGCCGTCTTTGTATCTCTAAGGAGACTGAGCTGTCTATTATAGCCTGTGTCACTGTACGCCTGTCTACTGTCCAGTGGTATGGGACACTTGTCATCTTCCTGTCAGCAAAACTTATTAAAGGTTTAGGGGAAGAGAACTGCTTCCCCCTGCCTTGAAGTTTCTTCAATGCAGGAAATTCTCTTTTTGTATCTGCTTTTCTTCAGAGATAAAAGCTTTTAGCTACAAAAGCTGCTCCCTTGAACTAAATGCCCTTCTGCTGTTGGCAATGCCAAAAATAAGACTTTTACATGTAAAAAATATTTTTCAAAGTCCTATAACTCAGATATTATAATTTAATAACTTCAATTAGTTACCTCTCTGCTTATATGAGTACATAACCTGCCTTTCTCTTGTTTTAGTTTTGGGAAGTTTAGAATTAGAAGGATCATGCCTTAGGCCTGGTCTACACTAGGAGTTTATGTCGAATTTAGCAGCGTTAATTCGATTTAACCGTGTACCCGTCCACACCAGGAAGCTAATTAGTTCGACCTAGAGGGCTCTTTAGTTCGAATTCGGTACTCCACCCCGACGAGGGGAGTAGCGCTAAATTCGACATGGCTATGTCGAGTTAGCCTATGTGTGGACGGAAATCGACCTTAGTAGCTCCGGAAGCTATCCCATAGTGCACCACTGTGTTGACGCTCTGGACAGCAGTCCGAGCTCAGATGTTCTGATCAGCCATACAGGAAAAGCCCCGGGAAAATTTGAATTCCTTTTCCTGTCTGGCCATTTTGAATCTCAGTTCCTGGTTGGACATCGAGGCGAGCTCAGCAGCACCGGCAGCAATGCAGAGCTCTCCAGCAGAGGGGTCCATGCAATCTCAGAGTAGAAAGAGGGCCCCAGCATGGACTGACCGGGAAGTCTTGGATCTGATCGCTGTGTGGGGCGATGAGTCTGTGCTTTCGGAGCTGCGCTCCAAAAAATGGAATGCAAAGACCTACGAGAAGGTCTCCAAAGCCATGGCACTCAGAGGATACAGCCGGGATGCAACGCAGTGCCGCGTGAAAATCAAGGACCTGAGACAAGGCTACCAAAAAGTCAGAGCGGCAAACGGACACTCCGGAGCCCAGCCCCAGACATGCCGCTTCTACGAGGCACTGCATGCCATTCTCGGTGGGTCTGCCACCACTGCCCCACCAGTGACCGTGGACTCTGAGGATGGGATAGTGTCGAGGGGCAGTTTCTCGGCGATGTTCGCGGATGGGGAAGATGAGGAAGGGTTTGTGGAGGACGAGGCAGGCAACAGCGCTTACAATACTGATTTCCCCGACAGCCAGGATCTCTTCATCACCCTCACAGAGATCCCCTACCAACCCTCCCCGGCCGTTAACCCGGACTCTGAATCAGGGGAAGGATCAGTCGGTAAGTGCTATAAACATGTAAACATTTATTTTTTTAAAAACAGGAATAAAAACTATACGAAAAGAAGGTCAATACATACAGCGATCGAACAGAAATCCTCTTGGGACACTTCCACGAAGCTCTCGTAGAGGTACTCGAAAAGCCTCCGCAGGAGGTTCCTGGGGAGAGGTGCCTTATTGGGTGCTCCGTGGAAGCACACTCTTCCGTGCCAGGCCATCCTGAGGTACAGTGGGAGCATTGCCTCCACCAGCATGGCAGCATAGGGCCCTGGTCTGTGCAGGGATTCACGCAGCATGCGCTCTCTGTCTGTCCTAGTGACCCGCCTCAGGGTGATCTCGCTCGGCGACTGCTGCATCTAATTAGGGGAATTAATGTAATGTTACTATTGTGAATGCTTGACTTTTCCTTTGCATAACAATGACCGTCGTTTAACAGCCACGTGGTGGAGGCTGCAGAGGGAAAGCATACAGGGATCTTTCCCGGGGACAGCCGCGAGGGGCTGGAACAGGGTCAGACTTTATGCTTTCCAGATTGCCTGCAGCAGGAGGCCACTGCTATCCATTAACTGTTAAGCAGCCTAAAGTTTACGGCTTACTAGGCCTGGCTGCTACACGGATTCTGCTGTCCTGCCCCGCTTGTCCGATCTCCAGTGCAAGACCCCAGGCAATGAAAGCGAATGCCGAAAATTCGAACTTGTCCTGAGAGCACATGAGATAGGTGCCCTGTATGGTCTTGTTCACAGAAACTGAGTAGACTGTGTTCAGTGTTCGCAAACATGTATCTTTGGAAGGAAATCACTTCCTTTTTCCCATCACACAGCTGCGGCTCTTTCCCGAACTGCCCCGGCATCCCCCTCACAGAGGCTGGCGCAGATTAGGCGGCGAAAGAAAAAGATTCGGGACGAGATGTTCGCTGAACTGATGGCCAGCTCCAGAGCCGAGGCGGCCCAGCAGAGCCAGTGGAGGGAGACCCTCTCTCAGCAGCAGCGCTCACACAGCGAACGGGAGGACAGGTGGCGGCAGGAAAACCAGCAGGCGACTCAAACGCTGCTTAGACTAATGAGGGAGCAAACGGACAAGCTCCGGCGCCTTGTGGATGTTCTGCAGGACCGCAGGCAGGAGCAGAGACCCCCCCTGAACTGTATCTGCAACCGCCCTCCCCCACCACAAAGTCCTGTCCCCCCATCACCCAAAATCACAAGAAGGAGAGGCACTGGGGGCCGTGAAAACTGTCACTCCACCCCAGCAGAGCGCTCATGTACCAAACAGCTCTCATTCCCTAAAGTATGAGAATTGCTTCCCTTCCTGGCTCACCCGATCCAAAATCCCAGTTTCATCCCCCAACTGTGTAGTTGAGTATTAAAAATAGTTTGCTGTTCATTACTGTTTCCGTCATGTTTCTTTGCAGAAGACTTTGTGTGAAGGGGAGATAGGGGTTTGTTAATTGCATAGGACAGCCACCATTACCAGGGTACAGACATGGGGGCAGGATCAACAGCAGGTCACACACAGAGTGCAGTCACTAGGCACCCGGGTCACTCTGGGAGGTGTCTGCTGCCCCAGGTCAGTCTGGGAGGTGTATGCTGCCCCAGGGTCCGAGCACCTGGCATCCACAAATGGCAAGGCAGGTTGCCCTTACCATGCCCTTCCACCCTAGCCATGAACCTCTCGGATGCCCTGAGCCCCAGCCAGAGCCATCATCCCCCTACACCTACTCACCCTTCCCACAAACTCCTCACCCCTTCCTGCAAACCCACCCCTTCCTGCACACTCTCCTGTAACCGTCCTCCCCCCAGAGACCGCTGTAGGAGCAGGAGCCTGTCAGTCCTCGAGTGTAGAAGCGGTCTGTACATCACTGCACACCGTACCGACCACAGTCTGCATCCCTGTTTCAACCCTTTAACGCGAATTCGTTAGTAAAGAAAAGTTTGTTAATTAAAAATGTTCCAATAACTTTATTTTTAAACGTCTGTTGGAAGGGGGGAAACATGGTGAACGGGGTATGTAACCGCTGAAAAAAGTGAATAGTAACTGAAACAGGGGCAGGTTCAGCTTCTCTGTAAAGAGACTGGACAGTCATAGGTTACCCTGCTCTCTGAGGAACCTAGCTTTCAAAGCCTCCCGGATGCACAGCGCTTCCCGCTGGGCTCTTCTAATCGCACGGGTGTCTGGCTGAGCGTAATCAGCAGCCAGGCGATTTGCCTCAACCTCCCATCCCACCATAAAGGTCTCCCCCTTGCTCTCACAGAGATTGTGGAGCACACAGCAAGCTGCAATAACAATGGGGATATTGGTTTCGCTGAGATCCGAGCGAGTCAGTAAGCTCCTCCATCTCCCCTTGAGACGTCCGAAAGCACACTCCACCACCATTCTGCACTTGCTCAGCCGGTAGTTGAAGAGCTCCTTGTCACTGTCCAGGGCGCCTGTATAGGGCTTCATGAGCCAGGGCATTAGCGGGTAGGCTGGGTCCCCGAGGATCACTGTAGGCATCTCCGCATCCCCAACAGTTATTTTGTGGTCCGGGAAGAAACTACCTTCCTGCAGGCGTCTAAACAGACAAGAGTTCCTGAAAACACGCGCGTCATGAACCTTGCCCGGCCACCCGACGTAGATGTTGGTAAAACGTCCCCTATGGTCCACCAGTGCTTGCAGCACCATTGAAAAGTAGCCCTTTCTGTTAATATACTGGCTGGCCTGGTGGGCCAGTCCCAGGATAGGGATGTGAGTGCCATCTATAGCCCCACCGCAGTTTGGGAATCCCATCGCGGCGAAGCCATCTATGACGACCTGGACGTTTCCCAGGGTCACTACCTTTGAGAGCAGTAGGTCAACGATTGCGTGGGCTACTTGCATCACAGCAACCCCCACGGTAGATTTGCCCACGCCAAAGTGGTTCGCTACTGACCGGTAGCTGTCTGGCGTTGCAAGTTTCCAGAGGGCTATGGCCACTCGCTTCTGCACACTCAGGGCTGCTCGCATCCGGGTGTCCTGGCGCTTCAGGGCAGGGGCCAGCAAGTCACACAGTTCAAGGAAAGTGCCCTTATGCATCCTGAAGTTTCGCAGCCACTGTGATTCATCCCAGACCTGCAGCACTATGCGGTCCCACCAGTCCGTGCTTGTTTCCCGGGCCCAGAATCGCCATCCCATAGCATGAACGTGACCCATTGCCACCATGATCTCCGCGGCGCGGGGTCCCGTGCTTTGTGAGAGGTCTGTGCCACTCTGAGACTTCATGTCCTCACCGCACTGCCGGAGCCTCCTTGCCAGATTTCTCAGCAGCTGACTGTGAAAGAGGTGGACGATAAGGTGCGAGGAGTTGACAACGGCCATAAGTGCAGCGATGATCGCAGCGGGCTCCATGCTCGCAGTGCTGTGGCGTCCGCGCTGTCACTGACCAGAAAAGTGCGCTAACAGATTTCCCGCCGGCGCTTTCAGGGAGGGAGGGCGGGAGTGACGGTTGAATGACGACAGTTACCCAAAACCACCCTCAACACATTTTTCCCCCAGCAGGCATTGGGGGCTCTACCCAGCATTCCAATGGGAAGCGGGGACTGCGGGAACTGTGGGATAGCTGCCCAGAATGCACCGCTTCCAATGTCGACGCTTGCCCCGTTAGTGTGGACTCACAAAGTCGAATTAGTGTCCTTAGTGTGGATACACAAATTCGACTTCATAAGGTCGAATCCACAAATTCGACCTGTTAAATCGAACTACTCTTGTAGTGTAGACATACCCTCAGAGAAGATTGCAGAGAAAACACAGAGGTTGGGGCTTTGAAAGGAACAGCTGTTTAAAGGTATATAAAATTGTAGTTGCAGTCATGTCTATAAAAAGGATGTTGAGGGCCCTGCTATGAATGTTCATTTACAAAGTTTCAAGCTGTGACGGTGTAGCTGTGAATTCCATTTTACTATTTTCAAAATGCCACATTCATAATCTGTGAGAATGGATGACTAACTACATATGAAGTTACAAGATCAGCAGCAGCTAAATATAATATATATACGTTCCCCTCTTATTTCCCTGCAATGCGTGACAGGTTATGAAGTATAGAGCTGCGGAAAAAAGTGGAAGTGCCTTTATCACGATTTAGAACTGGAACCCGAGTCCTTCACCTTGACCTCCTTTGTGCTATTCAAGGAGCTTTTAGCACTGCAGGAAGGACCTGTTTGCTATCACCATACTGCAGGTATTCATCAGCATATTACTCAGCAAATACCTCAGGGACTGCCAGGTGTTCAGAAGTATCAGCTCATGCAGCTGTATTTGCAATGTATGGTTCCCAGGGGAGCAGAATCAACTGGAAGAGAGATTGTGGAAGCTCTTAATAATATCATATGACATATCATGATGTAACATGACATGACACACAGCATGACAGATTGTAACTTGATAAAACGGCAAATATCTGGAGGAAAAGAAATTTCAACTCACCAATAACCCAGATTGCAAATATCTGCTATAAATTCC
Organism: Mauremys mutica; assembly: GCF_020497125.1. NCBI lineage: Eukaryota > Metazoa > Chordata > Testudines > Geoemydidae > Mauremys > Mauremys mutica. Next base: position 209,711,898 of record NC_059073.1, read on the forward strand.
CATAATTTGGTAGAGATGTTGTTGATAAATTTTCATTATCTTCCTATTGCAACAGCTGTGAATCAGTTGCCCTCTAGGCACTACTGTAATACAAATAATATATTATAATAATTTTGACACAGGCTGTTCTTTCAGATGGGCCTTTTTAATAGATGCATCATTAGAGCTCTTGGTGTTTTTTGTGCACTTCAGACTAGTTACCACCATGGATGATTAACACAGGTGAAAGATCATGGAGCTATAAATGCCCTTCCCCCACAATCTAACAATTCTCTATCTAAATATCTAGCTTAATCTATTGACTTTCTGCATCATAAATCAGACTTTGAAGCGATTTTTCCCTAACCTCTCCAAGGGAAAAAAAAATTATTGTGTTGGAATTTTACATATTGCATCCCATCCCTGGGTCGAGATTTTATCCTGAGAAGTTTATCAGAAACGTCAAATCAGAAAAGGAGTTTTAAAGTTATGGTGATTTGGGAAATGGATTTTTGGTTGCTGTTTATCATATCTCAAGATGGCGAAGCCTGCCTATATTTCTTTGTTTTTGTTGGAGTTGCTGTGGATAAATGCCTTATAGTATTTTTGTATGCAGTGTAGGTACAACCCCATGGGTGCCAGGTTTGTAAAATTTTTGGTGGTGCCCAGAACGGGTCCAAGCAGAGCCATCTCATTGATAGGATGGACCGGAGCAACCACCTCAGGCCCCACGCTTTGGGGGGCCCCGTGCTTCAGGAGGACGTGGGATCCAGGGCAGCCTGGGGAGCTAGTGGGGGGCCTGGCACCGGCAGCAGCAAGCGACCCTGGCCCCAGCCCATTCCGCTCCTCTGGCATCGCTCGGGGGAGGGGGGGGAAGCTGGAAAGAGGAAGAAGCGGGGGCCAGGGCTTGGGGGAAGGGATAGAGTGGGGCAGGAAGCAGGAAGGCCAAGCCCCCCACTAGCCCTCCAGGCTGCCCTGGACCCCGCGTCCCGCTGAAGCACAGTGCCCCCCCAAAGCACGGGGCCAGGGTGGTTGCTCTGGTCCATCCTGTAGATGGAACAGCTCTGAAAATATAAGTCCAAAAATTGGTGGCGCCGGTCCCACGTTACTGAATATTGGTGAAGCATGGGCACCACGGATCCATATAACTCACTGCCTATACAACCAGGATATTTGAGAGACATGGTGTTGACCGGCCACTCTACCTTGAATGGTCCCTTAAAATATGGACTAGCTATTTATGCTAAACAATCTGTTCTACCATGAATTTTGCTGTGATGCTGGGAGTTCCTTTCCCAGACCTGAAGAAGAGTTCTGTGTAGCTCAAAAGCTTGTCTCTCTCACCAACAATAAAAGATTTTACCTCACCCACCTTTAGAATTGCCAACTTTCTAATTGCAGAAAACTGTACACCCTTGCCCCACCACCTATCCTGCCCCTTCTCTGAGGTCCCACCCCCGACTCACTCCATCCCCCCATCCTCCATCACTCACTCTCCCCCACCCTCACTGGAGCAGAGGGTTGGGGTATGGGATGGGCTGAGGGCTCTGGCTGGGGCCAGAAATGAGGGGTTCAGGATGCAGGAGGGGGTTACGGGATGGGGCAGGGGGTTGTAGTGCGGGAGGGGATGAGTGCTCCAGCTGGGGGTGCAGGCTCTGGGGTGGGGTTGGGGGATGAGGGGTTTGGAGTGCAGGAGGGGGCTCCAGGCTGGAACAGGAGGTTGGGGCACAGGAGGAGCTTCGGGGTACAGGCTCCAGGATGGGAGTTTGGGTGGGAGAGGGGACTCAGGGCTGGGACAGGGAGTTTGGATGTGGGAGGGGGTTCTGACCTGGGGCAGGGAGTTGGGGTTTGGGACGAGGCTCAGGGTGAAGCTCCAGCCAGGCGGTGCCTACCACAGGTGGCTCCCAGAAGCAGCCAGCATGTCTGGCTCCTAGGTGGAGGGGCAGCCAGGGGGCTCTGCATGCCACCCGCACAGTTCCCATTGGCCACAGTTCCCAGCCAATGGGAGCTGCGGAACTGGCACTCAGAGTGGGGGAAGCATGTGGAGCACCTGTGGCTGCGCCTCCACCTAGGAGCCGGACATGCCAGCTCCTTCTGGGAGCTGCGCAGAGCCAGGGAAGGCAGGGAGCCTGCCTTAGCCCTGCTGCGCTGCTGACTGGACTTTTAACAGCCCTGTCAGTGGTGCTGACCAGAGCTGTCAGGGTCCCTTTTTTAACCGGGCATTCTGGTAAAAAACTGGACACCTGACAACCCTACCCTCTTTGTCTCTCATAGTATTCTTAGAAGATTTAAGTCATGGGTGGGGTTTAAAACAAAAACAGTTTCAAGCACACAAACTACACTGTGGATGTCCTAAAACATACTGTGACCTTCCTCAGACATCAGGCTTTGGTGCAGCTGCTGCTGGGCTGGGACAGGAGTTGGGGCATGGATTAAAAGGGAGGAGATTGTGGGGGTGAGCCTGGAATAGACTATGGAGGTGCATGTGCATAGAGGAGAAACAGGAGATTCAGAGCAAAATGTTGTGGAAGCACAGGTAGGAATAGCACAGAGGTGTGTTCTTCGGTCTTGAAAACTGGCGGTTCAGCAGGAGGCTCAAGTGGGTTCAGGAGAGTCCTGGATAGAGCTGTGCTGACAACACAAGTTCCATTTTGTGAAGGATTAGGGTAGTTCAAAATCTGGCTTTGTTCTGAATTGGAACAAAACCTGAAAGTTTCAAAATTCTCCACAAAGGAAAATTTTTACAAAATTAGTTTGGGTTCAATCAAAACATTCTGATTCTTTTAAAATGTTCTGTTATATTATTTATGTATCTGGGGGTGCCACCCAAAGGCCATTGTGCTAGACTCTAAGCCAACAAGTAAGACAACAACAGTCCCTGCCTCAAGGAATTCATAGTCTAAGATAATAAGACACAACAGGTGGATAAACAGACAAATGAGGATAGGGTGAGATACAAGCGTGGGTAATGGAGGCTGGTGGAGGATAAGCTTCCCCAAACCTCCACAAACGCTCCCCGCCGCAGCCCCAGGGTTGGGCCATGACGGGCTCCGTGTTCCACTGGGCAGGCTCGGACTGCTCCAGTCACTGGCAGGCTGGCCCAGGCTCGGGGCTGCTCTGGGAGACAGCCAGGATTCAGGTCTGTGCCAGCAGGCTGGCCAATGAGAGTGGGGTGGTGTGGGACAGGTGGCAGAACGGGTGGAGGGGGGTAGGGCTTTGGGCAGAAGGGACTGGCAGGGGGCTAGTGTCCTCCAACAGGGGGTGCACACACCACCCTCGGGTACAAGGTCACAGGAAACAAGGCTATGTTTGTATAGTCACAGGTGGCTGTCAACCACAAGGTCAAATGTAGGCCTTCATTCTGCAATGACTTAGACATCCGCTTAATTTTACACACTGTTTGCAAAATCCTGGCTCTCTTGAAGTCAAAGGCAAAACTTGCACTGACTTCAGCGGATCCAGGATTTCACCCTGTAAGCAGCCCCACAGGACAAGTCGTTGCAGGACCAGATCTGAAACTCTTTTTCCAATGAAGTCTTTTGTTTCAGGTAGGCTGCGGCTGGATTCCCATTTCATTTCTTTGGTCATCTGTTGTTTCGTACATTTTTCTAGCAAGATTTTTGGATTTTCTAAAAAGCAGCAAAATGACATTATTGCTGGGAGCTTTGTTTTACTTTTTTAAAGATCCTCTGAAGGGTAAAGCATCCTCAGAGAAAATTTGCAGTTGGATTCGTGTGGTCATATCCCTCCCCTCCCACACACACATACCACATTTCTCCTGGTATCTTCAAGCCTTTCTTATCACTCCTTCTGTGACAAGACACGCCAGCAGGTTTCATAGTTTTCTGTGGCAATGCCATGTATTGCTGTATTCTGAGCACAGTGAGGAAAAGGCCAGGTCCTGACATGGGCAGTAGAAGCCCAGGCTCTCAGAAGTGCTTGGAGTTAGTCATTCCCAAGGTAACAAATGAAATGAATTTATGAGTACAAGCTAAATTCCATGGTACAGATGTAGCAGATGGTTTATATTTGCATCTGAAATTTCACAAGCGCTGCTGGAGCATTGTCAGCTTGTTAAATGTGTGTGTGTGTGTGTGTGTATATAGAGAGAGATAGATATAATGAATTTGATTAAGTGTGGCTTGATTTGCGCACACAAAAACAGGATGGGGGAGGGACTATAATGCCACCTGCTACAATGCCACTAACAACAGGTCAGTGGGTGTATGATGAAAAGAGTCATCTGCTTGCAAACACATGGTTTCTTCCCCCAACGCTGCATATACTTTTGCCAAACCTATTTAGCACATGGAGTCAAATGTATCATAAAAATGAAAAGTATTCCTATTTTAGAGGGCAGCCCATGGGATTATAGTTACTGAAACCTATTAACACGTACAGTGAAACTATCCTGGCAAGCAGAAGTCTCATCATTTACTTACTTGTTCCATAAAACAATCACATTTCATTGCAAGAATGTGTACATATTTAATCAGCCGGAGCCACCTCCCACTGAAGTGAATAATTCCCTCTGAAGTCATTGAGAGTATTTCCACTGACTTCATTGGCTTTGGATTAAGCCCTGAAGGAGTAGAGAGTTTTTAGACCTCAGTATCATTAAGAGGAATGAAGAGCTGCATTTGGCCCCAGTCTTGCAAATGACAATGTGCGCAGACTGCAGTGCCTGCACATAGCTCTACTAAAATCAGTGCAATAGGATTGCTGGAGTGGGGCCTTATTTGGGACACTAACTAGTGAGTGAACTTAGGAAGTCACTTGTGCCAGGAACGTGACAGTTAAAGAGCTTGACCCTGACCTAGCAGATTCCTGTGTGAAATTACTAGGCAGGTGAAGGATAGGCTGTTCAGGTCATCTTCATAAAAGAAATCTAGTTATCAGTTCTTCCGGCTATGCAGCAGCCAGATCTAAAAGATCCTATGAAATATCATGGACCCCCTTTGCTTCGACTTATGGCTTCATGCAACATCCTTGCAAGGATGAAAATAATTAAAGTTATTGGGAAGATTTTTTCCCCCCTAGACATCACAAAGAATTGTCTGGGACAGAAAGCAAACAGAACAGTTTTAGAGTTTGCCTTTCCAGAAAAAGCCTATGCTCACACTTTGATAGTAAAGGTGCTTTGGGACCACTGATGTATTCTGTTCTTTTATGGGTCATCTAGGAGATCTGTGTGTAAAATCTAGGGCAGGGCTGTACATTAAACAGCACCATTTTCATCCTTCTCCCTCTGTATCTCAGCAGTCACTCTTTTCCTCTTGTTTTAACTAAACGGAGTTAACAAACCATTCAGAAACTGCTCAGCCACTTCTCTAGACACTTATTTTTTAAACCTTTATTGCTGTACACCTGTATGTAACCCTTCTGCCAGGTGTTGTCAGCAGCAAAGACATGTTATCAAGAGGTTCCTTCTGAAAGCTTAACAACACCATCTCGAGTCCCCATCAAGAAACCTGGAAAAATCAAATATCCTCCAGAGTGCAGTACTTCCTCTGAACAACCACTGATGTTGTACCAAGAAAAGTTTATTGGGGGGAAGGGAGTCACAGAATAAATTTTGGAAAACCAGTAATAATTTATCTGTATTTGTCTATTAAGACTCCCACCCACCCCTACCCAGGGCATCCTGCCAATTGTCTTAACTAAGGTCTCCACTCAGGGCTGTAAACATCCAACACAGACAATGTGTTCCTGCAGTAGTCACTTCTTTCCTCCTCCCTTTCACCCCTCACTCACTGTTTGCTGTATCATGTGTTTTCAGAGTCCAGAGTTCATGCAGATCTGTTTCCAGCACCTAAGGGAAGTGCTGGCTGGTCTACTGCATAGGATCTAACCCAGCTGTAGTGATTACAGCCTTTATTGATTGGGGGTGGAGGGCAGGCACCTAACTGGAATTCTTCAGCTATGGTGCTGCCCTCTGCATCTCTGATCACCATTGCCTGCCTCAAAGCGATCTCGCCCACAAAAGCTGTCTCGTCACAAAATCCTCAGAGGGGGACAGAGCTGACCAGTTCTTGGCACTAGAGATGCACTCCCACCAGGAGATAAACACCCCTTTCCCCGCTTTCTCTCACTACCTGGCCAAATCAATTCCCCTTGATCTTCAACAGCTGCCAGCAAAACATGTCCTTGCCCTCCATAGCCTCTGTCCAGCTGGAGTTCTCAAACAGCTCTAGGCCGCTCTCCTCCCTGTTCACCAGCAGGTGTCAATAGTGAGCTCTCTAGTTTCTAATGCTTCAGGCACAAGAGCTTGTATTATACATGCTTTATCTGTCATTCACTTTCTAGTTTTTTCTTTCTCTCCCTCAGTCGCTAATAAAGGCATTAATACCTTTAACCACCTTTAACGTTTCTGGATTCCCAATCTGAGAAACTGAAGCCTCAGATGGCAGCATGAACATCATACAAAGAAATCAGACTGGCAGAAAGAAAGCCAGCTGGAGCATCAAGGGTAGTTTTTGATAAGGGACAGGAGCAATAGAAGCAGCCTCATGGTTAATGCATGTAAACGACACCCAGACCCCTTTTAGTGCCTCGCAAGTGCACCCCTCTGGTGAAAGGCCTGGCAACCTGCCCCTCGCTTCAGATGGAACCCCGTGGTCCAACTGTTCTGGGAATGGCTTTCTGGGATGCCGCCCCACCCATATGTTTTCCAACTATGTTTAACATGACACGCCCAACTGCCTTGGGCAGCTGTAAGCCCTTCCATTACAGTAGGGTTGCCACCAGTCCAGATTATTCCTTTTTTGAGGTACCTGTCCTGGGAAATCTGTAAGGGGGCTGAGTACACATGTCCAGCTGTATAGTGTTATGGGCTCAGCACCATCCCAGATGTCCCAGTTTATTGTACATTAGAGGCAACTATGACAGATTTGGCAATTTCCTGAACAAGCCATGTTGTATTAAGTTTAAGTATCTTAGGAGCTCATAATACTAAAAATGCAAATGTTTGTGCGTTATTGTATGTAACTTCTCTAGAAAACACAGCTAATGTAAACCTTGGGATGCATTAGGAGTGTCCAAGGACTCTGAAACAATGTGCTAGGCAAACAAAGTGGCATTCCTAAGAAATACTTGAGAGGAAGAAAAGGCACCTTTTCACCTCCGAACCCCATCCTTTTGAACCTGCCCCCTGAGGAGAAACCAGTGTCCGCTGATCACCTGTTACATAAGGCCAAGACCAGACACCCAAACTGGATAAGAGCATGACTCTCAGATTCATGGGTCTGTTTGTTCTGAGCCCAAGCAGTTGTGAACTCATAACCACAGGAAAACACCATGGGTAGGGTTTAAAGGACTGTTCTCCTATAGGAACCCTCAGTGGAGGGGGAATGATCTTGGGTGAGCTTATTAGCATGCATGTAACTTCTTTTATTGTTTTTAAATACGATTTCGCTGTAATGCTACCTTAAGAATAAGTGTGCTTGCCTAGAGAAAGCCTGGTTGTAACTTACTGCAGGCTGTTGGGCTGTTTGCAGTCTCTGAAGAGAAGGAAAAGCAGGCCTGCTGAGGCAGCCTGCCTTTTCAGGGATTCACAATGTAGGCAGGGAACCGTAAAGCCTGGAAATATGTTTTGGTCAAGAGGGAGAGACGCATGTCACCAGGAGGTGACAGCCTCAGGAGCTGAAAGCCTCAGAGTGGGTGCCCTTGCAGGACCATAGAGGAGGACTACAGGTGCAGTTCCCCTGAACTGTGATCCTAGCAACCCTACACTCCAGGGGCCTGTGACCAGTAAGCTGAGTAAACTGACTCAATAACAGCCTCTCAAAATAAAGCATTATTTATTCAGCACCCTCAAAAGGTGCACAGCAAGTAGGACACATAATAAGAGGCCTATACTCATGAGTCTTACCTACACCTTAATCTTTTGCATCCTACCCTCAGCATAGCTAACCCTCCACCTCTGGCTAGGAGAAACCTACTGTCTTGTTTACAATAGGCTCACTCTGGGCTTATCTACAACATTGAGTTTGCAGCAAGCTGGGGTGTAAATCTACACCGCACTAGCCTGCAGCATACTAAGCATCCACATGGACCCTGCTGCCACACACTAACAATTCCATAGTACACTTCACTCTGATACTCCCTTTCAAAGCCACGAGGGTCAAAACGGACTAGGGAGCTGTTACTGAACAGTAGCGGGGTCCATATGGACACAGTGCACAGCCAGATAACACAGAGCAGATTTATGCCCAAACTTACCATGAGCTAAGTATGTCTGCGTTCCCCCTTCCTGCTGTGAACTTTCAATGACTCTCCCCCAGCTGTGTCTGGCCACAGGGTATGTTTACACTGCAATTAAAAACCCACGGCTGGCCCATGCCAGCTGACACAGTCTAACCTTGCAGAGTCCTAGAGCCCAGGTGCCAGCCCAAACCCAAATGTCTACACTGCAATTGAACAGCCCCTTAGCCCAAGTCAGCTGACATAGGTCAGCCATGGTTTTTTAATTGCAGTGTAGACATACCCTCACTCAACCTCCACCCTTTCCTACATTGAGAGTCCTGTAATGGTTTAGTGCCCCCTTTGATCTCTCTCTCTCTCCTCCCCCCCAGTCTTGGTAAAACAGCTCTGTGAAGAGGTGATCCCCTCGCAACAACTATAAACCTGGCTATTGCAGCTGAGTGTTTATTCAGATGCACCTTATCTATGCCATTGTTTTGTCTTTTCTGCTTAGGTCCTTTAACAACAACTTTTGATCTAATTCCATGGCAAGTAATATGTAATAAACACACAGACATGCACCAGATTAATAAACAATACAGCTACCTCTCATTTTGTTTCAGTCAGGTATATTAAAAAAAATTATTTAAACATACAGAATTTTTGGTTTTGGAAGTTTGAGAAAAGTAATAAAGAAAAACTATTCACTGCTGTGTTTAGAATGGCCTAACACACATTTGAGGTAGCTAAGTACATTCAATGTACTGATCAAGAATTATTTTGCAGTTGATGGAAGATTTGCCAGAGTAAGCAATTACCCTAGAGACACCTGCATTTTACCTTAGTCTGAATGTCTGTGAGTTTAGTGTTAATGGCTTCAGGCTTCCAACATTGAGTCTTATTACTTTGTGGTTTAAGTGCAATCATTTATACAGAGGAAAATATTGGCTTGTTTAAGTGTCTGTACCAAGAAGTACCTTAAGGTACCTGCAGAACAGGTTAATAGAGCCCCACATAAGAATTTAGCACTACTTACCCTACTAAAAAAATTTCTTCTCATGCATCAATCATTTCCCCCAGCTCATAGCCCTATCTTCTTTTGTCTCAGGAAGTCTGTAGCTCTTACTGATTTTTGAGCTTTTTTATTCATATCATCTGAGAAACATTATGGCTCTCATGCTACTCCTACTAGCACAGTATTTAAGCATGCACCTAACTTCAAGATGATTAATGTTAGGCATGTGGTTAACGATCTTCTGAATGAAGACTTTAATGCTACCTATGGCCAGAGGCAAGTAACCCCCCAGCTTCCTCCCCTCCCTTCTCCCCTCCCCCTAGTATATGATGTTGGTACCATAATATGAAAACAATAGGCTTTTGTGCTAATAAAATATATGAAGATTGGTTTGTTAGTACTGTCTGTTCTTCTTGCTGTCTCTATGTATCCACATAATTATATGGCCCTCACCCTCACAATATCTGAGCACTTGTCTAACTGTTTCTCTTTAGAAAATCTTCTGAGGTGAGGAACTATTAGAAGAACACTTGACTTTCTTGTTCAAGGTTAGTTGCAATTATCGTCACTGCCTCATTTTCTTTCATTTAGCCCATTGTTATGGCTCTCCTTCTGGAAGAAGGAATCAGCCAAGCTGATATACCCGATGCTCTGTGTGGACAGATGTCTCAGCTATTATTATAGGCTTAATCATAATTCAGAAGCATACGGCACGCTACCAAGTCTTGTGCTGAAGCTAATGAAGCTGTGGATGTATTGAAAGAAATTAACAGTATTCCACAGGTAAGTAGGTTAGGTATCATAAAATATCCAGTCTGGGAGTTTTGGAAACGGATGAGCAAACTATGGAGTTATAAAGAAGTACTGAACCATGGTATGATACATGAAGGAACACCAGAAACACAAAGTTAAGAGTGAAATAGTTACATGTACTGTCTGTTAGTTAAGTAGTTGGGCCAGTTTCCTTGAGCTGCTCATTATTAACCTGCTGCCCTTCACGACCTTGTCCAATTCCCATCTAAGCTGAGATGAGAAATGCAACAGAAGGTCAGATTCTGCCTCATCACTCAGCATATAGAGAGAGGCTTTCTGCTGCAGAATGAGTCAATTTAGAGGGATGTTTTGTATGTTATAAGGCAATCACTGAAGGGAAATTAAGTGGGTTATGCAATTATGGAGGGCGTAATGACCTGGATGGATGTAGTAAGGTCTCCGAGCAGCAAAGCTGGAGAAGTTGCTTTTATGGCTCACCCGGGTGGAAATTTAAGGCTGCATTGTGGTTGTTAAGCCACAGCTTTCAGCACGGAGGTGAGGAGAGTGCCACACATTCTAGCTGACTCAGCCAGAATTTCTCAGAGAAACCTGAGGGAATGCACCACCTTTTAAAAAGCCACATATGTTTCCACCACACACACCATGGCCCACTCTTCTTGTACCCCTGTACAGGACTAGACACAATCTGATACTTTATATGGCTAGATAAATAAAGGAAGTCGTAAAATCCTCCTTTTTTGCTATTTGCATGTGGAACATTGCTAACTATGCACTGGAATATAAAACAAGCTGAAGCTTTATCTGAAACAGTCACATGAAGAATTTAAAAGCTACATAATAAAACTAAAACACCACAACATAGGGAGTTAAGATACTTTTAATTGCGTAGCCTATGATTTCTGAACCTCCAAAAGCTATGTATTACTAACCGGAGCAACTGTGTGATATTACTGCTGTAACCTTGCCCTTCCCTCCTCCTCCTCCTGTGTTCATCATCCTCCTCCTCCTCTCTCAGCACCTTCTATCTTTCTTCCGTTGAAATTAGTGAGAGCAGGAAAGCAATTTCCATTGAAGTTAATGGGTGCTCAGAAAGATTTGGAGTAGGGACCATGGCTGAGATTTGTAAGAGGAATCTGGCACCCAACTCCAATTGATTTTCAGTGAGTCAGGTGCCTAGCTCCCTTATGACCCTTGTAAAATCTCATCCAGAGGGGAATTGAAACTCTTCCTTATGGACCGTATAGGGTATAGCCTGGGTGATATGTCCCCTGACCCCCTTCCCCACCACTCCATCAGCTTGTTCTCTGATCATTTGAGCCTGATTTCAAATAACTTCTGACTCTGTAAAGGCAAGCTTCATTTGCTGGGTGGGGAGGGCCAGAATGTCTTCCTTGTACAAAAATGGTGCTAGCTGCATCTGTTACCACACTAATCCCCACGGAGAAACAGATTTGTGTATGTGCCAGCATAATGTGATAACTCAACACTGCCATGCTACTGACTGATGGAGACATTTTTAGGATGCGTGGTTTCAATTTCTCTTTAAGATTGGTGGATTTCAGAGGTAGGAGACATTCATCTTCATCCCTCAATTCAAAGTTTGCTCAGAAACTGGAGACCAGACTTAGACTCATCTAAGATAATTAACTCCATGCAGAGTTAATTATGATGAAGTTAAAATAATAAAGAAAGAATTACTGCAGTTTATGATATACCATAGCAATTGTGTTGCTAATTTTTTCTTAGTTTGATTATCTATTCTAGCGGAGGCAGCCTGGTAGAGTTCTTTCCCCTCGCTCCCTTCCGCCCTCCCTCCACAAACAGTGACTAAAAAGGTGTTTTTAAAAGCCTTATTCTACACTTTAAGGAAAGACTGAAGAAAAACTGAAAAAAGAACATTGCCAAAAAGAAGGGACAGTCAATAAATGATATTCAACAAAAGTTAATGCTGTTTTGCAACCAAATGGCCATTCCCAAGTGTTAAAAGAATGCCAGGCACCCCCAAAATCATGCAATTGTTTTACAAGTCATGAGAGCTAAAAAAAAAAATAAACTTTTGGGTTCTTTTTACTTGCCTCCTGATTTGAGTCTTTAGGGTTCAAGTTTCCAAGCTTTCTACACAACCCCGAGGGCTAGAAACTTACTTTTTGAAAGCTTTTTGTTTCTCACTTAATGGCCTGGAGGCAGGGGTGAAAGTAAGCTGGTAAAAACTGGCCGCCAGTACTGGCCCATACAGCTGACTTTAAAGCTTTAACATCGTTACCCCTTTCCCTGCCCAGGCCGCCAATGGCGGGGAGGGGACAAAAGGAGCAGCTGCCCTGGGGCCAGTGATTTAAAAGGGCTTGGGACTCCTGGCCACTGCTACCTCGGCAGTGGCCGGAACCCCGGGCCCTTTAAATTGCTGCTGAAGCCCTGGGCGGTGCAGTGCAGATGGGCTGGGGGATGCTGACCCACAGCCCCGCCCCTTCTGCCTGAGGCCCTGCCCCTTCTGGGGAGACTGGAGCCAGCCCCAGTACGGGTATGAGTTCAATTTTACTTTCATCCTTGCCTGGAGGTCACCCAAGTGCACTTCCTTTCAGCCAGGCATGGCACCACTAATGAGCCCTGCCTCACTTCCTTCACTCACACAAACCTGTTTATCAAGGAGTGCCCCTCTTTCTTAAAGGTCTCATTTGTTAACAACAGCTGTAAGTACTGTACAAGTATGAGCTTACTCAGACACAGCCAGGAACAGCCACCATCTCAGGCTCAGCTCCACTAGCAATCTCTGGCTCTTTCCTTCAGGAGCCTCTTCTTTCTCATGCCCACACACAGTCTCTGCTTAAACCCTTTCTGGTTTCTTCTCTGGGCTATTTCTTTTCAGTCCCCCAGATGATTACTAACCTAGGTTTACTGCTGTTTACTAATCTTTTCTGTAGGCTTTCATCTCAGAGGTGCATTTCCATAAAATTATGGGTTCCATATTTACTGTTTCTTTTTCTACAGTATCATTCTGAATTACATTACATGTGAGAAATATTTAATTTAAAAAATCCTCCACTGGGGGGAGTGGAGGGCTAGAAGTCTGAACGTGGGTGTCAGGCTTTTTACCTCAAAGCTGTTGGTTACAATCCAGACCAGATCTATAATGACTGATAGTTGGTTCCATAGGCTGCCAGATTAGTGGTTTATATGAAATAAGTTTACCAATTCAGTCTAAATCATGATGGACAATTGTTCATAACTCAGAAAACAGCACCACAACTGGGAATAATTCTATAGCATTGGCTCTAAGCAATATAGCTTAAACAGAAGTTAAGGGCTTGATTCAGTGATTGCTGGGTGAGTTTATCTGGCCTCTGTTATACAGGATCTTAGACTAGATTATCATAATTTTTCCCTTCTGGCCTTAAAATCTATGAATCTATAATTGGCAGCTTTGTTGGCAGTTTCAATAGAGAGGTCTATGAGTGAAGTGAACTCCGGTAGAAAGGAAGAGTAATTCAGTCGTTCAAATATAAAGGCAATCTAAAATTATTGGTGGACACTTTTTCTAAGTCAATTAAAGGCTCTAGAGCAAAATCAACAACATGTTTGATTACCCCATGGTAATTTTTTCACCTAAAATGTTATCCAAGAAATAATTAACAGATTTTTTTTTCAAAATTAAATCAATATGTCTGTGGACCATTTCTGGCAATAGGACACAAAGCCTTTCCAGGTTTGAATTCGGTCCACCTCAGTAGTGACTGAGAGCTGTCACATTCAGACAGCTTGTGAGTGACCCAAAGCATGTGGAACAAGTTAGTGGTCTCAGCCCAGCCCCTAGGGAATGTGCATCCACATTACTAAACACATCATGCCTGAACACTCCTCTGTTGCAGGGTGGAGGGAAGCATTAGGCCACAAGGAGTTGGTTCAGGGAGCCTTAACCACCTGTGGCTAGTCCCAGCAAAACCTAGAGCAACTGAAGGGACCTTTCATCAGCAGAAGTTAGGCATAGCAGAATTCTGTTCCATTACTCTCTGACACAAAGGGAATCTTCTGCTGGCCCCTTATGCCAGATTCTGGGTACATCTACACTACGGGATTATTCCGAATTTACATAAACCGGTTTAACAAAACAGATTTTATACAATCGAGTGTGCGCGGCCACACTAAACACATTAAATCGGTGGTGTGCGTCCACGGTCCGATGCTAGCGTCGATTTCTGGAGCATTGCACTGTGGGTAGCTATTCCGTAGATCCCATAGAGCTACTAGTTCCGTAGTATCCCATAGTTCCCGCAGCCTCCCCCGCCCCTTTGAATTTCCGGGTTGAGATCCCAGTGCCTGATGCGGCAAAAATCATTGTTGCGGGTGGTTCTGGGTAAATGTCGTCAGTCACTCCTTCCGCTGGGAAAGCAACAGCAGACAAGCATTTCATGCCTTTTTTCCCTGGATTACCCTGGAAGATGCCATAGCATGGCAATCATGGAGCCTGTTTCGCCTTTTGTGACTGTCACCATATGTGTACTAGATGCCGCTCACAGAGGCGATTCAGCAGCGCTACACAGCAGCATGCTTTTGCTTTTGCATGATAGCAGAGATGGTTATCAGCCATATTGTACCATCTACCATACCATAAATTGGTAATAAGATGATCGTGGCTACCAGTCCTTTTGCACTGTGCCATTTGCTGCTGTCATAAGTGCCCCTGGCTGCTCTTAGCCAGGGGCGCAAAAGCCAAAATTGGGAATGACTCCCTGAGTCAATCCCTCCTTTTTGGTATCTAAAAATAGAATCAGTCCTGCCTAGAATATGGGCAAGTGTACTAGAGAACCACTGTATCAGAGAACCAGAGAGCACAGCTGCTCTGTGTCAGATCCTGCAGAAATTATGAGCTGTATTCTATTCACAGGGGGTGCTCCTGCAACAACCCCACCTGTTGATTCCGTTCTTCCCTCAGCCTTCCTGGGCTACCGTAGCATTGTCCCTCCACTTGTGTGATGACACAGTGACTTGTTAGTGAGATATGAGTGGAAGGCAGCCTCCAGCTGCTATGATAGTCCAGACAGGACAGTAAGGAGTGTGTAGGAGAGGAGCCCAGCATCCCTCTGCTAGTTCAGGGGCAATTGAATCTTTTCTTTACACATGAAGGGTGGGGGCTGATGGAGCTCAGCCCCCTGTTGCTATGATGACGATGGTTATCAGCCATATTGTACCATCTACCAGGAAAAATTAGGGCCAGGCGCCCTTGATCGACCTAACAGATGCTAGTCAGCATGGTTACCAGTCCTTTTGCACTGCCCCATGTGCCAATAGGCTGATGATGAGGACGGATACCATGATGAGGAGCAAGGATGTTGGTGTTGAGTGCTGCACCATCGCGTCTATCTGCAGCATTCAGTAAAGATAGGGTGACATGTAAAAGAGTCAAGAGAGGATTGTTTTCCCTTTCACTTCTGGGGGTGGGTGGGGGTGTGCGTAAATTGCCTAGCTATGCCCTGACCCACCGCGGACACTGTTTTTGACCCTAGAAGCATTTGGAGCTCAGCCAAGAATGCAAATGCTTTTCAGAGACTGCAGGAACTGTGGGATAGCTTGAGTCCTCCAGTCCATGAGCGTCCATTTGATTCTTTGGCTTTCCGTTACGCTTGTCACGCAGCAGTGCGCTGAGTCCCTGCTATGGCATCTGTCTGGAGATATTTAAAAAATGATTTTGAGCGCTGATAGAACAGATTTGCCTGCCCTTACAGCGATCACATCCGCATCGTCCATGCGGGAGCTCTTTCTTTATTTTGATTTTTAACTGCATCACCACCCGTGCTGATCGGAGCTCCACGCTGGGCAAACAGGAAATATTCAAAAGTTCGCAGGGCTTTTCCTGTCTACCTGGCCACTGCATCCGAGTTCAGATTGCTGTCCAGAGCGGTCAGTAGTGCACTGTGGGATACCGCCCAGAGGCCAATACCGTCGAGCTGCGGCCACACTAACCCCAATCCGATATGGTAATACCGATATTAGCGCTACTCCTCTCGTTAGGGAGGAGTACAGAAACCAGTTTAAAGAGCACTTTATACCGATATAAAGGGCCTCTTAGTGTGGACGGGTGTGGCGTTAAATCGGTTTTACGCTCCTAAAACCGGTTTAAACGCGTAGTGTAGACCAGGCTTCTGACTGGAGCAAAGTGGTTCGATTGCAATTGAGAATCTAGCCTGCTATTCCTGATAGGATGGCACTCAGATACAAGATTTTTCCTGCTGCTTCGCAACCAATATAGAAACTTACACTAGTTGTGTCTGCCTGGCTTTGGCTGCATCTTGTTCACAACAGACATAGCTATCTGTGTTCAAAAGGATTTGGTTTGAGGATGGGAGCAGCATTACCATAAAGGGCAACAAGCTTGGGACTCTGCTTCATTGTCTCATACTGGAGATTACAGCAGATCCACTGCATCGTTGGAAGGATGCATGTAGCTCTCTAGTAACCCCTGCATCTGATTCAAATGTGTCATTGGTGATCTCCC
This sequence comes from Mauremys mutica, assembly GCF_020497125.1. NCBI lineage: Eukaryota > Metazoa > Chordata > Testudines > Geoemydidae > Mauremys > Mauremys mutica. The sequence continues at coordinate 209,728,334 of NC_059073.1, forward strand.
TTGGAAGCCATATCCAGGTTCTTTGGGACAGGAGGTCAGACAGTGTGAAGTGAAGTTTGAGGATTGGGGGGAAGGAATGAAGGGAGGGGGAATGACAGAGCTCCTTGGTGCTCTGAGTGGCTGGGAGGAAAAATAAAATAATGTGCTCAACTTTGTTTGAATTCCACTATGGTCATCTTTCCATGTATACATTTTCTCACGTACACACCCAAACAACAAAATTACTATATTTATTAATATTGATACACCACCACAAGACGGCATGGTGCTTGGCAGACAAATTAAAGATCATTTCCTCCCCAACGAGTTTACAGGCACCGGCCCTGATCCCACAATTTGTTCCAAGCAAGTGGGTCTTCCTGCGCCCACGCAGAACAAATTGTAGCATCAGCAGATTAACTACTGAGATCAAGACAAAATGTGGTGGAGTCTGTTGTAGTGTAACTTGGTAGGAGGCACCAAAAGCTACATCGCATCCAAATGTCAAATATACTAAAATTTGGAAATATTTCTATAATTTGTTATAATATCTATTGTAATAAATGACTGGTATTTCTCTGCCTACCATATGCTTAATGCTATATCCCTGACATGCTACATAATGCTCAACACTCACAGAGCAGTAGGGGAAAGGAAAAGAATGAGGTTTTACCTACGAGTGGCAATAGAGGCATGGATGTTATTAGTGTTTAAAAACCATCGTTAAATTAATGAGAGCGCAGGTGGGACTAAGTGACGCCCGAAGTTATAACAGTGGGGATGTTACACTTCTGTTTGTTTGTTTCCTGTGCTGGCTGAGGAGCCTCCCATGGGGAGGGCAACCGGGCACAGAGCAGAGTGTTCGGGAATAGCAAATCAAATGCCCATGGTCATTCAGGTAGATTTGAGAGTATGAATAAATTAGCAGGAGGTTTTTGAAGGAGAATTGGATTATTTATTGGCAGTTCTCAATGTGGAAGCCCCCTCATTGAGGCTGGGAAAGCAACTCAGACTCAAAGAATAAAAATGAGAGAGAGCTGCCTCAAACCCTAACTCCCCCTCCACTGCCAACTCCTCAACCCACCCTGCCAACCAAATCCTTCCTTTAAATGTTACTGGTAACTATCATCATCTCATACAGCTCTAAATTGCACCCAGCCACATACCCAGGGGCCAGATCGTACCTTGATATAATGCAGAATATAGTGGAGCAAATATGGGGAGAAGAGATACCTATTTATAGATTGCATACCTGCTACCAATTTAGACAGTGGCTATCAGAACTGAGGGTTTTTTTAATGATTTTTCCCTCTGCCCCCACCCTCCTCCACATTCTTTTTTAGGGATCTGGGTTTTATTCCACAAACCGATGTGAAAGCTGATATTTCACGGCCCACATTTCTCAACAAAGAGCCCTGCAACTGTGCATTTAATGAGGAGGAGTTTTATTAAAAGGATAGAGCAGTTAAATTGGCTAACATAAAAAAGAAAAGGATAAGAGAATGAGCATGTTTCCATAGAAACAAAGCCGCAGCCTATAATATTCTTGATCATTTTTGTCTATATTGGTTTTTTAAGCTGGATATACAGACATGGTTCAGGGGAATCATATAGGCGGGTATATTCTATTTTTGAATTTTTAATTTTTAAATCCTCAGTTGGGGTGAATCAGGCTAGTTGCATTGATCTCAGCATGGCTAGTGAAACTACGTTGTTCTACACCAGCTGAGGGTCAACCCAGAATCTTTATGGAGAAATGAAATGTGTTGCTATTGAATGTTTGACAATATATTAGTTGTTGTGGCACAACAATAATTGTGCCTTTAAGGCATGGGCCTGTCTGGGATCATGTCGAGGAACACTGCCACAAGGGGGAACTCTGGAAATCACTGGCCACTCTACTGGTATGTGTGGAATGAGGGAGACGGGGCCAAAGGCTGCTAGCTGGAACTAGTCCCTGCACTCAAGAGAGCATAAGGACTGCAGCTGTGTCAATCTGTCACTGATGCTAGGTGGTATTTCATCAGGAGCACTGTATAATTTACCCAGGCAGTTAATACAGCATCGCCATAAACCAGCACAGTCTAAGGCCTGGTCTACACTAGGACTTTAATTCGAATTTAGCAGCGTTAATTCGAATTAACCGTGCACCCGTCCACACCAGGAAGCCGTTTAGTTCGACCTAGAGGGCTCTTTAGTTTGAATTCGGTACTCCACCCCGACGAGGGGAGTAGCGCTAAATTCGACATGGCTATGTCGAATTAGGCTAGGTGTGGATGCAAATTGAACTTACTAGCTCCGGGAGCTATCCCACAGTGCACCACTCTGTTGACGCTCTGGACAGCAGTCCAAGCTTGGATTCTCTGACCAGCCACACAGGAAACGACCCGGGAAAATTTGAATTCCTTTTCCTGTCTGGGCACTTTGAATCTCATGTCCTGGTTGGACATCGGGGCGAGCTCAGCAGCACCTGCAACGATGCAGAGCTCTCCAGCAGAGGAGTCCATGCAATCCCAGAATAGAAAGAGGTCCCCAGCATGGACAGACCGTGAAGTCCTGGATCTGATCGCTGTGTGGGGCGATGAGTCTGTGCTTTCGGAGCTGCGCTCCAACAAACGGAATGCAAAGACCTACGAGAAGGTCTCCAAAGCCATGGCACTCAGAGGATACAGCCGGGATACAACGCAGTGCCGCGTGAAAATCAAGGACCTGAGACAAGGTTACCAAAAAGTCAGAGCGGCAAACGGACGCTCTGGAGCACAGCCCCAGACCTGCCGCTTCTACGAGGCACTGCATGCCATTCTAGGTGGGTCTGCCACCACTGCCCCACCAGTGACCGTGTATGGGATAGTGTCGAGGGGCAGTTCCTCGGCGATGTTCGCCGATGGGGAAGATGAGGAAGGGTTTGTGGAGGACGACACAGGCGACAGCGCTTACAATACCGCTTTCCCCGACAGCCAGGATCTCTTCATCACCCTCACAGAGATCCCCTACCAACTCTCCCCGGCCGTTAACCCGGACTCAGAATCAGGGGAAGGATCAGTTGGTAAGTGCTATAAACATGGAAACATTTATTTTTTAAAAAACAGGAATAAAAAATATGTAAAAACTATATAAAACCTTTTGCTTAAAAAACTATATAAAGAGAAGGTCCACACAGATAGGGATGGAACAGAAATCCTCCTGGGACAGTTCCACGAAGCTCTCGGAGAGCAGCTCGAAAAGTCTCTGCAGGAGGTTCCTGGGGAGAGGTGCCTTATTTGGTGCTCCGTGGAAGCACACTCTTCCGCGCCAGGCCATCCTAATGTACAGCGGAATCATTGCCTCCACCAGCATTGCAGCGTACGGTCCTGGTCCGTGCAGGGATTCGAGCAGCATCCACTCTCTCTCTCTCCGAGTGACCTGCCTCAGGCTAATCTCATTCGGTGACTGCTGCATCTAATTAGGGCAATTAGTGTACTGTTACTATTGTGAATGCTTGACTTTTACTTTGCATAGCAATGACCTTCGCTTAACAGCCACGTGTTGGAGGCCACAGAGGAAAAGCATACAGTGATCTTTCCCGTGCACAGCCGCGAGGGGCTGGAACAGGGTCAGACTTTATGCTTTACAGATTGCCTTCAGCGGGAGGGCACAGCTATCCATTAACTGTTAAGCAGCCTATAGTGTAGTGCTTACCAGGCCTGGCTGCTACACGGATTCAGCTGTACCGCCCCGCTTGTCCGATCTCCTGTGCAAGACCACAGCCAATGAAAGCGTATTCCGAAATCTCGAACTTGTCCTGAGAGCTCGTGAGACTAGGTGCCCTGTATGGTCTTGTTCACTGAAACTGAGTAGACTGTGTTCAGTGTTCGCAAACATGTATCTTTTCAAGGAAATCACTTCCTTTTTCCCATCACACAGCTGCGGCTCTTTCACGAACTGCCCCGGCATCCCCCTCACAGAGGCTGGCGCAGATTAGGCGGCGAAAGAAAAAGACTAGGGACGACATGTTCTCGGAACTGATGGCTTGCTCCAGAGCCGAGGCGGCCGAGCAGAGACAGTGGAGGGAGACCCTATGTCAGCAGCAGCGCTCACACAGCAAACGGGAGGACAGGTGGCAGCAGGAAGACCAGCAGGCGACTCAAACGCTGCTTGGGCTAATGAGGGAACAAACGGACACGCTCCGGCGCCTTGTAGATGTTCTGCAGGACCGCAGGCAGGAGCAGAGAGCCCCCGTGAACTGTATCTGCAACCGCCTTCCCCGCCACAAAGTCCTGTCCCCCCCTCACCCAAAATCACAAGAAGGAGGGGCGCTAGGGGCCGTGAAAACTGTCACTCCACCCCAGCAGAGCGCTCATGTACCAAACAGCTCTCATTCCCTAAAGTGTGAGAAGTGCTTCCCTTCCTGGATCACCCAGTCCCAAATCCAAGTTTCATCCCCCCACTGTGTAGTTGAGTATTAAAAGTAGTTTGTTGTTATTCACTGTTTCCGTCACGTTTTCCTTGTCAGAAGACTTTGTGTGAAGGGGGGGGAGGGGTTTTTTAATTGCATAGGACAGCCTCCATTACCAGGGTACAGACTTGGGGGCAGGATCAACAGCAGGACACACACAGACTGCAGTCACTAGGCACTAGGGTCATTCTGGGAGGTGAATGCTGCCCTGGGTCAGTCTGTGAGGTGTATGCTGCCCCAGGGTCCTAGCGCCTGACATCCACAAATGGCAAGGCAGGCTGCCCTTACCATGCCCTTCCCCGCTAGCCACGAGCCTCTCCGATGCCCTGAGCCCCAGCAAGAGCCCTCATCCACGGACACATACTCACCCTTCCCACACACCCCTCACCCCTTCCTACGCCCCAACCCCCAGTCCAGAGCCTGCATCCAAACTCCGTCCCAAAGACGGCACCCCTCACCCCTTCCTGCAAACCCACCCCTTCCTGCACACCCACCTGCAACCGTCCTCCCCCCAGAGACCGCTGTAGGAGCAGGAGCCTGTCATTCCTCTAGTGTAGAAGCGGTCTGGACATCAGTGCACACCGTACCCACCACAGTCCACGTCCATGTTTCAACCCTTGAACAGGAATTCATAATTAAAGAAAACTTTATTAATAATCAGTGTTCCATTAAAGTTATTTTAAAACGTGTGTTGGAAGGGGGGAAACCTGGAGAACGGGGTATGTAACCGCAGATCGAAGTCAACAGTCACTGAAACAGGCTCAGGTTCAGCTTCTCTGTAAATCAACTGGAGAGTCATAGGTTACCCTGCTCTCCAAGGAACCTAGCTTTCAAAGCCTCCCGGATGCACAGCGCTTCCCGCTGGGATCTTCTATCGGCACGGCTGTCTGGCTGAGCGTAATCAGCAGCCAGGCGATTGGCCTCAACCTCACATCCAGCCATAAAGGTCTCGCCCTTGCTCTCACAGAGATTGTGGAGCACACAGCAAGCAGCAATAACAACGGGGGTATTTTTTTCGCTGAGGTCCGAGCGAGTCAGTAAGCTCCGCCATCTCCCCTTGAGACGTCCGAAAGGACACTCCACCACCATTCTGCACTTGCTCAGCCGGTAGTTGAAGAATTCCTTCTCACTGTCCAAGGCGCCTGTATAGGGCTTCATAAGCCAGGGCATTAGCGGGTAGGCTGGGTCCCCGAGGATCACTGTAGGCATCTGCACATCCCCAACCGTTATTTTGTGGTCCGGGAAGAAACTACCTGCCTGGAGGCGTTTAAACAGACCAGAGTTCCTGAACACACGCACGTCATGAACCTTGCCCGGCCACCCGACGTAGATGTTGGTAAAACGTCCCCTATGGTCCACCAGTGCTTGCAGCACCATAGAAAAGTAGCCCTTTCGGTTAATGTACTCGCTGGCCTGGTGGGCTGGTCCCAGGATAGGGATGTGAGTCCCATCTATAGCCCCACCGCAGTTTGGGAATCCCATCGCGGCGAAGCCATCTATGACGACCTGGACGTTTCCCAGGGTCACTACCTTTGAGAACAGTTGCTCAACGATTGCGTGGGCTACTTGAATCACAGCAAGCCCTACAGTAGATTTGCCCACGCCAAAGTGGTTCGCTACTGACCGGTAGCTGTCTGGAGTTGCAAGTTTCCAGAGGGCTATGGCCACTCGCTTCTGCACACTCAGGGCTACTCGCATCCGGGTGTCCTGGCGCTTCAGGGCAGGGGACAGCAAGTCACAGAGTTCAAGGAAAGTGCCCTTATGCATCCTGAAGTTTCGCAGCCACTGTGATTCATCCCAGACCTGCAGCACTATGCGGTCCCACCAGTCCGTGCTTGTTTCCCGGGCCCAGAATCGCCGTTCCACACCATGAACTTGACCCATTGCCACCATGATCTCCACTGCGCGGCGTACCCTGCTTTGTGAGAGGTCTGCGCCACTCTGTGACTTCCTGTCCTCACCGCGCTGACGGAGCCTCCTCGCCCGATTTCTCAGCAGCTGACTGTGGAAGAGGTGGACGATAAGGTGCGAGGAGTTGACAACGGCCATAAGTGCAGCGATGATCGCAGCGGGCTCCATGCTCGCAGTGCTGTGGCGTCCGAGCTGTAACCGACCAGAGAAGGGCGCGAACAGATTTCCTGCCGGCGCTTTCACGGAGAGAGGGCGGGAGTGACGGTTCAATGATGACAGTTACCCAAAACCACCCTCGACACATTTTTCCCCCCAGCATGCATTGGGGGGGAAATCCCAGGATTCCAATGGGCAGCGGGGAGTGCGGGAACTGTGGGATAGCTTCCCACAGTGCACCGCTTCCAAAGTCGACACTGGCCCCGTTACTGTGGACTCACACAGTCGAACTAGTGTATTTAGTGTGGATACACAACTTCGACTTCATAAGGTCGATTCCACAAATTCGAATTAAGTTGATTCGAAATAGTCTTGTAGTGTAGACGTACCCTAAATAGACTTTGAAATCTGCAGCAGCCAGATGCTGAGTTAAGCAGGTCTTATTTCCCCCTCCACCAACACTAGAAAAAAACCCAAAACATATCTGCTAGAATTAGGCTTCTACTAAAAATCTCAGTTCAGAAAACCGCTACAGTTGGGGTGCAGGAAGGGAATTCAGAACCAAGTCTGAGTGGTGCAGCTGACCCCATCTTTCTAGTGAGCCCAAACTAAAACCCCAAAGCCTCAAAGACCCCTGAATTTGGGGGCATTCAAAACCTAGATCCAGCTCTGAATGATTTGCCTTTTGTGAATGCTTTGACCATGGTGGGTGATGCTGTGCAAAGGGCACTAACATTGAGGAGATTTAGGAAGGATCTCTGTGAGAGGGAATCCTCTCCTACTCTATCCCTGCGCTTTGCATCAGACTATCAATTTCTCTGTGTATAGAAAACATATCAAGAGCAGGACCCTTATTTAGTGCTTTTCCATCTCCATTTATCTGACAGAACTTGGAGAGGTGGTGTGATCTACGAAAGAATATCACACACTTTTGAGTCATCTCTTCATGAAGGAGGAGAAGGGATTTCTTACAGCACCAGTGACACAGAAAGGCAGAACTAGAGATGGATATGTGTCCCAATATCATAACTTAAGGACCTAGCTGCTTTCTCAAGTAGCGCAATTCACCCTTACTATAGCAGTGACTATGTGTCAAGACTGAGGTACTCACTTCTAAATGGAGAGTCACTGCAGAAGGGACCTTAAAAGAGCATCGGGCCCATTAAATGCCTAGTCATAAAGGTAATGAGTGTTCAGCACCCTGTCATTCAGCCTGTGTGTCCGCTACGGGTTGGCGAAAGAGACCACCCTGACAGCGCAGTTTGCTCAGACAGCAGAGCAAGCTGACACACTCTGCTCCTCTCCAAGGAGTCAGCCCACTCCTCCCTCAGATGGCTCTGCTCTCTTTCTGTCCCACATCCCTTTGACAGAGGCTGGTGAGTCTAGCTTTTCCAATAGGAACGCTGTTCCACTTCCTTCTCGACAGCCTGGCTATTAGTACCATTCATTTAACAAGCCCCCCCACAGTGCTCCTGGCACTCTACAAACAGATAGGACATGGTCCCTGCCCCAGCAAGGCTGCAATCTAGTTCAGAGATGGACATAAATAGCACAAGTTGTGCTGGTATGAGTCAGAGGTGGCATTGGTCAGCTTTAATAGGCTTCTGCAGAAGCACAATGTTTTAAAGTTCCCCCTGGCACCATCCTCACTACAGGATTCCCATGCTCCTGTGGGCACTCCCCTGAACTCCACTTATCTCTGACAGGGTTGCAAGGCCTGATCCATCATAGGTCAATGAAAGCCATAATTGCTAGCTAGGCAGGATGTGGCTCAGAGTTCCACTGTGGAGGGGTCAGTCAGAGAGAGGTGCAGTAGTTCTGAGCTAAGAGATCTTCCTTGGCTGCCAAGTTATCAGAATGTCATTGTATTTTACCTCTGCCAGATGGCCAAGCAGGCAGGCAACACTATAGCACAGCCTCAGAAAAATAAAAGGAACAGACAGAGGGCCCTTTGCTATCCTCCTGGGGAAAGGATTTTACATGCTTCTCACCTCATGCAGATGAAAATGAAAACATCAATGACTCTGAAAAGGTGGAACCATTCTCCATACAGAGGAGGAGTTTCCAGCCTCACAGAAAGGTCTCAAAGCACATCCCATATCAGGCAGAGCCCCAGAATCTCTTGGAGAAATCAGAGCCCATCTCCATGGATATCAAAGCCTTTGTCCACGGGTCCTGCCTGCATGGCTCCTTCAGGAGCCATGCATGCAATGGATGAACACTCCCAGCTATGCAGTAGAAGGGGACGCCATGGGAGTCCGTGCTGCTTTGATGACTTTGATCATTTTTCATACAGGAATCCATGGGGTCCTGAAGGAAGCATGCTACAAAGAGCTGCTGCTACCTACCTCCATTCACAAGAACCCCTCTGGAGAACTGAACATGGAATAAGTTCAGAGGGGCATCTGGGGGCTTAAGAGAAGCAGCAACTGCGTGCCATGTTGGCTCCTCTCCCTCCAAGCACATGGAAGCTGGACAGTTTGCATCTCAATGCCCTCGCCTTTGGGCCATGCATAGGAAGATAGCGTAAAACTCAATTGAAAATTTTAAAAAATACTCTGCATTAATGGACCTAAACCTGAGGACCCCATTACTCTAGTGTTCAAAACCATCGCTGTAAGGAAAAATATAATAGGTTTTTATTTCATTTTCCTTTTAGAGCTTGAGTTTTAAGAAACATTTCTGATGTAGTTTCTTAATTTCCCTTGTGGAGGGCAAAGTCTCTGCCTGTATCTATGGTAGCTGCTGCCAAGAGGCAATTTGGTTCATTTGACCAAGTTGACACTTCATGCCAGCAAACAAAGAAAAAGTATCCATTTGCTTAGGATGTGAAGGTGCATTTTACCACATATCCCTTTCTTCCCCTCCACAACATTCATCGCTTTTGCTTGGTATGAGTGCAACTCATGCAACCCCTGGGCAGCCCGTGATGGACTCGACTGCCTTTATGAGCTTCTAGGTACGTTCACCTGCTTCAGTACAATAGCTCCACAGGCAGCAGTAACAAGAGAACCTAAAATACATAATAGCTGTATATGTGCACCTTGGGGTGAGTGTATTATGGATACAGAGACATCAGAAAATCCCCGTTTCTCAGAAGTACATTTGCACCTGTTCATGCAGTGTACATCTGTCGTGCCGTTGGCAGTGCACTTGGGTGCAGTATGGGAGACTCCCTGCTTGCAGCCATTTATTTGGAGCCACTAGCTCCATTTATTATGTGAGTTTAAGTGTGTTTATTCCCCGGTCTCTTCATGGCTCCAGTGTGTAATGCTCTTACTCTTAAGATTTAGACCAGAACAGACATTAAAAATCTATTTTCTCCTCCCCTCTTCTTGTGCCTGATGTGCTGAATATTAAATAAGAAAACAAACTCATATATCATCTAGAGAAGGGAAGGAAGCACAGGTGCACCTAGCAGGCAATGTGCAAAAACAAAACAATTCATTTAAGAGGCTTAGATTCACTATTGTATCTTGATGCTTTATATGACAGCCCAATGTGACACCACTAGCCCACCTACGCACACATGCACCTAGGAATTGAGGCATATTCTTGGCTCCTGAACATTGTGAATTTTCACAACAGCTTGGCATAAAGTTATTCAGTACATGTGTTTTTTCAAGTGGAGCGAAACCAGGTCTAATGGCCCTCTCCCTCATATTGTACATCCTCATGCGATGGAGGTGGGGGAGGACGATGCTCTGAATGTACACAATGGCTCAAGAAGGGCTTCACATTTTATTCCCACACTCATTGCTTCTTTGTTTATCTAGATGCATTCTTTTGTTTCTGCAACCCTTCCTGAAACAAAGACTTGATCAGCGGTGATCCCCTGAATAAAGGCTGGAGACATAATGAACCACTGCACTGCTCTCGTTCATTCCCCCGCCCCCCCCACCAGGCCTGAAGTTCAAAACCATGGCCCAGATTTTGTAACCACAATTTAAGCCTTTCCATTGAACATTCCCTTTCATTTACTTTTCCAGGTCTGTAGGCCTCAACACAGACGGCTTTTGGTGAATGAGCAACACACCTGTGCACTCATTTTCAAGTATTAGCACCTGCGTTGGCACATGCGAAGCAGTGTGGGCTATCGGACAGGGCACAGGAATTAAGATACCTTGGTTCCGCTCCTGGTTCTGCCACAGACCTACTCTGTTACCTTGGGCAAGTCACTTCACCTCTTTGTGCCTCTGTTTCCTGTTGTAATAACTGGGCCTACAAATTTACCCTAATTGTGAGCTCAACTGTGGGAAAGTGGATAAAAGTTTACAAAATGTTTCAGACACACATAATGATAAATGTTGAGGGGGAAAGGTGCCAAAGGGAGACAGACAGGCAAACAAAAAGCCCTCCTGATATAATTCAAGGATCATGTTAAGATCATGTTGGTTAACAAGGGAAGTGTGAGACTGGAAATAAATGAACCAAAACTAGTGAGTCAGAAATTAGGCTTAATTTATGGACAAAATAATGAGGATGGCCTATTCCACTCATTACTCTCTTTGAGATCCTTAAAAGAAAAGACGTTTGGAAAAAAATAAGAAGGCAAAGTGAATGCAACACTGGGTTACAGAAAGAAAGTGAAGAAGCAAGCTTCATCATCAGGGTTGCCACCCACACCCACACCTGAGACCCTGGCTTCTAGCACAACACCATTAGGCCTTTGTCATCCTGATCCTGAGAGATGTTCTGACTAGACTGGACCAAGAGAGGGACCAGATGACACCGTCACCACCCCTGGCTGTGGCTAAATCCCAAACATAACCTGGGATATGAGATTTTGTCTCTACCTCCCTTGTCCTTGTCCTTCCTCACCTTATTTCTTCTATCTAATAAGAGTCTGTCTTAGCCAGCCAAGACTGCCTATTTTGCACTGCTGTGAGCCTGTGACCAGAGAGGCAGCCAAAAGCAATGCCCTAAACAACCCTATGCTGGTACAAGTTTGCCAGGTCTTAGCATGGCTGATAAGACAGTGTGCTGTGCCTGCATTTTTCCAGCTGTGAGATTGCAACACCAGATACAGAAACTGAATTGTCTATCTTAGCTGTTATTTTCTCTTCCCTTTTGTGCGTGTTTGTCTTATTTTGTCTTCTAGGAAACTGGATCAGACTTCAGCGACAACATCTCCAGCCCGCTTCAAATAACTTTTTCTCTTTTGCCCCAAAAGGACAGCTATTATCATCTGTAATGTCATCTAAAAACTGTCAGATAGGAGGGTTTTTCCATATAAAGACTTTCTACAACTAACAAGAAAGGGTACAAGGGTTGTGGTTAAAGTGAAAGACTTATTTAGTACTTTACGTTTCAAATGCTTCAACTGTTTTTGACTTTTTTTCCCCTCTATATCTTTCATAAAAGATTAAAAGGATATTTAATGACGCGTTTGCCAAAGTACTAAGCAGGCTGAGGTGTCGACAACAAACCCCAAACCTTGTTTAAAACAAGGGACAGTTTCAGGGTCATGTTAACACCTTTGACTCTTTGGGCTCATATATTCCATCCAGATTAACACACCATTCCCCTCCCAACCTTTGTTGAGCTTGTCTGTTTAGATTGTAAGCTCTTTGGGGCACGGAGGGTCTCTTACTAGGTGTTTTTACAGTACCTAGCACAAATGGGGGCCTGATCTCTGCTGAGGCCTCTCTAATAGAAATAATAGCAGCATGAAGACAGACTCCACCATTAGCATCTATAAGCTACATGCACAGGTGTTTGGAAAAGTGTTTGTGCCGATATTTGTGCAGCCAAAACAGAAGAAGGGAGCGGATGTCTCCTCATGCCCTCACCCACTGTGCACCCATGTAGTGATTCAGCAGAGCCTGGTACTTAGCACCATTTCAGCTGAGGAAGCAGGAAGAATAATTCAACTGACATGACAGGAAATGCAATCCATGCAAAGAAATAAAACATTCTATCGAGTTAGCCCTGGTTTTTCCATTAGCAGAAGGCCCGATCCTGCTATCTTGACTCAGGTGCAAGCTTTACCTGAGTAGGGACTTCAGGATTTGGCTCACCCAGAAGGCAGTTAGTAACCGAATAAACTACACATTGCTTTCCAAAGGGGAATTTTCTTATTATTTTGCCCAAAGTAAGATATTCTAGGCAGATTCTTGAAATTATACAAAAATGAGGCTTTTGACCTCAACCCCCTAAACATTATAACCACAACAACAACAAAAAGTGTAACTAAAATAAAGCAAGGGAAAGACTGATATTAATAGGAGGGCACAGATGAGTGGCAGATGCGCTTTGAGAACTCTGTAGGGCTCTAAATCAAAGACCTAGCTAGCCATTGTTACAAGACTTTGTTTTCATATACACTAAGACTCAAGTTAATGAATCCTTTCACAGCAAGAGTCCATGTAATGCACCGAATCCACTACTAGCACTGATTTTTTTTAAGAGTTTGAATAAGGGTCTCCCTATTAATATAAAAAGCTCATGATTTATGACTTTCTCTGTGTCCAGACTTAAAGGCGGGAGGGGAGGGAGGAAGGAAGGAAGGAGAAAAAGAACTGGGTAAACTGACTCTGGAGGCTAAATAAATTATGACAGAGCTGTACTCTAAATGAAATGCTGGCAGTGTTTTTGGACTATATAAAAAAGGCATGATGATTTCGAAGTAGCAGAATTATCACTGTTCAACTGGGAATGAACTGTAAGTGAAAACTGTGCCCTTCAGCACTATGCCGTGTTAAAATGGAAATTGCTAATTATAAAACTGCTCTCTGGGCTAATTAAACAGAAATACTGTGCAAGCTGGCTAAGGACACTGGGTAAGAGGGCTGCTACTGCTCTCGGGACACTGGTGGTAGCTGACCTTCATGTTTTTGTCCATTATACAAGGGAAGCTTTTGTCAGGGGATGACGTTCCAACTTTTGGAGGCTGCCTTTTATTGATATATCATATTCCCCTGGTGCAAAGGTGGCCTTGGAGCTTTTGGTGACCCAAGAAAGATGAGATTACAATCCAGTAACAAAATATGAGGTCAGAGCTGACAGAGTGTGTAGCAAGGATTTTCTCACTGACAAAATGAAAGTTTCAATATTTCAGTTCAGAGAGCAGAGGCCAACAGAAGCACATCCTCTCTTTATCACTTCTGTAGGCAGAGATATTAAGGTCACTGAGGTGTAATGATAGGAAGCTGGAGGTCTGAAACCGGGCCTCTGCGTACTTAAAAATGCAGGCACTTAAAGCAGCACCAGCAGGTAGCAGCTGTTTTAAATTCAGAAAGGACAGATGCAAGAAGTGATTATTTAAAGATTGACATCAGATCAACCCAGAGCAGGAATGCCCCTTCCGTCTTGGAGCTCCGTGCAAAGGTTCGTTTCAGGTGCCTCCAAGTCTGCTCATACCATTACACGGTAATTTGTAAGGAGATCTGAAAATAATTGTCTGGTTTCATAGTGCTGTAGCATCTCTGTCCAGCTGAAATTGCTTGAGCTTTCTCTCCCTCTCTGGGTCTAAATGTCTATCTGGCTTCAATTGTTTACATAATATTCTTACACCACCTATATTTTTGACTCTTACAGTACTAACAGGATTACACACAACACTTATGACAAAAATTGTTCAAATCCTGTTGATGGGCTTTTGTTCAAATTCTATTAATATCTGTCTCACACCATGAATAAATTCTCATCACTTCAACCTTCTTCTAAAACAAAACCAAAAATAAAATGTAATCTTATAAAAAAAATTGACACATGAGAACAGGCAACTTGTTAATGGAGCATGTTTCTTTAGCCAAAAAGAAGGAAAAAAAAAGTATCTGCTATTCAGTATTCTGTCAGCTTACGTGATTCATTTGGACAACAAGACTTGTGATAATGGATGTGACATTTCAGATGTTAGTTGAGGGTGCTGCCTACATGCAGCTGCTGATACTGAGAAGAACAGATGGGATAGTTTCCAGGGCCTTGACTTTCATTGATTCCAAAGTATATGCGATCCTTAGAATGAGACCTTTAAATTCCTAAAACTTCAAAAGACAATCATCCTTTTCTCTGTTTATTTGAAAAAAAAATTTCATCCGGTGCTTCCTGAGTAGCAGAGCATCCACCTCTGAGACAGAGTAGAGCACAAGGAGGGTAATATAACAAATCATTCTATGCAGTCACATGTCCTCTCTACTCCAATGAATGGGAATCAGCGGGAAAAAGGGTTTGCAGTATAAGCTTTTTGTAGCTCCTTTGAAATGGATGACTTAGGGAGGAGATACTGACTACCAGCCAGGGGACTGCTTTACCTCAGAGTCATTTTAGAAGCCTTCTGTGCCAAGTCAAACTTAGAAAGCTTCATCGGAGGCTAGGAGCAACTTAAGCCTATCCGCTCCCAGGTTTTAGGCACATCTTTCTGTTGTACAAACAAAGCCGCTTTCTTTTTGTCCTTTACACCACAGAAAAACACAGCTTTTCCCCCCAGATAGAATTAAGAATTACTTAGCTCAGTAGTCAGGTTCTCTTCCTTTGCTAGGCCACACACTGGTGTCTCTCTCTCTCTCTCCCTCCCCCCCCCCAGCCCCTTGCTTCCAATATCTGTACGTCTCTGCCACTCCTCCATCTTCCTCTCCATATTTTCCTTCTAGAAGAACCTCACTTCCTTCTTTTTCACCTCCTGCTTCCTTTTTCTGTCTCCTCACTCTACTCCATTCTTCCCATGATACTGCAGCTGCCAATGCAGCCTATGATGTTGGAGTGCTGCTCGTGGAATTTATACCAGTGGGCCTGCTTTTTAGTACCTCAGTGAGGATCTCAGCTCTGCCTATTTATACTGATTTGAAGTCCTGAGTAAGCCTACTGGGTACATGAAAGTGGCATGAGCAATGCTTCCACAATGTTGCATGGGTCCCACGGTGTCCAAACACACTAGAGGACCTCCTTGAAAACTGGAGACTAGAAACAAAGAGCTAGGACCCTAAATAAATTCTTGGTGTGACACACCCTGGACCTTACATCATCTCTTTGATAGGCAGTTAATTACTTACTTTTTGACCTTCATTCTCACCTGAAGAATCTTCTCAAACTAATTCCTTCATGACATTGAACTAGCTCGTGTAGCGCACATATACATAACCGCTAGAACTGCGGAACAGCGCAAAGAGGATGAGGAATAATCTGTTCCAGAGTTGATTTTGTGAGCTAGATCAAACTGCAACAACTTCAAAGACAAGATTTGTCAGAAACTTGTAAATGGATTAGCATACTGTAGGAGGCTAAATTAAAAGAACTCAGTATGTATAGCTTGGCTGAACAGTGACTAAGGTGAGATATAACTACCTACAAATATCTGAAGGATGTAAAATTCAGCGATAAAAAGAAATTATTCAGAACCATATCCTGGGTTTTAATTTAAAATTACCCCCTCATTACCTCCAAACCGATCTACATATCACTCTCACGAGGATGACCTTAGTTAGAGTTTGGAGCCAGTGGACAAATTCTCAGCTGACTTACACACCCATGTGCCTCCACTGGTTCATTACCATAAATTGTTCTGCATAGTCAATGAGGTTGCAAAGGGCATGCATTAGCAAAGAATTTAATTCACAGGCCACACAGAGTTTCAGGTCTTCCCCACTGATGTTCAGAAAATGTATAGAAATAAGTCAATGATGGTGCACAGGATAGGAGCCCAGAACATAGTAAGAGCTCAGCTTCTATTGGGAGGGAGGGCAAGAGGCTCTGTGTTTTGACCCTCTTTTACCTACAAAATGCACTGAATGTCTCAGTTGTTTCAGGGACTGACAAATGGTTCATTTTAAAAATAGAAACTCCCACCCTTTGATCCTGCAAGGTTCACTGAAAACACATCCAGTGAATCCACACACTATAATTTGTCCTTACAGATTTTTCCACATCGACGAAAAAGCTGCAAGAAGCTTGTTTCTGCAATGTTTCCAAATATATATTGAAAGGAACATTCTATTCCAAGAATATTTCCATGAGGCTTACCTTGCAAGGGAAAATATTAAGAGAAGAAGCAAAAGTGGAGAGATAAATGGGCAGAAGGAAAAGGGAGAAGGAGAGAAATCATGGTGTTAAACCACTGTGTGTGTTTCATTAGCAATGAAGTGAATACAATGCAAAATACAAAGAAAATGGTCAGTACAGATGAGATGCATTTAGCCCCGTAGGAGCTTGAGAAGCCACTGGACACAGAGGCCCAGCTTCTAAAAGGCATTTAGGCACCTAATTCCCATTGGCCGTTGGGCACCTACATACTTTTGAGGATCTGGGTCAGAATTCTCACACACTGACAGGGGGCATGGTCATCTGGAAAGTAGGAGGAGAATGGGCATGTCCTTAGAAACACTGTCTGTATGGCATTATTCCCCTAGGAAGATGCCTATAAAAGAGACCCCAACGGACACACAAATTAAAGCCACCCCAAATCTCTTCAGCTTCAACTTTCAGCCACTGGGCCATGGTGTACCTTTCTCCGCAAGGCTGAAGGGCCTACCCAAAAGATCTCCTGCGAGACCTCTCCGGGCTGCCGGTCTTCTACCAGGACCTCCTGCAGACCTGGAAACTGGTCTCAGCGACCAGGTCCATGGTGGCCACTGAGGGGGCGGATCTCCTCGTGTAACCCGTTACACAACCCCCAGCTCTGTGCACAGGTGGTGGAGTCCCACTCGGTGCAACAGAGGCTGGTCCTGGCAGAAGTCACCAGACTTGGAGACCTCCTGGACTACAACCGGGGAGACTTGCTGATGCCATGGGGCTCTCCAGCCCTCATACTCCCCAGCGTGTACTTCAGGAGGTGAGGGCCGCTTTACTGGCCACTGCTCTACTTTGACCAGGTCCTGCAAGAGGGCACTCCCTGCCCACCCTACACCCCAGGCCCTCTGAACCTTTTAATCAGGCCCCTGCCCCAGGGACCCACCTGGCCATCCCACCCCTTCACTGTGAGCTGGCTGCACAAATTGCAGCCGTCTCGTTCCGGACTACACCAAGGAAACATTTCACATCCTCACCGTCATGTCCCATCCCGACATGAAGTGGTGGGACCTCCTACCACCTCTGGCGTGTGAGGAACCCCGGTGGGTCAGCCTATACTCCACCCGGGTCCCGAAGCCCCCCAGGGATATCAGTTGGCAGCTCCTTCACAGAGCCATGAGCACGGGCGTGTTCTTGGCACGGTTCACCCCCATCTCAGACACCTGCCCCTTTTGCAGCGTGAGGGATAGCCACTCCCCCTCCCCTTTTGCCCACTCGATCCTTCCAAAATAGGTTATAACCACTGATTTTAACATTCCAGTTATGTGAAACATCCCATCAGGTGTCAGTAATACCATCTGTATCAAATGTATGCTCATAAATGAGCAATTCCCATTCCTCTTGTTCATTACCCAGAGTCCTAGCATTGATGAATAGACAATTCAATAATTCCTTCTCTTCATGTCCTTTGGTTCCTGGATTAATTTTATTCTCAACATCCCTTTTTATCCTCCCATTTTGCTATTAGTTTAACTCCCTCCTGACTACTCTAGCCAGCCTGTCCCATAGGAGTTTGGTTGCCATTCTACTGAAATGGAGGTCATTCAAACTATATAGCCACCTTTCCCCATAGAAGGTGGACTAATGTTCCACAAAACCAAAGCCCTGCACCCTACACCACTTACCTAGCCAACGGTTCACTTCCAGAACCTTCTGCCTCCTGTCTTTAACTCATGGGACAGGAATAATCTCAGAGAAAATCATTTGAACATTATTATTCCTCAACATACTTCCAAGTTCTCTCAAGTCATTTATTATCTTCAAGATATCCCATGAACAGTGTCATTAGTGCTGACATGAACCATCACCAATGTATCCTTGCCCATTGACTTAAGAAGACTAGCCAATCTTAGAGTGACGTCTTGTGTCTTGGCTCAAGGAAAGCAACACACTGTCCTGTTGTCTGCCTGTCCCTTGCAGAATGTTCTTTCAATTCTTCTGAATATTGACTCTCCATGTTTGTCTTCCTTGAATGGTTAGAGAACTCTTCGTGGGAAAACTTGATTTTCTTACAGGTTGGGCTGAGCTGCCATCCACGTGTCCCCAATACATCTCTCCATTCCCTTGGACCTGCTGGATCTCAAGAGCTATCTTTCATAGTTTTAACATTGAGGACCTGGTATCAATTTGAAACTTCAGGCTAGGTGGTATTCCTCCTGTTTCTCTTCTCTCTGGAGACCACATCCTGCTCATCCTAATCTGTCTTCAGCTATGTAAAATGCCACCTTCACCTCTTGCCTCTGGTGGATACAAACCACCAGTCCTCCTCTCTGACTTCCTTTCTCTCCAATTCCTTGCTGGCCAGCTCCATTTTATCTTGAACCTGGGGTACTGGTGTTTCCCAAACCTGGCTGTCTGGGAACTCCTCAGCTTCTCAGTTGCATCTCAGCTTGCCCCTCCAATCCATGAATCTTTTCCTCCAGCACAGACACCAATTTGCACTTCATGCACAGGAAATCCCTTCTGGCTTTTATAGCTTTGCACACTTTCTACAAGCTGTTGGCATTTCATCTAGCAGTTCAACACTAGCAGGCAAACATTAAAGGGACACTGATGCTGCCAACCAATATTTTTAGTTTTCATTGTGTTTATTCTCACTCTTAGCTGTTTGCAATACCCCCTGTGAAGCCTGGAAATAATACTACTTCCTTGATAGATTTTGTCCTTTTCCATTTGGCCAGTAATATTTCTATTCTAAGCCAAACTAGTTTTGTTTGCTTCCTTGTTTATGCACTGGTGTCACTGATGATGTCAGCAAAAATGTACACACCTCTGCTTGTAATTCAATTATTTCACAATGCCAGCAGAGAAAGCATAAAAATACAAAGAGGGAGCTTTGTGTGCATTTCCCACATACAGTAAAGGCAATAAAATAATGATTTGTATAGCTGAGCAAAATTCTGTTAATAGGTTTCATGATAGCTTCATTGCAAGAACACGTAAACCATCATTGGTGAGCATGTGTGTTACAGGTCCCCCAGTGCCGATCTAGATGACATGAGTAGTTATGTCTGCTAGCTATAGAGGCTTGTTTCTTTAGCTCAAGTTGTAACAGTTCATGCTTTTAGCTCTGGATGTTCCTGGTTCAATCCCTAATGTGCTGGCAAAAGGATGCCTGTCACACACAAAATTAACCCGTGGAAGTCACTGCTCCAAGATGTTATCAACTCAAAGATCTTCGTAGAGCTCAAGAAATTGACAGGAATATTAAGAAAGCTATTCATAAATTATAAAGGTTATGAATATTCATGCTTCAGGACAGAAGCCAACCATTAACTGCCTGGAGTTAGAAAGGAATTCCCTTCCAGACACATTATTACAAAATTATCCATTATGGAGTTTTTACATCCTCCTCTGAAACATTTGCTATTGGCTACTACTGGAGACAAGGATAATGGACTAAATGCACCATTGGTCTGATCCAGTCTGGTGTGCTTTGTATGTTCCCAAAACAACACTGTGAAAAGTTCACCAGTTCAGTCAAGTTTTTTGTTAAGTTTGTCTGTTTGTTTCATTTATTATAGATCCAAACCTACATCTGGTTGGTTGGGGGGTGATCCAATGCCTAGCAAAGCCAATGGGCATTTCCATTGATTTTAGTGGGCTCTGAGTCAGACCATGAGTTAATAAA
The DNA here is from genome assembly GCF_020497125.1 of Mauremys mutica. Taxonomy (NCBI): domain Eukaryota; kingdom Metazoa; phylum Chordata; order Testudines; family Geoemydidae; genus Mauremys; species Mauremys mutica. The sequence continues at coordinate 209,748,451 of NC_059073.1, forward strand.
CTGAGAATCTCCAGTTCAAGACACTGAGGGCCCGGGAAAGCAAAAAACTAGCAACATCTCTGATTCTGGAGAAGAATCACCTACATTTTCCTCTCTAATCTCAACCCCTACCTTCCACCAGGGATGGACTGAAAAAAAGACAAGTGACCCAGATCAGTCAGAAACACAGTGTCCCAAACATTTGCAGAGGACATTTAAAGAGGGCGTGGGGGTGGGAGGGATTTTCTCCCCCAGGTTCCATGGGGTATACAGTGAGGTCAGATTTAGTAGGCACCATGAGAGCTCATGTATTTCTATCCTGGCTTCAATTCTAGACCTATCTCAACTGATGACATGAAATAAATTGAAAAGAAATGAAACTACTGCAAAGGAAGTTAGTCCCCAGCCAGCTGGGGAAGACTCCTTGAGGAGTTATAAACTTTAATTTTTCAAGGAGGGAGAGGAGGAGTTGTTCTCAAACTACAAGAATTAGCATATTTTCTTCAATGAAATGCTCCTCTTGCAGCATTATAACTTTCTACATGGAGTTTTAATGTAGCCTTGATATAATTTATTCACAGTTCACTTTTTCTGGCTAAAAGTCCTTTTTTCTTAACTTAATAGAATTTTATAATGAGACCATCACAAGAACTTACTTTATTTTTATTAATTCGTTTTCAGACACCAAAGTCTTTATTTAAAGAACTAAAAAGAAGAAGGAATGAAGGTGGTTGAGTCTTTACAATTATAAACTTAGGGTTTGATCCTCCCCTCCCTTGTCAGTTATTTACATGCATGCAAAGGGGGTGTAAAAAGCAAGGCAAAATCAGAACGGTGCTCCTTTTGCAAAGGTGTGAATGACTACATAAGGGACAAGGCAAAGGAGAATCAGGTCTCTGGAGCTTAAATACCTACAGTTTACTGAGATGGGTTTGAACCAGAACCTCAGACTAAATACACCTCGGACTTAAAAAAATGTTCTAATCTTGAACCAAACTTTGCCGTATAGGTGCATTATTGCAATTGTCCAAACTCCAACACACACACAGCCATAAAAGAGATGGCAAGTAACCAAGAGACACTATTTTCTTTGCATCTTTTTTTTTTCCTAGCCTCCCAAATCAGGCTGGTTATTTTTCATGCTTGTCCACATTGATTACGTTACCTATAATCCAGACAGAATCCCTCATTTCCCATATATGTAATATAAATGCATAGCTAACTTTTTCTTTCCAGTAAACAGCCTACTTCCCTTGTAAAATATAGACAACTACTGATGGTATTTCATTGCAGCTGGCCTCAGAGAGACGGATTCATTTTCAATTTGGTGAACTGAGAGGATCAGGCCGCATGGATTCAATCCAAGGAGAGAACTGGGTAGGTGACCTCATTCCATTACTTTCAGTGGAACTGTGTCTATCCTGTTCTATAAAACAGCACAAATGTAAACGAGGTGTGAACTGCTTTCACATCTCATTTAGGTAACAGATGAGGCATGAAATGCATTTCACAGCCACAAGTACCAGAGCGGTACTGACTGCTAAGGCTTGTGACAATGAAGGACTCCCCCCACCCCAGCTCTGGATTAGTTCTGAAAGTGCTTACTGTATGGAGGGGGGAAATACCATCAGGAGATGGCATGTTAGCTATTTTTATTAGCTGTCTCAAAATATTTTGATAGTAATCAAAATCCCTAGGGTCTCCTATTGATCAGACTATTCATATAATTTCTAGCTCAGAAAATAAACCACATCCAGATAGTACCAAACAATGGGCAGAGGAGGGGAAATTTGTGTGTTTAATAATAAGCATTTGAGCTAGATCTTCAGAAGACTGGATTTACTCCTCCTTGCGTGAGAAATTTTAGGGTGTCAGATGACAGTAACTTGTCTGTCTCCCTCCAAAATAAAGTACATCGTTGGGTTCTACATACACTTGCCAATCACAGAATACACTGTAACATCAGTTTTCTCCAAGCTTATAAAAAGTACAGGTAAATACTGGTATAGAGGACACATTACTGATGTTTAATGATAAATGCACATGGCTGCAAAAGAGGTTGTGTAAATGCAGAAAGCACGTCAAAGTGTTTGTTCATAAATGGAGTTGAGAAATGACGGTCTATTGTGTGGTATCCTAAATAAACGGGAATCCATTGGGAATAACAAAGCTCCCAAACACTGTCTCATATTTTAAGGAAATTTGATAGACACTGGGAAAAGAGTCAAACTGAATTTTGAAATCTATTTAGATGCCAGTGGCCAGGGCCAGCTCTAGGTTTTTTGCTGCCCCAAGCAAAAAAAAATTTGGCTGCCCCCCGTCCCAGCCCTAGGGTCCCCCCCCCAATCCCCATGCTGCCCCAGCCCTGGGCTCTCCCCCCCCACACACACACACACCCTTCCGCCCCAGCGCTGGGCTTCCCCCTTTCCCTCTCCACCAGTGCCCTCCCCCCACCCCTCTGCCGCCCCAGCCCTGGGCTCTCTCCTTCCCCCCCCCCCCACCAGTGCCCCACACACACACCTCCTGCCACCCCAGCCCTGGGCTCCCCCCCCCCGCTGCACCCTCCTTCCGCTGCAGCCCTGGGTCACTGGTAACTTGTTCCCAGGGCGGGTCATTCAGCAGGAATTTTGGATGTGCACAGAACACAGACAGGATTGGGTCTCATATGGTTACAGAGCTGCAGTAAAGTGGAACAATTTTCACCTTGTGTGATTGGAGGATATCTGGATGCATATTATAAGACTATAAATGAGGAAAAGTTGAGGTGCCTTTATTATTCTTTTGTTCCACTCTTTCCTTCTATGGGGAATTTGCCAATGCAATATCACGGTCTTCCTTTTAAACAAACAAACAAACAAAAAGGCAATGGCTGTTGAAAATAGCAATTCCAGTCCTAATAACCACTGAGAAGCATTTCTTGCTCAATTTTATCCTACTTTTTCTACACCAAGTTACAGTGGATCAGTATATTTGATTTGGGAGAAATGAAGTAACAGCTGCCCAAACTGAGCTTGAGCACTCCTGAATTTTGAGGTGTTCAAATCTGGAAGGCAGGTGCTGGGGGCGGGGGCTGGGGGCTCCGCGGGGGAACATGGCAGCATGTATGCAGCAGTGTGTCTGGTGCTGCGCGGAGCCAGACAAGCTGTTCTGAGTGGCACAGTAAGGGGGTTGGGGGGTTGGAGTAGGGGTAGGGAGTTCTGGGGGGGGGGAACGACAGTCAAGGGACAGGGAGCAGGGGGGGTTGGATGGGGTGGAGGTTCGGGGGGGTCAGTCAAGGGCAGGGAGAAGGGGAGGTTAGATGAGGTTCGGGGGGGCAGTCAGGGGACAGGCAGCGGTTGGATAGGCATGGGAGTCCCAGGGGTTTGTCAGGGGACAGGTAGGGGGTGGGGTCCTAGAGGGGAAGTTGGGGGGGTATCAGGAGAGGGCAGTTGGGGACAAGGAGAAGGGAGGCTTAGATAGGAGATGGGGTCCCAAGGGGCAGGGATCCCAGGAGGGGGCAATCAGAGGACAAGGACCAGCGGCGCTTAGATAGGGGGTGGGGTCCTGGGGGGCATTTAGGGGCAGGGGTCCTGGGAGGGGGCAATCAGGGGACAGGGAGCGGGTGGGGGTTGGATGGGTTGGGATTTCTGTGGGGGGCAGTCGGAGGGAGTGGATGGTGGCAGGGTGGTGCTACCCTCCCTCCCCGTGGAGTGTCCTGTTTTTTGAATGTTAAAATATGGTATCCCTACTATTCACAGTGCAACTCTCCACTCACAGCACGCTGCCACATGAGGTCCCCCTCCTTCCTTTCCAGTTGGTAGTGGCCAAGGGAATGCTGGGAAATGTAGTTCTTTCCCTGCTCCAGGGCTGGCTCTATAGGCAGGGAGCTAACCAAGGAACTACAGCTCCCAGAGCCCGCTGTTGGTTCTCAGCTTCCCTGCCGCCCCTGCAAATGTGCTGCCCCAAGCAGGTGCTTGCTTTGCTGGTGCCTAGAGCCGCCCCTGCCAGTGGCAACAGTTGAAAAGTTCAGCAAAGGACAAAATCATGATGACTACTTTATATGTATAGGGCAGTAGAGATTGACACATCCAACTGGAAAGAGGGGAAAAGATGCAGAGGATCTTTATCATAATACCCAAGAAGTTTGAAAAGTTTTGCAAGTTGTGATGCAACCCAACAAAAAGTCACCCTGAATGTCTTCGCTTGTATATCAGTTTGTTAGATCAAAAAGCATTTAATGTTTGTATTTACAGTTTTAAGCATCTGTCATTTTCAATTTAGTCCGAATTGAGAAATGGCTAACTTTCAATTAAAGTACAGTGGTTCACCCACTGCCAACAAAATTAGGTACATATCTGTTAAGTGAAACAAATATGAATAGTAATTGTTCTTAATGTTGAGAGTACCATTCAATTAAAGTTAATTGTACTATGTTTAATATATAAATAATATTAGTATGTAGGTCTTACACATTGAGATTTACTGATGAAAAGCAAAGTCCTTTACAAAATTGATCCCAGTGCTGTTGAATGGGCTCTGGTATTACAATTTACTACCAAGTGTCTTTATTTTTTAAATAGGTAGAGCCAAATTCAGGTGCATATATCAATTGATTATCTGATGAATGATGAATCTGTAGTACTTGACTAAGTGTAAGTCTACACAGCAATGTAAGCCTAGGGTTTGTGGGACTCGAGTCAGCTGACCAGTGTCAGGGAACCTTGAGCATCAACATTGCATTTTAACCCTAGGCTAAGAACGTTCTGACCCTTGCTCGAACTTAGAGTTCTGGCATCTACACTGCAGTGCACAGACCTGAGTCAAAATAACTATATCCCAGAGTGCCAAGCACCCCCCTGCTAATGTCAACACTCTAGCCCTAGGAACGTAGAGCACTGTGGGAAAACTCTACTGCCCACCCTGTTTCCCCTCTGTGGTGGTGCTACTGATGGGACTCAGGTGCCCATAAGGAGCACATGAGCAAATAAACTGCATTATTAACTCCTTTAGTGGCTGTCTGAGTAGAATGACTTCAGTTGGCGAAGTCTTTATACTGAACTACTATTTAATCTGGGAACTGGGCTCTCCACCTCTAGGCTGAGTTACATTGGCAGGACATTGCCTCTCAGAATAACTAGGACATCAGTCTCCAGGGATGTCAAACTATTAAAATGAAACTCTGCAATTCTGAATTGGTAAACTGGGGTGTTCAATAAAGGGGTTATTAGTTGATTGGTTTTTCTTCTTTTTTTCCTCCCCCGTTTTGACATTTGAAATAAAATGTATGTTTCAAAGGCAAACCACACACTCCCCAGCCCAGCTGCCTCTGGCCGCAGAGCAGTGAAATGCATCCCCAGGCTTGGGGTGCAGCGTGCTCCAGTGCCCCTGGGGATCCCTTATCTCTGCCCTACTGCAGCCCAGGAGGCAGGGATAAGGGATCCCTGGGAGGCAGGGGGGAAGTTTTGGTGCGGGCTCCCACTCACCGCCATCACACTGCCCGGGTGCCTCTACACACACAGCCCCAGGAAGGGCAGGGGGGCCTGGGAGCAAGGGACAGAGTAGGAACAAATGGCTTCCCTGTAGGGAGAGGGAGTGGCAGAGCTCCCAGCTCAGCATGATGGGGAGAGGAATGACTCAGCATGCTGGCAGCTGAGAGCTGCCTCCCATCTGTCAGCTTTGCTCCCTGCTCCAGGCAAGTGCCACACAGCAGCGAGGAGAAGCCAGCGCAGGAAAGGGAAACACCCTCAACCAGGCAGTAATGGCACTTACAGCTCCTCAGCCGCCTGGAACTCTAGGATACATCCAGAGGACTTCGAGGACCCAAGTCAAACCAGGGCTGCATGCACACAGGAAAGCAGTGGGGCTCGGACCCTGGATCCCACCTTAATAAGGGCTTGGACCCTCCAGCTCTGCAGGGTCCTGGAACCCTAAGTCTGAGCCATAGCTTAGCACAACTGGATTTAAGGAGGGGAGTTTGGCTTGAGTCTGGACTCAAGCCTGGGCTTACATTGCTGTGTAGACATACCCTAAAAGAGTAGCACTAAGAGTCCAGAACTTAAGTCATTACTCAGGCAAAGCACCCATTAATTTGAGAATTAATGGGAGTTTTGCCTGAATCAAGATTGCATGATTAGACCATAAGAGTGAAACACAAAAGTGGGGGAAGAAACCTTAAATAGAGAGGCAGGTGAGGGGCTGCTTAGCCCTGGATGGAGCAGGGGACACATATATGAATATTGCTAATGATTCAGAGAAGTTAATGCAACCATTTTTTTCCCTGAGTATATCCCTCCAATTTAGAGTGACTTTGAATGCTGGTTGTAAGTACACCCTTGCTCTAGCCGATTTAATTGGTAACACACACACACACACACACCCCGATCCACCTTCATTCTCACAATTAAACAGTTACAAATCATTTTCCTGGCCCTAATTGAGGCAGGAAAGGCTGCTGCCAAATATAATGAAGCTAGTCTTGCTCCCCTCTCCCTTCTTGGTTTTTTCTTTCCTCCCTGTTACTGACCTCAAACAAACTCTTCTCAGCACCCTCTCCCCTCTCTTCCTGCCTTGCTCTATTCCCCCTTGGCCAGGCACTCTCGTCCTTCCTCCTACCCCTTTGCCCTCCATCCCTTTCTCCCCTCCTCTTCTTTCTGTTCCCTTCCTGCCTCATCCCCATCCTTTCTGTATGCTCTCCAGGGCGGGCTCCAATTTGTGCCTCCCTTTCTTTGGCCCCTCCCATTCACATTCGACCACACAAGCTTCCTCAGGCCCATTGGCACTCACACAGTCTGGAGATGTGCATACACACAGACTCAGGTCTAATCTTACAGCTCTTGCAATCCTCAACCTTTGGATCCATGCCCACCAAAAGGGAGCGCTTCTCACTGGGTGTGCTCACTGCCCAGTTAATCTGAGTCACCATGGTGAGCACCATCATATCATGTCATGTCAGCAGCCCCCTGTAATGTCCCTCATTTCATCTATGTGTAGAAGTGGATTCATGAGAGAGTAGCTTGCAGCTGCATTTGTCTCTCTCTATCTTTCTAGGTCCTTAAAGTGCAACATTAACCAGGATATCTGAGGAGATCTGCAGGGCAGGGACCCTGTGTTTTGTACTACACCAAGCACACCACCCTATACTCTATCTTCAAATCACATGGCGGAGAAGTCAATCAAAATCACATCCCTCTGGGCTCTTACTCTGTCTGCATAAATGGCAGCCGTTTACAACTCAGAAAAAAAAAGTCAATTCCTCTCAAAGGAACTGTTGCCTTGGAGATAAAAGGTACAGTAAAAGATTCTATGTGGCGTGGTAACAACAGTCTCAATTCATCACTTGAGTTACTCTAAGCATGCTCTAAGTCCATTGACCATTAAACTCATTGGATAATATGCTGGAAGGTCTAAAGCGGCTGTTAAATCTTTCTGCAGAATTCTGAGGGAATCTCAAATATCTCTCACAATTAATTTATTTCTTATCATTGCCACTTTCATTACCATTATTAACATAATTTCTGTAAGCTCGTCAGCTCTGACTGATGGTGCTCGCCTACTTCTGAGCAACAGATCAGCTGGTATGCTGGCAGCAAAAATTCAGCCAAAGTTCCATGTGATGCATCAATAACAGTCTTGAAGCCCAATCAATACAATGGTGAGCATCAACTTCCACTCCACGCCCCACCCCAGGCAGAGAAGATTACTAATGACAACAAAGGATAACGACCCGCAAGCTATCTTCTAGAAGTTAATAGAGGAGCCTGAAGAAAAAGCTAGGCTGGGGAATCCTCTGAGATTCACCCCTATTTTTCTCAGTTATTCCCTCTTCAGAGCCACATAGGAGAAGCTGATATCAGCCCAGCATACCTTAATATCAGAGTTGCCAGGTGTCCAGTTTTTGACCGGAATGCCCAGTCCAAAAGGGAACCTGGCGGCTCTGGTCAGCACTGCCGACTGGGCCGTTAAAAGTCCAGTGAGCGGCACAGCAGCTGCTGGGGCTAAGTCCCTACTGGTCCTGGCTCCACACAGTTCCCAGAAACAGCAACATGTCCCCCTCCAGTTCCTAGGCTTAGGGGCATCTAGGGGGCTCCACATGCTGCCCCCGCCCCAAATGCCAGCTCCGCAGCTTCCATTAGCCAGGAACCGTGGCCAATGGGAGTTGCGGGGGCAGTGCCTGCGGATGGGGCAGCATGCAGAGCTCACTGGCTGTACCTCAGTGTAGGAGTTGGAGGGGAGACATGCCACTGCTTCTGGGAGCCATATGAGGTAAACCGCCTGGAACCTGCATCCCAACCCCCTCCAACAGCCCAACCCCAGCCCTGATCCCCCTCCCAACCTCTGAACCCCACGGGTCCCAGCCTGGAACACCCTCCTGTACCCCAAATTCCTCATTCCCAGCCCCACTCCAGAACCCACAGCCCAAGCTGGAGCCCTCACCCCCCCATGCACCAAACCTCTGCCCCAGCCCTGATCCCCTCCCACCTTCTGAACCCTTGGTCCTAGCCCAGAGCACCCTCCTGCACCCCCAGCCCCACACCAGATCCCACCCCTCCCAGGCAGAGCCTCGCCCCCCCACATCCCAACCCCCTACCCAGAGCCCCCTTCTGCACCCTGAAACCCTCATTTCTGGCTCCACCCCAGAACCACCCACCCCCGCAAGCCCAGAACCCATATCCCCTCTTGCACCCCAACCCTCTGTCTCAGCCCGGAGCCCCCTCACATACTCCACCCCCCAGCCCAGAACCCCCTCCTGCACCCCAAACCTCTCATCCCCAGCCCGCACCTCCATGCCCTCACCCCCTCCCAAATCCCAATCCCTTGAGCCAGCCCGGTGAAAATGAACGGGGGTTGGGAGAGTGAGTGACAGGGGGAGGCAGTAAGCAGGGAGTGGGGCCTCGGAGAAGGGGCGGTGCAAGGGTGTTCAGTTCTGTGTAAATAGAAAGTTGTCAACCCTACATAATATGTCAAGTCAAGAGAGCTAGATATGATTCCCTCCTGAGCCAATCAATCAACACAGCACTGCAGAGTTGATCTATTTTGAACTACTGTTCCTGAGGTCAGACAGAGTTAGTAACTATACAGCATTCCCTTCTCATTTCCTCCAGGGGATGAGCAGCTGCTTCTGCAGTTCTCCCAGGCCTTGGAGGGTAGGATTACATGTGAAACAAACATGAAGCCCAAAATGGCAGCTCAAATTCCACACAAGGCTCAGATAATGGCCATCCTCCAGGAAGGCGTAAACACAGACCCTCCTCCTGTCTAAGAGTTGCTATTAACTCTACCGGTACTATCATAAACACTCACCAAAAGGCCATGGCCTGAACTGGTAATGATGTCCTCCAATAGCAAAGTGTAGGAAGAATGTGTGAGACTGTCCAATTGGAATATTTGGGAATTGGGCATCCTTCCAATCTACTGCTGTCATGAAATCCCCTTTATTGATGGCTGCAAGCTATAGACAGTAGGTCTGAATAATTCTGAATTAGTCATTGTGATGATTCAGGGAATCTGTCTTTATAACCTGAGAATTCTGATTGATGCTATGAAGCTACTGTATTCTGTGTGTGTGAAATCCACCACTTGTTAACATGGGCTGAAGAACAGCCTGGTGAGTGTCCAGGGAAGAGAGCTAGGGCAGATCTGTGGTATTCATTGTTTAAAAGAAGCTCGTTCTAATGAATTTACATAATACAAAGTATGATGAATACCCATAGATAACAGAGTAAAGAACTAATGTCACATGACTAGAATATTGTCATAGGATAATGGTTTCCTGCTGATAGATAAATTTGCTGCTGCATTTATGGACAAATAAATATTAATGTGATACAGTGTCATTTATTGTCTATTGCAGGAAGAGACACTTATTGTGATAATGCTCTGTTACTTCTATTGTACCAAATCCTCAGCATAGACAATTGTTCTGTTTCTGTCTAAGCGATCTATTGGGGCAGCAGAGTGACAGTTGCTGAATGTACCATTGCTTACCTGCCGCTTTATCATCATCTTAGTGCCCTTTATACAAGATTCCTGACTCAGGAAATCAGTGGGAGTGGATGGTGTTCAGCACCTCAAAAGAAATATATCCTTTGACACAGATCTGTTCTATGCTTGTCAGAGACCAGTTTATCCATAAAGGTATGGGCGGGAGAGTATTTCAGTTGTGTAAGTACCTTTTCTGAATAACATTTAAAGAGAAATCAGGTATCAGTTAATGGTGGTCAGGAATTGTGCTGTTAGATTAGTTGCTGATAGCAGTTAGCACAGTTTAAAACAAAAGACGTTTCTTTGATTCTAGACATCTCCTAATTATTTACTTCATGATAGAAAACAAAAATTAAACAATCACATTATTCTCATTTTATTATCCATCAGTGATATCTCATTCTCCCTAAGTCTTGTCTCTCATTTCCCCTCTTTTTCTCTTCCTTTCCCCCTGAGTCTCTAAAGTTATGTGTCACTTGTAAAACCAATAAAAGTCTTTAAACACAAAGTCAGATTATATTAAGAGATGACTATTAATTCCAAAGATTTATTTCAAGATGTTCAGGGAATAGAGGTGTTCTTTTCATTTCTGTAAGGGTCTTAGCAAAAAAAAAATCCACTACGTAAAATAGAAGAGACATAAAAAAACAAAAACAAAAAACAAAAAAAAACCCACTTAAGGCCAGAGTTTTCACACTTGGGTGCTCATACGCTCATGAATGCCTAGCAGCTCCCATTGACTTCCAGGATAATTTTGGTTTCTTCAGTACCACTGAAAATCAGGTCGCTTATTTAGGAGCAGCTCCTTGAAGATATTTAGGCATCTCAGTCCCATGAAATCAAGGACAATTTTAAGATCTGGACCTTGGTGCCTAACTTTAGACATCCATATTTTAGAGCTGAGGCTTTAGGGTTAAGATATTGAGAAATTGCTACATTAATTTTAGAAATTAAAAACAAAAACCAGATTATGGGCTTCATTTACACATATTGGGAGAGACATGAGGAAATTAGGTCTTTGATACCTTGTACAGGGCTGAACATACTAAGATGTGGTATTGCAACACTATGCATACCAGTGCAGGGACTTTAAAAGACAACTAGAAATATTTAATGGCAACTGCCTATATAGACCTTGTCTAATTGTTGAAGGCAATAAGGTTGCTAATGATTATTTCAAACATATCCAGGCCAGCAAATTCTGAGATATCACCTATCCATATGGACACAAGAAATCTGTCTGTATATCAAAGCTGCAATTAATTTTATTTCAGAGTCATTAGAGGGAATTGTAGGAACGCAGCACATTCAGTTGGCCCTGATTCTACGACCCTTACTCATGCAAGTAAGTAATCTCTTTACTTCAATGAGATTATTCACATGAATAAAGTTTGCAGGTTCAGTCTCCCTGTATTTGGTTCATTCATTTCCTTTCAAACTTTTGACACTGTATATAATGAAATCGAGCAAAATCTAGGATTAAAATGGAGATGTTGCGACCTAGAAATTATAAAAGAAAAATTGTTTCCTCACCCTCTCTCTTCCTTCCCCCACCCCCAAACACTGCATGACTGCATCTGGTCATCATTAAAGTCGCAGATCATGCTCTGATTGAAATCAATGGCAATGCTCCAATTGTTGTCAGTAGTGCAGGATCAGACCCCAGAAGAGGAGGACCAAGAGGGATTCTTACATCTAGAGTTTGGGGAGCAGGATGGTGCGGAAAAGATACCTTGAAAACCTCATATACATTTTAAAAGAGAATTATCACAACAAATGCAAAGATGAAGCAATGACGGACAAGTCTGATTATTGTTAAACTACCATTTTTGCAGAATGGAAGGGGCTGGTGGTTAAAAAAATTTCCCAAGTGACTGTAGTATCTTCTGGTTTCAGCTTACAGTTAACACTTGCAGGGTTGCAAATACAGAACAATGTTTACTCAGGAGTGCTATTAGCCATGGGGTCTCAGCTCCAATTGTTAAAGAACATTCATTACCAGAATCTCGTATAAAAAAAATCGCGAGAAGGAAGCAGCTATGACTAGACAATGTTTTTGGTGTTTCTTATATAACTGCCTCTTGGGGCTAATTAAAGCAGCTTTTGTAATTCAGAAGCTATAAATTCTTTCAGATGTTTTCCGAAACAGTGTGATCTCCTTGGTAAGATTCTGGTTTGTGCTGATACTGCAAGTCAGCTAAACATCCCAAAGCATGTAACAATCCATCTGATTAATAGTGAGTGGAAAGCTGAACGTAGAAACTGAATAATGGCCACTGGTTTGTTAATTTGCTGTTTCTCTTTCTCGCTCATTTAAGGTTAATTGTACATCCTCTACAAGTCTATTCTTTTGCTAGGCTTTTTAATTAGCTTGATAACACTTTTTTAATGACTGACCATAGCTAAAAAATGGAACTAACTATTCCAGTACAACAGAAAGAGTAGTTTGATTTCTTTCTTTTTGCGGGACACGAGGGAGGAATTGCCTTATTTTTAAACTGGTGGAGAAACAATGAACAGCAGATGCTTTAAGAAATATTCTAGTCTAATAGGTCTACAGATTCTCAGATGTGTTTGAGACTACAATGATTGGCACCAATATAAAAACTGGATATACAGACAGGTATTTTCTCTCTTTAAATACCTCTGGTTCTACTGAACCATGGCCCCGTCATGCTGAAAGGAAGAGTGTGGAGAGGTGGCTCCAAGTACAGCTGGTCAGAAACTTTTTGGCAAAACAGGTTTTGTTGGGGTATATTTTTTTTCAAAAATGCTATTTTTGTCAAAATTAAAATATTTCTGAAAACATATAGAGAGATGAAGTTTCATCTAAAAAATCCAAACAAAGTGTTTTGATAAAATCTTGTTTCAGAACAGAATATTTGAACTTTTTTATTGTTGTTGTTCTAAACAACATTTGGAAATGAAATATACCAAAATAATTTTTGGTGTGTGTGTATATATACACACACACACAAAAACATTTTGTAAAGCTGTCAAGTTTAAAAGGTCAAAATTAGAACAAAATGTTTTGATTTTATCAAAGCAATATTGAGGTTGACCAGGAATTTTTTTCTGAACAACATTTCATGGGACATTTCAAAAAAATGTTAATTTTTGTTCCATTTCAGAATGAAAAAAAATCCAAATTCGGGCATTTCCTACATAACAGAAAATCCAGCTTTAGATCTGAGACACTTTTCTGCTCCCCTAATTCTGGATGAGTTTGGGGCCAAATCAGCCTTTAATGTAACTTAGAGCAAAACAAAGTGCTCCCAGCATAGAAACCTGCATGGGAGAAAGCAGGGAAGACAGTTGTGGCAGGGGTAATGGAGCTGCCATCAATGGCAGAACAGAAGGGACAGAGTGGTAATGGGATTAGAGTTATGGATAAGCAGGGAAGGATAGCATTATATAGGGCCACACAGGTGATCACGGAAAATTTGAGCTGGATGAAGTGGAGAAGACAGAGACAGTATAAGGATTCAAAGAAGGCGCTGACCTGGTCAGATGGACAGGCCAAGACAACAGCTGTTTTGTATGGACTGGAGGTTGGTGACATGGGTATCAGGGAACCAAATGAGGAGAATGTTACATTAATCAAAATGGGAGATGATGAGGGCCTTCATGAGAGTTTTAGCTGTCTGGCCAGGAGGAAAGGTCAGATCTTAAAGCATTAGAGTGTTTAGCCACTGTTCTAATAATGCACAGAATTAAAAGAATGGAAGGATATTAAACTTCTGCTTCCATGCCAGTTCCTGGTTCATGAACTGTCTAGGCTGTAATGTCATTTGAAGAGTAACTAACAATGTTTTTTCTTTCTATCTGATCCAAGTCGAAGAAATAAATAAAAGTTTTTTAAAAAGAAAAGAAAGAAAGAAGATGTTTGGAAGGGAGAATCATATTCATTAAACAGAGGATAATGCAAGCAAATTAATAGCAAGACGTCTCCTTCTCCACGGCTACAATAAAAACAAATTGTATTGTTCTAATAAAGCCAAATTGACAAATATAGAATTACAATTTGCCTTAATATACCATTGCACCTGCCTACTAAAAGTATTCCAAAGTGCCTTGTAATAGGGGGGAAAAAAAGTAGTCATTTTATGTGTTTGTTTTCTTTATCAACTAAGCTCTAAATGGAACCTCTCTCTCTCTAACACATTTATTAAAGTATTATGTTCTTATTTTCCTCCCAAAAGAGGACACTGGACCCAAATTCTGAAGTTCTTACCAAGCTTTGGCTTAGTCCTTACGCTCAGGCCCAGTCCACACTAGATTTGGTGGGTATAACTATGTTGTTCAAGGATGTGAAAAATCCACACCCCTGAGCAATGCAGTTAAACGGACTAAAGCCCTGGTGTAGATGGTGCGGTTGACAGGATAATTCTCCCGTCGACCCGGCTGCTGCCTCTGGAGAGGTGGCTTAATTACGCCAATGGGAGAATCACTCCCGTCAACATAGGCGGTGTCTTCACTGAAGCGCTACAGCAGTGCAGCCGTGCCACTGTAGCATTTTAAGTGTAGACAAGCCAGCCTCACTTGAAGTTTTGGCTGAAGAGTAAGGGCTGAGCAAAAACTGAGTAGGATTCCCTCTGTATTTTCAATACATTAAAGGCCAGATTTTCATAAGAGCTCAGCTCCCATTTATACACCAAATAAGTAGCCAGATTTTCAGAAGAGTCACCATCTTGCATGCTGAGCAGTTTTGAAAATTCTGGCTTCTTCATTTAGGTGCTTAAATAGGAGCAGAATTCTTTTGAAAATCTGGCCTCCACATGCACTAGAGATACAGTAACTGCAAGTGGAACAATAAAAAGATTCCATTTGGAGTGGAATAATTATCCAACTTTTACCTGAACTACCTAACCTCATCTCACAATCTGCAAAATGGAGCTCAAAAAAAAAAAAAAGCACACTCTCCCAGACACAGGCTCTCAAAAGATTTCTGATACATCCAGCTTCTGGTTAAGCTGGAAATACTGCAAGAACCACTTTCCTCATTATATTCAGGACTTCTGATTCTGTTCCCACTGAGATCCAAGCAGCACAGGGGTGTGTGAAAATGCAAAATAGCGAGGAAAGAAATTAACTGTATTCTTTCACACTCCCCAAAATGCTTCATTTGTTTAAGTTTTAATCTGTTTTTATTTTATCCAAATCACTTCCTGTCATGCACGGGTATAGGAGATGCACTTAAACACATTCTGGAGCTAGAGATATTACTGGTTCTAGCAATGTTCCCTATTTTAAGCAAAGGAAATAACTCTGAGAACCTGCAGTAGCTGTAACACCAGAATGAATTTTTAAGTGTGCTCACTAGAGGGACAGGTTCAAATTAGGGAAGGTCAGTAGGTGTGAACAACACACAGCCAAAACATGATCATGGCAGATATAGTACTGCTGTGTGAATATGCCTAACCATGGGCTTGGCTACACTTACAAGTTGCAGCGCTGGGAGTTAAAGCGCTGGTCATGCAGCTGTGTAGGGCCAGCGCTGCAGTGTGGCCACACTGACAGCTACCAGCGCTGCAGTGTGGCCACACTTGCAGCACTTTCCAGCGCTGTATTGAGAGGTGCATTGTGGGCAGCTATCCCACAGAGCACCTCGTCCCGTTTTGGCGCCGTTTTGGCGCTGAGTATTGTGGGAAGGGGAAGGAAGTGTGTGGGTCATTCCGCTTCCTGTTCCAACGCCCCGTGGTGCATCGCTTCACATCCCAGCATTCTGTCTTTCTGGCAACGTTTGGCGCCATTGTGAGTGTATTTCTGCTCTGTGTGTGAATCGCGATTTCTGTGGGAAATGGAGCCCGAGCTGCTGAGGACTGTGCTGATGACTGTCGCTAGCACAACACGTTTGGCAGTCGAGCTATTCCTTCAGCTCCAAAGTGACAGTGAGGAGTCTGACGATGATATCGATATCGATTCTCCTGCCGCGTGTGACACCAAAGTGCTTGTGGCATTCACAGAAATGCTCAGCACCGTTGAACGCCGCCTTTGGGCTCGGGAAACAAGCACTGAGTGGTGGGATCACATCGTCATGGAAGTCTGGGATGACGAGCAGTGGCTGCAGAACTTTCGTATGAGAAAAGCCACTTTCATGGGACTGTGTGCTGAGCTCGCCCCCACTCTGCGGCGCAAGGACACAAGATTGAGAGCTGCCCTGACGGTGGAAAAGCGGGTGGCTATTGCAATCTGGAAGCTGGCAACTCCAGACAGCTACCGGTCGGTCGGGAACCAGTTTGGTGTGGGAAAGTCGACCGTGGGAATCGTTTTGATGCAAGTTTGCAAGGCAATTAATCGCATCCTGCTAAGAAAGACCGTGACTCTGGGGAGCGTGCAGGACATTGTGGATGGCTTTGCACAAATGGGTTTCCCTAACTGTGGAGGGGCGATAGATGGGACGCATATTCCTATTCTGGCCCCCCCCCACCTGGCATCAGAGTACGTTAATCGTAAGGGGTATTTCTCCATGGTTCTCCAGGCGCTTGTGGATCACCGCGGGCGTTTCATTGACATTTACACAGGCTGGCCTGGAAAGGTGCATGATGCACGCATCTTTCGGAACAGTGGCCTGTTCAGGAAGATGCAGGCAGGGACTTTTTTCCCAGACAGGAAGATCACAGTAGGGGATGTCAAAATGCCCACTGTGATCCTTGGAGACCCCGCGTACCCGTTACTGCCTTGGCTCATGAAACCCTATACAGGGAAGCTTGACAGGAGCAAGGACCGGTTCAACTACAGGCTGAGCCGGTGCAGAATGACTGTGGAGTGTGCTTTTGGGCGTTTAAAAGCCCGCTGGAGATGTCTGTATGGGAAGCTAGACTTGGGGGAAAGCAGCATCCCCGCGGTTATATGCGCTTGCTGTACCCTCCATAATATTTGTGAAGGGAAGGGTGAAACATTCAGTGAGGCATGGACCACCGAGGTTCAAGTCCTGGAGGCTGAATATGCACAGCCAGAGAGCAGGGCTAATAGAGAGGCCCAGCACAGGGCTACAAGGATTAGGGATGCCTTGAGGGAAGAATTTGAGGCTGAAAGCCAACAGTAATGTTTGCTGCCTTGGATGGGAGTGAATTGCACTGTTTACACTGTTATTCTATTATCCCTAAAATGATTTGCAGTGCCTCTTTCTTTACTGGGCTAAGGTATCTTTCACTATCTGCTATAATAAAGACTGTTTTCAAAGCCAAGAATTGTTTTATTGAAAAGAAAAAAACTTCCTTGACAGACAGACAGACACACAACATTTCATGAACACAAGAGGGCAGGGGTGTGGGTTGGTGAACTGTACAGTCACAAGTTTGCATATGTCCTGTCTGGATTGCTGTTTAATGAATCCTGCACTTCAGGGTGCATATACTGCATGGTGATGGGGGTTGAATGCAGAGGGTAAGGGTGGTAGGTATCAGGGCTGGTTGGTGAACGTACAGGTGTTGGAGGCAGCTGGTGGTGGTAAGAACCTGGATGCTGGGGAAAGGTGGTTTGAGCTGACATTGGGGCACAAGGCAAAAAGGACGGGGCGGGTGGGGGAGTAGCACGGTAGTGCTCTGCTTGCATGGCAACGAGTGACTCTATAGAGTCCGCTTGGCGCTCCAGGATGCTTAGCAGCCGCTCCGTGCTTTTCCTCTTGGCCACTGCATTTCTCTTGCGGATCCTGCTCTCCTTCTCTCTCCAGTCCTTCAATTCTTTTCTCTCTGTAGCAGAGTGATGAAGAACAGTTTTCAGCATGTCCTCTTTGCTCTTGCGGGGATTTTTTCTCAAATTTTGAAGCCTCTGTGATGTTGAACATCTGGGCAGTCCAGTACTCAAGGTCACTGTAGAAACACAGAAATGACAACATTTAACACGGGCAGCATTGTATCCACTATCTCCAGACATGAATTGTTACACTGAGGGAGTTCTCACTTTAGCATTCTTTTCCCCACACGCATAACACAACAGAAGCCACGAAATGGTGAGTGAGGGGTGCTTATAGAAGTGGGGCTTGA
Source organism: Mauremys mutica (assembly GCF_020497125.1). Lineage (NCBI taxonomy): Eukaryota > Metazoa > Chordata > Testudines > Geoemydidae > Mauremys > Mauremys mutica. The sequence continues at coordinate 209,766,378 of NC_059073.1, forward strand.
GTGATAGAGGGGAGCTGGTTGCTTCGGGTAATCTGGAGTGCTAGAGATCTCCCTATCTCTTCACTAAAGAGTCTCCCAACATTTTTCACAGGACTTAATCCTGGAAGATGTTTCCCTACTGCGAGTCACTAGGGAACAGCGGGAGGCTCTTTTAGAGCAATATGGATTCCGCCCGGGACCCTATGCGGCGTGCCTGTGTTCAGAAATGGTCCCCCCACCACTGGCAGCAGAGTGGCGCGGACGCGTCACCGTCACTGGGACAAGGGACACAGTGGCTCTGCCTATAAACCTGCGCAGGCATATTGCCCACGCTCTGGATGAAGCTTTTGCTGAGATAACTGAAGCAGATTACCGCGACGTGATAGACCACATCAACGGGCTATTCCACATCTAGAGGCTGGCATGCATGCAGCCATAACCCCCCTTCCTCTCCAGAAACATTTCCACCCAGAAAATAAAAGCCGCTTACCGGTAACCCGCTCCTCTGCTTGTCCTTCTGCAACTGCTGGCTGCTGCGATTGGGTACTTTCCTCCTGGCTTGAGAAGAGCTCCTGGCTGCATGCCTCAAGGGACTCTGGGGTGTCTTCCCCCATCCCAGTAGCTTCACTCGCGGTTTCCTCTTCCCCCCCCGCCGCCTCCTCCGCCTGTCCCCCAGCCTGCTCAGAAGTGTCCATCGTTATCCTGGGATTGGCAGTGGGGTCACCCCCAAGTATCTCGTCCATCTCCCTGTAAAAACGGCAGGTCGTGGGGGCAGTTCCGGATCGTCGATTCCCCTCTCGGGCTTTGTAATAGGCACTCCGCAGCTCTTTAACTTTCACCCTGCATTGTAGTGCGTCCCGATCATGGCCCCTATCCAGCATGGCCCTTGATATCTGCTCAAAGATATCGTAATTCCTACGGCCGGAGCGCAGCTGTGCCTGAACAGATTCCTCACCCCAAACACTGATGAGGTCCTGCAATTCACCAGTGCTCCATGCTGGGGCTCGTTTGCCGCGTGGAGGCATGGTCACCTGTAACTGATTAACTGATTGCACTCCACACCTGGCTGCAGCAAACAGGAAGGAGATTTTTAAATTTCCCGGGGCATTTAAAGAGCGGGTCACCTGAGGCAAGAGCAGTAGAGTGCAAACTGATGTGCAGAGTGGCTGCACAGGAATTCTGGGATAACTCCTTATTCCCTGGAGGACAATTAAAGCGCTGGTGAGTGTCCACACCTGCTGAGCAGCACTGGATCACCAGCGCTGCACTCCTTATACCCCTGCCGGGATGGGTTTTCAGCCAGCGCTGCAACCAGGGAGTTGCAGCGCTGGTTGTGCCCTGCAAGTGTGGACGGGGTGTTGTTGCAGCGCTGGAAAGCCTCCACCAGCGCTGCAACTTGTAAGTGTAGCCAAGCCCCATGCTAGCAACAGCTACATAAAAGCGCAGGTGTTTGGCTTGGAGACTAGGCCTTAGAATTAACATGGTTACCATAGTCACCCTCACTCTGGAATCAAAATCAAAGGCCTAATCCTGTGAGGTGCTGAATACCCTCAATTCCATTACTTCAATGGGATCGAAGGGTGCACAGCACTTTGCAGCACTGGGATCTTAAAACTCTAATCCTACAAACTAATCTGTATGGGCAGACCTCAGTCATTGACTACAACAGGGCACTGCAAAGGGGAAGTGGTCCACGTGACAGATCAGTTTATAGGATCAGGGCCTTATTCTGATACTTATGATGTCCTTTCACTTTCTAAACTTACACAGACAATACGGAATTTCAGAGGGGAAATAGCTACCCTCACTTGTCTGCAGTGTACTGACCCCAGCATCCTCTAGCCCTCAGGACAGAATTTTCCCCAGCGTTTTCACTCCTGCTGCTTTCAGCTTCTTCTAAACTAATCATTATGGCACACCCCAGAAAGCTTTTCATCCAAAGTTCTGACAGATTTCCTCAGAGAGGTTTCAAAGAAAAAAAAAACCACAAGGAAACCAACTCTGGTTCTAAAATTTGTAAGTGCCCTAAATAGAGGTTGGGGGGGGGCGTTGGGGTTTTTTAAAATTTTATTTCCTTTTGACTCAAAAACGAAATAGGGTTATTTTCTTAATAGCTTGTACCAGCTTGTTTTCTTTTTCTAGCAGCACTTTGAGTTGAGCCCACACTGTAATAATTTCCTTGAGGAGAACAGATGGGGTTGAGGGGGGAGCTTTGTGTGTGATTTGTTTGACTTTTTTCCTTTATGTTATTTCATTTGACTATTTATCAATACCGCCAGCAGTATTTCTTCAAGACAAAATGGATCTGAAGCTAAAGCTAACATATTGCTTAGTAAACACATTAGGAGTAAGCTGAGAAGTCATTCCATACGGTGTTTTCTTATTTGAGTCATAGGACCAGATTCTTAGTTATAGCCAACGAGCTTAGAGCAAAAGTTGTAGGAAAGCCAGGGGGAAAACTTTTCATACACCATTTCCCTGATTCTGGGCCTTCTGAGTATCCTAGCCGGTCCCCTCATATATGATATAGCACCCTGAAGTCTGCTCTTCATTACACTGGCTACCAACAGCTCTAAGGAGCTGAAAGCACAGCCAGAGATTAGAAGGTACAGGGCCACATCAGCAAAAAAGTAAGGGTACTGCGGAAGCTGATACACTGGCTCTGTGCTACTAAAGCATTTCCCCCCATACTGAAGTGCTCCTTTAGCCAGTTATACTTGCTCCATAGTCAAATTCTAACAACAATAGAGCGTAAAGCAGCTGTACAGCACAGAGAGTCCAGCCTAGAATTTGCACAGCTTTATGTCTGCCTCACAGCTCTCACACCTGCTCTTCTGTAGATTACAGAAAAGTTCCAAACTTTATGGGTTTCCTCTGCTCAGCCACCAGGCATCCTAGTATATAAAATTTATATTCCATGTCCTTTTGTGGCTTATGATGTCTTCAAGTTTCTAAAAAGTTTGAATTTGAAAAAGCCAACCATACATGACTTTTATGTAAGCATAATTCATGGGTGACAATGGATCAGAGAAAACAATCAGAATAATAAAACACAGATGCAGCCAGCACACTTAAAGTTGGACGGGCTTGTTATATTACATACACACCATTACACTTGAGAGCTTGATTCTCCACTGCCTTGCTCCTTAGGTGATCATTTACCTTTACGTAAAGTAGATATAAAGAACTGCCTTTCCAATTGGATAGCATTTTACTCCTACTTTGCACTAGTATAAATGATCACACAAGGAGCAAGGCAGTGGAGAGTCAGACCTTGATATTGTAACACACAAAGACCAAGAAAATTAGGATTCCCAAGCCAAAAGGTAAACAATACCCCTGGTAATGCTACTAATTAGCATTGTTAAAAGGCTTCCCAGAAGGAATATGAAGAAAAAGAGATCATTTGATACACAAACAGATGAAGAAAACATTTTTCCTCTCTTCTTGTTACATTTCCAACCCAGCTTTGCAGATGCAAGGGTGTAGCAAAACAAAGACTCTCCCACATGGCGCCTCATGCTGGTCATCTTGGGAATTAGCTCAATGCCAGCTCCGCAGCACCTCCTTCTGGCTGGTATCTTGCCTGTCTTAAGCCCCATGTCCCTCTTTCCTCAGGGTTCTGCCCCAGCAGTACCCCCTTACTCTGGGTTTCCCCTCCCAGGGGAACCCCAACCCTCTAAACCCCCCTTGCCTCAGTGGCTGTTGCCAGTCATCATCTAGCCCCGCTCACTGGGGCAGACTGCAGTCTGTAATGGCCACTCATCATTGGCAAGAGGTTAGAACCAGCTGCCTCTGCCTATTCCCAGGCTACACCTCTGTAGCCCCAGTACCTTTGTGGGCCTTCACCAAGGCCTGCAGCCTGGGGGTTTACCAGGCTGGAGCTCTCTAGCGCCTCTTGCTCTTCCCCAACACTGCTCTGTTTCAGGTACCTTGCTCTCAGGCAGCCAGCCCTTCCCACTCCAGGGCTAGAGTGAAACTCCCCTGTCTCCTGGCCCCACAGCCCTTTCATCCACACCAGCTGTGGGCTGATTAAGCCGACAGCTGGGGCCAACTACCTCAGCTGCTCTTAATCTCATCTGCCCCACTACAAAGGGGTTTGGACAAATATATGTATGCAAAGTTTTGGATATTTCTCCAGAATGTATCCAAACTGTGAATCTTGTGAGGTCTGGCCATCCCTGGTGTGTGTATCTGTCTATGGATCCATCTATATTATCTGTCTTTTTTTTGTGTGTGAGTAAAAACAAAAAAAACAAAAAAAATAGTCTATCAGAAGAGCATAGTTTCTGGATTTAAAAGCTGCATTTGGTTGTTATGGTAACTTGACTTTTGTAAAGCTGTCTTTGTGACAAAATAGAAGTCCTCTGCATTAGCAGATATCCTACTGAGAAAAGATGCAAAATTATACATACCAGATATATAATTTTAAAACTTACAAAAATTCACAGTGTTTTCTTTCTAATCAAACCAGCAGCCAGTTCTTGAGTCGCAGTGACAAAGTAACAAAGCATGTTAGCCTAAAAACTCTTTTCATCTGAACATAGGTTTGAAAGGAGCAGAGATTTTTGCCTTCAGCACATAACAAATAAAATAAATAAATAAATAAAGCGGCAGTTTAGTTCTTGAGAGATTACATTCTCTCTCTCTCTCTCACACACACACTCCTGACAACCTCACTCTTTCATGCTGCCCCTTTCTGCACAGTTCTGAGAGAGGAGGGGGAAAAAAGACTATACATTTTGTCAGAAAGGTTGGTGACACAGGCCATTGTCCCTTTGGTTAGGTTTTCCTTGCAACCTCTTAAAAGTTTAGGTGCCTCCATCACCATCTCTCCCCACTCCCACCATTTTTTACTTACAGATGGGGAATTCATCAATTTCATCAATTACTTACAGATGGGGAAGTTTAACACACCTATACAGACACATGCACACAGTTGTTAAAGGCCTGTCAACTGCTGACAAAGTGCCAAGTTGCAGACATTAATTTGCACGGTATGCTTTTCTGAGAAGATCAGAGTTTCACACATGTCCTGCTTATTTTTCCTTGATCTTTGAGGGCTGATTCAACATGTAGGCTTGACTAATTTCATTATTCCATCCAATCTGTAGCAAGTGCTGTGTTTGAACATCGGTAATTAGCCATCCTTTCACCATTGTATTCCTATAGTCTGTCCATAATGAGGTATGTAATGCTTTGCTAATGTGCTACACATTTTACTTTTAAAAAAAAAACTGTCACATTGATTTGCTGCTACTGTATATTCAACAGAAGAATTGATTCATTCTCTCTCAGCACTCAAGATATTATTCCAGATTCAGTGAAACATCCTTCTCATCCATACACAGACACACACACATATATATATATACACACACATTATGTGTAGCACCAGCATATAATGCACATATATCCATATATTAAATATGTTTTTGCCTACAATGATATTTTTGTGTTAAATGCAAGCAAAACTCTTAACTCAAATTTTTATTCCCCAGCCTCTGATTTTGCACACCTACTTTCAAATGCACAACCATTTGTGTGAGAGTTCCCCCGTTTTTAGCCAACACGTTGGCCATTTGTGCATCCTAGTGTATAGCATACAAAAGCAGATTTTGCCTAAGAAGACTAAATCCCATTTTTGAGGATTCAGTTAGTTGCACACATACAAAATCACAGGCCAGGACTGAAAATTTGCCACTGGATGGCTTGTCCATAACCGGTTGTCATATTTCCCTCTTCTGTGAGATATAGAGCGAGAAAGTTCCAGTTGAGGAAAGCTCAAAACAGCCCCAGCTGAATACACCAGACAGAGGCTCCTTTTAGTTCACATGGTAGAATTTCTGCCTTGGGACAATGGTTCAAATCTCAGTTGCAATAATGTGCAGGATGCACGTGCATTGTGAGACCAAACACCACATGGGGGATTCTGCACATTAGGGATATGTGATCACCAGTGAGGACATCTCTCTACCCCATTCTAACAAGAATCTTGGTTGAAACCTAACATTGTCAGAGTGGCTATTAGAACGAAGAGCCTCAGTGACTGTCTGGAGGCCTCACAGAAGGGAGATAATAGCAAAGTCATGGGAATTTACAACACTGCTAAAAGCTAAAGCAAGACTCACTATAGCAATCCCTACAAAAGTGGCTACAAGAAATGTAAAATAAATATTTAGCTTTGAAAGGCTCCAGTTTGTCAAACCCTTCTGCAGAAGTGAGCTGTCCCATTCTTTGCATGCCATTCATAACGTTTGTAGGATGCAGGCTCTACAAAGGTAGGTAAATATTATTATGCCCACTGTAAGGATCATGAAATTGAAGTACAGACAGAAGTGACTTGCCCAAGATCACCCAGCAGGTCTGGGACAGAGGCAGGACTAGAACAGAGATCTCTTAACACTCAGTTCGGTGTGCGAACCATGGGGAGATGCTGCTTCCCATCTACCTACTTGCATTTAACTGTAAAGATTTTAACTGTATGTAATATTCCCCATGGCTTACAGTGCTGGTGATTGTGATCTGGCTGAAAAGTGACATAATTTGTGACTCAGGCAATGTGGGAACTTAAAGAAAGAGAGTCTCTAAATAAATTTCCATCCCCTGTACTAATGGTTCAACATCAGAAGATAGATGTTACAGCTTAATATTTAAACTAAATGGTTCATGTTCAATCAATAAAATCCTTTGTCTGATTCTTAAATCAACACGAAAGCAAAGAAAACTGCTGTACAATTCTTTACTCTGAACTCCCACACAGTATATATCACTAACAATCTACTCTTCAGCAAGATTAAAACAGAGCAATTGTGTAGTGGTCTGAGCACAGGATTGGGAACCAGAAACTCCGATGTCTCTATCTCTGACTTAAACACCTCCTCTCATCTTGGGAAAGTCACAACTACTTTGCTTCACTTGAGGCTCTGTAAAATGGCAATTATATTTACTTACCTATCTCACACAGAAGATCAAGAGCTCTGGAGATGTTAAATGCTACATTAATTAATACGGTCATCCCCAGCAATAAGTTTATAAATGCTGTTTTTCTTTTTAAAAGTCTATTTTCAAATACATTTCATGTTTTGCAGAAAGAAATGCTTATCAGGAGGGTTGGGCAAACTTCATAGATTTTGAAGATTGACAAGCTATCTGAAATATGTTTTGGGCTTGCAGTGTGCAAACCTAGATGATGAACCTTTTACTTCTTGTAATACAAAACCATTTTTCCCCCAAAAAAAGGTTTAATTTAAATAAAAATTCCAGCTAAGTGTCATGCTTTATAGATAGAACCTCCTCACCTTCAAAAGCCAGGCTGGCACAAGTGGTTTATATACTTGTAACTGACTGTCAGGACACAAGATCTTGTAGGGCAGAGGTCGGCAACCTCTGGCACCTGGCTCGCCAGGGTAAGCACCCTAGTGGGCCGGGCCAGTTCATTTACCTGCTGCATCGGCAGGTACGGCCGATCACGGCTCCCACTGGCCGCGGTTTGCCGCTCCAGGCCAATGGGGGGCGGTGGGAAGCGGCACGGGCGAGGGATGTGCTAGCCGCGGCTTCCCACCACCCCCATTGGCCTGGAGCGGCGAACCGCGGCCAGTGGGAGCTGTGGTCGGCCGTACCTGCCGATGCGGCAGGTAAACAAACTGTCCCGGCCCGCTAGGGTGCTTACCCTGACGAGCCACGTGCCAGAGGTTGCCGACCCCTGTTGTAGGGAGAGGAGAGGGGTTGCAGAGCTATTTTGCTGACTCACCTGGTAGCTAGACCATGTAGATCTCATTAGCTCCACTTAGATGTGAAAAAGAAGTCTCCCTCAGGCAAGAGAGACCTAGAGGAAAAGGCTAGAGGTCCTACGGGTAGAAACACTAAATATCCCAAGTCAGAAGGGATCTTTGGAATTAAGGCTTATGTTTTAAAGTACACTACAGTCCTGCTTCCTTAAAGCTTTGTTATGTACATTACAAATAAAAGTAAATCCCCAGGAAAAGGTGGGGAGGGCAGGGTGAGTTTAGCCAACACCCACAGTCGATATGTTGTGTTAGAAGAAAGATGGGGACACCACAAATTTACAATACTGTTTATATCTTTCATTAGTTCATGCATCTCTACTCCTTTTTCAGGAGTTTTTACTCTTTCCACTCTCTATTCCTTTTCATTTGTCACCTTCACCATGCTCTTCCTTCCATTCACCCTAGGCACCTCTCACCACATTTGCCTAATAGAAATGCAAATCCAATAACATTGTTTGAATGAGTCTGAAATTAGGCAAAATGAGTTTGCCCAACCCTACTATTGCCATGTGATCTTTCAGATTTCTGTACTGAGAAGACAGTAGTAGGATAACTTTAATTCAGTGATGTGCTGTCACTGGGCCGTGCTTCTCCCGAGCTCCAAAGCATGCACTGCCACACCCAGTCTCAGTCAAGGAAGTTTATTTTCTTACAGAGGTTAACAAACAAATGGAAAATAGTCTCAGCTCCATTCTTATCCCTAAGCTTCAGGGCTACCCTTCCCAAGGGTCTCCTCCTGGTAGCTTCCCGAGCTCAATCAGCTCTGCACCCTTCCCTTGCTCCAGGGACCCATCACAGTACTCGCTCCGCTCCGCTCTGCTATGGCTTTCCCTCCTCTCAGTCCTTCCTTCCTAGCTCGCTACTAGCAGCCCTTTATAGGCCCAGGTGTAGCCCAGCCTTTTTAATTAGCAGGATTGGGCTCACTTGCTCCAATACAGGGACACTGGGCTTAGTCTATCCACAGGGACCAGCTACTCTGAGACATGTGCTAAGTTTAGATGGTCTACAAAAGCACTACAATAGCATAACTGTACCCTCATACACTGTCAGACTGTGGCAAACAGACTGCAAATAATCCTGGTAGATCTAGGTTATCCTGAGAGATGTAGATTTGCTGGTTTGCTCCTGCAATTTTAACCCAAGTGCCCCCAAACCCCCAAACTTTCTCATTTTATGACCATATTGGCAACTTCATAAGGAGCTAGAAAGACACACCAATTTGCATAAAATGGAACATTTTGAAGCTGCCCTGATCTTTAACTAGAGTTAGGCCTGTAACAAAATTCTGAATCCACACATCCCTTAAATTTGCACGAGTTTGCATCCAGATTTGCCTCTGGAGCTAAACTTTGCAGGCAGCCCATCTCTAAAATGGGCCATGCCTAAATCCCAGTTTTGACCCCACTGCACACTAGAGAATTTGGATATGGATCTGAGCTTTGCACCTTGGGCCCATCTCTAAGCCAGAATCCCCTCTCATGCTGTTTTTCACTCCAGTGCAACTCCATTGACTTTAGTACAGTTACTGCTATTTTACCAGTGTGAGAGCAGAATCAGACCCACTCTCAGACATGGCAGTGCAGTCCACAGAACTACAGGTCCCAGCATGCAATGATCTTTCATGTTCAAAGTGCCCTAGTTGCTAGGGCATGCAGTATGTATGGGCACAGACCACACTGGCTATTTTAGTTAATCTTTTCATAGATTCATAGACTTAAGGTCAGAAGGGACCATTATGATCATCTAGTCTGACCTCCTGCACAACGCAGGCCACAGAATCTCACCCACTCACTCCTGTAACAAACCCCTAGCCTATGTCTGAGCTATTGAAGTCCTCACATCGTGGTTTAAAGACCTCAAGGTGCAGAGAATCCTCCAGCAAGTGACCCATGCCCCATGCTCTATACTAACTTTGCTTGTTTCTGAGACGCTTCAGGTAAATTCCAGCTACAGAATATTTTCATTTCATAAGCTGATTCCATTTCTTAAGTAAAATTCTTGTTTTCTAGATTTGAGCACGTTGGCTGCTTTACAGCTTTTGTTTGACATTTCCACAAATTCTCTTTTGTATGTGACATGAAATCTGCTTAATTCTCCCTTTGTTTTCTTCTGTGCTACACAAAAAAAACAGTGCAAACTGCTGCATCTCTCTGAACACTTTCTCTCTGTGCAGTGCCAAGGAGACTCACTAGAGGAAAAGAGGGGTAAAAAAATCCCTTTACTGAACAAGACAGGGCAAGTGAAAAAAGCTTCAACAGTAAATGACACATGCCTGGGCAGCTGGTTTCTTCAGGAACCAGATAAGGACAAATGTTTTCTTTTGTGAAACCGTGTAAATGTGATTTCACTGCCAGAACTGAATTGTTCACTTCAACACAATGAAAGATGAGGATCCAGAGCAACACCAAGTGAGTATAAAGCATGCAGGAGGAAAAAGTTGGCTCTCTCCTTTCCAAGATACAGCAAAGATATCTGAAGTGGAGGTAGATTTTTGTCATCTCGGCAGTGGAATCCAATTTGCGACTGTGCCTCAGGACACCTATTATGAAGTTTATTAAAGAGTATTACCCCAAAGTGGTTGTGACTGTGAGGATGGTGTGACCTCCCACAGGCAAAGTTCACTGCTCGTGATCTGTTGGGAACAGGCTAGCTAGAGGTGACCGGATTACATTAGAAAATAATATTTTTCTGCAGCAAGCATGCTGAATGCCAAGGACTTAAATAGAGAGACCAAAGCTCTTTACATACTATGCGATCTGCAAGCCTGAGCTGCGAGGGAAAAAGGGGAGGTGGAGCACAGTTTGCTTGGGTTCCTGGTGACACTATGCTTGCAGAAGACAGGAACAGGCATAGTGTCTCTATGGGTCCCAAGAAGTACACACCCCTTCAGTACTCGTTAAATGTATTTTTTTTTAGGTGGAGCACACACTCCTCTCATCACGACTCTGTGTCAGTGCTGACCAACTTCCCACTTGAATTCCTCAGACCTTTGCAACCAAATTCTAAAGTGTTTATTACCATACCGTGTAGGAACTTCCCAGGGGTTACACAAAACAGTGGAATGTGATCAGAAGGGACAGCCAGTTCTCTGCCTGACTCTGTTTTAACTCTGGGTTCTAATTTTATGCACGCTGCCACATTTTCTTCTATTCTGATACTTTGGGGGAAGTTTTATTGAATAGGACAGTCTTGCAACCTGATCCAAAGGGCATAACTCTTCCTGATCTCCATTGGGAGAGCATTTCAAGGCCTTGGAACTACAGTTGGGAAGATTCTTCCTCTGGCTCCCTCAAGTACATATCTAGGCTCTGTTATTCAGACTGTCCCAGATGATCGTACTTGTATTGGTGGGTTCCAGAATGAAAGAGAGAGGGTCCCTGAAATAACATGGGCTTGCTTTATTAAAGGTTTTGTAGATTGGCACCAGGACACTGAAGTGGATCTAGTAATGAATAGAGAAGGAGATGAATGCTGGTGTTATGCATAAGCTGTAGCTTGTTTTTCTGCTTCTTGTTAGGTGCCAGAGAGTGTGAATTGGGGGGGGGGGGGGCAAAAAGATACAAACTGCAGTGACCTGGTCACTGTCCAAGAGGAATGGACAGATTCTGCTTGCTAGCTAAAGATGGGAGGTATCAAACTTTGATGGCTGTTGCTGTTTGCATACCCAGAGTTAGCAATGAGCCCAGCATGATCAAGGCTACGGTGCCTTATCTACCAGAGAATCGGTGTTCTTTATTTAGGCTCCCATTTCCTCTTTGCACTGAGATAGCTGAGAAGCAACGCTGTCAGAGCAGGCTGGGGGGAAAAAGAAAAAGAAAAAGAGAAACCTGTGTGTCACCAGCATATTGCAGGTCATATTGTTCACTATATCCAGGGGTGAAAGTAACTTAAAGGATTTGCCGGTACTCTGGAATCCTGAGGAGGGGCGTGGCCTCCACCGGAAGAGGCGAGGCCTTTAAATCCCCAGGCCCTTTAAATCAGGATTTAAAGGGCCCGGGGCTAGGGCTGTGGTAGCTGCAGCTGGGAGCCTCAAGCCCTTTAAATCACCCTCTGAGCTCCCAGCTGCAGAGGTGGCTGGGAGCCCTAGGGTTCAGGAGCAATTTAAATGGGGGGATTTAAAGGGCCCGGGGCTTTAGCTGCCGCTATTCTCCAGTTTCCTTTAAATCGTCTCCGGAGCCCTGCTGCTGGAGCCCTGGGGTAGCGGCGGCAGGGCTCTGGTGGCTATTTAAAGGGCCCAGGGTGGTAGAGGCAGCGGGAGCCCCGAACCCTTTCAATAGCCGCCAGAGCCCTGCCGCCGCTACTCCAGGGCTCCGGCAGGCTCCGGGGGCTATTTAAAGGGCTCTGGCCCTTTAAATTGTCCCCGGAGCCCTGGGATAGCGGCAGTGGGGCTCCAGCAGTGATTTAAAGGACCCGGAGCAGTAGCGGCGGCAAGAGCCCTGGGCCCTTTAAATCGCCACCCGAGCCCCGCAGCTGCTACCCCAGGGCTCTGGCAGCAGGGCTCTGGCAGCAATTTAAAGGGCCCTGGGCTCCAGCCCTTTAAATTGCTGCCTCAGGAAGCCAGTTCACCCCAGTATGGTACACCAGCTCTTGCCAGCAGGGGTGGCAGGTTTGTAGAAATTTTGGTGGTGCCCAGAACCTGCCCCTGCCCAAACTCTGCCCCCCTAAACTCCACCCCCCACCTGCCCAAGACTCTGGGAGGGAGTTTGGGTGGGGGAGGAGGTCTGGGGTGCAGGCCCTGGGCTGGGGCAGGGGACTGGGGTGCAGGAGGGGTGCAGGGTGCAGGCTCTGGGAGGGAGTTTGGGGATAGGAGGAAGTGTGGAGGGAGGGGGTGCAGGTTCTGGGAGGGAGTTTGGGGATAAGAGGGGGTGTGGAGGAAGGGGGGCAGGGATGAGGGCTGTGGGGTGAGGCTGGGGGTGGATTTGGGATGTGGCTGGGATGAGGGGTTTGGGGTGTGGGAGGGGACTCAAGGCTGAGGCAGAGGATTGGGGTGCAGGGGTATGAGTGCTCTGGCTGGGGATGAGGGGTTTGAGGTGTTGGAGAGGCTCAGGGCTAGGGCAGAGGGTTGGGGTATGGGGGGATGAGGGCTCTGGCTGGGGGTGTGGGCTTTGGGGTGGGGCAGGGCTGGGGATGAGTTTGGGGTGCAGGCAGGCTCCCCTGGGACTGGCAGCAGCGAGCTCTGGGGTAGGGACCCTCTTCTCCTCCTCCCTCCCCCCCCAGCAACACACTCACTCCCCCACTGTCACTGCATGTGCTCCTAAGGCCCCTCTCAGGTTCAGGAATCCCCTCGCCTCCTCTGTGGTGGGTGCCATGCTGGAGGCGGGGGCGGTCTGCCATCTCATGTGCGCCTCCTCCCCTGCTGCTGCCCCTCACTGTAGCCTCACTGGGGCTGCCCCTTGCCCAGCATGGGGCAAGAGCATTGACTGCGGGCAGGGGAGCAGCTGTACCAGTGGAGGGTCCCACTGGAAAATGAAAGGGTCCGAGAGGGAAGGGCAGCCTACCCTGGCAGGAGTAGAGGAGGGCACTAGGACCCTGTGGCGGCAGTTAATGCAGGCAGGCAGCATGGAGCTGCAGGGAATGGGGAGAGACAAACGCTCTGCTCCGGGACCCAGGGAGGTGCATGGGGGCAGCAAAAGGAGGCCGTGGCACACTCAGGGAAGGCGTGAGGGGGCAGCAGGGGGGGAGACCCGGCCCCGAACATTCGTGGAGCCGGGCTCCCGGACCCTCAATTTTGCTGGAGCCCGGAGGTGGAGTGAGAGAGGGAGAGAATGCTCCATTTTCTTGTTGGTAGCTACTGCACTTTTTCTTACCGGTCCTCCGTACCGGCCCGTACCCGCTTACTTTCACCTCTGACTATATCCCCTAACACAGACATTGTATAAAACCAGTGACTGAAATGAGATGATGTGATGTCCATGCCCTTGGAATGTGTTTCAGGAAATGTTATTTCGGGCTCACTAAATCAGCAGTTTCTTCACTGAAACATCATTATTACAAGCTGGATGGAAAAATAGCAATTGTACATGAACTGAAGAGGGGAATGGTATAACAGTATCTGTAAAATTAGGGCCTGAGAAGACAGGTCTCCTAAAGCTGTCTTACATTGTTCATTTCCCAGTTAACTTCTACTGGATGTTAAAAAGCAACGCTCAAAAGAATCAGTGGGAGTGGAATGTCGGTCATGCAAGAATTTTACATTCAGAAGTGTACTGTTTACATGGACTGTTGGAACAACCAACACAATCACAGCAGGAGGAGAATGGAGGAGCTGGTGCATGCCTGTACAAAGGGACTTATATCTACTAACAATAAGAGCAAAATTATTGCCTTCTCAGTCTTGGGGGATAACCTATACCTGTTGCTGGAAAAGGAAAAGATTCGATATTTATATAGAGAGTGAAAACATCTACTGTTACAGAAGATAGAATAAACAATGTTTATAAAAAATGTAAATCTTCATGCTCCAGGGCATAGGATAATCACTAACTGATGGAGGTCAGGAAGAATTTATCCTATGCACAGGTTATTCTTTAACTTGCCCACTATAGCATCTCTTGCACTTTCCATGGAAGAATCAGGTTTTGTTCACCATCAGATACCACTGGTCTGATCCAGTATAGCAGTTCTTATGTTCCTAAGAATCTTTATCTTCTGTATTCCAAGTGACTCAACTAGACCTTTCCTTGATTATATGAAAAGCATTTTCATGTGGTTTCTTATCGACCTGACAAGCACATAGGTCACTGTAGAATAGTCCGTGTCCTGCATTCTTTCTGACATCTGAACCTTATTTCACAGCAGCTGTCAGCTCCTATGGCAGAGCAGATAAAAGCACTTACACTATGGTGCCAGGCTTAGGAAAATGCATAGCTCGTGCTGCATTTGTTTGCAGAGGTTAATCAGATTCAGAATGTCTCTAGAATTTTGAAGTGAAAGTCTTGAAGAGCTGAGATGTTTGTGCAATGGGTGAAACCCCTGAAGAGCACAAAGAAACAAGGGGTGAAGCAAAATTATTCTGTGTCCAGGGAATAGTCCCAAAACAAGCTTTCAACTACACTTACCTACACTAGACTATCAAGAAACCTGATAACATATCTGTATAAGAAGTACATCCTCTGCCCATAGGAAAACAAAGTATTTTACTTTCTACATCTACAGGAGCAGCCAGAACACACATTCTCCTCACACTCCCCATAAGCAATTTCAGGGGCCAGTTCCCTATCCCCTACCTTGTGTCAGGCAAGTGGCATCTCTATTCTGATTCTCTTTCATTCTTCTTCCCCATCTTTCTCTCTCTCTCTCCCCCACCCCCACCATGTCCCTTCTATCTGCCGTTGAGGGCTCTTTGTTTTGTACCCAAACCCCACCCACCCCCTCCAGTCTTTTACTCTCTGCCATTATTTTCCACCTCCCCAAAAGTCCTGACCCCTCTTGCTCTTCTTCCCAAGATCACTAGACAAAGGAAGAATGTGGCTGCCATCACCTCTGGATGCTGTGTTGCTGTCTCTCAGCTGCTTGCAGCATTCTTTCAGCTCCCCAGCTGCAAACACAGCTCTGCAGTGAAAGACAGTCCGCAAAGCCAGGAGGATGAGAAGGAGCTTAGAGACAGAAGACACTCTGAGTGGTTATGGAGAAAATGTTTGAGCTACTGATCTGCCTCCCACATGCCCTACAGCAGCTGGGCAAACAGCCCTCAGTGGTAGGCAAGTGTTGAAGATTTTTTTCTTTTTACACACACACACACACCAGGAAGCCAGATTCAGAAGCTAGAGAAAAGGGAGCAAAAAGCTTGATCTTTCAGCTAAAAGCTGGAGGTCAGGTAGGTCTGCTTTCAACCCTATCAGTCAGGTTGCATTTTGAAAACTCCGTCTACAATGGTAAGAGCTAGAAACTTTCTTTTGAAAGCGACACTTTAGAAAAAAAGCAGAGCAGAGTTTAGCAATGACACCAAAGAAGCCAAAAACCATGGTGGAGGCAGCTATCCCTGGAGCAGCCAGGAGGAAGCCAGTGACAGGGGAAATGACTAGCTTTGAAATTCTGTAGGAGACAACAGGCATCAGACCAGGAGCCCAGAGCTCCCAACAAACACGAGAGGAGAGCTGCTTACTATTAGGTGCAATATACCCCTAAAACATGTTATTTTTGCTATTTCTACGATCAGCTAAAGGCTTATGATTTTAAAGAACTCACCCCAGATACCATTGTTGATTTAAACTTCAGGTGGAGTCAATTAGGAAGAAGCAGAGACTAGAGGGGCCAAACACGCAGGCATGAGATGGAGAAGCAGGACCGTAGCCAGCAGTTTAATTTTATTTTCACTTTTTCAGAGTTTTTAAATTTCCATTTCATATTTGGGGGGGGGTATCTTTTTGCTTTATACACTGATTTCTACAACACACACAGACACAGACACAAACTGCACCTTGGCATTTGCTTTGTAGGAACAATTTTTCTTAGCCTAAGTATAGAAAACACCACAATAAATTCAAATACTGTAGTAAAAGTTCAGATTATCTCTTTTTAAAAGAGGCAACCACCGTGTTTAATTCAAGGCTTGGATTTAAACTAATCTTACCCTCCACACACATTACACAGGGCCAGATTCCAATACCCTTTGTGATCCTTTACCTCATAAGAAGTCTTATTGACATAAACGGGATTATTCATTTAGGGTCTGATCTAAAGCCTATTGAAATCACTGGTGATCTTTCTATTGACTTCAACTGGCTTTGGATCAGGCCCACAGTAAAGTTGTCTTCTGTGTGAGTAACTCAGAATATTAGAATCTGGCCCATAGTGAGATGGTGTAAAAACAACCTTTAGGGCCTGTCATCCGTCTCAACCTTCAATGCCATTGGAGTCAGTGTTGTAACATTGAGGTACAGGCTGTGTGTGAGGAGAATCAAGCCCCATCTGGAGCCACATATACTTGGCTGAAGCATGGCAGCTCTAAAGTGAATACTTTGAAATGCTACAAGTTTTAAGTAGTGCTTAGTCTGCATTTTCATAGTCTGTGTCAAAGGGGTTTTGTTGTATTTAGTTTAAATGCCAAAATGAAGTGTGGGTTAAAAAATAAAACAACTCCAGCCCTCAGAAGCGTTATTATGCATGCCTGCATCTCAACAGTTTTTCACAGTTTTCCAGCGTAGGAGGAAAGTGCTTGCCACTAGAGTTCCAAATATGTCTTTTAGAGCTGGCTCCTGCTACTTTTTGGCCTACACACACTTCAGAAACACAATGAAATGCTCCTGCATTGAATTTATACACGGGCCTTCTTAAGAATATGAAACAATAAGAAAATTAGATCTCAGCATCTATAACCCAAACGGAACCACTAGAAGTGGCACAGACATGGATTCCCTGCTATATTCAACAAAAAGGGCTGTTTAAACTAGGTGAAAGACTAAGAGGGTATTAAGTCAGAAGAGTAGTAAAAGAAAAAAGTCATAAATTTCCATCTATTTCAGCTACAGAAGCAGTGCATCGAAACAGCAGCACAAGTTGCAATTTTGTGTTGTCTTGTATTCCATGCGAAGATTTCAACTGTGGCTGGCTTACAATAAGAAAGAACTGGTGGCGGGTATCATAAGCTGCGGGAGGCTGTGCCTTCCCCAAACAGCCAGGCATGCCCCCGCTCACCCTCCGCCCCCAGACCCACCTCTGCAGCTCCTCCTGTTTGGTGGCCCCAGCTTGGGCTGCACAGCCCACCCTCCCGGCGCTGGGGAGGCTGGGACCATGCAGCCTGCCCTCCCAGCGTTCCAGGGCTAGGAGCGGGGGGAGGGGGGTAGCCTGGGCAGGGGCTGGCGGCCACAGTGGGGGGGGACTCTGAGCTCCGGCGGGGGGTGGAAGGGGTGGGGCCTCAGGTGGAAGGGGCAGGGCTGGGGGCTAGCCTTCCCTAGCCAGCAGTTCATGCGCCGCCCATGGGAAGAAGACTAGAAAATGTAACTCATTTTTCAGGGGGTTGCAAAAAAAATGTGTGGAAGGTGTTAGTTCAAAAGCACTAAAGGCTGAAGTCTTCCACTCAGCCACATCATAGGGATGGCACAGAGAGGGGCAGCACAAGCCACTCTATTCTGCCTCAGTCTTGTCCTGGAGGGAACACTCGCTATGCCCATTAAGTCCTTGGCCTCTCCGCTAGCACTACCAACAAAATGGCTGAGTTTGGGCCTGTCCACTTGGAAGGGGGTTGAGACCACCAGCTAGAACCCACCAAATAGCTATTGCTACCAACCTGGGCAAGATTCTAACCAGTGGCCTAGAGGTGGAAATCCCATTGTCAGTCCCCATCCTATCCAATTTATCTTCTTTTAAAAGTTAGTAGCCCCAATCTGCCCTCAACTTCATCTTCAGTTATACAGTGCAACCTTATTTAAGTGAATCAAGCTGATTGCATGTAACAGAAAGCAGAATATAGCCTATGTGTCTATGTGACCTAATATTATTCATGTTGGATGGAAAAAAGCTTTCAGAGGAAAAAATGCTGGTGATAATCTGGAGCTCAGCACAGCGTCAACATTGCAGAATGAATGTGACCTCTCTTTTGTATCAAACCTAATATATTATACAGGAGAAAGGAGAACTCAGACAAGCTCTTGACTGTAGGTTTTGTCTTTCATTTCAATTTAAATATTAATACGTGGTGGGGCTTTTAAAAAAATAATGTTGAGAGCTCTGTATCACGACTGTGTCATTCTCTTCAATCATTCTGTTTCCTTTTGAGAACAAAATGACACTGAAAAGCATGAGAGCTATGTGGGTAGTGATACTAGTGAAGAACCTGCTGCTTGATTCTGCCCACTAAGATATCAAAAGAAACTGCCTGCTTCTCACTGAGAGCATCACCTACTACTTGCCTAACACAAAAATGCTGCAGTATTCTGCAATAACAGAGCTCAACATTGCAGGGTTGCTATTGCAGGCTAGAATGCTGTAGACAACTACTGTAGAATACTCAGATATCCTTAGAAAAGCCTATTTTAACATTTGTAAAATCCTGCATGTAATTTTTGACAACCCAGTTTGCACCCTCAAATCTGGCCCCCGCATGGGTAAGAAATAAGACATAGTGAGGCTGATTTAACATTGCACAGTTTCACATAAAATCAGCACAGGCATATTTAGTGCAAGAATTTTTTATTCTCAAATCTAACACCATGGAATGGTGTCCTAGTACCCAGACCTGTGCAGTACAGGTGCCCATAGCAGGGTGGTTTTCTATGCATGTTTTTTTGTTTACCTAGAATGTCCCTTTGTTCTTGCACCCACCACATGTTCCCCACATTTTAAAGAAAAGGACAATTGGTTTATCTTTGTTCATTATCACAAGGGGTGACAAGGCTCCGATTTTGTAAAGAGAACTATGCAAGAGTGCCCCTCTGCCCCCAAACAGCCTCGTTAGCTTTGGTGTGCATGGGTTTGTTTACACAGCTCTCTTTGCAGGGTTCATGCCTAAACCAGTAAGTGAGAATTCTAGCACCTCCCAACCTAGTAGTCTACTAATCTGCATTCTGCGGCATTGCCAAGAGCCATAACAGTACAGGAGTATAATCACACCAGAGACTGATGACAAACTATGGCCATATTGTACTTATCCAAATGCACAGATTTAGCAGTTGCAAATACAGGTGTTTTCAATTAGCACTTTTCAAGATACCAAAGAAGGAGCCATGTTCCTTCTTAAAACCAAATTGGTGAATGAATTAACAAGCTGAGGAACTGTGAAGGAGCACAATTGGGGTGACAAGCTCAGCATGAGTGAAAGCATTGAGTGTTGTGGGAGGTATATAAATAGAGAGCTTGGGGCCCTATTAATGGCCAGCAAGTTTTGTCTCAGGTAGATATTGTAGCTGCGTCTTTTCATTATTTTATGTCTGTGATATCCTTAAATGAATTATATAACTGGGGAGGGAGTGAGTTTAATATAATTTCAAAAATAAAAATTGAAAACCAATTTGGAGAATATTTAGATTATTTAAATAAAGTCCACAAGGGTATGTTTAGTGATAGTTATTACCAGGGTAAAAAAAGGCCAGATTTTACAAAATTGGTAATGGACCAGTTAAACATCAGCGAATGAGAACCACAAGCTGCATTCAGTGTCAGTTAAGGGTACAGAAGAGTGATAGGATCAAACCTTGAGATGGCACATTTAGCTAATCTGGAGAAGGCCATTTAAAAACAGACATTTGAAAGAATAGATTCTGAGATATGGTCACATTTCCTATAGTCCTGGGATGTATGATTTAAGCTACTGTAGCAGCAATAATACAGTAGATTCACTAATCTGCAGTTCATTGAACAAAACACTGTGTAATCTGCATAAAATATCAGCAATTTTTTCCCAATCTCACAGCAAAGATGTGATAGCAGCTACTGTAGGGAGGTATCCTGTTACACGTCCCTTTTTTAATTCATCCAGAAAAAGATAAGGGGAGGGGCAACCCGTCCTCCATCTCATTCTTTTCCCATCCCATTTGCACCTTAGTGGTTGGCATATTCTCTTCGATGATTAAACTGTACTGTATATACAGTGGACCTGCACTAATCAATCAGGTCTTAGAGAGACCCTGGATGGTGACACTAGGCGGCACAGGTTTGTGTTATTCTGGAAGCTAGAGCCAGGGAGAATTACAGAGTCTGTCTGTATCGATTGGTCACAAAGAATCCTCTATTTGTTAATTACAACCAAGGTCTCTCTGCTCTATCACAAGGGACATTACATTGGCATGGTGGACACGTGTCTCACACATGGAAGCAGCAGCCAGCAAAGCAGAAAATCATCATCAGGTAAATCCAGCGCAAAAGCTGCCAGAAATGAGGGAAAGGCAAACACCAAATCCAACATCAATAAGCTGCTAGTTTCCCTCTGTTCTGAAGGGGTTACACCATCCCGACGACAATTTGCTTCTTTGATCTTGTTACATCAAAGCCCTGCAGGAGAAATTTGAATCGAAGTAACCCCTACAAAAAAGGGCAAGCTGGGTATTTTCCTGAAGCTGGCACCATCAAGTACGTTCCTCTCATCTGCTCTGCCATAGGAGCTGACAGCTGCTGTGAACTAAGGCGCTGCATGGCCCGACAAGGAAGCATGCTAATTACGGTGTGACAAGGCAGGTAACACAATAAAACTTTATACCTCTGAAGCCGGATAGATTAGTGCCAGCTCTTCAAGTACAGCTCAAGAGGGTCGCTAATAGGCCTGCTTAGAATTATTTTTCAGAAACACCTTTGCTTTGGCTGAGGTTCTAGCCACAAGATTTGCTTTTATGCCATTCCCAGGGTTTGCCTCTTGCCCCAAGACTTCAACAGATGATTTCTTGCCTTTGGATGTGAAGTGTTATTGTCTGTCCAATTAACACTAATTAAAAAAAACACATGCAAAGCAGAATAGCTACAAGACAAAAAATATATAAGGATTCTGCAAGACTTTAGGAAGCATGGTAAGAAACAGAAACAGAAACCCAAACACTGAACCCTCTGAGTGATGATATGAGTTGCCCATGGGAAATAATCCCTTCAGTAAATCAACACTGCCAATTTTCTCTCATTATACAGTATCTGACATGAATTTCTACTCTGAATGCCACTGAAACAGGAAACCCCCAATATATGCAAGGATTAGCTGACACATGCTGCTGGATATTTGACATACATTAGGCTGTACATCAAGCTGTGGCTGGTATTATATACACCCTATGGGCAAGATTCTGGCTTCGCGATGGGTGGTTGGGTAGAGCTCTAGCAGATGAGCAGAGGTGGCTTGAAGCATTCTACCTCCACAGGGCAGAATACCTCAGGATGGCACTGTGGGAATGCTCTCATTAATGTGCCTTACTGCTACTTTGGAAAGATACAGCCTGGGCTTGTAACTGCTCCTGTTACATGATGCCTGCAGGTGAACAGAAAAGGGGTCCTGGCTACACTCCCACCAGCCTGGCCATACCCTTCTGGGGCCTTAGAGACTCATGGTGTGAGCTGAATCCCCACACTAGTGCTCAAGAGATCACTAAATCTGTATGCTAGCCAGCTCTTTGTGAGCATGCTGCAGGAGAAAAGGTTCCCAGGGCTCTCTTCCCTCTAGGGAACCTGTGCAGGGGAAGTCAGAATTCTGCCATATTATATATAGGATCTAGTAAATCTAGATCTGTGATTTAAAGTTATTTTCCCTAAATGCTAATAAACCTACTAGCTTAATTTGAAAATAAGAAGGGATTTTAAAAGAAATATACGCTTATCTGCAGGAGATACAATTACATCCAGATTTGGTCAAATTCAGCCCTATTTACATCCATTTATCCAAGACTATGGTGGCTGCCATCCTCCTCCTAGATAGGACTTGACTGTCTCCTCCTTATTGCCATCTCCTTTGTCAGAGAAGGAAAGTGAGAAACCCAATACCTATCCAGGTAATAAACCAGGAGCCAGTTTTCTTTGCCCGTCCCTGATCTGAAATTTTCCCTTGCAGTCCTCTCAATCGCACCCCTCATTACATAGAATCATAGAACTGGAAGGGACCTCAAGAGGTCATCTAGTCCAGTCCCCTGCACTCATGGCAGGACTAAGTATTCCCTAGACCATCCCTGACAGGTGTTTGTCCAACCTGTTCTTCAAAATCCCCAATGATGGAGATTTCACAACCTCGCTAGGCAATTTTATTCCAGTGCTTAACCACTATGACAGTTAGGAAATTTTTCCTAATGTCCAACCTAAACCGTCCTTGCTGCAATTTAAGCCCATTGCTTCTTGTCCTATCCTCAGAGGTTAAGAACAATTTTTTCTCCCTTCTCCTTGTAACAACCTTGTATGAACTTGAAAACTGTTATAATGTCCCTTCTCAGTCTTCTCTTCTCCAGACTAAACAAACCCAGTTTTTTCAATCTTCCCTCATAGGTCATGTTTTCTAGACCTTTAATCATTTTTGTTGCTCTTCTCTGGACTTTCTCCAATTTGTCCACATCTTTCCTGAAATGTGGCACCCAGAACTGTACACAATACTCCAGTTGAGGCCTAATCAGTGCGAAGTAGAACGGAAGAATTACTTCTCGTGTCTTGGTTACAACACTCCTGCTAATACATCCCAGAATGATGTTTGCTTTTTTTGCAACAGCGTTACACTGTTGACTCATATTTAGCTTGTAGTCCACTATGACCCCCAGATCCTTTTCTGCAGTACTCCTGCCCAGACAGTCATTTCCCATTTTGTATGTGTGCAACTGATTGTTCCTTCCTAAGTGGAGTACTTTGCATTTGTCCTTACTGAATTTCATCCTATTTACTTCAGGCCATTTCTCCAGTTTGTCCAGATCATTTTGAATTTTAATCCTATCCTCCAAAGCACTTGCAACCCCTCCCAGCTTGGTATCATCCACAAACTTTAAAAGTGTACTCGCTATCATTGGTGATGTTCTCTCTGCCACTTTTAGTGTACCCACCTTTGGCCCTATGGTGTATTGAGAACTATGTTGGAATTGCAAGCTATCACTTTAAGGGTTGGGGAGTTTTCCTTGTTCTGCTTGCAGGCAAGAGGGCTCTGTAGCAAAGTGTGCAATCTGAGTCAGCAGAAAAGAGCCAACTTAAAGCAAGGTGGAATGAATTGTGCCCCTCTGCCACAGGGAGCAGCCTGTTTTCTCTCTCTTTCTGGCTTTGGGTTCTTGTGTATTATCACTCTGAACTCTTAAAGTAGTGCTACATTGCAACCTTCCAGCAAGAGTATTTATGTTTTTTTTATCTAACTTCCTCTTTGTATGCCATGAACATAACATCATCCAATGGTGCTCCTCTCCTGTCCTCCCAACCTGGTGCTGTAATGACTCCAGATGCTGCAAAAAAACAGACACAACTACTACATAAATTAAACATACCTGAGATGCCATGGTAGAACCCTGGTCTGTAATAGGATGAGAGGGAATGGAGAAAGAGGGTCGGGTTTCAGGAGGGACATAGTTTGATGGGACAAGAATGCAAGCTGGTGGCTGGATTGCTACCAGAGAAACGCAGGCCTCCCAGGTTGTTACACTCTGCCTCTATGCATGCTCAGTAAAAGGTATCTTTCTTACAATGCTGCCTGACCAGCACATCATGTATTGCTAATTAAATACGGTCCTTCAGTTGCAAAGATATGGCCTCTTGCACTTAAGCTAAAGGAGAACTTCCTTAGCTAGCAATAGTAGGTTCCTTACTCTTTGGGTTCAAAAGGGTGTGAGCAGGAGACAGTTAAAGAATTAAAACTGAAGCTAGCTAAAATAAAGTAAGGAACCCCCTAAAACATTTCAAACAATATTTTGGCCAAAGCAGAGGTTTGAAGATTTTTTTCCCCATCTCCTTGTCTTTAATACTGCTACAAACTGTGCTGGTTCCAATTTGTAAGTTTACCTCTTGAAATCTAGCATGAAAGGGCAACACTCTATAAAATCTAGCACTAGCAATGGTACATGCCTGGGAAGGGGGAGTTGGTGCATAAATCAACCATTATCATGTCAGCACTAATATCATGGCTGACACATCTGAGGGCACACCTGTTGCAACTACCACAAATGTAATCACTTCCTATTATTTTTCTTTCCACATATACTCTCACTGAAAAGGTTATTTTCTTTACAGACGATACACTACTTCACTTAGCCCAGCATATGAAAGGAGTAAAAGTGGAGATTATTATTGAGATGACCCTCTGTCAGTCCTTTGATGATAGCTTCTCAAATCCAGACAAAAAATAAGGTTACCCAGCGGCTTTAATGAACTATATTTAATTGATGTCTGGCATTAACTAACTCTCATGAGAGAGATTTTATACTTTTGTCCCAGACAGACATCATTCATATCCTCACATAATTCTAGTGTTTATTGAGTAGGACAATTTATATCATCTTACAAAATGTCAAATAGATTGGCTCTTGCTCCAGTTTCTAATTTCCTGATATAATGAATACGTACATTCATTGCTTGCTAGAAAGTGGAGCTCAGAGTAGAGTCTCAGATTATACTTCCTGACTTTAAAATTAATTACTGACAGATTAAAAAATATTAATTAGGAACAGCAAGATCCATCTATTGTCATTTATACAGTAGCAGTCATCATAGTATCTCAACACTAGGATTGCCCAATGCACAGGGGTGGCTCCAGGCACCAGCGCACCAAGCGTGTGCCTGGGGCTGCAAGCTGCGGGGAGCAGCCTGCCAGTCCCTGCGAGGGCAGCAGTCAGGCTGCCTTCGGTGACATGCCTGCAGGAGGTCCACCGGTCTCGCGGCTTTGGCAGCAATTCAGCAGCGGGTATGCCAAATGTGCAGGACCGGCAGACCTCCCGCAGGCATGCTGCCAAATCCGCATTACCAGCGGACCTCCCGCAGGCATGCCACCGAAAACCACCTGCCTGCCATGCTTGGGGCAGCAAAATACATAGAGCCGCCCCTGCCAGTGCAGCAAGAGAAGGAAAACATTTGCAAAAGCAAGTCTGCAAAATTACTTGAGGTTGGAATTTGCAAAGGAGCTTCTGGTAGCAGGGGTCCAGTTTCATGTGGGCTCTAACTCCCAAATGTGCCTTTGAAAATCTCAATACAAAAGGCCACATGGAATAGATTGCCAGCTAACTCTTGTGATTTTTAATCAAATGGCACCTGATTTTCACTCAGTGATAAGTCATTTTAAAATGTGATCCAAACTCGGGCCAAATTATATGCTCGCACAGCCCCATTGATTTCAGTGTTTTTGAAGTTGTCAAGGCTTTTGTTTGCTCTGAGAGATTCATAGATTCATAGACTCTAGGACTGGAAGGGACCTCGAGAGGCCATCGAGTCCAGTCCCCTGCCCCTTTATACTTGCTTATGCAACGGAGAGCTCACTGCCTGTGCAAATCAAGGACTGACTGGAAGGTGCAGCAAGGCTAAAGCACACGAGATAAAGTACATGAGAGGAAGGGAAACTCCTGTTTAACTACCAGTGCCTTAGCAGGGCCAAAACACTTAGTGCTATGAGAGTTCTAAAACAAGAGAAGCTGGAAACTCCCAAAGTTCAGTTATTTTTTCAAGCAAAAGGTAGAAATTTACCCATGCAGTATAGATGGGTGGGCAAGCATGGATCTTATGCAAATAATAGCTTTGGAGATAAAGATTTACAGGTGAGCAAATCTCTTTTTTTTCCATTTGTAACAAAGCCACACTCCTGGAGACTAAAGAATACAGGGTTGTCTCCAGAGATGTAAGTCTCAGTATATGCTACTATTAAAAGCGTTTAAAGTTAAGCCACTCCTGGGAGTGACTTTTCACCATTACTAAACTGGTGGGGAAAAAAGCAATTTTCTCTCTCACATTATTTGCAAAATGAAATAAATAAAAAAAAAAAACTTTGAGAGACATGATGAAATTCTCACTCCATCAAAACTAAATACAACGACTATTAAACTGCATCTCATGAATGCAGTGTAATGAAAGCACAAGATGCATTTCTCTGCTGGTACTGTTTCAAACAGCTGCCTTTCGGTAGTAGGAACACCATTTACACACACATCCAGGTCTCTTGCTGGTAAATGTCTGCCTAAACCAAAACCTTCTCTTGAGAAGGTATCATAATTTACTGCCTGGAAAATTACTGCGTTGTCACAAACACAACTTTGCTTCTCATGGGCACAATCAGGATGGAGTAGGTTCGGATAGTCAGCGTTTGTCCGTATACCATTCACCCAAACCACTTCAATACCTAGGAGAAACAGCAACCCTAATATATCTTGGGGATCAGAATTCCTTGTGCACCAACACTGAAGTTCACATGAAGAAGAAAGTTTCCTCTAGCTTTGTGCATAAAGGGCCTAGGGACAGAACACTCAGGGAATGGCTCTTGATTCTATTTGTTTTCACCACCAGTCTATCTAACTAGTTTCTTAACCAGGCCCATTTACCATGCTATGTGTGATACATGAAGGGGGGGGGGAAGTAGCTCCCTTTGATGGACACTCAGCCAGCCAGTTAGCTGTAAAATCCCTCTTGGTCTGTTCTTGGCTTGCTTTACCTGTAAAGGGTTAACAAGCCCACAGGTAAAAGAAAAGGAGTGGACACCTGACCAAAAGAGCCAATGAGAAGGAAACCCTGTATCGGAAACCTACTGACCACTACACTTACCTACCTACCTGCCTCCAGCTTCCATCCAGGACACACCACAGGATGCATTGTCTACAGCCAAGTTCTAAGGCCTGGTCCACACTAGGACTTTAATTCGAATTTAGCAGTGTTAATTCGAATTAACCGTGCACCCGTCCACACCAGGAAGCCATTTAATTCGACATAGAGGGCTCTTTAGTTCGAATTCGGTACTCCACCCCGACGAGGGGAGTAGCGCTAAATTCGACATGGCTATGTCGAATTAGGCTAGGTGTGGATGCAAATCGAACTTACTAGCTCCGGGAGCTTTCCCACACTGCACCACTCTGTTGACGCTCTGGACAGCAGTCCGAGCTTGGATGCTCTGACCAGCCACACAGGAAAAGTCCCGGGAAAATTTGAATTCCTTTTCCTGTCTGGACAGTTAGAATCTCATTTCGTGGTTGGACATCGGGGCGAGCTCAGC
Organism: Mauremys mutica; assembly: GCF_020497125.1. Classification (NCBI taxonomy): domain Eukaryota; kingdom Metazoa; phylum Chordata; order Testudines; family Geoemydidae; genus Mauremys; species Mauremys mutica. The sequence goes on from NC_059073.1 coordinate 209,793,699, forward strand.
AGCACCGGCAGCGATGCAGAGCTCTCCAGCAGAGGAGTTCATGTAATCTCTGAATAGAAAGAGGGACCCAGCATAGACTGACCGGGAAGTCTTGGATCTGATCGGTGTGTGGGGCGAGGAGTCTGTGCTTTCGGAGCTGCGCTCCAAAAAACGGAATGCAAAGACCTACGAAAAGGTCTCCAAAGCCATGAGAGACAGAGGATACAGCCGGGATGCCACGCAGCGCCGTGTGAAAATCAAGGACCCCAGACAAGGCTACCAAAAAATCAAAGCGGCAAACGGACGCTACGGAGCCTGCCACCACTGCCCCACCAGTGACCATGGACTCTGACGATGGGACAGTGTCAACGGCCAGTTCCTCGGCGATGTTCGCGGACGGGGAAGATGAGGAAGGGTTTGTGGAGGACGAGGCAGGCGAGAGCGCTTACAATGCTGGTTTCCCCGACAGCCAGGATCTCTTCATCACCGTCACGGAGATCCCCTACCAACCGTCCCCGGCCATTAACCCGGACCCTGAATCAGGGGAAGGATCATTCGGTAAGTGCTTTAACCATGTAAACTTTTATTCTTAATATAACAGGAATCTGAAGTATGTGAAAAGGAGGTCTCTCTATATATGGGGATAGAACAGAAATCCTCCTGGGAGATCTCCACAAAGCTCTCCTAGAGGTAATCGAAAAGCCTCCGCAGGAGGTTCCTGGGGAGAGCTGCCTTATTAGGTGCTCCGTGGCAGCACACTTTTCCGCGCGAGGCTTTCATGAGGTACTCAGGGAGCATTGCCTCCCCGAGCACGGCTGCATAGGGCCCTGGTTTGTGCTGGCTTTCACGCAGCATGCGCTCTCTATCTCCTTCAGTGACCGTCCTCAGGGTGATCTCGCTCGAAGACTCCTGCATCTAATTAGGGGAATTACTGTAATGTTACACCTGGTCCAAAGTATTTTTCAAAAAACTCCAGACAGATGGCATAGCACAGACTCAGCACGCTGCTGCGTGACGAGCGTAACGGAAAGCCAAAGAATCAAATGGACGCTCATGATGGGAGGGGGGACTGAGGACGCAAGGTATCCCACAGTTCCTGCTGTCTCCGAAAAGCATTTGCATTCTTGGCTGAGCTCCAAATGCTTCTAGGGTCAAACACAGTGTCCGCGGTGGGTCAGGGCATAGCTCGGCAATTTACGCACCCCCTCCCCACCCCCAGAAGTGAAAGGGAAAACAATCCTCTGTTGACTCTTTTACATGTCACCGTATCTTTACTGAATGCTGAAGATAGATGCGATGCTGCAGCACTGAACACCGACATCCTCACTCCCCCCCCCCGCCATGGGTGGCTGACGGTACAATATGACTGATATCCATCGTCATCATCAGCCTATTGGCACATGGGGCCGTGCAAAAGGACTGGTAACCATGCCGACTAGCATCAGTGAGGTCGATCAAGGGCGCCTGGCCCTAATTTTTCCTGGTAGATGGTGCACTATGGCTGGTAACCGTCCTCATCATAGCAACAGGGGGTTGAGCTTCATCAGCCCCCACCCTTCATGTGTAAAGAAAAGATTCAATTGCCCCTGGACTAGCAGCAGGATGCTGGGCTCCTCTCCTCCACACTCCTTAATGTCCTATCTGGACTATCATAGCAACTGGAGGCTGCCTTCCACTCATTTCTCACTAACAAGGCACTGTGTCTTATTCCTGCATTCTTTATTACTTCATCACACAAGTGGGGGGACAATGCTATGGTAACCCAGGAAGGCTGGGGAAGAATGGAATGAACAGGTGGGGTTGTTGCAGGAGCACCCCCTGTGAATAGCATTCAGCTCATAATCTATGCAGGATCTGACACAGAGCAGCTGTGCTCTCTGGTTCTCTGATACAGTGGTTCTCTAGTACACTTGCCCATATTCTAGGCAGGACTGATTCTATTTTTACATACCAAAAAGGAGGGATTGACTCAGGGAATCATTCCCAATTTTGGCTTTTGCGCCCCTGGCTAAGAGCAGCCAGGGGCACTTATGACAGCAGCAAATGGTGCAGTGCAAAAGGACTTGCAATTTATGGTATGGTAGATGGTACAGTATGGCTGGTAACCATCTCTGCTATCATGCAAAAGCAAAAGCATGCTGCTGTGTAGCGCTGCTGGACCGCCTCTGTCAGCAGCATCTAGTACACATACGGTGACAGGCACAAAAGGCAAAATAGGCTCCATGGTTTCCACGCTGTGGCGTCTGCCAGGGCAATCCAGGGAAAACTGGCTTGAAATGATTGTCTGCTGTAGCTTTCCCGGAGGAAGGGATGACTGACGACATTTACCCAGAACCACCCGCGAAAATGGTTTTTGCCCCATCAGGCACTGGGATCTCAACCCAGAATTCACAGAGACAGACTAGACTGTGTTCATTGTTCGCAAAAATTTATCTTTGCAAGGAATTCACTCCCTTTTTCCCATCACACAGCTTCGACTGTCTCCAGACCTGCCACAGCATCCCCCTCACAGAGGCTGGCAAAGATTAGGCGGCGAAAGAAAAAGACAGGGGACGAGATGTTCGCTGAACTTATGGGGTGCTCCCGAGATGAGGCGGACCAGCAGAGCCAGTGGAGGGAGACCCTCTCTCTGTACCAGCGCTCACACAGCGAACGGGAGGAGAGGTGGCGTGAGGAAGACAAGCAGTCGACTCAAACGCTGCTTGGACTAATGAGGGAGCAAACGGACATGCTCCTGCGCCTTGTGCATGTTCTGCAGGACCTCAGGCAGGAGGACAGAGCCCCCCTGCAGTGTATCTGCAACCGCCCTCCCCCGCCACAAAGTCCCATACCCCCCTCACCCAAAATAACCAGAAGGAGGGGCGCCATAGGCCGTGTAAACTGTCACTGCACCCCAGCAGAGTGCTCAAGTACCGAAAAGCTCTCATAGCCTAAATTTTGAGAAGTCCTTTCCTTCCCGCCTCACCCAAGCCCCCATCCCAGTTTCATCCCCTAACTGTCTAGTTGATAATAAAAAATACTTTTCTGTTAATTACTGTTTCCGTCATGTTCTTTTAGAGGAGACTGTGTTTGAAGGCGGGGAAGGAGGTTGGTAATTTGACAGGACAATCACCTTTACCAGGGTAAAGACATGGGGGCAGGATCAGCAGCAGGTCACACACACACTGCAGTCAGTACGCACCCTGGTCGGTATGGGAGGTGGTTTGCAGGTTCTGTGTGGGTGGGGGGGTACGTGACTTTGTAGCGGGGGAGGGGGGTTACAGATCTCATGCAACGGTCCCTGTCCTGGACCACAGAGCCACGCAGCAGAGGAATCTGTATCCGTCCTCCCCCGCCAAAAGGCCACATAGCCCCCGCACACAGAGTCCCAAAAAGGAGGGATGGCAGGCTCCGTTGAAACATCCAGTCCGGCACTGCAGACCACTCTGGGAGCAGGAGCCTGTCATTCCTCGAGTTTACAGGCGGTCTTTACATCACTGCACACCCTACCCAACACAGTCCGTGTCCCAGTTTCAACCCTGTAACACAAAGTCATCAATAAAGAAACCTTTGTAAAGTTACAGTGGAACATGTATTTTATTTTTAAACATGTGTTGGAAGTTGGGGAAGCGGGGTGGGCGGGGTATGTAACTGCAGATGCTAGTCAACAGTAACTTGGTAAAGAAACAGGGGCAGGTTCAGCTTCTCTGTAAAGAAACTGAACAGTCACAGGTCACGCTGCTCACTGCTCGCTGGTACTTGAAGAGTTCCTTGTCGCTGTGCAAGGCACCTGCACAGAGCTTCACGAGCCAGGGCATTAGCGGGTAGGCTGGGTCCCCGACGATCACTATAGGCATCTGCACATCCCCAAGACTTATTTTGTGGTCCGGGAAGAAACTACCTTCCTGCAGGCGTCTAAACAGACCAGAGTTCCTGAAAACACGCACGTCATGAACTTTGCCTGGCCACCCGACGTTGATGTTGGTAAAACGTCCCCCATGGTCCACCAGTGCTCGCAGCACCATTGAAAAGTAGCCCGATTTCTCAGCAGCTGACTGTGGAAGAGGTGGACGATAAGGTGCGAGGAGTTGACAACGGCCATAACTGCAGCGGGATCCGTGCTCAAAGTGCTGTGGCGCCCGCGCTGTCACTGAGCAGAAAAGTGCACGAACAGATTGCCTGCAGGCGCTTTCAGGGAGGGAGGGAGGGAGGGCGTGATTGACAGTTACCCAAAACCACCCTCGACACATTTTTCCCCCCAGCATGCATTGGGGGGAAATCCCAGAATTCCAATGGGCAGCGGGGAGTGCAGGAACTGTGGGATAGCTTCCCACAGTGCACCGCTTCCAAAGTCGACACTGGCCCCGTTACTGTGGACTCACACAGTCGAACTAGTGTATTTAGTGTGGATATACAACTTCGACTTCATAAGGTCGATTCCACAAATTCGAATTAAGTTGATTCGAAATAGTCTTGTAGTGTAGACATACCCTAAGATACAACTGCATTTGCTCCAATCCCTCAGACAGAGACAAACACCTACAAGATCTCTATTAAGCATTCTTAAAACTACAATACCCACCTGCTGAAGTGAAAAAACAGATTGACAGAGCCAGAAGAGTACCCAGAAGTCACCTACTACAGGACAGGCCCAACAAAGAAAATAGCAGAACGCCACTAGCCGTCATCTTCAGCCCCCAACTAAAACCTCTCCAGCACATCATCAAAGATCTACAACTTATCCTGAAAGGTGATCCCTCACTCTCACAGATCTTGGGAGACAGACCAGTCCTCACTTACAGACAACCCCCTAACCTGAAGCAAATACTGACCAGCAACCGCACACCATACAACATAAACACTAACCCAGGAACCTATCCTTGCAACAAAGCCCAATGCCAACTCTGTCCACATATCTATTCAAATGACACCATCATAGGACCTAATCACATCAGCCATGCCATCAGGGGCTTGTTCAACCGCACATCTACCAACGTGATATATGCCATTATGTGCCAGCAATGCCCCTCTGCCATATACATTGGCCAAACTAGACAGTCTCTATGCAAAAGAATAAATGGACACAAATCTGACATCAGGAATCATAACATTCAAAAAATAGTGAGAGAACACTTCAACCTCTAACCACTCAGTGACAGACTTGAAGGTGGCAATTTTATAACCAAAAAACTTCAAAAACAGACTCCAAAGAGAGACTGCTGAACTTAAATTAATATGCAAATTAGATACAATTAACTTAGGTTTGAAAAGAGACTGGGAATGGTTGGGCCATTACACTAATTGAATCTATTTCCCCATGTTAAGTATCCTCACACCTTCTATGGGTCATCTCGATTATCACTTCAAAAGTTTTTTTCTCCGGCTGATGATAGCTCATCTCAATTGATTGGCCTGTTACAGTTAGTATGGCTACTTCCACCTTTTCATGTTCTCTGTATGTATAAATATCTTCTTTCCAGGCTATGCATCCGATGAAGTGGGCTGTAGCCCATGAAAGCTTATGCTCAAATAAATTTGTTAGTCTCTAAGGTGCCACAAGTACTCCTGATCTTTTTGCAGATACAGACTAACACGGCTGCTACTCTGAAATGAGAAGGTAGAACTTTTTAAAATTGGAAAAGAAACTTTCCTTTTGTCTGTTGTTCTCTGGGCTGCAGGGACATGGAGCAGCAATGCTATAAGCAGAAATGCTGTGAAGGTTTGAATCAGGTATGAAAAAAGTATCTTCCATACCTAGAAGAAATAATTTGGATAGGGAATGTTTAGTTAGATGCTATCAGGTTTATTTCTTATTTTGGCTTGTGGATCTCCTCTGTGCTAACCCCTGATGCTTTTGTTTGATTGTAACCTTTAAGCTGAACCCCCCAAGAAAGCCATTTTGGGTGCTTAATATTTGTAATTATTTTAAGATCTAGCAAAAAGCCTAAATTCCAGGTGTATTTTTTTCCTTTTGGTTTTTAATAAAATTTACCTTTTTTAAGAACAGGATTGGATTTTTGGTGTCCTAAGAGATGTGTGCATGTTGTTTGATTAGCTGGTAGCCACAACTAATTTCCTTTGTTTTCAGCTCATCCCCGGAGGGGTGGGGGGGTGAAAGGGCTTGAGGATACTCCACAGGGGGGAATTCCAAAGTGCTCCTTCCTGGGTCCAAGGGGTTTTTTTTTTGTATTTGGGTGGTGGCAGCATTTACCAAGCGAAGGTCAGAGAAAAGCTGTAACCTTGGGAGTTTAATACAAGCCTGAAGTGGCAAGTATTAATTTTTAGAATCCTTGCAGGCTCCCACCTTCTGCACTTGAAGTGACAGAGTGGGGATTCAGCCTTGACAGTATGTGAGTGGCTCCATCCAGAAAGCCAGAGATTGTTGACCTTCAGGGCACACTGTGTGCTGCATATTTACTCAGGCTTTTCTCCGAAGGGTAGCTTGAGGAACTGTGGGAGGCTTTCTTGCAGTCTGGGGAGTTCTGACTAACTGACTGTCTGTCTATCTAGTTTGTTATAAAGTATGTGGTTGAATGTTTTCTGCGGAGGCACCTATCCCTTGCAATGGGAGACATTTTACTGATGATAGGCCCAATCCTACAAAGTGCTGAGCATCTCCTGCAAGGTGCCGAAGGCCTTCAACACCCTTTCACGTCAGTGGGAGCTGAGGGACACTCAGCATGCCTGAGGAATCACTCAGCACTTTGCAGGGTTTGAGCCTGAAAAAATAAATTAAATAAGAAAGAAATGTGGGAGAGGGAGGCTGAATGTCTTCTCTCTCTCTCTCTTGGGTGGGATTAGTCTTCTTTCATCATCCCCTCTTTCATTTTCAAAGCACTAGAGCACACCACTTTTCCAGACTAAAGTGTTTTAATCTGCAGCCAAATAAAAACATTTCCATCATTCATATTCTCTAGGTCTGTAGGGGCCCATACAAAACGGTGAGATATTCCGATCATTAAAAGTGACAATACATATGTGCACTGCCATCCATTATGTCAGACCAGAAATATTGTTACAACACTAGCATTATATTAGGGGGGGAAAAAACTGCTAGCCAAAAGCTCATCCACCTTTGGATTAATAGTGCAAACATCTAACTGTCTGATTATTGTATATGTCCTTGTGTAGATGTTTTCAAACTCATGCTGTCTCTGTAATTGTGACTAAAAAGGCCATCAGATTTGGAACATTGTTTCCCATATTTCTGAGTTACATTTATGGGCTAAGACACGCCAGGGTACACTGTGCTGTTGCCTTGTAGTACTTCAAAACATGGCAGGGGAACTCTAGTTCTGGACTAAAGATGCATTAGCACGACTATCTGAGGGCAACTTGCACAACACCTGCTCATTCTTAGCTTAGCTCCAATCTGTTATGAGCCTCTCACTTTCCTGAGCAATACATTTTATACAGCTATACCAGCAAAAACAATTAAAAAACCCTTGCTGAAGCTGGAATTGTAAACATATATCAGTACGTTAAGTTGAAAAAGCCTTAATAGAATGCAACAGTGGAAATGCTGAAAGGCCCAAAAGCCCGGGAATTTAAAGTTAAGGTTACACATTAAAAAGACAAAAATTCGGGCACTGGAAAATATGGTAATGCTGAGTTAAGGTACCGCAAACAGCCTTAACTCTGTGCTCATGTCCCCATCAATTTGTGCACCCATGTTGTACTGTTGCTATGTTTCTATGATGTGTAGCACAGCAAGCTGGCAGGTTAACCCCTAGATAGCTTTGCAATTCAGACCACAACTGATTTACAGCACAGCATCCATAGCCTAACTGCAAAGGCAACACGTGCTGGTTCTCAGCCTGTGAAGCAGGCCTCTATGCAGGGGTGAGAGACTCTGCAGGGGTGAGTGTGACGGAACGCACCTCTGTATTCACACCCTACCTGCTATCGTAATATTCTTTGTCTGAGGCATGCCTGGTGAGGTGAGGTATCATTTGAAAACTCATAACTTGCTGAGTTGTAATATCATGGTAAAATGCAAGTAGCAACATGGTGTGTTAAGGTACGAGCATAAGCTGAAATCATGCCTGAAGTGTGTTTCCCAGATAAGTCTGGGGAGGGACTAAAGCAGTTTCCCAAAGACAGAGGGCAAGCTGATGCCCCAGTCATGTGTCAACAAAGCTGATGGTCCATCACCTATCAAGTGGCCATTCTTTGACAAGAAAGGGGGGACAAGGACAAAGAGATCTGTGTCTTAGCAAAGAAGTAGCATGAAGTCTCCTTCCTCCATCAGACCCAGGGTCCCTTGGTTCTCAGATGGTCATATTATTTAAAGAGGGACTGAAACTATAAAAACGACGGGCAAACACCTCAAGATACCCCTTTCTCTCTGTCCCTGCCCATCTCATTCTCCGCAGCTGAGGAGATAAAGGAACCAGCCATTGGACTCTGGAGGAGGGGTCCTGACCTGAACAGTAATGCTATTGGAAGCATGGGGTGAGAAACTGCTTTAAATCTAATATAGTTTGATAAGTTAGGCACTAGAAAGCATTTTATCTTTATTTTTCTTGTAACCATTTCTGACTCTTATGCCTCATTGCTTATCCTCGGAATCCATGTCTTTGTAGTTAATAAACTTGTTTTATTGTTTTATCTAATCCAGTGTGTTTAAGTTAAAGTGTCTGGGTAATTCTGTTTAGGATAATAGGCTGGTGTATTTTATTCCCTTAAAGGAATAATGAACTTAATATATTTGGACTATCCAGGAGAGGGCTGGGCAGTACAGGACACACATTTCTGGGGGGAAATCTGGGACTGCGAGAGTGTTGTGGTAACCTTGCAGTATAATGAAAGCTGGTGAGAGCCAGATGTAACCAAGGGTGGCTGGCAGGCTGCAGTTACACACAGACACTCAGGGGGTGGCTTGCGTGCTGGAAGGCTGTTTGTGAGCAGCCCAGGTGGGAGCTACTACCAGCAAGGTATAGTAAGGCACCCAAGGTTACAGGGCAGGGGTGACACAGCCCCTCACTGGTCTGGCTAGCACCCTGGTATGTCACAGAAGGCAGCTCCAGTTTCATGTTACCATTGTGTCACTCATCCTGCAGCACCAGTGGTAAAAAAAAAAAGAAAAGAAAAAAAAACACAGTGTGCTCCAAGAGCTGGCCTTTCCCCACGCCATCTCTGATTGGCACCCCAAGAGAAGGGAACAGGAGGAGATGGCACTTGACAATGGAAATGGGGCGCGATAGGTTTGAGGAAACTGCAGAAAATACTCCAGTTGGAGCTGAAACCAGGCAACAGTGGGGGGCTAAGTGTAACCTTAAATTGAAAATCAGAAAATTCAGAAATGGTTGATTTTGACAAAGGATGGTCTTGTATTAAGACACTGGACTGGGAATCAGGAGATTCCCTGTTTGACCTTGGACAAGTCACTCCGTGTGCCTCAGGTTTCCCATCTGTGCAGATAATAATACTTCCTTTGTCAGTCTTTTCTATTTAAATTACATAAGAATGGCCATACTGGGTCAGACCAGTGGTCCATCTAGCCCAGTATCCTGTTTCTGACAGTGACCAGTGCCAGATGTCTCAGAGGGAATGAACAGAACAGGAAAATTTCAAGTGGTCCATCCCCTGTCATCCAGTCCCCACTTCTAGCAGTCGGAGGTTTAGGGACACCTGGAGCATGGGTTGTGTCCCTGACTATATTGGCTAATAGCCATTGATGGACCGATCCTCCATGAACTTATTTCATTCTTTTTTGAATCCAGTCAATTTTTGGCCTTCACAACATCTCATGGCAATGAGTTCCACAGGCTTGCTGTGTGTTGTGTGAACCAAAGGTGCCATCCCTTACCATGTGTGTATACAGTGCCTAGCACAATGTGCTCCCAAAGTTGGTTGAGGCCTTTAGGCTCTACCAGAATCCAAATAATGATGATGATTCGAGGGCATGGGGGTTAACTATATTTATTGTAGTTTTCCCCTTAAGTTATTGCAAAATATTAAAAATATCAACTCTAAGCTAATTATGTTTTTGGGTAGGAAAGAAAGAAGCCTAGGAAGGTTAAGTGACTTGCATAAGACAGTTTGGTCTAGCAGATTTGGCATAGGAGATATAGATTCTGTTTCTGACTCTTGCCTGGATTCATTGCACAGCCATGGACATATGCATTAAGCCATTTAACCTTTCTGGCTTCAGTTTTTCCATTTATAATATGTGAATAATTATACTTACTTACTGTAACTAAAAAGAGAGTCAAGAGACATAATTCAGGTTTGTAAAGCATGTAGCGATCCTTGAACAAAAGGTGTTATATAAATAGAGAGCATGGCAGATCTGAAAATAGAACTGAGAGGTGTCTGGCTGCCACTTCTGCTCAATCCACTAGACTGCTCAGCCTCTGTAAAGTATGCTTTGAAAGAAAGAGACTTTTGGTTTCACAATGGCTCTGATACAAGTCTGGAGTAAGGACTTGTCTTATGGTTAAGACTCTACTGGGATTCAAAAGACCTGCGCACTATACCTGGCTCTACCACTGATTTCTTGTGAGACCCTGACCAAGTCATTTAATCTTTCTGAGCCTCAATTCACTATTGGTAAAACAGGGATATACTATTTCTCTAACTCACAAGGGAGTTGTGGGGGTAAATGTATTCATGTTGCTGAAGTGCACAGATACTAGGATGATAAGGTCCATAAAAGCACATAGAGGTATCACAAATGTTGCATCTAGTGATGCCAATTTCCTAGGGCCCGTTAAAACTGGCATATAGAATTCCTAATCCATGGGTAAACTCTTCTAATTCCAAAAAGCTAGCCAGTGGTACTGTGATAAATGAAGGGGCAGGGTAGCTCCCTTTTATGGCCCCCCAGCCAGCCAGTTAGCTATAAAATCCTGTTAGTAGCTGTTCTCTACTTGCTTTACCTGTAAAGGATTAAAAAAGCCCATAGGTAAAAGGAAGGGAGTGGGCACCTGACCAAGAGAGCCAATGGGAGAGCTAGAACTTTTTAAAATTGGGGAAAAAAAACTTTCCCTTTGTCTGTTGTTGTTCTCCGAAGAGAGGACATGCAGAACAGGAACAGGGCTTTTTGTTTTTAATAAAATTTACCTTTTTTAAGAACAGGATTGGGGGATTTTTCCTGTCCCAAGAGGTTTGTACATGTTGCTTAATTAGCTGGTGGCCACAGTTGATTTCCTTTGTTTTTCTGTCTCAGCTCTTCCCTGGAGGGGGGGTGAAAGGGCTCGAGGGTACCCCACGGGGAGGAATTCTCAAGTGCGCCTTCCTGGGTCCAAAGGGATTTTTTGCACTTGGGTGGTGGCAGCATCTACTCATCCAAAGTCAGAGAGAAGCTGTAACTTTGGGAGTTTAATACCAGCCTGGAGTGGCCAGTATTAATTTTTAGAATCCTTGCGGGCCCCCACCTTCTGCACTCGAAGTGTCAGAGTGGGGAATCAGCCTTAACAGGTACCAATTACATTTTTAGACCAGGAGAGTGTAAAATCCAAAGATGTATCTATCTCAAGCCATCTGGACGTTTTTGGGTTATGACAAGGCAGAAGGTGGGAGACTTCTAAAAGCATTCAAACACTTAATTTCAATAACTCGCCTCGTCTTATTTGCTTTAGACTTTTACATGTAGAAAAATTCTACATGTAAAATTTCAATGAGATTAGTTTCATTTTGGTAAATTACAGGAGATATTTTTAAAAAGGGAGGTGATTGGGGAAAGTTAGCTTCAAGCTTAATTGTGGACAGATTATTATCCTTCTATATTACATACACTCAGAGGATACTTCTTTAATGTAATGGAACATGGCATAGCAAGGAAAATGAAAATAGACTACAGAATGCATGCAGCAGAGCAAAAGTGATATAAATTATAGTGACAAGAATATAACTGGTAAAAACACTGAAGTAAAGAAACCATATCATGTTAAATGTGAAGTATCCAATCATATATCATACTTCAGCATGAATATATGAATTTACTGGAATGAGTACATCCCTCTTGTAGCATGACTAATACAATCAGCTTGTTCATGTGATCCTGATGAGAGCTTCCTGGATGTGAGATTTAAGGTGAAAATTTAATGATTTCATTGTTGTCATTTGGCACTTTAAATCTCTCAAATGAAAAGTTATCAGCAGATAAAAACCTTTTGTTGAGTTCAGGCAGTGATTCAGAGAGGTGAATTTGTAGAAATGGCACAACTAAATCTAAAGGTAATGTTAACATTTATTCTTTTGCAATAAAGAATAAATTTAGGAGCTCATGAAGTATGGTACTTAGAGCACTAGACAAAGCCAGGCATAGCATGGGGAGACACTGTTAAAACTTGCCCTTTTAGCTCCACAGTTCACTGCTTTAGAATAACCTGCTGCTCGTTCACCACTGGTCTCTGCTACCCAGACACTCCCAGTAATGGCCGCCCAGTTATCTGGTGGTACAGTTATCTGGTGGTGGATATAGACAAATATCCATGTGGTACTAGGATAAAACCACCAAACTCACTTCATCTTGTGACCTAAGCGGGGCTTACACTTCTAGAAATAGAAGAAGTGAGCTTTTACCTCCTATGCCACTATTTTTATTCAGAACAGTCATGACCTTGAGTTTTCACCAAGCCTGCATTTGTTAAATGGGCTACATGGATTCACCAGCTTGCTGCTAAATCTTCGTCAAACTATAAGAAACAGAAAGTAAATGGGATTTTTAGAAGAAAGAAAAACCATTACTAGTGCTTCATGACTTAGAGATGGATCTTTGAAATGAAGGACTGGAATCTCTTTCCAGGAAACGTTCAGATCTGTATCTGATGTCAGCAGCAGCATCCAATTGAGAGGAGATACAAACCAAGCATGTGTTAGCACCCCAGGGCATTGTTTGGGCTGCAACATAAAATGAACAAGACAAGGTAGTAGCAAGATAAGATAAGAATGGACTGAAGGTTCTTCGAAAGGTTTAAATGATGCTGATATTTTTAACAGCTTTTAAAACCTTTTTAAAGAGCTCCTCTGCTAATTGTTACAACTAATACATTAGAAGGTTTGTTTAGAATTTTTCTTTCCTTTTAAAACCAGTTTTCCTCTCTCCTATTGCCTTACTATCTTACATTCCCAAACCAAATAGTAGCATTTGGTCTTTTTTGTTTTTGTGGTATTTTTGAATATACAGAGGCACATTTTCAGAAGGGTGGCAGCCTCTCTTTCATATAGGGACTTTTTTATTTTTGTACCTGCAGTGGAATTGTCAGCACAAATCAGAGTACCTGTGGTTTAATTGCTGGTATAAATCAAAGAGGGGGGAGGTGAAAACTTGGACCTGCAATTCATTTTGCAGAGGGAAAAAATAACAGGTGGAAATTCACAAAAATAGGAGGCTGGGTTTCTTCAGCCCAGCTAAAAATATACTTCAGCAGCAGAGAAGGAATGAAGGATATCAAAGATCTGAGCAGTGTGAGGATGTACAAAGATCACCCATGGCTATGTTAACACATGCACACAGGAATAATGTAACATCTACTTATAGCAATACTGCAGTGGTGTATCCCATGTATTCTTCTACATGACTCCATAGTTCTGAAGGTCACTGTGTGGTAACATTAACCTATGTGGGTAATGGGTGAGGAAAAGAGCATTTGGATTTAAAATATGGATGACTTGAGTGCTATGGTGGGAATAGTTTTATTTAAAAAAAAATAAATTCAGTGGAATTCAGTTTTATACTTACCATTGCTTATAGCGGTCGTTCAGCGACTCGATTTACTTTCTGTCCCCAGTTGTACTGGGTGTTTGGAGGGTTTTTTGCCCTCACTTATGGCCAGAAAGGCATTTGAGATTATGAATCAGATTGGAAGTAATTGCTTTAATTTTCTTTGATGTTTCAAAGGCAGGAAAGAATTTCACACCTTTGTGAGTGCCTTCAAGAACATTATAACTTGTGGGGGGTGCCAATCAGAGCCAATTATAACTCGATTGGCCTCTGTTAGCATAAATGCTTAACAGAACGCACTCTTCTCAAACCAAAAACTTGCTTTTTGTGGTAAGCTCACAGTTTCTCGGATCTGTATGTGGTGAGCTGTATACAGATGAAACATGCATTTGCACTTAGTGCTAATGTTTCAGACACAATGACTAAAAGGAGTAGGAAGGTGTCCAAATCAGCCTGATTTACAAAATTTCCACTTCCTCAAGTAGGAAAAATATTCAGATCTATTAGCAGCAGACAACATGCTAGGATTTACTGACACATAGCATGAAAGATTCCAGTGGTGCAGAATTGTGTGGAAAGGTGAGAGAGAGGGCCTGGTCCCCCTCTCACTGACATCACTGAAAAACAGTGGAAACTCCACTAAAGCCAGTGGGGTTATACTAGCTTGAAAAGAGAATCCAGCCCAGAACTTGGAATTCTACCAGTGTGCAATAAATTGCACACACCTATCACCAGAGCAAGAGTGATCCTGAATTCTCAAAACCCTCCCTGAAGAAATGAGGCTTGCAGTGGCACAGAAACTTATTCTAAGGGCTCAGTAGCTAGGCTTTAGGCAGTGACATTACCAGATGTACAATAATTGGTTTGAAAATGAGATCACAAGCAGAATTTTTTCCCCCAGATTATTGCTGACAGCTGAGGAAAGACAAAAGAATGTGGACAATTCTGAAGCATACCTGATCGTTCATCACTTTCACTCCAAATTTCTTTGTCTGATTCTCTGGGCTATATTCTGTTTGGTACAAAGTTTCACCACATATTCTGTCCATTCTATGTTGTGGTCATTCTGTTTTGCTTAAACTTTTTATTATGCATTACAACCCTTCTGCTATCTACATGCAGTTGGTTTAACATTGTACTGCATCCATTTTATTATGATTTATAATATTTATTCTATTATATGGCACAACAGTTTTGCAGCCTGCTATAGTTGCTTTTATACTCATTTTGTTGTATTTAATGAGAGAGTTATTTAAGCTTTCTCACAAAGCTCCCAGTCTATTGATGCATATCTTAAATAGTTTTCATCACTTTCACGCATGCGGCGTGTATTTCTTCAACATTGTTGTGTCACGTCATGGCCTCTTTTGTTTCCCCTCCTATCAATTTTAAATCAGTTTATTGTGTTTTCATGAATGTTACATGGGAAGAATAAAGACCGTAGGGTGCAATTCACAAGGGGGACTTGAGTGTTGTCCTGCTGAGCACTGCACTGCCTGGTGCCAGGTAGAATTTGCAGCCCTGAGTTAGGTGCCCAGACTCCCTATCCAATGCATGAGAGAGTGAGGTGCCTAAGAATGGGATCCACTGAAGCTGGCACAGAGCAGGGAGACGCCTAACTAGCCAATAGGAAATGCTAAGGAGAGGGGTGTGACCTAAGCTCCACTCCTCAGTGGGAGTTAGGTGCCCATCTCCATTTGGGATTCACAGCTATGAGCTCTGTCCTGGAGTTAGGTGCCTAAACCAGCCAGGTTAGTCCTTTGTCAAGAAAAACTAAGGTGGACGAGCCCTCCCACTCTCTCCGAACCATTACCCCTGTGATTAGAGACCCCAGTTCAAGTCTCTCCTCCACCTGTCAAACCCTTAAAGCCAAAACTAGGTTGCTAATTTATACACATATGTAGCAGCATAATCGGGACAGTGCGTTACAAATGGCATAGCTCTTACTTCTTCTTAACTAAACAAAATTCGTATTGAGGTCCATGGGCTTTTCACAGAGTAAGAACTTCAGGAGCTGGTTTTGTGCATGCAAAGCACATTGCTCTTCATGCAATCATCCATTGTATGGTTGCAACAGCATATTTGGCATGTATAGTTATCGACAAACCACCACTCTCATATTTTGCAAATTAAAGCCCCAAACCCTACAATGAGATGCACTGGGGCAGACACCTGTGCCCCCCACCCCCCAGTGTTCCATTGAAGTCTATGGGGCTCAATGTGGGTCCGACAGGTGTGCACATTGCAGGAGCTGAGCCTCATTGCCTATTTTTTCAAATTTGACCTACAAAGTACAGATTATGCCTCTGCGAGGGGCAGGACATGGAAGAGTCATCTGTCTCTATACGTCAAAGAGTGAATCATCTACTCCATGAAGAATGGCACATGAACTGGCAAGATGCAATTCACATTGACAGTACAAACATACTAGAATAGTTTCTGCATGCTGAAGGATAATAGCATCTATTGTGGGACTCTTGTGTTAGTGAAGGAGATTGTTTGGGGGTGTTAAGTTAAATTTAAGTCTTTATGTTACTGTACCAGAAGGAAAAAACAAAAGGTAAATTCTTCCTCTTAAAACCCCCTCAGTTCAAGCTTCTGGCCCTGATCCTTGGCTCCAGCTGAGGAGTGCCCAACACATCTTTACATTATCTTTGTAGTCCCCCCACAATCCTGGGGCAGCTCTATGACCAACTGGTGCTCCAGCACAAATTAGAGTAGCTCCCAGGCTTTGATCTATCATTGATACAGGACCAGAGAATGAAAAGAATCTATTAAATCTATTCATTAATCAACATTTCTTGTTTAAAATAAAAACATGAATTAGCAGGACATTTTGTGGTTGCAGTCTCCCTAGCAACAGAACTTTCTCTTAAGTTGTCAGGTCACAGAGGGGGTGTTTAACCACCTTTCTGTACAGCTATATTGAAACCGCTAATCAACTCTTTTCTTAATATCAGTTGGATTTCCCATCAAGAGTGGTTGTTTAGGCTAGTTCTCTAATCTGCCCGCTGCCGGTGCAGGTGCACAGGGGCCCATCTAACTCAGAGGAGCCCAGGAGTACTGGTGGCTCTAGGCAGGGTTCAGTGGTACAACTGCATCCACAGAAATGAGGCCCAGATGTGCACCTCGGTCCCACTCTGCCAGCCGGGCCCTCCTGCCAGAACGTGGGCAGCTTCTCTCAGCACCAGGGACTGACAGGAAGCCTTGAGCCAGCAGGGAGGGGCAAGGATTTATATAGGCCATGAGGAGCAGGCCAGGCTGTTCACCTTTTCTGGCCTAGCAGGGAGCTGCAGCCGCAGGGGAGTGACGGTAAGAGGGGGAGTGTGTGCCCCACCATCACTGGAACAGGGTCAGCTGGTGTGTGTGCTCCTGCCCACTGCAGGTTGTAATGGCAACTCCCGCCCAGAGACCCCAGGTACAAGAGGGGGAGCAGGGCTGGATTGGGGGTGGGAGTAAGACTGGATGTGGAATGGGGAAGGTGGGCAGCAATCCTGTATGTGGGGAACACAGGACAAGGAAGAGGAGTAGGACTGGCTGGGGGGAAAAGAGGGAGAGGGGAGCAGGGCTGGATGCGGGGTGCAGAGGGAAGGGAATGGAACAGAATTAAATGTTCTGAAGTATTGAACAGTTGAATTGGCACACTTGAGGTGTACAAATAAGTGTTACACTCATCAGAATTTGAGGGAAGGGACCCATCTTTCTGTTCTTCCACCACTGAATGCTGTATCATATAATACAGGAGTCTTCAATCTTTAGAGCATTAACATTTTCAATCTATTTAAATGGTACTGTAAAATGACTTTCCTCCACAAATGCACCAAGGGCTAGATCAGGGGTAGGCAACCTATGGCACGCGTGCCGAAGGCGGAACGCAAGCTCATTTTCAGTGGCAACTCACACTGCCCAGGTCCGGAGGGTCTCTGCATTTTAATTTAATTTTAAATGAAGCTTCTTAAACATTTTTAAAACCTTATTTACTTTATGTACAATAATAGTTTAGTTATATATTATAGACTTTTAGAAAGAGACCTTCTAAAAATGTTAAAATGTATTACTGGCACACAAAACCTTAAATTAGAGTGAATAAATGAAGACTCGGCACATCACTTGTGAAAGGTTGCTGACCCCTGGGCTAGATCCTCAAGGTGATGAATACTTTAGGCCTCACCCAGCAATGCTCTTAAGAATGATCTTAACTTTACACATGTGAGTAATGCCACTGAAGTGAATGGGACTTCTCAAATGTGTCATGGTAAGCATGTTTTATGTACTTTGCTGGATCCGGTCCACACTGGATCCGGACACTACACTGCTAAAATCAGCAATGTAGACATAAGAGACGCTTCTTGGGCATGTAGGGGACATTCCCTAAGGCTCGGGTGAGTATCTTAATACACCTAGGCAGTGCCTCACTGTCTACAGAGCTATTTATACCTGTGCTAGGGAAGAGAGCATGCAGTGTATGTGCTCTACATGCAGCCATAAGTGTAGACATAGCCTATGAAGCATAGGAACTGCCTTTGTTTGTGTATCGGGGATCAAGCCTGTATAATCACCAATGATATATCTAATGTTATTAACAAAATCCATATTTTATGACTCTTTTGCATATGCAATATGCCCAGATTTTAACATTAGATTTGTGTTTTATTTATTCCTTCCATTGAACATTTCACATAATCTCTACATGGGTTTTTGTAAGCCCTTCTAATTAGATCAGAAGCAATATGTTGCTGTGTTCCCACTGTAAGTGCAGCAGGAAATGGACACAGTGACCTATATGGCATGTGACTATTACTGCCTAAAAAGAAGATTTTAATGATGTCTTGAGCCAGATTCCTGATTCCCTACATGCTTTATAGTGCAGCAAAATGAGCAGCCTCTAGGCAACCCCATGACAGGTTAGAAATGAGAAATTTTCAGGGCTATTACACTTTCTAAAAATGTTCCCAGTGGATCAGCATAAACTCACTTAGTGCCTGTATTTCTGTAATTGTGATACAGTGGGAACATTCACGGTGTTCAATGGCTTATTCAAGGAACTAATACTTCCAGCTCTGTGGTGTGCCAGGGGGAGTGGGTTAGAGCTGTGATGCAAGGGGAAAAAAGCGCAGTGGAGTGGTAGCTGAAGACCTGCTGCAGGTGTTTTGCTTATGCAGCTTCTTCTTCTTTGGGGCTAGATTCACATGGGGGACTTGAGCACCTAAGTGCCACTTCAGGTGTTCCACACCCACAGTGAGATCCAGTCAGCATGCTCAGAGGCCAGCTAAGAACATAACTACCAGTGGGGCTGTGCACAAAACACAGTGGTGGTGGTTCTGACCCTCACACCCAATAACCCTGGGGCTGGAGCACATGCCTAGGATGTGGGAGATCCAGCTCCAAGATCCTCCTCTACCTAATTCAGAGCAGGTATTTGAACACAGAACACATCGTGGGTGAGCACCCTCTCCACTGAGCGACAGGAGGGGCATTCTGAGGTGGGAATCTCTCCTGTTGAAGCTGTTCGAGTTTGTAAGAAACACTTAAAATAGTCATTGAGAGAGTAAGAATGACTCTATAAAATGAGTGTATTCACCCAGTGGAAAGGAATGAGTGAATGGTGCAAAGACAGGAAATATACAGAATAAGGAATTAGAACCGCTTCCTAGGCCTTTGAGTTTTGTATGAACTTTTGGACAGAGATGACATCCATAAATTATGTCTCAGAGCCTTGGAATAAGTGTATAGTCACATACTATTAATGTCAACTGTACGAAGAGTTACTCCAGGTTTATATGGGTGTCGCTGAGAGCAGAGTCTAGCCCTTTATTGTGAAACAGATTTCTTGAGAAATATCACAGGGTAACATATAGTGACAGTTTGTATCATAAGAGCGGTTTCGACATTAACATGGACAAGCACTGTACATTAAGTACTATAAATTCACCTGTGTTATGGGGGGGTGTAATCGATCGCGCCGGGGCTCGACCCTCCTCAGGGCAGGAGGAGAGCCACACCGACTCACTCCACGTCTTCTGTTGAACCGGCTGAACAACAGTAAACAGTGTTTAGGAAGCTCAGGCCCTCTGGTGCAGGGGCTGAGTGGCAATACAGTACAATGAGCTCAGGCCCTTTGTTGCAGGGGCTGAGCAGCAAACAGTACAAGGAAGCTCAGGCCCTTTGGAGCAGGGGCTGAGCAGCAAACAGTACAAGGAAGCTCAGGCCCTCTGGTGCAGGGGCTGAGTGGCAATACAGTACAATGGGCTCAGGCCCTTTGTGGCAGGGGCTGAGCAGCAAACAGACAGTCGGGAAGCTCAGGCCCTTTGTGGCAGGGCTGAGCAGCAACCAATACAAGAAGCTCAGGCCCTTGGTTGCAGGGGCTGAGCAGCAAACAACCAGTAGGTGTATAGGCCCAGGTCCTTACATCTGAGTGCTGGGTGAGGGGGAAAACTGCCACCCATGAGTGGGGTGGCAGGGGGGACACAGGCCCACCCACTCCACTGTGTCCCAGCCCGGGGCCCTAGCAGCGGCTATCACCGCCGCTGGTCAGTGGGGTCCTGACCGCAACACACTGACATCGGGACCTCTGCGTCTGCAGCCTGACAGGGGTCAGCTACCCCCGGGCTACTTCCACTTTCCCCCTCAGGGCCTACTTAGTCCGTGGCACCAGCTCCAGGCCAGTCAATCAGCATAGGCTCCTCAAGACCAGGGCTTGGTGGCAGGTCTGGCAGCTCTTCGGGGAAGTCCGGCCAGGCGTGCTCAGGCGGTTCCTCCGGGTAGCTCCGGAGGCTCCTCTTCGTAGTGGGCGCGGGGAAGCTCCGGCCAGTCAGGACAGCTGCCTCGCGTCCCGGAGGGTTCCCAGTCAGGAGCTCCCTCCGGCACGTCTGCTCCCGGCGGTGGCTGGGCTCTGACTGAGCTCTGGCGGCCGGCTTTTCTACTTCCTGTCCCGCCCCTTGACTTCCGGGGGGCGGGGACAGGTGGTGGTGGCTCCGCCCACTTGGGTGTCTGCAAGGGCGCTCCCTCTGCTGGGCAGGAGGGGAGCCACACCGACTCACTACAGGGGGAATGACTACATATGGGGAGTAGTCAATTTTCAATTTAGCATCTCTAACATTTTGCATTAAATATCAGAGGGGTAACCGTGTTAGTCTGGATCTGTAATCTCTGTAATCCTCTTTTGCATTAAGAGGAAAACCTAAAAGGCTTGGATCCAGATGTCAGGGAAATCACGTACTCCCAGCATCCTCCTGGGCCTAGGTCTGACCATTGTTTTTTACAGAGAGCTTAGATATCAAATCATAACTGCCCCAAACTCTTTAGTACAGCATAAGCAGATACTCCAAGTGACTCTCTTAAAGGGGAAATTGGGAGAAGTTTCCTGTGTATCCTGCTCTCATCTTTTCCTGTTACAGTGGTACAAGATGCAAACTTAATGCAGGAGTAGCTGTCTACTGAATGCAGGCAAGACTGGAAAAGAACAGAATGAATTTGTTGGTGCCTCTGTAAATAATACAGCTGAAAGTGGATATAGTTTCAACTCAGATTGTGGGCCATATTCTTGACCACAACCTTTTTTCTATTGCCAGAGTGTCTCCTAGCCCCCGTCACAAAGGGACCATAAAGCCACCTTGACTGCAAGTTAAAGATTCCCTCACTTGGCAAAGCAGGCAACACCAACCCTAGACTACCCCACCTGTCAGCACAGGAGTTGTGGAGGGAGTGTGGCAGGAAAAATGGAAAACTGAGCATCACAGTAATCTCTAGCTGGTGGCACAGCCTCTTTGAGCCACGGGCACAGCTCAGAGCAAGCGCAAGATAGCTTTAAATTGTGCCAAAGGCTGACCCAACCCCTGTCCTGCTCAACAATCAACAGGCTGTAAAGGTGGCATAAAGCTAGCCATATGCCTCTCAAGCCCGGGGCCTGTCAGTTTCCTTTTCTTTAAAAAAAAATCCCTGCACATTAAACCCCCTTCAGGTTCCCAAGAAAATCCTGGATCCAGGTTAACTTCTCAAGAAGACACCCTTACAAGGTGATTACAGTGGCTACTGCTGAAGATGTGCAATGAACAGGTCTTTCTTGGGAGAGCTATATTTTTCCTATTACCAAAATTTCAGGCCACCTTCTTATTTCATTGGTAATATAGACATAAATTTTCCAAAGAGACCTCTAGTACTGTGGATACTGTCACTTCATTCAGCTATTGCCCCAACTTAGTCACAAATTCATCCAGATCATTTGATTTTATTGATGCAGCCTCAAACTTGTCAGTCAAAGGAGACATTTTTGAGTGAGATCGGTATGTTTTTATAGGTAGCGAATCTGAAAGCCCTCAGACAGAGCTTTCCTGGGAGAGGAGAGAGAAACAAGATGCCTACTAAAATGAGCCCTTCAGTACAGGATTTTTTACTACAAAAGCAGCATTATCTAATTGTTATAGCATAGGATTGGAAGTCAAGGGATCACGGTTTTAATAGACTCTCTCCATGCCTCACTTATTAATCTCCCTAGCTATTATTACTAAATACTACTTCCTAGCATACCCGGGATGTTGTGAGGCTTAATCAACGAATACACCTGAAGCACTTTAAAATCCTTGGATGCAGGCGCTATTGTGACAGCAGACATTTGGACCAACACACACAGGATTGAACAAGGGACTGCCAGATCCAAATCCTGGACTGCTACAACTTGATCCAAAGCTCCACCTGTGAGGCTGTTCACAGACTCACATCTCCTGGGGATCAGGCACAGAGGGGAACACACATTCACCAGTGGGTTACATTGTAAGGGGTGCTCAGTGGTACTATTTTAATTTTATTTTTACAAGTAGTACCAAGAGTGGTGTATTGGCTCTCTGTTTCTTATGAAGTTTTATGAAACCTTGGTCCTAAGGTTCTTTGCTTTGAAGTACAGGAATGGTTTGGCTTCTACTGATGGGAAACACTGAAAAAGAAAGAGTGAAAGTCTCTCCAGAAGAACATGGGATGTGGATGTGTACACCCTAAATACCCTCAGGGAACACAGGGCCTTTTTAGCAGCATCTTTTAAACACATGGACAAGGACAGCCTTTCTGTTTTCCTTTCACACTATCCCATTTCCATTTAAGAACCATGTAAAGGCCATCCAGAGAACATTCTCAGCACAAATAATGAGTCCACATTTACTAAGTCCTTAGTGAAGACAATAAGAAAGGAGAGTTAACTATTTTTCCAGTTTCCTTTGGCTTTCTTGTATAGAGTTATTGAGACTGCATACATGAGATAAGTTACGTAGGTGCATTAATATTTGTAAAGAAAGGGCCTGTCATGGTGTGTCATCTCTGCCAAAACAAGAAAGCAAAAACCCAGCAGGAGCTAAGAACACTTACCAGCTGGACTGCAGGGAGATGCAAACAGCAGCATTCTCTTGCAAAATGGCCACTTAATGGCTGCAGCTGCTTGTCTCTGCCACAGTTAGAGGACCAGACCCCAGAAAAGCCTCTGGGAAATAGTTCCCATAAGAGGCCAACCCCCAGGACTGGGGAAAGACTGTGGAGACTTAGTCACAGAGGAAGGCACTTCTAGAGAAGGGGCTTTTTCTGCATCAAGATGATTACCACACTCACTTAGGACACCTGGAAGAAATCAATAAGGAGATCAGCCTCCCCCTTTGAAGAACCCTTATTTAATATATTCGAGGCAGTCCTGTATATTTATCAGCTTCAGACAGAAAAAATACTGAAACATATTACTAACAATGTGTTACAGAAGCTTAGAGGCCCCAACTGAGACTGCCCCCCTCATTGCGCTAGGGATTGTGCAAACATATAGTAAATCATAGAATCATAGAATATCAAGGTTGGAAGGGACCTCAGGAGGTCACCTAATCCAACCCCCTGCTCAAAGCAGAACCAATTCCCAACTAAATCATACCAGCCAGGGCTTTGTCAAGCCTGACCTTAAAAACCGCTAAAGAAGGAGCTTCCATCACCTCCCTAGGTAACCCATTCCAGTGCTTCACCACCCTCCTAGTGAAATAGATTTTCCCAATATCCAACCTAAACCTCCCCCACTGCAACTTGAGACCATTACTCCTTGTTCTGTCATCTGGTACCACTGAGAATAGCCTAGATCCATCCTCTTTGGAACCCCCTTTCAGGTAGTTGAAATCAGCTATCAAACCCCCCACCCCTACCCCCATTCTTCTCTTCTACAGACTAAACAATCCCAGTTCCCTCAGCCTCTCCTTATAAGGCATGTGTTCCAGCCCCCTCATCATTTTTGTTGCCCTCCGCTGGACTCTTTCCAATTTTTCCACATCCTTCTTGTAGTGTGGGGCCCAAAACTGGACACAGTACTCCAGATGAGGCCTCACCAATGTCGAATAGAAGGGAATGATCACGTCCCACAATCTGCTGGCAATGCCCCTACTTATGCAGCCCAAAATGCCGTTAGCCTTCTTGACAATAAGGGCACACTGTTGACTCATATCCAGCTTCTCGTCTACTATAACCCCTACATCCTTTTCTGCAGAACTGCTTCCTAGCCATTCGGTCCCTAGTCTGTAACAGTGAATGGGATTCTTCCATCCTAAGTGAAGGACTCTGCACTTGTCCTTATTGAACCTCATCAGGTTTCTTTTGGCCCAATCCTCTAATTTGTCTAGGTCCCTCTGTATCCTATCCCTACCCTCCAGCGTATCTACCACTCCTCCCAGTTTAGTGTCATTTGCAAATTTGCTGAGAGTGTAGTCCACACCATCCTCCAGATCATTAATGACAGTCCTTGCCCAAAAGAGTGTAACTAAAAGAAAAGATGATCTTTGGTAAGTCACTTAATCTCTCCATACCATCTATAAAATGAAGATAAACACTTTCCCCCCCATCCTTTGTCTGTCTCATCTATTGGTCTGTAAGCTTTTTGGGGCAGGATATGTTTCTTACTATGTGTGTATACCCAATGGGGCTCTGGCTTGGTTGGTCTGATGAGACTACGGCAATACAAACGATAAATACACAAAGTATGTGGCAGAGACAGGAAATGAATCTAAATCTCCTCAAATCTGGGCCAATGCATGAAGCATAAGACCATCCTTCCTTTTTTTAATAAAAAAAAAGTCTCAAAACAATTAAAATATCCATAAACAACCAGAAATAGCTTGATTCATAGTAGTAAGGAAAATAGAAAGCAGGCTATTGAATAAGAAAAAGCTTGAGTCTCACAAAAACACCTTGAGTGTTTTGAAGTGTCCAGTGTGGACTAGGAAAAATGGATTGCAAAAGTCAGAAAATCCTTGACTCAAAAATCTATGTCACTGGCAAATAGGAATTAAACTCTAATTATCAGTCTGACATGTATCAAAAATTAAAAAACATTCTTGCAACTGTCACAGTGTCAAAACAATTATTTGCATGCATGAGCAGATGTCAGATATTGTAGAGGCGTATATGTACTTGCAAATTTAAACAGAAAATTTTCTAAAATTGGAGGTATAATCTGTTACCCTAATTGCAACATATACACAAATCTTGGGTGGAGGGAAAAGTGCTGATTTAGTCTTTCTATTTTTCTCTCATACAGAAGCTGACTTCTGAGTACAAATAAACTGAAGTAGAATAGAGAATCAATCACATCTTTAGACAGATCCAAAAACCTCCCCAGTTTTCCAGCCTCATCTTTGAATTCTATTGTTTTCCCTTCTCTCCTGTTATTTGCAAACTGGAAGAGTATATTGTATTTTGATTGTATGTGTACTATATTTAATGGTAATAGTAGCTTGCATTGACAATATATAATGCCTCTTATACCCAAGTATACCCAGAGTATTTTACAAATGTAGGCCCAGCATCTGCAAATAATTCTCATGTAAGGATGGTTATTGTTGTTTTTTATTTCTATCTAGTAGCATCCAAAGTGTGTTTTCCATCCAGAACCCATTATCCCACCCCCCAAGATTTGACAGTCTAAAGACTGACATGTAAGCAAACAAAGCAGGTGGGGGGAGTAAATACTTGTATAAAAATGATGTAAATTATACCTAGATTGTTCCTTCAAGTGTGACACTGTCAATTTTCTTGTAGGCATCATGACAGAAATTGGTCTTCAGGAGAGACTTCAATGTGGAGAAATGTAGGGCCTCACCCCAGATTTGTTCAGGAACATTTTTCCATGCACCCTCACCCAAGTTCAGGTTATAGAATAAGATCATTAAACTAAATACAAGCGACACACTTTTTCACCAAACATTCATATGTAACCATCTCCAGGGTGGATTGCAATAACTGCTTAACAGCATCCAGCTACACTACAAGGCTTAAATGGTAGGGGAAGTTGAGGTAAGTAAAATTATATTCCCTTCACCACCATCATACAGAAAACAGGAGAGTTATGTCTCTGTTTTTTATTTATCACAGTTTTTTGTACATCATAAAGAACAGTTGCCATGGTTCAGTTAAACAACTAAATGCAAAGGAGTCTGATCTGTTCTGCTCTAGATTCCATTGAGCAGGTCCCTCAGCTGGTGGTATAACCTGGTGTAGATCCACTGAGGTCAATGAAGCTATGCCACTTTTACACCAGTACTTGGCCTGATGTATGTACTGACTAGTTAATAAGCTGTCAAATAATGATTTGCAATGAAAGATTCTGCATTACTATTTTCCTGGTTTGGTATGGTGGCTGCAACCTCTCCAATAAGAGCACACGCATGAGACTTAGGAGTTCCATACAACTCTGTGGCAACACATTAGGATCCAATTCAGAAAAGCACTTCAAAGACACACTTAAATTGGAGATCATATTTAAGTCTCATTGGAACTTAGGCACATGCTGAAGTGCTTGCTTGAATAGGGTGGTTTCCTGAATTGGAGCCTGTGTTTCTTCCAGTGTTCATGTCAATGTCTCTGCACTACGAAGCCTTCACTTTTCATGACCATTTTCTCAGGTTATAGCGACATTTGATTACCTGGCTC
The DNA here is from genome assembly GCF_020497125.1 of Mauremys mutica. Classification (NCBI taxonomy): domain Eukaryota; kingdom Metazoa; phylum Chordata; order Testudines; family Geoemydidae; genus Mauremys; species Mauremys mutica. Next base: position 209,820,265 of record NC_059073.1, read on the forward strand.
TGCTGCTGCAGCAGCTTGTCAAAGTTAGACTGAGTATGTATCTTTGTGATTTAATTAAGTTGAGAAAGAAATCTACTCTTAAAGTTGATCATTATTATTATCTGAGGTTTGTGTCAGCAAGAAGGATTTTAATCATCTAACAGGGAACAAAAACAGTTTTGTCCATAATGCTTATTTAATATGCATGTAATAACTATATTTTTATTTTGCTATCACATTCAGTTTGAGCAAGATAGGGATGATGCTAATGTCTCCAGGGATTTTCTTGGAAAAAAATGTATTTATAAACAAGTGTGAATGAGTCTAAAAGTATATTTTTATTTATGAAGTTCACTGACTGCTTTCCATTCAGAAGATATGGAACTAGAATAAATTAGGACCTTGGGGAATTTGTGCATTCAATGAAGCTAATGACTAACACTTTGGTCATGTTTTCTGTTATGTAATAATATATCCTATAGCCTTTTGGACTAATCAAGTGAAAGAAGGGGATTTATGTACCAATGTGCTTTAAGAAGAGGGCTTAGCAGATTCCCAAAGTAATTTCATTTGACATTCAAAGCTATTTGATTGCAATATCTGAACACGTCTAGCCACATTTGTATTCAGCATGTGGAAATCCGAGTTTTGTAATGCTTTGAAGCTGACTAATACATGATGTTGGTTTCTTTTCCTTTTCTGCAGTGCTGATTGATTTCATATCACCCGGGCAAAAACACTGAGAGTACATTCCAAATTGCTAGTGTTATAAAATCCTAGAATCACTGGCATACTGTGGATTATTATGTGGTATTTGGGGACCTGATATTCAAGAGGAAGAAATGGAAGCCTTATTGTATATTAATGACTAGCAATTTCTCGCTAATGTGAATTTTGCTAGGATGGTGGACAATAAAAATCTAATGTAAATATATTTGTAAGAATGTGTTATTTGTGAGAATTTTATTAATATGATATGGTTCCACCTTAACCCAAGGGTTGGGATTCTTGGATGACACAAAGGCAATGGTAACAAATACACATAATCCTCCTCTTTCCCCATCATCCTTCCTGTTCTTCCTCTTCACTTTTTAGTCCCTTTGTACTTACTGTATATAGGTCACACTCTGCTTTAAAACTTGACTGCAGAGAAAGCTAGCAGCTTGGGATATTTATATTTGAATTATAGGCATTTTTGCAGTAAATTGAGTTAGAATATCAGCTGTAAGGATGGAGAAAGAGGGGATCTATGACAAAAATGAATACAAGACTGTGCCACTTGTAGACAGAACACACACTTGGAATGAATCCACAGGCATGAAGCATCTTAAAGTTCAAATAGCCATTCCACTCATTTTGTTTAGGACACTTTACTTCTTTACTGTCCACAAAAGTTGCCATGTGCAGATTACATGAATCTCACTAATGCACATACACTTTAATATAGAGTCCTCACTTATTTGTAGGATATTAACAAGAGCACTGAAGATCCCTCTCTTGCAATCACACACACAAATGCAAGTTCTGTTTTTGCTCCACCAATGACTTCCACCTGAGTCAGTCCAAACACTGCCCTCAAGTGGTTAATATAGTAAAAAGTCAACGAACAAAAACTCCAGAAGTTGCCTAAAAAGCACAGCTTATTTGACCTTTCACTGTTAATACCCACAGCTTGTCACAACCCCTGCACCACAAGTATTGCTAGCCCTTGCTGCACAAGGACCCTCAGCAACTAGAAGAGGGTTCTGGCCTATATTGCCAAACATTATCTATAGGGTCAGATACAAATTAAATATAGTAATAAGTAAGAATCACATAGTTCTGACCTGCTTTGTAGCTATAGGGAATTCATGGGAAAGAATTCACCTTTTTAGAGAAGGGGGAATAAAGGTGACAGCTAAAGGACTAGATCTTGTTTACTCACTTGTGCACTCCTTGCTGGAGTGAGTAGTCCCACTTCAACTGCTCTTGTGGGTCTGGTAAGGTTTGCCAGGTCCAGTCCTACCAAATAGTTAAGGAACTTGGAGATAAACTGCTCAGTGGTTCTTCATTCTGGCTACCTTTTAAAAAAACATGTTCATACATTCTCCTTAATTTGTATGTTATGCTGCTTTCTCCCCCACCCTTCCAAAATGCAGCACCAGGGAGGTTGCTAAGCAACATTCTTGATAAGGTCTCAGCATCCATCAGTGAAATGCTACATTCTTTCACTCTCTGCTCCATCTTAGAACTGAGGAGGGTGTCACTCAAAGAACATCAGTAAATGCTGGCTTCTGAGGTAGGAAACCGAGGCCTTGACAGCTGGAGAAGAAAGAGGCTACTATTTTTAAATAACTAACTGGTTTTGAGAGAGAGAGAGAGAGAGAGAGAGAGAGAGAGAGAGATTACAGAACTCTGATTTTGCAGTCGGTGAAATGGGAGGTCTTTTGCAGGTCAGAAAGCCTTCTTAATTTAGTATGGATTTTTGGTTTGAACTGAAGGTTTGGGTTGTTTTTTTAGCACTCCTCTCCTGAGGTACACAGCAGTTTAGTGCTCTCTCTAATGCAGAAAGAAAACATTTTAAAGCTATTAAACTAAATGAGGGGAAAAAAGCCAGTATAACCAACCATTTGCTACCACTCATGTTTATCTAGTGGCCTGAACTAAAATGCGATTAAGAGTTTTCCACGTAGCAGATTCCAACCCATCAGTCTTATGTGAGGCTATAATTAAAATAGGCAGTATTCCCTAAGAAGTGTGCTTGTGATGCATTTCCATGTAGTTGTGTGTGCATGTCTGTGTGTGAGATGCCAGCTGTCAGAGGGATCATCCCACCACTTTTCAGAACCTAATTACTTTTCTACCTACCCTGTTATAATTAGAGTTGGGTGAATAATTCATCATGAATAATTTATTTGATTAATTTCACCTTTTTCCCCCTATCAATAGCTGTCCACGGACTGTGGAATTCTTGAATTTATTCATAATACAAAATTTCTTCAGTGATTAATTCTTGGTCTGCAGATCAAGCAAAAACTGCAAATTGCAAATACTCACAATTCAAAATTCATGCTGGCTGCTGGTGTGGTTCATAAGTTGCTGAGAATTGCTTCTGTTTCCCTCTTTGGATGATCAGCCAATGAGGCACTGATTGCAATTTGGGGGGGGGTTACAATTGAATATGTAATTTGATATTTTCTTGTGGTGAATATTAGCTAAAATTCACTTTTTGCAAGTATTTGCACTGCTAAACCAAAATGTTCAAGGAAAATGAACATAAAAATGTAGCAAACAGCTGAATCTAAATTTGCTTTCAAATATTTATAAAATAATTTTTCCTCTACTGTTTGCTCAGGTCTAGTTAAAATCACACCAGACATTGCTGATCCAACTCCCTTCATTGCCTACCTGAATATGTCAGTTAGACCTCCATCAGAGTTGTCTATTCTGTTATACACGAGATCACCAGGTGGTGGTGTTAAACAGTCTTAAAAGTTCTTTTTTTTTTAAGTGTCTGAGCAAATTTTTAGTCTTGGAAGAAAATGCTGTGTATTTTTGTTTTTCTTATGTTGTTTTTCTGATGAAGATTCTTTGAGGGAGCTGTGGCAAGCAGCAAGAGAGTTTTCTCTCTGCCCTAATCTCTCTAACTAAAGTCAATTCTTGCAAAGGAGTTGTTCCATAGGATCCAAGCATTGGTGTTTCAGTTAAGTTCCTGAAAGAAGATATTTCTTGTGCATTTTTTGTGATGACTTCTGTTCTAGAAGTGGTGCATATGTATAAATAAAACAAAGTCACACTAAGCATATACCCAGACTCTGTCTCTCTGATTTCTCCTCCAGCGGGGGTCAAATCTGCAAAGCCCCAGGCATCTACTACTTCTCAGCACAGGGGGTGACAATATCTAGTAAGTAATGACAGCATTACATAATAACTAATATCATGAATACAACAGAGGTTCCCAAACTCTTGTCCATGGATCACAGAGAGTTGCTTAGTCACATAGGACTTGATCCAATGCCGATTGGAGTCAGTGCAAGCATTTTCACAGACTTTAATGGGCTTTGGTGCTGGCACATCTCCTTTTTGCATTAAAGAGACACAGAAGAAATGGGAGGGAGAGATTAAATGAAAAGCAAAAAGCAGACACAGTGCACCTAATTTTTTTCCAAAAGCACAACACACTTATCACATTAAAATCAACTAAAAAGGCATTAAATACTCTCCTGTGAAATCACTGCAGTTGCAAAAGGGATCTTATGTGACCAGGAATGGGAGAGTGTGTGGGCTGCACAGTCACAAAGAAGAGAGGTAGGTGGTCCACAGTACAATCTTTTTAGTCCCGCAGACAATCTCTTTAACATGTGGCCCACAATATGAAAAAACTGGTCTAGATCTAGCATAAAACACTTGTCTCAGTATAAAAGTTATTCTAAAGCAGGTAAAACTGTGGCCAGCTCGATGGCCTAGAAGCATAGCTCATCATGACTGTGATGAAGTGAGAATTTTCTGTAATAATGTTATAAACGCTATGCATGGCAGTGACGGACTTGACTAGGAATTGCTACCCAGCGGGTGTAAAAGGATTCAAAATCTGCTTTGGGGGTAGAACTGGAAACATGAGGTAACTGTGTCATGTAACTGTCTGTGGTGGTATGAATGAGTCATTAAAGACCTGGCTGAAACCCACCCATATTGATGGGAACCCCAATGACCTAACAATGGGAAACTCCAGTATATGAATATGTGAACTCAGCTGGGGTCTGCAGGAGGAGGACGAGGGACAGAGAAGTGACAGGCAGCTAGGGTAAGAGTGGGTCTCTGGAGAGACAAAGGAATTCAGTTGGGACTGGGAGACAGAGACAGAGAGAGGAAGCCAAGATGGTTTCACAGCAGCATGGCTCAGGGAAGCCCTGACTTGGCCAGTATGGACTATGTCTTCACATTTGCTTTTCTGTTCTAACCTAAGGACTTCCTGGTGCTGTGTTCCAGTTGGCTAATAAACCCTACTCTGCTTTGAAAAAGCTGTCTGGAGTCACTGCACATACTGGCAGAGATGCATTGATCCCTGAAGAGGGCAAACATTCTCTGAAGAAGAGTATCTCAGTTGGACTTACTGGGCAGAGCTCACTGTGTAACAGGACTGCTGGAGTCTACAGCAGGGGTAGGCACCTATGGCACGCGTGGTTTAAAACAAATAAAAGGAAGTTCTTCTTCACGCAGCGCACAGTCAACTTGTGGAACTCCTTACCTGAGGAGGTTGTAAAGGCTAGGACTATAATAGTGTTTAAAAGAGAACTGGATAAATTCATGGTGGTTAAGTCCATAAATGGCTATTAGCCAGGATGGGTAAAGAATGGTGCCCCTAGCCTCTGTTTGTCAGAGGATGGAGATGGATGGCAGGAGAGAGATCACTTGATCATTACCTGTTAGATTCACTCCCTCTGAGGCATCTGGCATTGGCCATTGTCGGTAGACAGATACTGGGCTAGATGGACCTTTGGTCTGACCCGGTACAGCCGTTCTTATGTTCTTATGGCACACGAGCTGATTTTCAGTGGCACTCTCACTGCCCTGGTCCTGGCTACCGGTCCGGGGGGCTCTGCATTTTAATTTAATTTTAAATGAAGCTTCTTAAACATTTTTAAAACCTTGCTTACTTTATATACAACAATAATTCAGTTATATATTATAGACTTATAGAAAAAGACCTTCTAAAAACATTTAAATTTATTACTGGCACGCAAAACCTTCAATTAGAGTGAATAAATGAAGGCTCGGCACACCACTTCTGAAAGGTTGCCGACCCCTGGTCTAGAGGCTCAGTGCAACCCTTTGGGGGTCTGTCACACTGAAGGGACTCCAAGGAACCATTTAAAAGCTGAGGAGTGGCATACAACCCATGGGTCCATGACAATTACCATACAGGAGATACAGGTTCAGTCTTTGTCTTGGTCTCTTGTCCTAGGTACAAGTAATTCCATGGTGACAGAGGGCCCAGTTCACCATCACCCTGCATTTGTATGACTACAAAGTGGGTGTAAAATGCCACCAGATCCAAATAGCTGCATTTCACACACATATTACACTGACCTAAATGAGAACACAAGTGGAGGGCAATGATGAATCAGGTCCAGCGCCTTTATCCCCCTAGAGAAAAGGAGGGCTTTATGTCACTTAAAGCTTGAACCATTTAGATTCTAAATGGAATTGTGCCCATTCCTCTGATCAGAAAGAAGCTTGTTAGTGCCTCTGATGTGGAGACTTGGTGGTGATTAGTGTAACCACTGTGGGAGGATGGAGAGGACCTTTACTGTGCTGAGAGAAATCCAAAAAGTGCCCTGGGAAGAGAATAAGTTCCTGAAAATTGAAACTAGAATTCTGTGCAGGCTTGAACCAAAAGAGGCCTAAAGACACAATTAGGAGGGGTCTGAGTTTGGCAATATAGGAAAATATTAGCTAGCCACTTGTCTAGAGTGATTTGTTTTTCTAAAGACATATTATCCAATAGTCCTACCCTTTAATTTATAGAAAGGGATGTTCATTGCCCCTTTATATCTGGAAATGGGAACAGAATCATCCTCAATTGTATGTCTCCATCTTAGTCATGGAGGATGAGTGACAATTTTTGTTTTGCTATTATAACTCGCTAATAATATATGGGTTTGTCACCAAAAAAGCCACTACCCTAAAAAAATTTCAAATGAGATAAAAGTTATCCAGTCCCGAGACCTAAACCTTATTTTCCTAAGGCTCAATGGACTCTCCGTATATAGCACTGTATGTTTCTGTGGCTATAACACTCAGGTCTATGAGATTACATGTGCAAGGCTCTTTGTTTCTTCTTGATGTTTTTAAATTATGCGATGGGGCACTAAATCTGCTGGGGAGAATGCAGACGGTGTAGTAAATACATAGTCCACTTTCCATTTGTTGGTTGGCAATCTTGTCTGTAAAATCTACCACAAATATTAATAAAGAGCTGCAGAAGTCTTGCTTTTGAAAGAAAATAAAATGTGATTCAAATAATATTGAATGGTGAAGGAGGTTCAGAATTAACACAGTTTTATTTCTTGAAAGAACAAGGAATTTTGAGTGCCTCAGAATTATTTGGAGCTCTTAAAAGAAATTAGTGATTTTAAGGGTAATACTTGAGTTATGACATGGAATCAGGAGTTAGGAAAGCCAGCTTCTCTTCCTGCCTCTGTCACAGACTTGTTGAGTAAACTTGGGCAACTCACTTAGGCCCTGAACCTGCAAACATTTAGGCACAGAGGGTATGTCTGCACTGCAATAAAATGCCCTTGGCTGTCCCAGGGCCGCTGACTTGGGCTTGTGGAGCTTGGGCTGCTGGGCTATAAAATAGCAGAGTAGATGTTTGGACTCAGGCTGGAGACTGAGCCCCATGAGTGGGGAGGGTCCCAGATCCTGTGCCCCTCAAAATTTGTGCATGGAAACGATTCTCTGTGTGTGAATCTCCCCTGCTACATAATCTCACAACCACTCCTCCACAGTATCAACTTCTTCCCAAGACCCAGAGGTAGGTCTTCCCTGGGGTTGGGACATAAGGAGGCAGGACCAGACAGGCTGCAGTGGGGTGTGGGCTGTGCTTGTGTTGGAGGAGATGCTGAGTTTGGACAGTGAAGATTTCCTCTAAGGGCGATTCAAAGGGCAATAACCAAGAGAAGACTCTGATACAAAACTTCCTTACAGCCCTGTTGCCACAGAGCAGGACAGAGATTGCTGTGGGCCCAAAGTGGCTATGAATAGTCCAGTTCCCCAGTGGATTCCCCCAGGATCTTTGCAGTTTGTTGGCAGTTTCCACAGCTCACTTCCTGAGGAGCAAATCTCTTCCTCCCCGGACAGAACAATCAGGAAGAAACTATGAAAGAGGACCCTCATGAAGATTTCCTCCCACATGGCTCTCTTCCCACAAGTTCTATGAGATGGATTAAAGCCACAACATTTTGATCCTACCCTAATCATTCCCAGAGTTTGAGGGTTGGATCGGCCCACTGTAGCAATAAGGATCTGTTGCAGAGCCAGATCCAAACTTCCCCAAAGTTTGGGAGTGTTCTGATCCAGAGAGTTCTTCAAATACTTCCTAAAATGAAGGTCAATTCCTACCTGCCTGTTCTTCTGTAGGCCACCTGACAAATCTCTTGGTCACGTCAAGAGGCATCATCGTTGTCCATATTAACCTCCTTGTTCTTCCGGATCAGCCAGCAGAGGTGCTGATGTAAACAGATGTTGACATCTCCCCTTCCCCCACTGAGAGAAATGACAATTATGAGTCCTCCTTATACTAGACCTTGCTTGTTTAGAGCCCTGTAGTCTATATTTTAAGTCAGTCTCTTGCTGACTAAATCACCTCCCCTGCTACCCACCAACCTTCTTAACCCCATAATCTTTTGAAACTACAACCCAAACAGCAGCAGCAACCAAAACAATACAAAGAATCCCTTGCATCTGCAGCAAACTGAGTACAGCTTCACTTTCAATAGCTTTCCAATTTTTTTTTTAATTCCAAATGCCATTCAAACAAAGGGACATGCTTTTTGGGCTATTTGACTAACAAAAAAGACTTTAAGATAGCAGTCAAAAATATGTGCGGTAATAATGAAGGAATTTTTCCAGCCTTGCACTTAATTTAAAATTGCCAAGATTAGCATATGCACTCTACTCTGGGCACTCTAGGAGTAAAGACCTCTCTCTCTCTCTCTCTCTCTCTGTGCATCTCTTTTTCTGTGCTGCTCTCACACCTGCAGCTGATAATCATATGCAGTTCCAAATGAGCTGAGAAAATGAAAATTACCTTCAAAAGGAAGGAAAGTGCATTTGACATCCCTCTTGTTCCAGCACTTGTGAGACTCTGATATAATTACCACTGTGAGCGTGCAGGCAGATGGCAAACTCGGCAGCACCTTGTATGCAGTCAGCAAGACACTGCAGAAGTGTTCTCAGTAACATTTTGTTCAAGATGTCTCAACTCACAAATCAAAAAACTGGCAACTAGGATAGAACTACTTATTATTAGTTAGCCTGAACTAATGAGAATATTACACCCCACTGGTCTACACCTCTATACAGCTATAGAGTACTAACTATGGCTTATGGTACATAGCTGTGTGTGGTCAGCTCCATGCAACATGTACACAAACACTAAGATAGAAGAAACAATCAACCTTAAAAATATAACTGAAGAGAGCCAAAAGGAAAGGGCTAGATCCTGCCCTGAGTCACACCAGGGAAAATTAGAAGTAGCTCCACTGAAGTCACGAGAATGAATGCTGGCAGAATTTTGCCTCATAGATTTCAAACCATGTAGTGTCACAATCTTACCACACCTGTTGGTTACCAGCTGTGTGAGCAGTATTGGGAAGCTCATGTAGCACCAGGGGGACATGGCAAGACTGAATCAAGGAGATACCCACCTGCCTTGGTGATCTGTTTTTATTTTTAAAGCATCTGCCTGGATCCTTGCTCTTGAGCTGGGAGGATTGGGACTTTCCCCTAATGAAAGGGGTGTGTTCTTGGGAGCTGTGCCAATCATGAGGAATGGGGCATGCTGCAAGGGAGAAGATGCTCACATGGCATTGCAGAGCGATAATAGAGGCAGTTGGTTAGGAAAGGACTAGCCACATTCAAGACCAAATCTGATCTCTCTCTCCCCTATTACTCCAGAAGAATTAACATATGTACATGAGCTTTAATTTTAAATTTACTTCTTCAAATACTGTATGGAAAACTTCAAAAATAGATTGTGTTTCAACATGGAGCTGGGCTGTTTGTATGTACTGTATGTACAGCACTTTGAACATGAATGGATGGATCCCCAGCTGATGGAAATCAAAATAGCTCCAGTGAAGTCACCAGCTGGGGATTTGGCCCATAAAGTGCTATATAAATGCTATTATTATGTACAAGGATGGATTGATTAGATGGACCATTTTTAAATACCTTGCCTTGTCAGGTGTAGCCTCTGTTTGCTGGAATTCTTTAGTCCATGCTATTTGTGCTGCATTCTCTATGGGTAATTTAAAAATACATTTGAAGAGTGACGTTTTTATATTAAGGTAGAATATTTTGTATTGTTAATTATTTATGCTTGTGTAATGCTAGATCTTTAAAAACCATAACATGAGATTTATGTTCTATCAATCAATATGTGATACTAAATACAAGAGTTAATGCCCCTGATTCTGATCTCAGTTATGCAATTGTAAATCAGGATTATCTCTACTGAAGTCAATACATTTTCACCAATATAAAACCAATGGAAGTGAAATCAGAATCAGGCCCACTATTTCTGAGAGGTATAATGTAGGATTTTCATAATTCAGCCATCTCATGCAGAAAAAAATCATGTTTCCCTCCCATTTTATTATCTCCCTATGATTTTCAAAGGAGAGAAAAATCCTCAGAATCTCCTAGCATTTTACATAAACAGGGCCAGATACTGCTCTCAGTTGCACCAGTGTGAATCCAGAGTAACTATTGTTTTAAATTGATGCTGTCTCAGCTGGAATAACTGAAAACAGAACACAATGCATAGTTCATTTACTGAGATATAAAAGTTCTGCTTAAGTGAACAAAGTTCTTGAACTGAGGTGCCTAGCAAGTTAGAAATTCCACTTCTTCCATATTTACCTGGAAAACAGTCAGCACGCTATGTTGACTGTGTTTTTGTTGATATTGTAATGGAGTTGGCTTTCATTCTGGAACATTCTTAGTGCTTGTCTCTTTCTCACTCTCTTTCTCAGATTGCTTGGTTGTGAATGAGTTTGTATAGAAATACAGTAGCAATTTAATTTTGATTGACAAGCAATGCTGTACTGTTGAGAAAATACTGAGACAGCAGTAGTAATGATACTGTGTTTGACACTAACACCTTCAACAGTACGCTTTACATGCAAATGCATCCTTTGCGGCAAATATCAGCTTCAGTGCAGCCATGAAGTGAGGCTGGTTAGACAGTAAGGGTATCTACACTAGGCTTTTTTAACTACAGTAGTTGCTGATTAACATGAAATACTTAACACATTTGTAAAGGCTAGCATGGAACTCACTAAGCATTTGTTCCAAAATGCAAACATTTATGCTTGTTCCAGATCTTATCTTCACTGTTTTAAAAAAAGAGGCATTTTTTACCTTTGGGTAACTAACACACATGAGTTAGCCCAAGGTTTAAAAAAAAAAACAGTGAAGAGAAACATTTGAATTTTACTATGAAGTAAACTAGGCAAGGTCGGCACTCTGCCCCTGCCTGGGGTTGATCTTCCCTAGTTTACCCTCAAGGTAAAATTAAAGTGCCTTGTTTTTGCCATGTTTTTACTAGGGCTAACCAGAAAACAACAATTTCATTTTGTGAAAAATTTCAAGGTTTTAGCATTTGGTTTTGTTCCCCACACACACTGAGATCTTCCAAAATTTTTCATGAAAAATGAGAGAGAAAAACAGACCACAAAATAGTCAATAGACCAGTGGTTAGGGCATTCACCTGGGATGTGGGGGACACAGGTTACAGAGCACAGACTTGCACCTGACCACTGTTGGTTATTCTGGGCTCTCTCACACATTTTCTCTCTTTCTCTGGTTTTGACCAGAAAATCCATCCTGGACCCGAGAAACGTTCCCAATGAAAGTTTTATCAAAGTCGATACATTTCCAAAAAAAGGTTCCATTTCAACAAATTGCCATTTTCCGACAAAAAAACATTTTGTCAAAAAAAATCTTCACCAGCTCTAATTTTTATCTCGGGATAGCTCATGAGCATTAGTTACCCAAAGATAAAAAACATACCTTTGTTTAGCAGGGAAGACAATGCCTCAGCTTACATACTGACACAAAACCTTTGGGAAATGTCCACACAAGCTTTTACAAATATATTAACTATCTTGAGTTAATTGGCATCAAAAAGTCTAGTATAGAGAAACTTATGTGACTCAGCAGGGATAGCTGCCACTATATGAGAATGTCAGTCCCTTGTCCTGACAACTTTGAAATTTGTCAGGGGAGAGCAGCTGTTATTAGTTTTCTGTCAGTTCAATATCTATTTATTCGTGTATATAATGGAAAGCAGAGAAGAAAGAAACAGAGAGTTTGCAATGCTGAATATATATTGCAGTAACCTACATAGATTTATAGTACAGGTTAGGACAAACCAAAATTTCTGGCATAAACAAAAGCTCATTAGTATATAAGGGATATACAGTCTATACCTCAGCCAGAGGTCACTAGAATAACATAGGAGAAACAATCAGAAAAAGTTTCTGCATTTTAACAAGCTTTGCATAATACTGTGACAAGAACTACAGTGAACAAATTTCACTGCACATAGATCAAGAACCCACAGGCACATACACAGCATACAGAACAGAACAAGGATGTTCAACAAGCACAAAAGCTGCTGATCAAAGCCCAACGTCCTCCTCATCACAAACAATATCATTCCCCTGCTAAGAGCCCTTTAACACAATGTAACAGAAAGCCCGCACTTTGAACAGGAATGAACTTTGAAGACAATCGACATAAAAAAGCAACACATTTTCAAGCAATTAATACTGAGAAACAAATTCTACTTCCTGCTCAGTCTTCTATGCCATCAAATATGCAGCTGATAGAGGATCAAGGAAAAAAACTCTGAAAGGTCACAGGAAAAGATTACTAACAGACCTGAAGGCAAGAATAAACTTTAACATTATGTATAGACCTGGTCTGGCCTCACTTTCGCCAATGTTACATTAGTGTACCTCACTGACATCAATAGACTTTTCCCCCGATTCACACTATGAAATAAAATCAAACTCATGTCTTTTCTATTCTTGAAAATATTCATACGCTATATTTTCTCATACTCATCCAAATAATAAGTATGCCTGTTTTGAATTGTTTAAGTACCCACTAAGTTTTGTTAAAGAATACTTTAGCCATCTCAGTTTTGAGGCGTTAATAATGATAATACATCAGATTTATATAGTACTTTATGTTTCAAAGTGCTTTACAAACAGTAATCAGTCCAAGTATTTACATCTCCTTTTTTAAGATGGATAAACTGAGGCACAGCATGGTTACGTGGCTTGTCGTGACCCAATTGCAGAGCTGGCAACAAAAAACAGATTAAAATAAAATTAAATGAGAACGATTAGAAGTTAAACTATGCCCAAAAATGAAGTGAAGGCTGGTGACAGCTCAAAGAGGGTAGGAAAAAATGAGACAAAGGCATAGTCAGAACCAATTAACAGCACTGAGTAAAGATCATACCAAATCTGACTAAAATACGGTAGGCAAAAAGCTTCCTTGCATACCAATAAGAAGTCACTAAAATAATGTTGAACTGAACAGTCAAATGGAGGGGCTCATTTTGTGCTAGAGTGTTCCAAAATGCGAATCAAAACATCCACAGACACTGTAACAGTTCATGATGTGACAAAGAGAGAAAACATTTTTGCTATTACCTTTGTAAAGAGTACTACCTAAAGCAGCATTTCTCAGACTTCTTTGCACCATGCCCCCCCTTTCTGACAACAAAAATTAGTACACGTCCCCAGGAAGGGGGACCAAAGCCTGAGCCCTGCCACACCATCAGGCGGGCCAAAGCCCAAGCCCAAGCCCTGCCACCTGGAAGGGTGGGGCAGGCGAAGCCGAAGCTCCAGGGCTTAAACCCTGGGCAGGAGGCTGTAACCTGAGCCCTGCTGCCTGAGGCTGAAGCCCTTGGACTTCGGCTTCAGTCCTAGGCAGTGGGACTCGACTCTGGCTTCAGACTTTGGGGTCCCTCCCAACCCACAGTTTGAGAACCGCTGAACTAAAGGATATAACTTGCACAGCTCTTATATCTTTATGTGTTAAAAGCAAATCTTGCAAAAATATATTGAAATCTTCCTTCAGTATGTTGCCAACAGAATATTAAATCTGTGGGCCAAAATAATTTTGGGGAGTAGACAGATACACTGTTAGGACACACAGTATCTCATTTATATTGCCAAAGATCTCAGTCACTCTGAAAAATAATGTTGCACTCAGGCTCAGAAATGAATGCACAAGATTACTGCTGCATCTGTCACACAGTGCTGAGACAATCAGAGCCACACATAAACATGCTGTTAAAGACTCTCATATGGAGCCGGATTCTAATTTCCTTTTGCACTGCTGAAACTCCATTGACTTCAGTAAAGAATCAAGTTGCTCCTGATTTACACTGATAGAAATCAGAGCAAAATCAGGGTCTTGATGCCATAGTAGAATTTGCATTACCTGTGTAGTACTGTGCCAGGGGATCCATGAAATATTTGTTATGGTTGTTTACCTGGAGCTGATTCCCCAGCTGAAGTCAACTGATTTACAACAGCTGGCGATCTGTCTTTATATTTAGATGACAAGCAAAAATAAGTTTTCTGGTCTTAGCTTAATATCTATTTGAGCACATCACAAAACAGCCAACCTTTTCTCAAAAATAACCCATGACTGGAAAACCAGGGGATGCTGCAAGTCAGCAACAAGGGGCATTGGCAGAGTTGTGCCAGGGAAGATTTCATGTCACAACTTGCATTCTGCCTGGCTCAAGTCAATGTTGTACAGCAAGTTCCCTGCATTTTGGAGCAGTACGTTTATTCAGAAGCTTGTCCAAGGGGAAAAAAAAGGAACTAAAAGTAGAAGTTGTGATATATTTCACCTATATCCTCGAAGAGAGCAATATATATATATATATATATATATATATATATATATATCTATATATATATATATATATATATATATATATATATCTATATATATATATATATTGCTCTCTTCGAGGATATATATATATATATATATATATATATAGGTTATATCTGGCACTTGTATTGCAAAAGTTCCAAGGTCCAATAACCAGGTAATTTATAGACACACAACTGAAAATGTCAAAGAGAAAAATAAGTGGAAATGAAACTATTATTAAAAACACCAAACTAGGACTTGAAACTACCTCACAGGGGACAAAAATGAAGATTGCTTGGCTAGGTAGAGGTGTCAGATGAGGAGACAGTATGACTTGATGATAACAGGCAAATGGCAGGCCAGAAGAGTTCCCGTTCACATTGTGGCTGAATTACTGACCCAATGAGAGGCTTTGGCAGAGTAAGTTGATATCCAGGTGCCTCAAGAGGTCAGTGCAACTATACAATGTACTAAAAAATGAGGAAATTATATTTGAACCCAGCTGCTCTGGGGAAAAATTGTTTTTAAAGTTGTTAAAAATGTACATTATGATTGAGCTGGGTAACTAAATTTAGGCACCACAGATCAGTACTTAGATGCTTAACACAAGTAATTAGGTGCCTAAATATAGATTTAAGTACCCAATTTTGAAAACTGGATCTCCCATGCAGATGAGAGAGATGATTAGGCAGATAGATCACTGCATATGTTCCTATAATCCAAAACACAGAAAGGAAATTACAGCCATGTTTGATGGGGCGACCGAAGGGTGGGGAATAAACTGGGCAGAGGAAGAGAGATGTGTGGTAAAGAGAAGAAGAAAAGAAAAATGAGGAATGAGTAATAAAGAGTGAGAGGAAATGCAGCAAGCAGAAAGATGAAGCTAAAGCATCAATGAAAGTTATTAGGTTTGCATTTATTACCAAATAGGGAAAACTGCAGAATTTTCATAATGGATCTTGGAGTTCTTACTCAGTCTAAACTCTCAGTGGGAATTTTGACTAAGTAAGCACTTCAGAAATAACTTATGGACTCTACTTGTTTGCTAACTGCATATCTGGCCAGGTGGTGTAAAATCCATTGACTTTATTAAAAACAGTGAGAGTTGCACCTGTGTAATTGTGAAGAAAATTTGGCTCAGTGTCTTGTTACATTATACCCTGTGTGTGAATTCACTCCATTTCGTTCCTATGGAAAATGCTGAATATGATGGATAACTAACTTCCCCAGATTAGCATATTTCCTATTGCCATCTAAGGTAAAAGATCATTCAAGCACCTGAATTTTAGATTCTAGTCAAACATTCACCTCCCAACATAGGAGTCATTCTCGGTATTATGCAAATGTCATCTTTTACCTGAAGGCAAATTCTTGCCTCTTAATATTTAAATTCCATCTAGTTTTCATTGATCTCTAAACAACATCACATCTTTGAACTTTTCTTAGGAACATTTTAAGGACAAAAAGTCTCACTTTTCCCCCTCTTCTAATAATGGGATTATTGGCTAATTTTACTGGAGCAGAGAATGTTCTTTCTCTCGGTACAGACAGCTGATGAAATCTCAGTTTAAATGTTAGAGAAATTACAGTCATTTACATCTAGTTTGCTTCCTTAAACAAAGAAATATTCACTAAAAGACTACAAGCAGATGCAAAACCAGCAGCAGAAGCACTATCTACAGTATTCAATAAAGCCATACAGCAAATGAGTTGAAATTTAAATTTAAATCAAACGTTTTCTGCAGTTTGTATGACCAAGAAGGTTATAGATATTTTTTCAGGATAAATATTTTATTTTGAAGAGAACATGCTAAGCACTCAGAGCTAATTTCACCTTAAACCTATCTACTAACTTCATCCTTGGACTATGTAAACAGTTTCCAAGTTGAGGATAATCTTAATTCTTGAGGAAAGCAGATGGGATGTCTCTATCAGGTATCCTTAGATATCGATCTTTGTCAGGTTGATATATCCCTGCCCAGTGCAAAAGCCATTGGAGTAAATTCCTCCATTAGGGAAAGTTCAGCAGTTGTTGAAAACTTATCAGCAGAGAGTCTTCTGCAGACATTCAGGTTTTAGAACATAATACTAAAAGCAGCACTGTGCAAAGACTGAGATGTCAAAATCTTTTTCTTTTTTAATTATCTCCTGCACAATTGTATCTGCTGGATATATGGCCCTGAACATCTGCTACCCTTAGGTGGTGCCAATGATTTAACTTTTCTTCAGGGAAAAATGAGGTTTGTCAAGTGTTTATATTTTTGTCATATCATCACTTTGGAATTCCCCCCCACCTTTTTTTTTCTTTTTTCTTTTCTTTTTTCCTTTTTTTGTGATGCCATTGAAAGGGCAGTAGTGGCTATTTTGAAGCTGCTGTAAAAAATTACTAAGTCTTCCCTGGCTATTTTGTTTTTGAATCAGAATATGGGAGAACAGGACATAACACAGAGCCATGAGTAATAATTAGGAAGAGCTGAGTTATAAAGCAAGAATAGATAGTTCTTTAAAATGATAATGAAATTTCTTATATGTGCCAGTGATGTTATGGAAGAACGGTCTGTTACAATGGCAGTAATGGGCCAAATCAGTCCTCAGATAAAGGACACAAGCTGCAACTCCCGTTGACTTCAATTGGGCTCAGTGGGCCAAATTCCAGTCTCAGTTACACCTATATTATCTCCATTTACGTCAGTGGAGATACTTCAGATTTACAGATTTGACCTCCATGAGCTCCATTCTTGAGCACACTCTGGTGAGAATCAGAACTACATTGGAGCGGTCCACTGATGTAAACAGATGCAGTGCCAGCCTGTGGGGGGCCCTACACAGGTATATTTTGGGCCCCCACACACACAACACCTAATAAAAAGTGAATTAGGAGCCCCCCTTGAACTGCTCAGAGCTCTAAGCAATTGCTCAGTCTGCTTATGCCTAGTGCTGGTCCTGGGTGTAAAGCCAATCTAAGTAAGAAAAGAATTGGGCCCATTGTTTCTTTTACTGAGGTTGTAAAAGCAACAAAGAATCCTGTGGCACCTTATAGACTAACAGACGTTTTGCAGCATGAGCTTTCGTGGGTGAATACCCACTTCTTCGGATGCAAGAGATGTTTTACTGAGGTTAAACATCATAACAAATGTCTCTGCAGTGAGACTGAATGAAGAGGTGCTGCTGCTACAGTTGGTGGTGCCGAGGACACTGCTGTTCAGTAGAGTAGGAGCTGCCAGCTGCATTATTTTTAGAATGATCACTTTAAAAAAGGAGTCCTTCATTGAAATTAATATACAAAGAGTATCAGCAGGACTTTGATTTTACAAACATAGGAGCCTAGTTCTTCCAGACCAGCTAAGTTGTGCTCAGTGCAAATGTGGATCATGCCACATTTTAAGTCCCCTGATCCTGGGACCACTGGATGCTGGACCAGTCCCCAGAACATAATAGTGCAGCCTGAAGACTATTCTATTTTACTCCAGCTACCAACCACTCACCAGGATTATTCTAACATAGGGGCACAGGGATACCTCAAGTCATTCCCTTTTTGCCATGGTCATGCTCCCTATGCCAACAACTGTGTGCTACAGTCCGCTAGCCCGTTAAACAGAGTATGACTCCTTTGGACCACCAGTATAGTGCAAGAAGCCATGACCAACCAGAGAATCCTGCCAGTGGATTACAATGTTTGATGTGTTTTATCTAGCAAAAGATTCCATTTAAAAAAAAATTCTTATTCCTCAACCTGTAAACCAGTTTTTCATTGGTGGCACACTATATGGTCTATTCCTGTATCATCTTGTCTTTGACTTTAGGCATGAAAAAGAAAAACTGCAAGTCAGTGGGATCACTCAGGGGTGCATAGATTAGAATTTGCCCCTTGACTTGATCACTTCCAGAGACAAGAATAACAAAAATTAAACTTCCTTTTAGATTTTCATAGTGACTAACACCTTTCCTTCCTTCCAGTGTAATCTTGGAAGCCTCATCTCATCCTGTTGAAAACTGCTTAGGATTGACCCTTCCTGCCAGTAAATAATGTTTGTGGGAATCTTCAAATGGAGAGAAGCCTGTTTGTGCTGCTGTTTAGACTCAAAGATTTTTTTTGAAGAATGGTAGGAAAACTAATTACCAGCAAAATTAGCTCAGATCCACTGAGCAGTTTCAGACTGATATTGTACTCGCTTTGTATATACAGAACTCCCATTGGTATCAATAGGAGTTTTGATAACACTGAAAGCAAAGGAAATCAGTTGAGCTCCATCATGTGGATCTCAGAGGAAAATTTTACCTGTTGTGTGAGGTTTTCAGTTTGGTTTGTTTTTAGACCTATGTAAAGAAAGTCCTGACAACATACAGCCAGTAAGGAATAATCTAATAGTTTTTCTTGTGATCAGTTTTTAATCAGCATTCATATTTGGGTAGGTGGGTGCCCAGCAAAAATCACACACAATCATTTAGCAAATCTACATCACTTGGCTACTCCATTGTTTTATCAGCTGCTAAATTACTTTGGCATTTGCTGTCAGAGATCAGAGCTTCAAGGCAGTTGAAAAAATGAACAGAACAGTGGGCAAAAACAACTGGTTAAAAATTGGATGATGGAATAGCAAAGAGACACAAATAGAGGAAGAGGGAGGTAGTTTATAGAGAAAATTGATAAAAGAAGATTCATTAGACCCTAAAAAATTCTTCCTAAAGACCCCCATACTCTTGGGTTGTGAAAAGTAGATTGGTAAATCCATCTAGCCCCTGGACACACTATAATAATTCTTCAGTCCTGAAAAGCAGACATGTGGAGAGTAGGCAAGGGGAAAAGATATTTAAGATATGCCCAGCAGTTCAGAGAGATGCCAAGTCACGCCATCTGTGAGCATGACAGAGTATTCTGGGATTTCTCTCAAAATCACAGGCTTAGATGAAGTAATTATGCTGTGACTTGTATGTCATTACATACACACATATACCAAAAAAAAAAAAGCACCTTCACGTTGAGCCCAGTTGTTCTAGATCCTTAAGGGAGTAGATCCCAGCTATTACAATTGCCACGCTGTATTCACTTTCCTTTGCTTCAGCCTGAACCTCATCCTGCACTCTTTTCAAACCATTTTTGCTAGGCATTTATTTTCAGGTACACACTCAGAAAAAAAGGGCCAACAGCAAGTGTATTTTAACTCTCACATTTAAATGGTTACAAAGTTTCATCACGTTAATAACAATGACTTTGCCCACTACCTAGGAAAACATGCTTCCTAAGCCTAGCATTGTCTCCTAGGTGAGAGACCTACATATCTTTGTCATTTACCTTTGAACATGAGCAGAATCTAATTGGTATTTCTTTGTCTATCCGTGTGGAGAAAAATATATTCTGCAAACAAAAATACTTGCTATATTTCATTTCTTGTTTTCTTTAGAAAGATCGGGTGAGATTCTTTGCTGTGCCTCACACAACACAGATCTCACAGTCCTGGGGGAGAGAAGGCAAATGTGGCTTCATGCCATGTTTCCCCCCTCTTGATTCCAAGCTACTTTGGAGGCCAAATCAGCCCCAATTGTATCTTAGGCATTAGTGGTCTTCCCTAAATCACAGCAGCCTCCCCAGAATGTCTAATAAGTGCTGGCATCTCTGTGAAGGCCCACAGTCCCATACATTCCAAGCCCACATCCTCCTGCCCTCTGTCCCACCCATAGCACACTCCATACAACAGGGCTTGCAGGAGATAGGAGCTCTTACATGGCTGCACTTGGGAAATTCTCTCTGGGTAGCTCCAAGGCTTTGTTAATGGCCCTGTATGCTGCTGTAGCTTGTTCCAGTTGCCCCACAGCTTTGGGGTTTGACAACAGATGCAGAAAAGGGGTTAAAATCCTGCACATCTTTTTGACCTGGCGTACCTTTTTAAACAATAAAGCAAAATATTAAAGAGTTACCTTACTGACCCAATTTTATAGTACTTCAAATATAATTATATTTAACGAGTTGTGAATATGGTAATCTTTGTGGGCTCAGTCCTGCTCCTACTGAAATCAGTGGATTTACCAATGAGTTCAGAATCAGGCCCAATGTGATGTCAAACTGTATATGAATATATTATACATGTTGTATGTTCAGGGAACATATGTATTATATCCATCTATCTTGACTCCCATCACCATAGTATCTGAGCCCTTCACGGTCTTTAGCTTATTTATCCCCAGAACACGCCTGTGAGGTAGGGGAGTGCCATTGTTCCCATTTTACAGATGGGGAACTGAGGCACAGCAAGACTAAGTGACCTGCCCAAGGTCACATAAGAAATTTGTGACAGGGCTGGGAACTGAATCCAGGTGTCACAAATCCTAGGCTGGCACAGGATCATCCTTGCTCTCTATTAAGTATTTACCTATAATTTTTCCCCAATATATAGCTAGATTTTTAGGAGAGTTCAGCATATGGGATGCTGAGCACTTTAGAAAATCTGAACCCAGTTGTGAATGATGAGAGCCTGTAAATCTAGCCCTGATCTCTTTTAAGAATCTGGTCCATAATATCATGTATTGACCTGAGTACCTTTTTCAGTTTTATCTGTGGGGCAAGGTTATAGTGGGGATGTCTCAGTGTAAATCAGAACTGAATTTGGCCCCTTAGGTATACCAAAAGCTAGGATGCTATTCTGTACAACAGAGAGGTTGCAGGGCTTTTGGATACCTTTAAAAGTATCCAGTCCTATACTTCCATAAGAACATAAGAAAGGCCGTACCGGGTCAGACCAAAGGTCCATCTAGCCCAGTATCTGTCTACCGACAGTGGCCAATGCCAGGTGCCCCTGAGGGAGTGAACCTAACAGGCAATGATCAAGTGATCTCTCTCCTGCCATCCATCTCCATCCTCTGACGAACAGAGGCTAGGGACACCATTCTTACCCATCCTGGCTAATAGCCATTTATGGACTTAGCCACCATGAATTTATCCAGTCCCCTTTTAAACATTGTTATAGTCCTAGCCTTCACAATCTCCTCAGGTAAGGAGTTCCACAAGTTGACTGTGCGCTGCGTGAAGAAGAACTTCCTTTTATTTGTTTTAAACCTGCTGCCTATTAATTTCATTTGGTGACCCCTAGTCCTTGTATTATGGGAATAAGTAAATAACTTTTCCTTATCCACTTTCTCAACATCACTCATGATTTTATATACCTCTATCATGTCCCCCCATATTTCGGAAGTATTTGAATGTATGCACTGTACCTACATTGCATGAAATGTAAACATAAATGCAACTAGCAAAACTAAAAGAGATCTGGTTGAAGCGACATAATGCAGTATTTAATTGAAAAAAGTTTATTCAAAATATATTTAAGAAATTCCAAGTTCAAAACAGCACTATTAGAATTGGAGATTGAAGGGCAGATTGTCTGTCCCAAACTGCTCCCCTCCTGTCCCTCAGGCAGCACAAAGCTGCCACATGTCACCAGCTGGGAAACTCTTGGCATGGGCCTTAGGGCCCAGCACAAGGGCATGTTGTCAGCAGGGAAGCACCCGTGGGGCCTTACACCAGTTGGTATCATTTAAAGCAGCTCCCAAACTTCTCTAACCTGCACTGCTGCTGGGTCAGCGAATCAGGGAGCTGTAACTGGTTCCAACAGGCTGCCTCCCGACTTCACTCCACTGTGCCCAACACAAGCCGGACATCGCAAGAATCTACCCCAGTCTCTGTAGTTAAAGCCTCTGTATGCATTGTTTGAGCTTGCCTGTCCTTTTTAGGGGCAGATCCCTCTATGCCCTTTCTGTATGCTTCCTTCTGGCTCTGACTGTGGCAGAACAACAGTTTGTTCTGGGTAGCCATGAGTTAGGCAAGGAGTCTCTCTGCCTCTTAACCTCAATAATTTGTTCCTTTGGTACCTGAGCGTGGGTTTGTTGTGTTTGTGGTCTTCATCCCAACAGACTCAAACCACATTATTCAGATGCAGAGATTTCAAAGTCTGAGCTGTTCAGAGGAGGGGGGTTGGTTCCTCCAGCTACAGCTGCAGGGCAAAATTCAGCCCTTCTTTGGCACCAATGTTCCACCACATTCCCCCAAATTCAGATCTGGGGTCCTGGTTTGGGTCCCTTTTAGTCATAATAAGATAGAGGTTGTAGTGAGGCGGAGTGGCCTACCTCCGAAGCTGACCGGGAGGAACCACTCAATGCCCCGTGGTGGGTGGAGCCAGGCTGGGCCCACCCTCTGCACCGGAAGCAGGAGGAGCCAGGAAGTATAAGAGGCTGGGCCTTCAGCTTAGCTGGGCTGGAGCCAGTGAAAGAGGCAGACGTCCCTGCCATCTGCCAAATACCCAGAGGAGCTGCTGGGACTGCCATCCACCGAATACCCGAAGAAGATGGAGGACCCATGAATGACGGATCCCTACGAACAGACTGGGGTAGGAAGGAGCACAGGGAAACCAGACATTAGTCCAGTTTGGTGCCAGGAGTTGAGTCAGCATGTTGCAGTGGGATCCCTGCTGACCCAGTGGCAGGGACCACTGCTAGTGCCCTGGGCTAGGATCCAGTGGAGTAGGGTGAGACTGGGCCTCCCTACCCCCCGTTGCCAACCCCATCCTGGGGAGCAGCCTACCCACCTGAGGCAGGAAGGCCTGTGTTTGTTTGCTGTCTGCCCCAGCTAGGGAGGCTGGGCTGAAGACTGCTAACTGCTTTGCCTCATCCAGAGTGCTAGAGCCTGAGGGTGGTTGCCTCTGCCCAAGCAAGGGAGCTGAAGTGACAGACTGCTGATTATCAGACCCCACCCCAAAGGGCCAGGGCCCTAGACCACTGACTACTAGTATACCTTGCTAATCCCCTGCCAATTGATTAGTGATAGCTTGCTAAGTGGTGTAGCGAGACAGGGTGGCCTCCCTCCGAGGCTGACCACTCGAAGCCATTACAGAGGTATAGCAGCTTCAGACTGTGCAATTTGTATCTTTAGTTTATAAGCAAAAATGCAATGCAAGTTGCATTTACCAACAGAATCTTTTTGATCTACAATTAGCATCAGAGTTGTATATAAAACATCTCAGTCTTAAATGTCTCTATTTATCACAGCAGTCTACGCTGTTTATGTTTATGGAGCAATTTGCACAAATGCCTTTCGATTGATGCAGGTTTAGTGTTTCTCTCTTACAAATGATCATATTTATATAATTTTTTTTACCTCTTGTTACATTGTGTTTTTCTTCCTCTTACACTGCCTCTTTGTCAGGGAATAGCTTCATTCATTTCTCAGAGACAATTGCTTTAACATAGGCAGATGGAGAACCTCAAGAGTGAAACAAGAAAACCATCTCTATGTGACATAACAGAGTCCCCTGGGTGCTAGTGTATAATACTTTTTAAAAGGCATGTTTTACCTTAGAGATAAAATCAATTACTTTTAATTGTGGTTCTCAGCATGAAAAGGTTAGAAAATCATATGTTTCAGTTATCCACATAGTTACACCAATATGTTCAAAACAGAAAGACACAGATAAACATTTACTAGAAAAAATAGAAACTTATTTCTATTGGGAGCACACTGATGTGTTTTTATGCATGTCTGAATGAAGATGATATGTTATATCTCAAAGCTGTCTTGGGTCTGTCTCAGTCATGATAGATTTAAAGTGTCCAGAACCAAATCCAAATGCACAGTTCATTTTTTCATTACTCTAAAGCTTGGTGTTTCTCTAAGTCATCAAATCATAGCAGTTTTGCAAAATGACTATAACTTCATTAATAATCTCTTTCTCATGTAGCTGTCAGTGATATAAACAAGCATTAAAACTCCACAGGGATACTACGCTTTAGAGATGAATCATACACACATGAAAGGATTCAGACATTATGTAGGGAACTCAACTGCGACCATGGAATCACTCCTTTGTCCCACAGGGCAATTGCAAGGCTGCAATGGACCTGCCAGCCCCACCACAATCTTCATATAGGGGGCTTGGGGCACCGGGTTCACATAAGTACGGATCCAGTAGCCCCTCTTCCAGCTTGTCCCTGTCCTGCCTTAGTGTCCTTGACCTCTTCATTGGCCTGTTTGGTGCTGGCACATAGCCTTACTGAGTGGCATCATACAGGCCTGGTCTACACTAGGACTTTAATTCGAATTTAGCAGCGTTAATTCAAACTAACCGCTCAACCGTCCACACCAGGAAGCCATTTAATTCAAACTAGAGGGCTCTTTAGTTCGAATTTGGTACTCCACCCCGACAGGTGGAGTAACGCTAAATTCTACATGGCTAGCTCGAATTAGGCTAGGTGTGGATGCAAATCGAACTTAGTAGCTCCGGGAGCTATCCCACAGTGCACCACTCTGTTGACGCTCTGGACAGCAGTCCAAGCTTCGATGCTCTGAGCAGCCACACAGGAAATGAGCCGGGAAAATTTGAATTCCTTTTCCTTTCTGGACAGTTAGAATCTCATTTTGTGGTTGGACATCGGGGCGAGCTCAGCAGCACCGGCAGCAATGCAGAGCTCTCCAGCAGAGGAGTTCATGTAATCTCTGAATAGAAAGAGGGACCCGGCTTAGACTGACCGGGAACTCTTGGATCTGATCGGTGTGTGGGGCGAGGAGTCTGTGCTTTCGGAGCTGCGCTCCAACAAACGGAATGCAAAGACCTACGAGAAAGTCTCCAAAGCCATGATCCAGACAGAGGATACAGCCGTCATGCAACGCATCGCCGCGTGAAAACCAAGGACCCCAGACAAGGCTACCAAAAAATCAAAGCGGCCAACGGATGCTACGGAGCCTGCCACCAGTGCCCCACCAGTGACCATGGACTCTGATGATGGGACAGTGTCAACGGACAGTTCCTCGACGATGTTCATGGACGGGGAAGATGAGGAAGTGTTTGTGGAGGACGAGGCAGGTGAGAGCGCTTACAACGCTGGTTTCCCCGACAGCCAGGATCTATTCATCACCGTCACGGAGATCCCCTACCAACCCTCCCCGGCCATGAACCCGGATCCTGAATCAGGGGAAGGAGCAGTCGGTAAGTGCTTTAACCATGTTAACTTTTATTCTTAATATAACAGGAATCTGAAGTGTGTGAGAAGGAGGTCTCTCTATATATGGTGATAGAACAGAAATCCTCCTGGGAGATCTCCACGAAGCTCTACTTCCGTTAATCGATAAGCATCAGCAGGAGGTTCCTGGGGAGAGCTGCCTTATTGGGTGCTCCGTGATAGCACCCTTTTCCGCGCGAGGCTTTCATGCGGTATTCAGGGAGCATTGCCTCCCCGACCACGGCTGCATCGGTCCGTGGTTCGTGATAGATTTCACGCAGCATGCGCTCTCTATCTCCTTCAGTGCCCGTCCTCACGGTGATCTCGCTAGGAGACTCATGCATCTAATTAGGGGAATTACTGTAATGTTACGCCTGGTCCAAAGTATTTTTAAAAAATCTCCGGACAGACGGCATAGCAGAGACTCAGCACGCTGCTGCGACACGAGCGTAACGGAAAGCCAAAGAATCAAATGGACGCTCATGGAGGGAGGGGGGACTGAGGACGCAAGGTATCCCACAGTTCCTGCTGTCTCCGAAAATGATTTGAATTCTTGGCTGAGCTCCAAATGCTTCTAGGGACAAAAATAGTGTCCGCGGTGGGTCAGGGCATAGCTCGGCAATTTACGCACCCCCCCACCCACCCCCAGAAGTGAAAGGGAAAACAATCCTCTCTTGACTCTTTTACATGTCACCGTATCTTTACTGAATGCTGCAGATAGACGCGATGGTGCAGCACTCAACACCAACATCCTTGCTTCCCCCACGCTATGGATGGCTGATGGTGCAATACGACTGGTATCCGTCGTTGTCATCATCAGCCTATTGCCACATGGGGCAGTGCAAAAGGACTGGTAACCATGCGTACTAGCATCTGTCAGGTCGATCAAGGGCGCCTGGCCCTAATTTTTCATGGTAGATGGTGCAGTATGGCTGGTAACCGTCCTCTCATTGCAACAGGGGGCTGAGCTCCATCAGCCCCCACCCTTCCTGTGTAAAGAAAAGATTGAATTGCCCCTGGACTAGCAGAGGGATGATGGGCTCCTTCATCCACACTCCTTAATGTCCTGCCTGGACTATCATTGCAGCTGGAGGCTTCCTTCCACTCATTTCTCACAAACAAGTCACTGTGTCTTATTCCTGCATTCTTTATTACTTCATCACACAAGTGGTGGGACAATGGTATGGTAGCCCAAGAAGGCTGTGGGAAGGCCGGAATGAACAGGTGGTGGTGTTGCAGGAGCACCCCCTGTGAATAGCATACAGCTCCAAATTTATGCAGGATCGGACACAGAGCAGCTGTGCTATCTGGTTCTATGATACAGTGGTTCTCTAGTACACTTGCCCATAATCTAGGCAGGACTGATTCTATTTTTAGATACCAAAAAGGAGGGATTGACTCAGGGAGTCATTCCCAATTTTTGCTTTTGCGCCCCTGGCTGCTCGGCCAGGGGCACTTATGACAGCACCAAATGGTGCAGTGCAAAAGGACAGGTAACCATGCCCATCTTATTACCATCTTATTACCAATTTATGGTATGGTAGATGGTACAATATGGCTGGTAACCATCTCTGCTGTCATGCAAAAGCAAAAGCATGCTGCTGTGTAGCACTGCTGGACCGCCTCTGTCAGCGGCATCTAGTACACATACGGTGACATACACAAAAGGCAAAACAGTGTCCATGGTTGCCACGCTATGGCGTATGCCAGGGCAATTCTGGGAAAACGGGCTTGAAATGATTGTCTGCCGTTGCTTACCCGGAGGAAGGAATGACTGGTGACATTTACCCAGAATCCACCGCGAAAATGATTTGTGCCCCAGCAGGCACAGGGGTCTCAACCCAGAATTCACAGAGACAGCCTAGACTCAGTTAATTGTTCGCAAAAATGTATCTTTGCAAGGAATTCACTCCCTGTTTCCCATCTCACAGCTTCCACTGTCTCCAGACCTGCCACAGCATCCCCCTCGCAGAGGCTGGCAAAGATTAGGCGGAGAAAGAAAAAGACAAGGGACAAGATGTTCGATGAACGTATGGGCTGCTACCTAGCCGAGGCGGACCAGCAGAGCCAGTGGAGGGAGACCGTCTCTCTGTACCAGCGCTCACACAGCGAACGGGAGGAGAGGTGGCGTGAGGAAGACAAGCAGGCGACTCAAACAATGTTTGGACTAGTGAGGGAGCAAATGGACGTGCTCAGGCGCCTTGTGGATGTTCTGCAGGACCACAGGAGCACAGAGCCCCCCTGCAGTGTATCTGCAACCGCCCTCCCCCGCCACAAAGTCCCATACCCCCCTCACCCAAAATAACCAGAAGGAGGGGCGCCAGAGGCCGTGTAAACTGTCACTGCACCCCAGCAGAGTGCTCAAGTACCAAAAAGCTCTCATACCCTACATTTGCAGAAGTCGTTCCCTTCCTGACTCACACAAGTCCCAATCCCAGTTCCATCCCCTGAGTGTCTACTTCAGTAATAAAAATACTTTGCTGTTAATTACTGTTTCCGTCATGTTTTTTCAAAGAAGACTGTGTTTGAATGGGGGGCGTGGGGAAGGGGGTTGTTAATTGCATAGGACAGTCACCTTTCCCAGGGTACAGACACGGGGGCAGGATCAGCAGCGGGTCACACACACAGTGCAGTCAGTAGGCACCATGGTCGGTATGGGAGGTGGTTTCCAGGTTCTGTGTGGGCGGGGGGGATGTGACTTTGTAGCGGGGGAGGGCGGTTACAGATCTTATACAGCGGTCCTTGTCCTGGACCGCTGAGTCACGCAGCAAAGGAATCTGTATCCGTACTCCTCCGCCACAAGGTCACATATCCCCCCGCACACAGAATTCGAAAAAGAGGGATGGCAGGCTCCGTTGAAAGAAGCATTCCAGCACTGCGGACCGCTCTAGGAGCAGGAGCCTGTCATTCGTTGAGTTTACAGGCGGTCTTTACATCACCGCACACCCTACCCAGCACAGTCTGCCTCCCAGTTTCAACCCTTTAACGCAAAGTCATGAATAAAGAAACCTTTCTTCAGTAACAATGGGACATGTATTTTATGTTTACACGTGTTGGAAGTGGGGGAAACGGGGTGAACGGGGTATGTAACCGAAGAGGAGAGTCAACAGTCAGTGGGTAAAGAAACAGGGGCAGGTTCAGCTTCTCTGTAAAGAAACTGAACAGTCACAGGTCACGCTGCTCGCTGGTATTTGAAGAGTTCCTTGTCGCTGTCCCACGCGCCTGTATAGGGCTTCATGAGCAAGTGCATTAGCGGGCAGGCTGGGTCCCCGAGGATGACTTTAGGAATCTGCTCATCCACAACAGTTATTTCGTGGTCCAGGAAGAAACTACCTTCCTGCAGGCGTCTGAGCAGCCCACAGTTCCTGAAAACACACGCATCATGAACCTTGCCCGGCCACCCAACGTTGATGTTTGCAAAACGTCCCCTATGGTCCCCCAGTGCTTGCAGCACCATTGAAAAGTAGCCCAATTTCTCAGCAGCTGACTGTGGAAGAGGTGGACGATAAAGTGCGAGGAGGAGAAAACGGCGATGATCGCAGCGGGCTCCATGCTTGCAGTGCTGTGGCGTCTGCGCTGTCACTGACCAGAAAAGTGCACGAACAGATTGCCCGCAGGCGCTTTCAAGGAGGGAGGGAGGGAGGTTGTGATTGACGGTTCAATGACGACACCCAAAACCACCCTCGACACATTTCTCCCCCCAGCAGGCATTGGGGGCTCTACCCAGCATTCCAATGGGCAGCGGGGACTGCGGGAACTGTGGGATAGCTTCCCACAGTGCACCGCTTCCAAAGTCGACGCTGGCCCCGTGAATGTGGACTCAGAAATTCGAATTAGTGTATTTAGTATGGATACACAAATTTGACTTCATAAGGTCGAATCCACAAATTCGAACTAAGTTGATTCGAAATAGTCTTGTAGTTTAGACAAGGCCACAGACTCTCTTGCATGGCTGCTCCATCACCTCCCTCCCCTCTGTCCAGGCCAATGCAGGCCTAGGCAGCCCCTGGCACATGGTGAATTTCACCCTAAAAGAATGGAGACTTGGGACATTAATGGGGCTCGGCAACACACTGCCATGCTACTTGATACGTTAAAGAGATGTTACATTTAGCAGTTTCATACAGTCAAAAGAGACTAATAAATATGTCAATATGAGCAAGAAAGTACATAAAGAGGAAATTAGGGGATCACATTTGTGCTGAGAAAAAAGCCTGTGCAGACAAAGGGCCAGAATCTGCTCTTAGTTACACTGGTGTGAATTCATAGCCTCTCTATTGACTTTGGTGGCATTTGTTCAGATTAACACCCACGTAAATCAGAGTAGAATTTGGTCCAAAATGTTGACCAGTTAGTTATTAATGACAAAAGGCAAACCTGCCCACCAATGGCCAAAACAAAATGTAGTTTCTGGCAGTTAATACCTCCACCCCTATCTCCGGGATCCATCAATCTTTGTTTCTCCTTATCATTAGTCTTATCACACTTCACATACTTCTAAGCATGTGATGCGATAACTGAATTACTGTAATATGTTTTACTATTCGATCACTGAGTGTTCTTGGCTGGAAAGCTAAACAGCAGCATGAATCTCCAATTGCAGCAGATGGATACAACTAGTTCCAATGAACTCCCAAGGGAGCCTTCAGTAAAGGAAAGTAGCAGAGTATTTTTAAACGGGTTTGTTTTGTTTTGTCCTCTGCACTCGCTGTCAAAGTTTTGTCCCCTATCATTTGCCTCATTAAACAGGCAGGGTGGGTGAAGTATTATCTTTTATTGCATCAACTTCTGCTGGTGAAAGAGACAAGCTGTCGAGGTATACAGAACTCTTCTTCCAACAGCCGTTGGTACAGTAAAATATATTACCTCACCCATCTTGTTTCTCTAATATCCTGGGACCAACATGGCTCCAACAGTGGAATTTGTCTCATTAAGTCAGAGCTGGGGCATCAGGACCAATGTCAGCTAAAAGAGGGCTTAAAATTCTGCAAATATCTCTGAAGACTGCATGCACATCAAAGCTTTACTGGACTCTGTATTAAAGAGGAGAAACGTCATTACTACTTATAGTTAGTAATATATCTCTAGCCATTCGGCCTGCTTTTGAATGGCTTCCTGTCATTCTGTAGGTACTGTCAATATTGACTTTAACAAGTAGTTGCCAACTCTAAAAAACTGAGCCATTGCAGTGAAAAATTATAAACTTGTCATTTGATATTATAGCTGTGGCTTTGAAATGAGGGCGGTACAAGTCGTACTGTCTATGGCTCCAGTGTGACTGTATGTGCTGGGCTTTCAGTCCTGGGCATTACGTTACTACATTTGCTTTCATGTCAACCAACTGGATAGAGTTCAAAGAAGAGCAGGGTGCTAGAGGGACTAAGTTATGAGGAAAGATTACAAGAGCTAAATGTGTATAGGTTGACTAAGCAATGACGAAAGGGAGACATAATAGTCTGCAAATGTTCAAAGGGGCTTAACGGCAAAAATGGCGAAGAATTATTTAGAGCAGCCCAAAGGGTGTAACTGGGAGGAATGGGATAGAATTAAAACCTTCTGTACACTTGGGAATAGCCCCACGTTAGCAATCAGTGGTCAGAAATCAGTGCTGACCTCTTAAGTGCACTCAACAGTTTGCCCCATTTGAGCAGTCAGGGGAATTTCACCTGGTGGACCTGATTTTCAAAGTTACTGTGCACCATTCACTAGCTATAAATCAATTGAATTTGCAGGTGTGGTCTCCTGGTAATTCCCCTTTAGCTGAAATGGCGCAAAGCCCAGCTTGACCTTTTTATGCTTATGGGTTGGCACCAGTTCAGCTACACCAAGGCTATTAGAAAGGGAAAATGTAAGCTGAATAACCAGAAATATTTACTATGATCAAATGTATTATGCTGTGGAATAGTTTCCCAAGGGAAGTGATGGAAATCTCATTACTGGGGCATCTAAAACTAACTGGGCAATACACTAGAAACTGTACTGTAGAGAATAGTCCTGCAATGGCAGGGAAATGGACTTGGATGATAGTCTAGTAGCTCTTATCCATCTGTAATTTATCCAGGAGATGCACACATCCCATTCCTTCAGGAAAGCTTAAAACCTAGATCACAATGTTACATTTTTAGTTTGGAACTCAGATTGTTGTTGTTATCCTAATACAAGCACAAGGTGGATGTTATGTGGGGCCAGCCTATCAGGGTTGTTATTGTGGAACAAATTCTACACATGTAGAGCTCACTCTGATTTCAATGGAAAACCTGAACCTGCATACAGACAGAATTTGGCTACACTGGCATTAATGGCTAGCCCCCACGTACCTTGTTATATTCATATTTTTCTCCTGTAAAGCAATCATTTCCCACTGTGATTCTGACTGAAGGAAAATTTGACACCTACATTCATAATCCAGTTCACAAAAAGCATATCCTTGGATTACAAAACCTTAGTGAAGTCTCCAGCCAGACACCAGAGGCAAATTGCTGCTCTGAAGGCCTAGCAGCAGATTTTTCCTAAATTTGTCAAACATGACTGGAAAGAAAGAACTATAAAGTCCAATACTGTCTGCCACACTCAGACATGAAAGGCCACAAGGAAGAAGTTGCTGAATCTAGGACCCAAGAGACTCCTAGATTTTGCTTTTCAAAAAGGATCCAGCTGTTCTAGAATTCAAACTTACCAAAGCTTGGAGCAAGAGGTAGACAGGGATTCTTAACAGCCAAGGCCAATGCAGTGTCAGAATAATCAGAAATCAGGAATGAGCAGATGCCAGGAACCCCAGCTGCCCTTCTTGGCAAATGAGCCAAACATCCCCTTCTGCATTTCTGAATCCACAATATTATGGGATTTAATTAAAAAAATAAGATAACCAAGAAGGAAAATAACACCAGTACAGGCACATGTTTTAGTTAAAAGAACATTGGTGTTTAGAAGGAGTCTGAGCTATTGCATCTTGCCTGATGGAAAAACACTGCAGAGCTGCAGTGATTCCCACAGAATATATAGCCACAGCAAGGAACAAAGACACAGAAAATGATAAAGACTCCTAAGTGCAAGTGCCTATTTGGTTTTGAGTTAGATGTAGTGCCCTAAAGCTCCATTGACTTCCATTAGAGTTTGGGGTGTGCAAAGGATGCAGGATCAAAAGCCTAGAGTGGGATCTTACCTGCTGCTGTAAAATGGTACTGAGTCAGTTTCATGTTTGAAACCCACTTTCATATGTCACCAGCCTCAACTAGGACCAAAGAGAAGGAGTGATGAATGTGTGGAAGGTAGGTAAGCACATTTGCTTGAGCTCTCTTCCCTTCATCAGCTCTGCTGCTCCCTGCTGTACAACATGTCTCATGGCCTGATATCGCAAATCAAACTTGCACCTGAATAGGAAAAAATATCTCTGACCTTCCACATACTCTGCAGCTGGGAAAACCACAGAGATATTTGGCTTATTAACTGAATTAACTGAAGCCAAAGAGAATCCCTGAGAAACATTCCCATGATAAAAGATTATAGCCACCAAAGATTATGGACAAAGGCTACAGCTGCTTGTCTTTGCCAGATCTAAAGGGATAGCACTTCTTCATTTTCAACCATTAACCATCTTGAAATTAGCAGCTCATGTTACTTTTCCTAAGTTTACTGAAGCCTGCCCATTCATCTTTAACAATAGTGAATAATTTACTAACATGAAATAAAACCAGGATGAGAGCCTGCTTCTCCTCTCTCTCACAGTGAGGCGAATCAGGAGACGTTCTAGTGAAATCCAATCCATGGTGTTAAGCAACTGTAAAACAACACTTAATATGCCATTATTAAAAACAAAAAGACACAATCCAATATTTGCCTTGTCTTCTGCATGGTTTATTTCATCTGAATGCTGCAGTACGTCACCGGCGTGTGAATTAATGTGTAGATTTAGTACAATTAAGCGTCACCCTGGTAGTTCTTGTTCTTTTGTCACCTGCCCTTCTTGCATGTACTCATCAGGAAGACTAAAGTTTGCTCATGAAGTCAAATACATTTCCTAGCTTTAGATTTAAGAGCAGCAAATGTAAAGTAGCATTTTAAAAACCTGAACCTATTAGCTTTCTAACAGAGAGAGAGAGAGAGAGATTTGATATATACATAAAAAAAACCAAGGCCAAATCCTGTTTGCCTGCCTTATGCAAGTAAGCCCAATGAGGTCAGTCAGCCAAATTCTGCTTTCATTTACACTGGTGTAAGTCTAAAATAATTCCATTGATTTTGGTGAAACTTCGCACACAGGAAGGTGAGCAGGATTTGGCTCCAAAGATCTAATTCACGTAAACTATCTGACTTTGTGTTTTTCTCATTGAGATGGGTAAGAAATTTTCAGTCTGGCCTGAATGTGTCCAACTTTCCTTTTTTCTTTATTTGCAAAAGTCCTCTTGTATCCACCTTTTCACAGCAGGCACACTGCTCGGCTCAATGTGAGGCTAATTAAAATATGTTTCTTTTGTTTATTCAGCATAGTGTTATATTAAAATCCTGTGTGTGTGTGTGTGCACACGCGCCTGGGTGCACATTTTCTTTTTTACTCTGAAGCTGTTTCTTGAAAACATGCCAGTGCTATTGGCCTTTCTTTCCTGAAGCGTGCATTTGCATCGAGCAGTTGCAGATCTACATCGGTTGGCATACGCTTGCAACCCCACTACATGCACTTGTTTTGGGTATTTTTCACACATGCTCTTAAAACTTTGAGAGATTTTCTTTTAAGCCCTGTGATAATGAGGGTAGTTGACACTTCTTGTGATTAAGGAATTGTGTGCTGTGATGGCTATGCTCATGTATTGTTTTATAATACTCGTCTCTTTCCAATGTGTCTTTTCCCCCCGAGACCAGGTATTTGTTTTTATTGTACTAAGATTCTGTGTATTTTTAATGGCATGATCAGAAAGTTTTCCCCAGAATTTACTTACATAGGTGATTTTACTGGAAGTCAGCATTAATAGTCTATGGGGGGAAAGGATTTGGGGTAAAAATACACAAGGCAACAAGTCAAGTTATGCATCCCTGAAAATATCATTTATGTGGAAATGTTTCATTTGACTTTGGTGGCACCAGGATCAAGGCTTAAGAATAGTTTCAGAAAATACATTTATATTACAAAGAATGGAAAGAGGGAAGAAGAGGAAAGTACTGGTACATCATGAATGAAATCCATCCCAAAGGCCTACCCAACACTTAAGTTCCACATATGCCTTCAAATTAGAGATGAAGTGGAACATAAGTTTTTCTAGAGGATTGGTGCTGATCCTCTTGCACAGAGGCAAATTACACCACTTGTTAGCACTGTTATATCACTGCAATTGTATCCCTAGTACCCAGGTTGCAGAGGGATGACTTCTGTCTGGACATATCAGATATAACAGTTCCTGTTCAAAGGCCTGATCCAATGCCATTGAAGTCAACAGAAAGACACATTGACTTCACTGGGAGTTAGGATAGGCCCCGAATGAATAGAAATGGAAAAGGGGGAAGGAGATATATAATAGTACCGCAATGAAATCACCACAATCATGTGAGATCCAGCATGCTAGGGTTTTCACCTGTGACAGGCTGTGCAACCCCCCACTAGCCGGAAAAGAGTGAATGAGGCTCAGAGGGGGTTGAATAACCTGGTAGGCCACACCTGAAGGAGAGTTAGGCTTGATAGGCAAACACTGATTGAGGGTGGAGCCCAACTGGGTAGGAGCAGGCGGGGCTTATATAAATCCAAGAAATGAGAGCAGAATGGGCTCCAGTGTGAATGCCTGCAGTCACTCTTTGGGCTTAGAGAGGGAAAGGTGGAAACCCAGAGGGAAATTTGAGCCCAGGATCCAATTCCTGAAGAAAGGGTTTGCACAGAGGGTTGGTGAGAGAGAAGCCTGATTGAGGTAGAATAGGAAGCAGCCCATGGGAAAGGTGGCAGGGTTTAGGATGGTGCAGACCTTGACTGATGATTGTATGGTTCCTGGGCTGGAACCCACAGTAGAGGGTGGGCCCAGGTTCCCCAACCAGCCACAGGGAAGTGGCATAGGCTTGATTTAGAGGACTGCTGAGAACAAGACCTCGTCAGCCAGTCCAGTGAGACTTTGATATACTAATAAATAATAATAATTATAATTGGAGATATACCAATCTCCTAGAACTGGAAGGGACCTTGAAAGGTCATCGAGTCCAGCCCCCTGCCTTCACTAGCAGGACCAATTTTTGCCCCAGATCCCTAAGTGGTCCCCTCAAGGATTGAACTCACAACCCTGGGTTTAGCAGACTTAGCTGGAGGACCAAGCCATGAAGGAGCACCATGAGCCACAAAGAAGGAACAATTGAGTCCAGAGAGTGATCACAGGGCAAGCAACTGGAGGGGTCATCAGGCTGGTTGAGAGCTAATCCCGAGATGAGACACAAGGAATCACCCCGGTAGTGAGCAGCAAACCCTGTGACACCACCTCTCAAGGTTTTCCCAGGATCATCCATTTTTTTAGGCAGCCTCCTTGGGAAATCTGTAAAGGTGCTCAGTACACACTCCCATCTGTCCAGTTTTATGGGCTCAGGATCATCCCAGATGTCCTGGATTCTTGTACCTCAGAAGTTTAAACCCTGCAACACCCTGAGCCTCAGATTGGGTGGAAGCAGCAGCTCTCCTTGATCAACTGCCACCATTTCTACTATCCAAAACAACCCTAATATATTGGTGGTAATGTCTATGATTCACACAGCAAACTATGTGCATCCACACAGCACTAATTTGGTTAATATACTAGCCTTTAATCAGCCATAATTTCCCAGACCCATTCTTTATTTAGAGTCTGTCTAGGGATCTATGGCATGATCTAAGATATATCTGCTCGGGTATAAATGCTATAGGTGGATACAGGCACCTTAAATCTGTTATCAGTACTAGCATAGAAGGGAAATGCGTAATATTTAAATCCAAGTGTCAAACTACTACTATAGTAAATCTAGATTAACACTTCCTTGCAGTCTCTCACGTTATGTCACAAGTGATATCACCTTTTTTCTTAAGCAAGTTGGGCCTCACCAGCTGGAGACTCAGAAATGCCAATTAAAATGAGGAAAAGTGTGTTAATTTTTTTTATTCAAATAAACCTAACAAGGTATGTAATGGTGTGAAATGCTTCCTGGTTTGTGAACTTTCAAACTGTCATTCTGAGGAGAGTATTACAGACCAACCTCATTCTAAATTGGCTTGTGACCCCCACCCATACATCATTTGCATTGAAAAGTCCCCTATTTACCCAAATAAATTGAATATCCCCATTCTAGCCACAAAAACAGGAATCTACTGGGATTTTGGTTTGGGTTGGAGTCTCTTAAGTTGCCCTTATTAATTTTTAAACATCCACAAACCAAACTGTAGAAGGCTGAAGACCTATGATATGTGGCAATCTCGACCCTCTAACTCACCAAGCTTAGTTTTGAGTCTTAGAATTTTGAGTCTTAGAAAAGGGTGGGGTTCCTGGTCACAACCTCATGCAAGACATAAGACAGCTGAGGCTGGATAACAGCACTAACTCCTTCCTCTCCTTTTTCTGCCTTTCAGGTCAATCAGTATTTCCCATTCCCAGCACGGTCAGCTGTGTTTTTCTGTCTGCTTTAGGCAACATTAGCAGCAGCCACATCAGACAAGAAAACATCCCTATTAAGGATGTTGGGCCAAAGCTAATCTTGGTCTTCATTTGCTCCTAAAATCTGGGCCATATTCTGTCCTGCACCAAGATCCACTTGGCACAGGAGAGAACATAAGAACAACCATGCTGGGTCAGACCAATGGCCCATCTAGCCCAGTATCCTGTCTTCTGACAATGGCCAATGCCAGGTGCTTCAGATGGAAAGAACAGAACAAGGCATTGATCAAGTGATTCATCCCCTGTCATCCAGTCCCAGCATCTGGAGGACAGAAGTTTAAGAACACCCAGAGCATGGGTTTGCATTGCTGACCATCTTGGCTAATAGCTATTAATGGACCTTGCAGCTATCAAGGGATGTAGAGGGTAACAAGAAGGGTTTCTACAGGTATGTTAGCAACAAGAAGGTCAGGGAAAGTGTGGGACCCTTACTGAATAGGGGAGGCAACCTAGTGACAGATATAAAAAGCTGAAGTACTCAATGCTTTTTTTGCCTCGGTCTTCACAGACAAAGTCAGTTCTCAGACTGCTACACTGGGCAGCACAGTATGGAGAGGAGATGAGCAGCCCTCAGTGGTGAAAGAACAGGTTAAGGACCATTTAGAAAAGCTGGACATGCACAAGTCCATGGGCCCAGATCTAATGCATCCAAGGGTGCTGAGGGAGTTGGCTGATGTGATTGCAGAGCCATTGGCCATTATCTTTGAAAACTCATGGTGATTAGGGGAGGTCCCAGATGATTGTAAAAAGGCAAATATTGTGCCCATCTTTAAAAAAGGGAAGAAGGAGAATCTGGGGAACTACAGACCAATCAGCCTCACCTCAGTCCCTGGAAAAATCATGGAGCAGGTCCTCAAGGAATCCATTTTGAAGCACTTGGAAGAGAGGAAGGTGATCAGGAACAGTCAACATGGATTCACCAAAGGCAAGTCATGCCTGACCAACCTGATTGCCTTCTATAATGAGATGAGGAAAGCAGTGGATGTGATATATCTTGATTTTAGCAAAGCTTTTGATACGGTCTCCCATAGTATTCTTGCCAGCACGTTAAAAAAGTATGGATTGGATGAATGGACTATAAGGTGGATAGAAAGCTGGCTAGATTGTCAGGCTCAACAGGTAGTTATCAATGGCTCGATGTCTAGTTGGCAGCCAGTATCAAGTGTCCCAGGGTTCGGTCCTGGGGCCAGTTTTGTTCGACATCTTCATTAATGATCTCAATGATGAGATGAATTGCACCCTCAGCAAGTTCATGGATGACCCTAAACTGGCGGGAGAGATAGATATGCTGGAGGGTAAGGATAGGGTCCTGAGTGACCTAGACAAATTGGAGGTTTGGGCCAAAAGAAATCCTTTGCACTTCAACAAGGACAAGTGCAGAGTCCTGCACTTAGGACGGAAGAATCCCATGCACTGCTACAGGCTGGGGACCGACTGGCTAAGCGGCAGTTCTGCAGAAAAGGACCTGGGGATTGGTGGACAAGAAGCTGGATATGAGTCAACGGTGTGCCCTTGTTGCCAAGAAGGCTAACGGCATATTGGGCTGCATTAGTAGGAGTATTGCCAGAAGATTGAGGGAAGTGATTATTCCCCTCTAGTCGGCACTAGTGAGGCCACATTTGGAGTATTGCATCCAGTTTTGGGCCCCCCACTACAGAAAGGATGCGGACAAATTGGAGACAGTCCAGTGGAGGGCAACAAAAATGATTTGGGGCTGGGGCACATGACTTACGAGGAGAGGCTGAGGGAACTGGGCTTATTTAGTCTGCAGAAGAGAAGAGTGAGGGGGGATTTGATAGCAGCCTTCAACTCCCTGAAGGGGGATTCCAAAGAGGATGGAGCTCTGCTGTTCTCAGTGGTGGCAGATGACAGAACAAGGAGCAATAGTCTCAAGTAAGAATGATGCAAAGAATTTATTTAGCTTCTCTGCAATGGCCTTGTCTTCCTTGAATGATCCCTTAGCCCCTCAATCATCCACTGATTGTTTTACCGGCTTCCTGCTTCTGATGTCCTTTTAAAAAATTGCTGATAATTTTTGAGTCTTTTGCTAGTTGCTCTTCAAATTCTTTTTTGTCCATCTAACTATCCATTTACACTTGACTTGACAGAGTTTATGCTCCTTTCTATTTTCCTCAGGAGGATTTGACTTCCAATTTTTAAAGGATGCCTTTTTGCTTCTAATCACCTCTTTTACACTGTTGTTTAGCCATGGTGGCATTTTTTGGTCTTCTGACTATTTTTTTAATTTGCAGTATACTTTTAATTAGAGCCTCTATTATGGTGTGTTTAAATGCCGGCAAGCTGCATGGAAACTTTTTCACGTTTGTGACTGTTCCTTTTAACTGGCATCCTCATTTTTGTGCAGTTCCCCTTTCTGAAGTTAAATGCTACTCTGCCTGGCTTCTTTGGTATTCCCTCTCCCCCCCGGATGTTAAATTTAATTGATATTATGGTCACTGTACCCAGCAGTTCAGCTATATTCACCTCTTGGACCAGATCCTGTGCACCACTTAGGGCTAAATCAAGAATTGCCTCTCCTCTTGTGGGTTCCAGGACTTGCTGCTCCAAGAAGTGGTCATTTATGGTGTCTAGAAACGTTATCTCTGCATCCTGTCCTGAGGTGGCATGTACCTAGTCAATATGGGGATAGTTGAAATCCCCCATTATTATTGAGTTTTCTATTTTATAGCCTCTCTAATCACCCTGAGCATTTCACAGTCACAATCACCATCCTAATCACGTAGTTGGTAGTATATTCCTACTGCTATACTCTTATTACTCAAGCATGGAAATTCTATCCATAGAGATTCTATGGTACTGTTTGTTTCATTTAAGATTTTTACTATATTTGACTCTAGGCTGTCTTTTACATATATTGTCACTCCCCCACCAGCACAACCTACTCTGTCATTCCTATATATTTTGTACCCTGGTATTACCGTGTTCCATTGATTGTCATCATCCCACCAAATTTCTACGATGCCTAGTATATTAATATCCTCACTTGATACCAGTCACTTGATACCAGTCACTCAAGTTCACCCATCTTAGTATTTAGACTTC
Source organism: Mauremys mutica (assembly GCF_020497125.1). NCBI lineage: Eukaryota > Metazoa > Chordata > Testudines > Geoemydidae > Mauremys > Mauremys mutica. The sequence continues at coordinate 209,860,611 of NC_059073.1, forward strand.
TAGCATGTCTATACAAGCACTGATAAAATTTGTTACTTTTTAGTTGTCTGCCTTCATGTGAGAGGAGGAGGATTCTCAGGGAGATGGTTACAGCTAACTGATTTTCAAGCTCCAGCTGCCCCTACTAAGTTAACATAGCCTATGGGCTGATTTAATTTACAACAGCTGGCTATATGCCTAAGGGACCATATGCTAGCTAAGAATTTGTGGTGCACTATCACACTCTTTCTCACCCTTATATTTCCTCCTCAGCCATACCCCCCGATATACACTCTATGCCAGGGTTTAAATTGGGGTAGGAGGGGGAGTTGACATAGGAGTTGGCTTTCCTGGCTTTGTACCATATGAATGTCACCGCCACCACAGAAATTCTCTAGTGGGCAGCTGTGGACAGATTCAAACTCCATTGCTCATGTGGTGCAAAAGGGCTAGAACAAGGACAAAGAATCTATCCCACTCCTGTCTCCATCAGTGCCCAGAGTCTGACTTCAAAGGGATTTCTAATAGCTTGACAAAAAGGGCCCCAGGCCCACAACAAATCCATGGACCTAGAGAGAGCTTCACCGGGATCAGTTTCCAGGGTAGGATCAAAGACCATGTCACACTACAAGGCACAAGTCTCACTGACATCACCTATGGAATATGAAGTGGCCTATGAGATATGTAAGGTCATTTCATTGACCTTTCCCAAAATTACTCGCCCTTCTTAGGATCAGAGACCAGGATGGCAGCATTTTGTATTAAAGGGCAGTCTTTTGAGAAGCTGTGTTCATTTGCAAAGTTGTGTGCTATTGCCTGTTTATTAGTTTCCAGTAGTTAAAACATGTGCATGATGCATTTAAATTATGTGATGGTGACAGCAAATTCAAACCTTCCCAAAAGCAGCAAATGTTAAAAAAAATGATGTTAATTAGGAAATTATTAAATAAAAAGAATTATTAATTGAAGAAAGTCAGCCAGCATACAATATTATCAAGGATAATGGCTCTATTATTTAAAAAGTGCCGTTCACTATTGGTCATTGGTCTATTAATAACTTAAAATAAATAGCAAGAATGTCAGAATGGTTATTAAGAACAGTCCCACTAGGAAGGACAAAGAACTGCAAGAAGAAAATATACAAAGCAGGAAGGTTTGCTTTAGTTTAATTGAATCTGAACTGTGTGCAGATGGTGGCTGCTTGAGGAAAAAAAATAATAAAGCGCATAAGCATCAATGGCATACTCACCTAAGAAGAAGGGAGCAGGGTCAAAGTAATTGAATATGAAATTGGAATGCACTGTAGGATGCAAAAGAAGAGAAGCCCAGTGGAAAAGGTTGGGAGATCTGTCATATCATAACATGACATAATATATTAGAGATGACTCTCAAAAGATAAAAGTGTTACTACACATAACAACAAGAACCAATAAAGGAGGATTTTCCTTTAGCATAAATGATAGGAAGGCCTGAATTTTAGGAGATGATCATCTTGGGTTCTATCCCACATGCTGCATGTGAGTAGAATAGCTGATAACCATAATGACTATACAGGAAAAGTCACAGATTTGTTACAGTAAGAATGTGGAAGATACTCCTCTTGTGTCAAAGACACTACACCGCTAAAGATACCAGCCACCACACCAGTTGGAGAGAAGATGGGCAAAAAGCACGGAGATGGCTTCAAGGAAAAATAAAAACCCATCAGAGCTGTGCCCAGTGGAATCTTATCAAGGTCTGTAGCAGCACTAAAAGTCTCTTCCTGGGAACAGTATAGAGCTGAAGCCTGACACATTTTGATGTGCTGGGTCCATTGCAAATGTGGATCTCTGAGAGATGGTCAAAATTACAACTATGCTTATATTAGTTGAGAAGTGCAACATTAGTGGACAGATCAATGTTCAAGTAATGATTCTTTCTTCTTCACAGTGTCCACCAGGGATTCCACCTCTCACAGAAATCAAACAGATCACAGTCAAATAATATCCTACTACATTAAAATAAAGAGGAAAAAGGAATCCTGAAAATAACATTATCCCATAAGATTTCTCATCATGCATAACAGAATTCAGGAAAATAAGACTTTTAGTATCTTCCTCCTCTGACAAAATAGCTGTAGCTACTGCTGCTGCTTCTCTTTGTTCCTGGGGCACTAGCAAACTTCAAAAATTGTGATTAATTATATCCATGGCAATCCAAAACTTCTCAGGGTAAAACACTGGAGCTTTTGTACCAGTACTGGAAGTCAGATTTTATTAAATCATTTTTTTTCCTTCTCTGACTCCACAGTCAAATAGAACACATCAGGAAAATTGTGTATGTGTTTACAAGAGAAGCAAACTTTTTGTTTTTAAGTTTCACTCAAAGCAAAACCTATTCTGTTATTTGAATATAAATGAGATGATGAAAATACTTAAGACATATCTGGCACTTCACTTCTTCAGAGCATTGTAATTCATTATTATCTTCTGATTCAGGTCGGTGTCATTACACTAGCTGTTTCTCAGTTCTACATAGCAAATCTTAATTCCTTAATTGCAATGGGCCATTTCCTCAGCTGGTCTAAACTGCTGTTGCTCAGCTCTGTCTCAATATTTTGTTCTCTCAACATCCACAGGACTGTTATGGAGTTGCCTGAAAGAAGAATTTTGTCCCCAGTTAAAATTGTTCCCTTTATTAATATGTTTAAACATGTTTCATTTTAGATTCTAGAATATATGGGAAGAATAGTCCTGTACAAAACTCTGCCAGGACAGAAATGGTGGGTTCGTGACTGGAACTTATTAGTTTGTTTGATTGTTCCCATTGAAAGCTTTAGAAAATAAGATTTCTCTTTTAAAATGTGAAGTTCCAAAGGAAGCCAAACACAAAGGAAAACACAGAATAGCTTCTGGACTAATAGCAATGGTGTATGTGGAAATTTCTGCAAATCAACTGCTGATGATTCAAAGATGGCTTTATGAGGAAATCATAAATGTCATCTACATGGAATAATCCTCCAAAGAATATATTATATAATCACTGCTTATTCTTTTTAATTCGGTGTACATAAGTCAATAGTCACAAAGTCTTTTGTACTAACAAACAATCTCTGTTTCTTATTAAGGTATTAAAACTTTATTTCAAACTCTGTTGAGGGAATTGCGATGTCATATTGTTAGCTATTCATGTGAAACGTTAACATTCCAATCTGAAGGGAAACATTAAAATAATTGGATAACCTAGGGTGCTATAGATGATGCCATCTCTACTGTGTGATGGCATCCCAGGCCAACTAGTCACAAAGCCATCCAATTGTTAGACAATGACTATCCAAGTTAGTTACAGAGCTAGGAAATACTTCAGATTACTCCAGATATCTGCTTTATTTCTCTCCCTGTTTTCCCTTCACTAGAGGATATTTCTAAGAACACAGATTTTTGTATCTGATTCTGATTTCATTTATAGTTATGTAATTTGATTGTCTTAATAGAAAACCTATTTATTTATATCAGGATAAGTGGGATGAGAATCGGGTCCTTTCTTTCCTTAAAATACTCATCCACTCCTGTTCTTTCTCCTGGGAATTAAAGGATCAGTTATTGTATTTGGACTTCTGTCTCATGCATCCCCTCTGATATCAATGGTGTAAATCAGGGCGGAATTTGCCTCAGTCCTCAGTGACATATAACTGTGGAAATTATGTCACAGAAAATGTCATAGTGACTTCAGATGGTGATTCCATTTTTAGTATGTCCTAATGAAGGAAAAGACATATGGAAATGAGTGTGGCACATATGGAGCATAGTTTGTAAAAAGAATGTTTTTAAAAGCTAGCATGTCAGCAGACAGCAGCTCTTTAAGACAAACCACTTATAGGATCAAGTAGAAGTGATGATAAACAAAAGAAGCTTTCCTAATACAAATAAAACCCTTTAAGATGTACTTGACTGCTTATTGGAAATAAGATTCTCTGTATCTAGCAGGGAAAGTGTAAATTCCCCAAAATTGTTACAGTTTTGTCTTTGTTGTTGTTGTTCTGTTTTTAGCCACTCTTGCCATCTTCTGGCTTAGATGAACGTTCTCCTCAACTCAACCCAGCCCTCCTCCTATTCCTCATCAGTTCTGTGAAGATGGGCCACCTCCTGAGAGAGAAGGTAGGACAATATATCTGAAAAGCTGCTGAAATACTTATTGGCCCCATGGGAAGGTCTCCAAGCTTGCAACGACCCCGGGCAAAATGATCTCACGTTTAAAGGGCCAGCTGCCCAGGAAGCATGCTGGGAAAGGGCTCCTATAAAATGATAAACCCAAAGTGGGGAGTGCAGTAATAGCCAGATAGTCAAAATGGCTGGAGCTCTCAGGGAAAGGGGGCTGAATTCTGCCTCTCTAACAACTAATGATCTGGGTGAAAGAGAGTCTGAGCTATCCTAAATTGTACCCCCGTGTGCACCATATCTGAGCTAGTGGTGTCTTCTGCTTCTACTGCTGACAGTACAACTCCACTGGGGACTTGAGGCTAGCCTGTGCTGAAGCCCATAATGCCACGTCTTCATGACTATTGTTATCCATTCTAGCTGGAATAAAGCTAGCATAGGTAAACATACCCACTCTACAGTCACACCTTAAACTGCGGTGTAGACCTGTCCTGAGTCTCTCCCAGGCAAGAAAAGCTTTGGCTGAGTTACAAAATCAGTCCATGAAGCTCCTCTCCTTCCCTTTATATCCTCACAGTTATTGTCATCCCCTCTCTTTTTCCTACTGGCTCCCGCAAAGATTTCCCTTTGAGCCACAGCTTGATAGAGGCACCCTCTGGTTCTGTATGAGTATGTAAAAGGAATTTCACACCAGGGGCATGCCACAGGCACGTTCAATGTCTCTAAGGGTATGTCTACATTGTAATGTGACAACTGATTCAGGCTCACGGGGCTCAGGCTGAGGGGCTGTTTAATTGCACTGTAGACATTTGGGCTCTGGGTCCCTTCCATCTCGTAGGGTCTTAGAGCCCAGGCGCCAGCACAAGCCTGAACATCTACACTGCAGTTAAACAGCCCCTTAGCCCGAGTCAGCTGGCATGGACCAGGCATGGGCTTTTAATTGCAGTGTAGACATACCCTAAGTGAAAGTTCAGAATGGGAGGGAATGATCAATATTACCACCTCTGTGGTCCTGCAGCACCAAGAAATTGGAGAGCAGTCATTTTGTGATTATTACTGGAAAAAGTGCTCAGTTAATAGTGAGCTTCAGTCCTCCGTTGGAACTGCACTATTGTGTCTACTGCCATTTCATTTTACCAATGTATAAAAAACACAGGCAATCTAATATACACATTCTGAAGGGGGAAAGACTTCCAGAAAAATATACTGAGAAGAGAAGACTGTCCTGTATTTATTCTCAAGCTGGAAAAATAACACTTCACACTTATATAGTGCTTTGAATTTTAATCCTCAGACTGCATTAGTCAGAAATATTATTGTCCTCATTTTACAGAGGGGAAAAGCCGATAGAGAGGCTGTATGAGTTGTCTCAGACTAAACAACGCACCAGTCATGGAGTCAGGATAAGAACTCAGGAATTCCTATCTCTGAGCCCCCAGTTCAGCAGAGCATGCTGGTACTCATCTTTTGTGCATTTGAAATTGCCCACTATTATGGTTTGGCTATGAATTGCAAATCCTCCTAGCTATAGGGCTGGGAGAAGAAGAGCCACTGTTTAATTTCCCTTCCTGTTACTAGATGTCCTTCTTCCCTTAAACACTGTTGTGGACTAGAGTATTAAATGTATCCTGGAATATCAGGCAGTTAGTTATGCTTAAAAAAATAGCCATACATTTTAAATTTTCTACCTCTGGCTACTATCATTGATTAATAGAATTTAAGGTCCAAAGGGACCGTTATATCATCTTGTCTGACCTGAACATCACGGGTCGTTAAATTTCACCCAGTTACTCCTATATGGAGACCCATAGCTTGTTTGGCTAAAGCATATCAACTGCCATAGCACTTTTGTCCTGTTATGTTCCTGATATATATATATGTGTGTGTGTGTGTAGAAAGAAACAGAGACTTTGGTCAAAAAATGGAATAGTTCCTATGTTTGACAAAAGAAGCATGATTAAAATGCACTGAAGCTGAAATAATGACTGCGCTCTATCAAGATTAACACTTGCAAACCTATATGTGCTGCATTTCTAATGAAAGTAATAGCATCTAAAATTCATCCTGCCTCAGAATATGCCTTATACTCAGAAACAAATCCACCCGACTATGGCTCATAAGCATGCAGTGGGCAGATGACATATCAATGTATCTTCAGCAACAAGAAGGAATTCCAACACCAATAGTAAAACCAACATGCAGTTATTTGTCACCTTGCTAGAGCAACTTTCCCACCTGGTAGGGTCAGAAATTTTCAGAAGGAACAGTTTTCCACCAGAAAATACTGATTCCACAGAACTGAAACATCCTGCAGGCCATTTGATTCAAAGTGTCATAACAACATCAACCCAGAAGACAATTTGAAGAAGAAAATAGATGTTTCACTCAATACTAATCTGAGCAGTTTTTTAATCATTTAAAACATATATAAAATGAAATTTTAAAATATGCAAATAAAATACTGAATTCAAAAGTTTGTTTGAAAAATTGAAACATTTTGTTTTAAATATTTTTCTTCAAAATGAAACTTTTGAATTCAGTATTTTATTTGCATATTTGATATTTCATTTTATATATATTTTTTTTAATTATTTACACCAGAAAAACATTTTTCAAAATCTTGGCATTTCCCACGGAATAGGTATTCTGAGTTTTGACCAGCTCTATTTTCCACCATCAGTGAGAGATCTAAAATGCCAGCTAAATTCAGAATTGGCTACAGTATTTTGCTAATGAAGATAGCAATGATAATTACCATTGCCATTATATAATTACCAATCATAGTTAAACAAGTGAAAATCTAGGCAGCATATCAGGAAATGTCTCCTAACAGAGAAGTCTATTAGATTTTGAAAGATGTTCCCCAAGGCAAGTAGTGGAAGCTCTGTCACTTGACTCAATTAAACTAGATGAAACACTAGAAAATACACTGTAGGAAACAATCATGAACTAGCCAAGCAGATGGACTAGATTACCTAATAGGTCCTTTCCATCACTAAATTATGTGGGCCAAATCCTGCTCCAGTCAGTGCTGCTAAAGGGATCTGGGATGCCAGCAGATGCATCCTGTGCTCTAGGACTCCTGCCAGTAGAAAGTGTTCTGTTGGGTGAGCACTAAGAGTTTTGCAGACAGATGCAGTTTGGGACTGTTATGAAGTGGAGAAGCATACACCTTCAGCTAGAGCATGTGACTCACTGGTCAATATGCGTTACGTGTCTTCCCCTGTGCCCAATCTACAGAGGATGAGAATGTTATCCAGATACTTATAAGTCTGAAGAAGCTGCCTGTGCTCTTTCCCCCATGTTTCAGAAGCACAGAGCAAAATCTAGAATCTATGCATCTGATTCTGTTAATGGTAATTTTGCAGTTAACTTGATCAGAGGCAGAATTAGGCACTACGATGAGGTTGTTCTAGCTATCTAGATTCTAACGCAGTGCCCATCCTCATGTTAACTTGAAGTCTCCCAAAATCATGGTCTGTGCTCATGAAATATATCTTCAATATAACCTTCCCATGAAACTCGCTGAGGCTACCAGAAATAAAACCCATCATCCCTATCTTCCAACAATGGAAGGCTTTCAGAACTTTACACAATTGGTCAGAAATCCCATGTGATCTAATATTTCCCTGACCAGTACCATGTACACATCTGTATTCAAAGCCTACATTTTTTATAATCTACAATAGTATCCATAAAACTTCTAATTGAATGCTGATCTCCATTTATCTTCCACCTCACTCCTTCCAAACACTAGAGCAAATTTCTTGATCAGAAGATAACCTGGCTCTTCTTTTATTGCTACAAGGTTCTGAACACCTGCTCTTTATAAAAGCATAGAAATGTAGGGCAGGAAGGGGCCTGCACTGAGGCAGGACCAAGTAAACCTAGACCATGCCTGACAGGTGTTTCAGTTCTTAAAAACCTTCAGTGACGGGGATTCCATAACCTTCTTTGGAAGCCTTTTCCAGAGCTTAACTACCTGTACAGCTAGAAAGGTTTTTTTTATGTCATACAGCAAAATATTAGGCAATTAAACACGTAGAGAACTAGATAAAACAAAGCTAGTCTGTACACAAGAAATTAGACAGTATATAGTAACAGCAATCACTACATTGCAGCACTGAGTGAGCTATTAATGTGTGTGTGTTCAATGCAAAATTTAAAAAAAAAATTTAAAGTGCTGGGACTTTTATGTGTAGGATTTAAACGAGTTGAGATATTCAGAGGTAAGGTGCCAATGCAACCTTAGTTCTATTTGCCTTGCCCCGTGATGCAGTGCCCATTACATGACTGCATAATCCTGGGCAAGGTTAAGTCCCTTAGATGATGTGAAACAAGGTTAAAAGGACTTTTAAAGTTAATAAACAGTCATTAAGTAATTGTGTAAAATATCTGTTAAAAAGTTTCAAAATCATAGTTTCAAACAGATTTCCTCACCTTTGTTAGTAACAACATTTTAGACTATTAGAATTAAATAATTTTCAGCCTCTCCACTACTCTTTACTAGTCACGATGTTTACTTTTTACACTTCTCTCAATTTGAACAATGAAAATAGATCAGTCAGTTTCACTTTCTGCATCTCATGCTCTAACCGAATGCCACAATATTTGGGTTGCAAATGTTGCAGAGGAATGTTTATTTGTTTTAAAAAATAGCTTCCAATGGAATTATTATTAATTATTATTATTTTATTAGGATTACACTACTTTAATTTTGTAAAAATTGGACCTGACAGTGTCAAACTGCAAATTGCTTGATATTGTTATTGAAAAGAAATGAATGAGATGTACTTCATTAACAGTTTGCATTTTTTTTTGTCTAATAAATATTGAGTGTGTGGTTGTACTGTAGCTGTCATAGTATTATTCTCCTCAAAGTATAGCAGGGGAAAGTGTCCTCTGCTACCACTTCAGTAAAAGTTCCTCTCACTGCTGCACCCCATCTAGAAGTCACTTCTGTGATATCTCCCAATGCACAGTCCTCTGCAACAGTATAGAATCCACTGTGGATAGGGAACCAATGGTATATAAGACCCTGCAACAGGTTCCAATCCACAAGATAGGCACTTTTCTCCCTTTCTTAATTCAGTTCCTCTACCCAACCAATTCTGAGTTTGTGTCTAGTTATGGTTACTCCCAAATTGGCACTGGAGGAATTCTGGGTAGAAAGCTTGTGCAAATAAAACTCTCTCCATAGTTATATTTCCCCCTGTTTACCAATAGATGGAGCAGAGAATTCCTTCCCCTCTGGAGCTCATGTCCATCTGGAGTTCTAGATAAATAGCTTATGCACATGAAGCAGCCATCCTGTGGCCATTCTTCCTTGTTCATCAATATATGCGAGCAGAGAACTCCCTACAGGTTTTGGCCTGAAGGCTTACACACAATGAGTGCCATCAGAGGGCTCACAAACAATTTAAAGGCATACTACACACCTAAAACTGTTCTGTATCTTTCTGCTTCGCTGGAGAGTTTCTGCTTCTAACTTTCCCCATCTCTCCTCCTGCCTGACTTCCTGCTATCAGTTTTAAAAAATCGCTCACAGATCCCTATAATCCCCACTGGCACAACTTGCACTAAAGCCTACAACAATTACAATCCCTGTGCTCAGAGAAGCCTGGGAACTTCTCCCTCAGTGTTCCCAAAGGGGACTAGGATGAGGCAGAGCCATAGCTAATCCTCCTCCTAGCACATTAGAATGGTGCAGCCTGCTTCCCATCGACAAAGGATGGTTCAGGCTGTGCTGTCCCATACACCCAAGACTACTGTGGAGAGATTGGCTCCACACTCTCCTCTACCCCAGACAGTGGTTAATACCACAGTGTGGCCCAAAATGAGAGAGGTTCTGCTGGAGTCTGTTGGGGTAGAGCAACACCAAGAAACTTTTAGATGTGTGTGACAGGAGGAATGCTGGGACCCTACTGGGAATGGAGGCTGCACGAAGTCTAGCACCTGTCCACATGTTCATAGGAAGGAAGAGCCACATGTTGCCAGGAGTCTAGGTTAGGTAACTAGAACAACAAATGGGAGAGTTCTCAGAACCAGTTGTGGGGTTAAAGCCAGGGCCACTAAGTGCAGGGATCTTGTGAGATCAAAAGGTGAGTCACCAAGTGCCAGGAGTGGCTCTTGGCAGATCAGTTGGGAAGGCAGACCACTTGACAGAAGAAGTTGAAAGGAGCATGTAGCAGGGGAAATTCAAATTATTTAGATTGGGATAAGCAGCAGAATTGTTCCATGCTTAATTGAATGGAATCCAATCCCCACCTCTTTTGTAGTTTACCCATCCCTGTCCGGGAATTCTCTGCCACATACACATTCTTTCTCACTGGGGTGTTCAAAGAGTTCTAAGCATCTAAGAGGACACATTTTCCACACCAAAACTCAGAATCTATATTTCACCAGAAGATACAGAACTCAGAGCACAACTTTCTTTGGATTCTGTACATTAGCAGGTTGTCAGATTCAAAGGGGCAGATTTCACAGTGGCAGCAACATTCCTTTAGCAACAGCCACATTCTTTTGAGACATTTTGTTCTAATTTGAAAAAGGGTCATGCCTCTGGCAGCTTTGATTGGAGCAGAGCACTGAGCCGTGTGCATAACACCCACTCTCTCATTTGAGAAGCAGCACTTTCCAAAAACAGCCTATGGAAGGAAAGCTCATGCATCTTCTCCACTAACCATATAGTTGGCCTATAAAACTCATCCACAGCTGTTAGGTTAGCTGCAGCCCATTATTCTAAACTTCTAATAAAGAAAGCATTGCATATTAAGAGAAATGTCCTGCAGATGAGGTAGCTCTGAAGGGGGTCGCCTTGATTAAACTAGGTTGTTCTGCTGAGAAGTCCTCAATGTGCTCTCTTGGTTATGGCTGTTAGTGCGGCAGCAGGGTGACATGAATTGCCTTTTATCTAATTGGAAAACTCCCACTGAGCTTAGAAGTACTCATTTAGACAGGCAAATCAATAAAGGAAATGGTAAGCATGAGAATATAGAGGGACTATAGAGTCTGTGCTGGGCCTATAGGCATCCACCTAATAAAGATTAACTCTTACCAGTTTGCTGTGATTCCTGGCTTTGGGTTATATTGAGAGGCTGTTCCATTTCATCCCGTGATAGCATTTTAGTGGAAAAAGCAAAACGCTGGTGTTTGAAGACATAATTTAGCCTTAGATATATTTGAAGGAAGGGGCCAAGTAACCAGATCAGAAATTAATCTTCCCTCGTTCCATTAAAAGGGAAAGAGAGAAAAACTAACTTGAAGAAATAGCATGAGCCATGGCAGTGTTTCCAATGCTATAATGTTGAAAGTTGGATTGTAATCTAGGGCTCCTTCAGATTTGGAACAACCACTAGGGAGCAATGAAGGGTGCTCATTTTCCACACCCTCAACTTTTTACTGTCCTTTATGTGTGTGCCCTCCACCCCATTATAGCGCTAGGATTCGTGTAGTCTCACACATACATACACCAGTTTTAAAAATGAGATTGCACCACTGCTTCAAAACTGTTAAACAAGGTTGCTTGTCAAACAATTCTTGGCTTCAAAAAAAAAATCTGAAAGAATGCCTCTAGTTACTCAGTTTGAGATTAAAAACAATCTCTTGTTCCTTTTTTTGCCATTTCTTCTCCTAAATCTCCTTCACCACAGGCTTAGTAATATGCCCTATGCTCACTGACTTCAGGCATCAGAGAAAAAGCCCTGTTTAATAATGTAAATATCTGTTCCCCCAGTGATGCTAATGAGGAGTTCTATGCATAAATCACTGCATGCATCAATGGGAGATGAGATCCTGATGCCTTCTTGCTGTCTTTACCCACTGAAATGCGGGCCTGATTTTCCCTTTTATTTAGACCAGCATTACACCCATGTAATTCCATTGACCTTAATGGGGTTACTCCTGATTTGCATTGGCATAAGTCAGAGGAGAACCAGCCCATTGTACGAGAATGGGGGACTTTTCATAGTGCTGCCATGATCACAATCATTCTCCAGACTAGCTTTTAGGCCCTTACTGAAGTGACTCGTTTCCTTTTTGTGGAGGTGGGGGCAGGCAGCAGTTCTTTTTTTTTTTGGTTGGTTGGTTAGTTTTGTTTTTTTATGGTAACTCTCGGTGAAATTTGGAGGAATACCATTCACCTCTCCAGCCAGGTCAGGATACTGGAGGCGCATTGTTTGTCCATGTAATTCATGTGAATTTGTATTTTAAGCTAGAAACTTCGGTGGAGCTACACCAGTTGAAAATTTGGCCTTTTCTTTTTTAACCTACTGTCTGCCACCCCAGCAAACTGTAGAGGAAAAGCAACTTCAACTCCTATTGAAGTGACTGGGACAATGATTGGAGCTTAGAGATTCAGAATTGCACCTTCAACATAAAAAGTATCCTTCAAGCTAGCACACAACAAATATAACATTTTAAAATGAGGGAGGGGACCATAACATATGGCCTTGTGTCATTCTCTGCCATGCAGGAGACCTGGGATCAAAAGAAACCTTAGGACTCCCACCCCTTGGACACATCTGTGACATTCTTGATCTCCAGGAACATGGCTCCATGCTGTAACAGAATGGGGAGCCATCTGCCCAGCAAGCCTGTCGTCCATGTTGTTTTCACATTGGCCATTATTGTTATCATTGCAATAAATCTTTAAGAGGCCTGCACAGTCTCCACTCTGTCCATCTCTCCTTCTTGCTCCCTTGCGTCTCATCATCAGCCCCCATAACAAATACACATTTGGAGCAGATGCACCAGCGAGGGCAGGTAGGTGAGATTGTACTCCCAACAGAACAGCTTCAGTTTCTTTGATCAGAGCTTTCCCGTATTAACTTAAAAACAAAGATTCAAAACAAAGAAACTGAATGCAGTCTCGGTGCCCTCTTATGGACTTGTCTAGTTCTTCTTCCAGAGCGCCACTGTCCTTGCAGCTTTTCTTTCAGAGCTTCACAACCGGCCCTAGCTCAGATGTCCTCCCAGCCAACCGCTACTCCTGCAAGTGTCTCCCTCTTAGGCCTTCCACCGGACCAGTGCAGAGAGAGCCCTCCCCTTCCCTGATCCTGAGTCTCTCTGTACTGAGTGATACTGCTTCTGTTTATAGCAGGTGCTGCTTTCAGCCTGCAGTCACTTTTCAGCCTTAAGGAACTACGCCTTGGAAGAGGGCATTGGAATATGCACTCATGCCCAAGAGCAGCACCATATTACAGGGCCCAATTGTGCAATCCTGACTCACGGAGGGTAAAATTCACCCCTGTGCAGAGAGTCTGCGCAAGGTTTATGCACCACTTAAGTCCGCATATTTTGAGTACTTAAGTGGGGCATAGTGTTTGTGTGACCCTTTTGTGCCAGTGTGAATTTCACCCATTGAATAGTTTTTTTACAAGCAGTCTCATTGACCTTAACAGGACTACTTGTGTGAGTCAGTACAACTCAATAGAAGAAAAAGCTGCACAATCAGGACATTAAACAAATTCTTGAATAAATCATTGCTGCATTGCCTTTTAGTTCATATCTCCCCAAAGCCATCAAAACCAAAGTCTGAACGATCAAAACCAACAAACAGAAACCAAATGATCCTTTAAAGGGGGTACTTTCATTTGCGCTAGTGCTAACTTGGAAAGGAGAATGAATAATAAAATTAATGGATTTTTTTTATGAGTTCCCTTTACTCTTATTGACAAAGTATGTGTTTTAATAAGGACTTTATATCCTCCTGCTTGATCCCACACTGAAGTCATGGTCCTGTGCTTTGGACATCAGACTGTTGCCATGGAAATGATTGTAATATCACAAATAACGCAGCACTATGATTTCACTGCAGGATCAAAGAGGAAGAAAAAGGCAGGCTAGGGGGGAGCAAGTCTTTAAATATAAGTAGCTTTGCTTATTAGCAAAAAAAGGAAGAGCAATTATGAAAAATATGTCTAAGGCAAATGAATGGATATCTTACTGAGATAATGATGAATGCTTTCTCTGCAAGGAAAGTCTCTCTAAGTCATGATGTGAAGGATTTCATATATCTATATACCTATATTCAGTATCTACCCCATCTGTGTGTCAAACCACACCCCATTTGAAACATTTCCCCCTCCAGGCCTACAGTATTTTTACTGCCCATTTTGAATTCTGTTTCTCACTCATGCCCCTTAATGAGTTTACACACAGGATTTGTTTAGACTTAAGTCTATGGACTTGTTTAAATTTGAGTTAATGGATTGCCAATTTACTCACAGTAACTAACACAATTGTAAATGCTGGGCTAGACGTTACACAAACATTTATACCAGCACACAAACATTAGTGGTTTACCCTCGGACTGAGGCCACAGGAGTAGACTCAGCTCACAGGAGAGGACATACCAGAGAATCACATTTATGTTTAATTTTGGCCATTCTCTGTCTGTACTTCCTGATTCCAATCAGGACCCGGAGTACAGTACATCAGTGCCACAAGAAATTTTGTTGGTGTAGCATTACCAGCCAGCTCATATGAAATTCCTAGCCCAGTTTTAAGAGTTTCACATAAAGTCTAAGATCCAAGCTTTTGGGTGCTTTTCTGAACCAAAATGCCAAACCTCTTGAGAGTCGCACCTCAGTAACGACAACTCCTAACACACCTAGTGTCAACAAATGTATTTTTAAATATTCATAAGAAAAGTTGTGACCTCTAGAATTTGTTTTTATGACTTGTTGTATATTCTTGTGAGCTCTGCTTCAGGCTCTTTGGGGTGGCCTTGAACTAAAGAATGAGAGAGGAGTTAGTATGCAGTTCGGTTTTAGACTTGCAGCTTTAATGAGCATAACTTTCTCCTGAAGGCTGCCAGATCTGGCAGGTCTCTACAAGCTCCCTTCCACATATCTCACTGCAAATGGTGTCTCCCTGCTACCCTGTCAAGCATTAGGAAGAAAAGAGGATGCATGGTGTTCACAAGACAATACAAAGAGAGTAGGCAGAGTGATTGAGGGGGATACAAAACAAAAGGAGAAATGTCTGCAATGGATCATTAAAACGTAATTGTGGTTCTTGGTAGACTCTCCACCATCCTTTGAGTGTATAGACTCATGTTTCTTCTGAACGCCAAGACACACACACATACACACACAATACATTTGTAATTGCTTTATATGCATTTACATGTATACACTCAGGTTTCCTAACACTATTATTTCATCTAACCCAGAAAGCCTAAAGCATCTGTACTACTTACCAAAAAACTATCCATTCTTATTAAGAATTTACAGGCTTTTTGCCTCCAGATGTGTTTTAACCTGTTGGGAAGCCTCAGAATTCAGCAGATTAATGTATTTTGAATGTCATTCTTTAAAGGGCATCACAGCCAATGGTTCATTCACACTGCCGAGATTTAATTATCTAAATGAAGTACCCTCCAAGAAAAGTGTGTCAGGTATTTTTTTTTCAACTCTACTTCAGTTTGTATTTTTTCCCCTTCTAATTGAAATTAATTTCCCTGGCTGTTTTATTTTAGAAAACACCTGGAATGCGGTTATTATTTCAAAGAGGTAATTATGAAATTAGAAAGATAACCATGATATTTGTTTCTTTAATTGCAGATATAAATAGGGACTATAATGCAGAAATTGCTTACAGACATCTTGCTGGATCCTGCCGCAGGAAAACTGTAGAACTAGCTGCCATTCTGGCATATTTCATTACAAAGAGACATAGATCAAGAGGTAATGCTTCATGGTAAGCATAGTTTGGTTAAAGTTCAACTCTCTGAACCTAGAATTGAATCAGCCCTGAAACTTTGATGAGGCCCTTCCATAGCTGAGCCATTTTTGCAATGCCACATCAATGGCACAGTGTGCAGGGTAAGCATGAGAAAACCTTTTGAAGTTTAATATGGCAGATCAGTGGGACCTGGCAGAAGATTACTGGGTCCTGCTGCTGATTAGGCTGGATGTCTCTGATAATGACAGAGTAAGCCGGATAGAGCAAGGGATATCCCAGATGAGGCTGAAAGCACAGGAGCAGAGCTAAGTGGGGAACCCTGGCCATTGCCTGCCAGTGCTGTGCTCTGCCCTTGCCAGAAGGGTTAGTCTCTCATTCTCATGAGCTGTAAAATTTACTCCTAAATTATAGTTCACCACACACAAAAAAAGTTCAAGCTGCTGCAGCAGCAGTGGCAGCGGCCCAGGTTGCTGCACAAAGATCAAGAGATCAAGGAAGGAAAATACTTAGATTTTTTTAAGCTCTACAGAACAGGTCACGTCTTTGTTCTAAACAGTGCATAACCATAAGGGGCTGGGGCCTCTAGGTGCTGCCACAATACAAACAATGAATAGTAACAACCAGCTGGATACCTACAATAAGAACAAGATGGGATTAGTCACCAACTCTTCCAGAAACACTCCATTATTTTAACTAATTGTAGGCCTTAGTGAAAGCTCTAATTAAGTGCATGTACAGTCTGAGGCTCTTTAGAAAGGCACTTCCTCCTCCTCCTTGGAGATTGATGCCAAGGGGCAAGTACCACATGTGTTGCCTGCTGACCCTGTTGCTGACATGACTTCATCACTTTCAGGTATTGATCTAGGCCCCTTTACAAGCCATGACTCCTGTGCTTCTGACTGTGTAATAAAAATCTGCATCAAAATGCACGGCACACGGGTTGCTGCGGGCTAGAAACAACATTTTTCTTTCAGAACTGGAAACCTGACAGTGTCAATGGAGGCTAGTTATCACCGTGTTGTTTTGATCCCTCTGCTGCAGTTGTAAATAACTTGCATGGGGCTTGTAACAGGGAATCACCACAAATCCATTGCATTAGCAATAAAAGCGAAGAGCTGTGTGTGCCTACGTTGGTGGTAGAAGTCTTTATTAAGGAAGTCAAACAGCCCCTGCACCTTAAAAACTCTATGCCTCCCTAAGGATAAAAGACAGGGGGATAAAATGCTGAGTTATTCTAGAATGATAATTATTTATGGCTTTTTTTCTTCTAGTTTTAGTTATCAGTCAAGATTTTTGTTAATGAAGCAAGATGATGATACATCACATTTCTCTTAGGGGCAGAGAAATTTATGTGCCCCCACTGCAAATGACAAGATGGGATTTAAGGGGGCTGTGCAAGTGAGCTCACATTCTCTTCCACCTCCTTTGAAATACGGAGCTCAGATTTAGGGGGTTGTCTTCCATAGCCACGTGTGGGATAGGTAGAGAAATATATGAATCATGGCTTATGAGTCATCATTCCGTTACACCAGTTTTATATTTAAATCAATGCAGTCACACTAGCATAATATTGGCGTAAGGGTGATGGTGAATCAGGGACAATATTTATACCCAGACAATCTGTAAAAGGTATTATGTAATTTACAGCTTTGCATGTGACTTCCCCATTTTTCTTCATATTTAAGTCCATCATTTCCCAGCCGTGAGCACGAAGGAATTAAGAGCAGTCAGAAGAGGATAGGAAAGAGGAAAAAAATGGAAATAAAACATGTAGTCACAAGAGGTGGTGTTGGTATTATGGTGAGTGGAACTGAAGAAAAAGGCTCAGGCTTCAAGAGGGATCCAGTTTAGTGGGGCACATGAGGCTCTGGGGCTAGTCTGCTATGAGACAAACACAGGCCTATCAGGATATAATGCTGGCCTCTGCATATTCAATAAAGGTCTCGTTCCTATAACTCTGCCTGCCTGCTGCATCCACTATTGTTAATAAAACAGTCATCCCCTCCCCCGAACATTCCATCTCAAGTGGGGGTGGAAAGCTCCACCAAAACATTGTATGGAACAACTGATGATGCCCACTCAGCTGTTGCTGCTTTCCAAAGTAGCAGAGATATTGTGGAACATTTGGTACCTAATTTCCTAAATTAAGAAGGGAGAGGATTTGTCATCTTCATGCAGGTCTGCTGCAATAACTGTAAGGTCAGAGTGTGAAGGACTTTTGTGTGTTCCTTTCATTCCTCAAAAAGACATATTAAATTTAGGCAGAGACTATGATTAAATTTTTATTGCCATCACACTGGCTGGCACTGAAGGATTGGTAATAAGATACAGAGGCTCTCATCTTGAGTTCACGGGTTCAAATGTGGCCATTGTTGGTAGTCATAAAAGATTATCATCCTTTGAAAGGTTTTTTGAGGTAACCTGCATGAAATGAGCTAGTGGTC
Organism: Mauremys mutica; assembly: GCF_020497125.1. Lineage (NCBI taxonomy): Eukaryota > Metazoa > Chordata > Testudines > Geoemydidae > Mauremys > Mauremys mutica. The sequence continues at coordinate 209,878,858 of NC_059073.1, forward strand.
TCAATCCAGTTCTTAGTGTACAAGTGTCCTTACCACAATAGGCAGACTCAGTTCAGAGGCCAAGACTTGAGAGAGAGAGAATGCACTATTCTTTCATCCTGTGTGGTGGTCCCTCCATGTCAGTGTTGAAGCACATTGGTGGAGTAGTGTGACAGATGTGCCCAGACTGTATTTTTTCTGTTGACAAATGCAGGACATCCATTTCCAGTCCTGTCAACCCAGCACCTTTAGCAAACCTTAAAAGCAATTTCTTAAAATCTTTGTTCCCTCTACATTGTTCATGGCTCTGTACCGTCAGAACTTCTTATTTATCATCTTCCTTCTAATATGTGCTTGGTACTTGCACAAATGATGTTATGTGTCAAGGCAACTTTATACATAATTTCACTCTTGGTTTTGATGGAGGGGACAAAATATATAGCTATTTTCATCCAAAAATGAATGCTAGAAAAAATAAAAACAGGCACACAAAGAAGATGTAGCTTTCTGCTTTACTGGATCACAGAATAATTTGATCTAGGTTAGAAAGAGCTTCTAAATGATCAGCTACACATCCTCCTTCAACCTTAATACAGTAGAGACATTCCCTTCCAATTTATATTCTCATACAATTTAGACTTTTCTTACTGAAGTGTTCTCTTTCATTTATTATATCACTACAACTGCAAATTGTTTTGCAAAGCTAGAGTCAAGGGGGCCCAATTCTCCTGTTACACAAGTGTAAATCAGGATTAACTCCAATTATAAGAGGTTTATGAAACTGGCTGAATCATACTAAACAAATTCCTAACTTTTGGGCAAAGTTGTTCTTTTAAAAATATTAATAATTTAGTAGGGTTCTTTGTTTTGGGCGGGGTTGGTGTTGGGGGTTTGTTTGTTATTAAGATCTATAGATTTCAAAGGGATATTTTACAAGATCAAGTATTTTTTTGACCAGAGGGAATGTTATTTTCGTTAAGCGAATTTGTGTAGGAACGTAGGATAGATCATTACTATCAGATCTATATGTGATTCAGTCTGAAAAGTTATTTAGGGTGACTGAAGTGGGCTGAAGTACTCAAATGGCACATGTTGTTGCAGGGGTGCTGGAACAATGTGTGGGGGTGCTGAGAGCCATTGAACCAAATGTAAACTCTGTATATGATATAAACCACTTCAAGCCAGGGGGTGCAGCAGCACCCCCAGCACTCCTAGTTCCAGCACCTATTTATTGCTGTACCAACAACACATATCTGTAATGTAGATATTGTATCTAGGTTGGACAGACAGCTATCACAGTTTGTTTCTCGGTGGATCCTGTAGCCTCTGGTCCAGAAACTACAATTCCCAGGATGCACCAAGGGAAGAGGAGGTGAGAGAGGAGAAGGAAAAGAAGAGTGTGAGCTGTGTGAAAGACTGAGAGGAATGTGCTTTACCTTTGCTTCCTGAGCCTTCCTCAAAGGGTTCAGATACAAAAGTTATCAGAGGAGAAACTGGGGGTGTTAGTAGCTGCTTAGGGGACAATCAGGGCTTTTGGCATCGGGAAGTTATGAGATGCAGTTAAAGATTCTGAGATAAGCATATCACCTGGATATTAGTGCTAAAATGATCAGCGGTGACATAATTAACAATACTGACATATAAACTGTTCTCATGAGGCTTCAGAGGCTTTAATGTCCTATGGGTCCCGTTCCCTGTCCCCTTCACCTATAACAGGTGCAGAACTGGCCTGGGTGAGGATCCAGCACAAATAATTCCCTATAAACAATGTTTCACTATAGCTTCAACCCAGCTTTTCAATGCTACATTCTCTCTCTCCTTCCCCACAAGCATCAGGCATAATGTACAGGGTCTCTTCATCTCACCCTCTGACAGTCATGTTCTAAGCTGGAGACTATACTAGTCCCAATAGACGTACGGGGAACCAACATCATCATCTCTTTATCTGCCACAGTCACATTAAAAAACAAGACATGGCCTCCACTCGATGGGTGGAAGCTGACAATGTCAACTTTTTGCCCCACCATCTCTAGTCCCTGGGGTGTGTGGAGATGAAAAATAGCAACAACTTGTTGATAAATTGTATAGTTAATTACTTGCCCCACTTTGGTTCATTGTTAGATATACTCAAGGGAGCAAATAACCAATATCAGTCAGGTTTATTGTTCTGAGCCAATAATAATAATATAGTACAGGACAAAGGTTCTACACGATACCAGTCTCCAGGCAATGATCTCATGCAACATTCACCTTATGTAGAAAGTGTGTTCCCAAAATTACACATTTCAGCTGGTAGTATTTATAGGATAATTTTACAAGTTACACATTTCTTTACAAGTCACTAAAATTCAACCCATCAGTTTGTCCCAGTTCCTTTACTTGTTGTTCTGTTCCTTTCCTTATTTTTGTTTTGGGTATTAACATTCCAGATACAAAGCCATGAAGGCAACTCCCTACCTGTTGCTATGGTAAAATACTCATATGTCCTGAACCTGGCAGTTTCCTACTTACTTAAGCCAAAGCTTACTTCAGCTAATGCAAGGTGTTATGGGATACTTAGCACAAGTGAACAGGATTGTACTAAAGGTATAGGGCAATCTAAGCTACATAACTGCCTTAATATTTGTGCTTAATGCTGAGGATAATACATATTATCCGCATATATTGGTCAACAAACTTGTCTTCTCCTCCTACAGTTTTCATTGAGCAAAGGAGGAGACCTAACCAGTTTGTACTGCAGCACTTCATAGTGGAATCTGCTTATGGATAAAGAAAATATTTGAGATAAGTGGAGTTTACCTTCATAATATATGGAACGAAAGTCCACTGAAATAAACTGAAGCAATTTGTGACTTTCATTCCATTTCACACTGAGTCCAATCTATATAGTAATGTAAAGTGAACTCTTGAACTCTGTATTATATAGTATCAAAGACCATTCTGGTTTCATGAAAGGACTTTAACTGTTCCATTGTATAAGGTCTACAAATCTTTCAGGTCTGATGTAATTTCAATATATATCTTTAAGAGTCAAGACAATACAACCTACTACATCTAGACATATTATAGGTAAGTGGGGGTTCTTTAGTTGGATAACTATTGCTAGCATACTGGTCTTTGTATTTGAAACTATTTCCTATTATCACTAATGCCAAGAAACACCGACACAAAGATAAGAGCTGGAATTCCTTTTGTTCATTTTTTCCTTTTGATGGATCTTATCATTAGTGCTTATTATATTTAGTATAGAAATATATATTGCTACGTACTGACACTTGCACGCAAATTGGACCCCTTAAGAATTCAAAGATATTGTCTCATGTACTACCACAAAGACTGTGAGGCAACTTCAGTACTGTAGCAGTTTTATTAAAATTTTATCAAGTTCAACAGAGATTCAGAGCCAAGACAATATTAGCAGAAGATTCATTCACTCTCACACACACACCTACCACTTCTTTTTAAAACTACTTTTGATTTTTAAAGACATTTTAAAGATCCATTAAATCCCTCTCTTAAAAGTTGTAGTTGTGACACAAACTGACAAAAGCAAGAAAAAATGAAGTTAAAGCTGTTGTTCCATCCACAGTTCACAGCATTGCGACTATAATAATTCACAGGTCAGAAAACTGTGCCTTATAAATCTTTGTAACCCTTTTGAAGGTCAGGTGACTGGGACCAGGCAGTAAAGTTATCAGTTTACCAGCATGCTTCTGTGTCACACCATTCTTGCAGAACTGACAGCCTTATCAGTGAAATTCCTGGAATTTCCAGGTTTGTGTCTGGGCATTAATGCTAGTATATATTAGTATATTTTTATGTATTTGTTCATTTTTAGTGCCCTTCCTTTTTAAACAATGTTTTAATGAAAACCAAGGGGACAAAGTTTTTCTCCTTTGGTGAAAGTAACATTGCTTTTTATGTAATTCAGTAACCTCAGAATTGCTAATTCTGCTGATCTGATTTCCCACAGTAGCTGCCTCCCTATTTACCACACAGCAGAGGTCTGATACCTTCCTACTGAGACAAGTAGCTTTGCCTTCTCCTTTGGGCTCCTAGTATTCTTCCGAATTATTCTGATTGATATAGACCTCGATCTATGCTAATTATGCATAGCTTCTCTTATAAAGTGTGGTTTCCATGGTAACAGCATTGGGAGAACAGGTGCGTGGAAAGCTGTGATATATTAAATGACAGTTACCCTCTGCCTCTGCTATGCAGATTGCCTTTCTCAGAGTTTATTTATAGCAGGTAGTAATTAATCTGTGTGAATCTCATTTTATTGAGGAGAAAAAAACTGCAGAATGATTAACAAGAGGCCTAATTATCCCCATACCTTTGAGTCTGAAAATTTTGTCACCAGCAAATAATTCTAACATAGAATTGTTGAATTATCATTTATATAGAGATGTCATTATAGGAAACTCTAGGCTAATGTCTGTAACAAATACCCTGCATTCTTCTCAATTTAATTCTACTGAATCTTGCTCTAGTGTCACTGCATTTGAGATAGAGCAACAACATATACCCATTGACTCTCAAAAAAGATATAAATAATATGGGCTTTTCACTGCAACCTAATGTTCATCGCTCTTAATCAGCCAAGGATCAAATGCATGACACTGGCCTTTATAACCTATGACAAAGACTCTTGACTGCCAATTCCAGCTCTGATACTGACTCCCGCTGTGGCCTTAAGAAAGTCACTTAGCCTCTCCATCTCAGTTTCTCAGTCTATAACAGATAATAATAATACTTGTTTACCTCCCTCTCTGGAGCGTTATGAGGATTAATAAATGAATGTTTATAAAATACTTTAAAGATTAAAAGTACTTAAACTCTTGGAAGAGAATTTTCACATAGGCTCTGTTACCTAAGTGAATAGTAAATTCTGTGTAGTAGATTCGTGGGGAGTATTCGCTACCTAATGAAAAACATTTATGTCCCTAGTTTAACCTTATGGTTTTAGAATTGCTTAAATATAATTGATAGGTTTTTTGATAGTCCAGCAAGAGAAGAAAGAAAAAAAACTGTAATGTTTTGCTGGTCAGAATCATGATTCACCCTGTGATGCAACACTGATGCCAGGTGGAATTTTTAGATATGTCTCGTGGCTTTTATGGTTTTCAATTCTTTTTGTTGTTGTTGTTTTGTTTTTTTTTAACTAATAAATTTGATCATGCTTGGCAGAGAAAGCTTGCGGAAAAAAACCCGACAACAGAAAATGAACACAAGATCAAAATAGCCTCAAAAAAATCAATACACATAACTCAGATGAAAGACTATAGTTTGGAGCATAGAGCAGCTAAAGAAAATATCCTTGGTTGCTTTTACAGAGGCCATCTGAAACATTTTTTAAATGCAACTATTAAATTCCCAATTACTACAAACTGTACATATGTTGGAGGGGTTTTTCACAGCTAGGAAAAGTTAAACAAGGAGAGAAAGTGAGCGACATCATTCAAATACAATATAAACTCCATTTATCCAAAAGCCTCAGGGGCATCAGAAACCTTCCAATAAACAGGGTTACAGACGATAGGGGCAGCCAGTTGAAAGGCACTGAAGGCATGTCTACATTATAGCCTTAAGTCGATGTATGTTAGGTCGACTTACAGCCACCACAGTAATTACTGCAGTGGCTGATTTCCACATTGCCCTTCTTCTGTTGGTGGTGCGTGTTCTCACCAGAAGCACTTCCACCAACCGATGAGGGGTAGTGTGGGGGGGCTGAGAGCCAGGGCTCTCAGCTCTGTGCAGCTCCCCTCCTGGAGCCCAGCTGCCCCCCCCAGGGGTTCTTGGCTCCCCGCTTCCAGTCGGGAGCAGGGGGACAGCCACCCACACTTCTCACCTCCCTGAGTGGGAAGGGAGGAGCTGGGAGCAGGTGGGCTCTAACTGCCCAGCCTTCTTATCAATTTCACAGTGAAACTGACAGGACAGCAAACAGCCAAAGTAAGTAACCTCTACACAGACACTGTGTTGCCCTAACTACACCAACATAAGCCCTACACCTCTCGTGGAGATGGAGCTATTATGTCAGTGCAGTAGGGTACTTAGGGTTTGTCTACATTACCTGCTGGATCCCCGGGCAGCAATCGATCCAGCGGGGATCAATTGATCATGTCTAGTCTAGACATGATAAATCAATCACTGAGCGCTCTCCCATCGACTCCTGTACTCCACCAGGGCGAGAGGCACAGGCAGAATTGACGGGAGAACGTCAGCCATTGACTTACCGCAGTGAAGACACCGCGGTGAGTAGATCTAAGTATGTTGACTTCAGCTACGTTATTTACGTAGCTGAAGTTGCATAACTTAGATCGATAAGTTGCATAACTTAGATCGATTCTTGAACAACCCTGTGGACTGCTCTGTCCATACGTCTGAGATGTTTCCATCCTATCTCCCTCCCTTCTCCGTTTTCCTTTTGTCCCATTTCCATTAGTCCATTCAGCTCCAGGGAACATGGATCATGTTATAGTGGCTACACTGAAAAGGCAGTCAATGTTTTCATTCCGGGGTATGGTACAAGCTGAGGATACATAAATAAATGTCATTTAAGCAGGAGTTCCTGCTAAACAGAGTTCAGACAACCAGGTTTGCACTATAATTGGTTCATTTTTTGTATAGGGGCCTTGCTGCAGTAACTTGCCCCTTCAGACAATTTGCCAGAACCACAGTTAAGGAGCATTCGGGCCACAGTATATGGTGTATCGGTTTAGGCAAGCTTTTGGATGAACTTTGGATGACCGTAGCTTCGAAAAACTGGTGATTATAGCCACTGAATTAAGTAACAGTGGTAATTTAATCACGCTGCATGGGTGGCATTGTTTATTTTGAATGCATGTTTTAAAAAATGCAAGATCCAATCTGCATCCAAATTCCTATGAAGACCATTCTCTTATTTTGTCACATTCAAAACAGCACATTCCAGACAAAGGAAAAATATGCAAAGCTCACACAAAACAAAATTCATAAAAACAGCATGACAATTATTCATTTCCTGGCCAGACCCAGTTAAATCACTACCTGAAAAATGAAGGATGCATATATGCAAACACTAGTGGTAAACTGTACTGTGGCACAATTCCTCAGTGTACATGCTATCTCAGAGGTATAAATGTTGCACAATCAGTCTTTGGTCACATATGATTTGTACCTTACTGTAAATCATTGCTTACTCACCGAGACCCAGACTTGATCTCAATTGCACTGCTGTACAGCTAGAGTACGTTCAGTGAATTAAACTGAATTATTTCCTATTTACTCCAGTAAATGGACCCTCAGAATATGCTATTCAGTGAGCAAAGTTTGTTAAATTATTCTTAACAACCCAGATTCAATTCTGCACAAAGATCTGCTTTGTACAGGAGATAGGGTGAGGCTGGTCATGGAGCCAATTATGGTTCCTTGATTCCCTGGGCTGATCTGCATCAGCCGTAGCCCCAGAGCTGCTCTAACATATACCAACAGGCAATGCCAAGGGAGGGCATGATATCCTGGAATTGCTTGAGCACAGTGCATTCTAGCTGCACACCCTATTGCCCCATACACACCCCCTAAGCCAGGCCAGATGAGGCACGGTTCAGATGTTGGCTACACATGTTCTTTACCAGCTGTCCAGATCAAGCTGTTTTCTGGCCTATTTTTTGTGCTATTAGAAGGGCTGGAACACAGGGACAATCTAGCCCAATATTAGTTTTACAAACATTTATATTGGAGCTGGTCCCAACCTAAAAATAAGATCCAAACACCCCCAAACTATGGGGCTGTTCAAAATCCAAACCCCAAACCAAAACCAAATTTCCTATCTTCATAATAAACCAAACCAAACCTCCAAATCTAAACCCTCAGAGTTCCCTCCTGCACCCTGTACTTTGGGATGTTTGAAATTTGAATGCAGATGCAAACTTTGTGTCTGGGGCCCATGTCAAACATACATTAACACGCAAACTAGATCAGATAATTTAAAGCCACAATCTGCCCTCCTTCAAATTCCTCCTCAAGACCAACTTCTATTGGCCAATTGCTAGATAGAGAGTCCAGTGGGGACTTCTGATATTTGTCTTATAATGTATTTGTTGTTCTTATTTTTAAAGTAATTGACTCTAAACTACCTAATTGTATGCATAGCTACCCTATGTAAACGCATTTTCTTATTACTATTATTTTGTCCTCGCTCCCCTTAAACCTTCTCATTTTTTGTTACATTCATCTGTTGAGTCTTGTCTCAGATTAGACTGTAAACTCTCCAGGGTAGGGATGATCTCTTATTATGTCTCTGTACACTGCTAGCACAATGCAAGTAATAAATAGTAATAATTTACATATCTTATGTCAAGCATTTTAAGATCTTGGTTAACTCCTATTTAAATAAGATTTGCAAATAAAGTGGGCATTTATAATTCATACGTAAATCAGTGTAAATCATTAGTTTAAACACACATTGTAAACTTAACATTTCATGCAGAGCAATCCTTTGTGTATGTAATATCAGAAGGTTGGCCAAGGATCCTATCTAGAACCTCAGTTCCATTAGTAATAGCAATTATGGTTTTTTCCCCAGCAATACTGAAAAAAATTTCAAATGCCATCTACAGCTGCTTCTAATTCAACCTTCCTTTACATTAAGCATACACAAGTTTCTTGTTTTTGCAATGATTTTCCAAGTTTTCCACTCTAAACAACATCAAGTCATCCTTCACCAGTGAGGATATAATTCCCTTCAGCAACTCATATGATGCATTTAGAAGTCCTTGTTGCTTACTCATGGTTTGTATTCACTGTTGCAGAACTTCACAAAACTAAACTAAACTAACAAAATGTTTATTTTTACCATTCAGCAATTCCTCATCTTTATATTTTAATACCACAATTCAGTATATAAATATATGTATCATCATAACCTTTAATTAAGTTATGGAAAAAAACTATAACCTTCAATGTCAACATTTCTTTTTCTTCTCCAAACATAGGTTTTCAGGAAACTTTTTATTCAAAGTCCTGCATTATGTTTGTAAATCATTAAAAAGCCCTGTCAGTAATTTCAGTTTTTAAGGGCGTTTTAGTTTAGTTTAAAATATTCAGTTGTAATCAATTGTCCCCCAACACTTTATACCTTGAACTTCCATCCTAATCCATACCAACCCTGGGAATAAAAGGCAGGGGTCAAGAAATTAATTCATATTCTGTGCATAGTAACTACTTCCACTGTACATCTCTGGACTGGCTGGACCAACTGAGTCTAGAAGTGACAAATGACAGAAGAATACTAATCATCTCAGCATAAATAACTATTAAAACTTTGGAGAGTCTTAGCTCCACCGTAGTAACAGTATGCAATACTTATACCATTATGATTACTGCATAGAAATGGTTGTGCTCCCAGTTACATTACATTGATTTTTAAAGACACATTTGATTTTTTTGGTCATTCGTGTTACTATAGGGTGGAGTCAAAGTTGGTTGAGTTCCTTAAATGTGTATTTCCATATCTTCACATGTTTGGCTTTATTTTATGTTTAACTTTAACTCTTGAATTTCCTGGGTTTGTAATGCTTGGTTTTGGATAATTACAACATCCCCGCATCAGGTTACTGATATGTACTTTGAACATTAACGCTTGTTTAACATCCTTTTTATCTAGGAATTTCCTTTTTTTAAAGAAGCAGCAAAGAATCCTGTGGCACCTTATAGACTAACAGACGTTTTGCAGCATGAGCTTTCGTGGGTGAATACCCACTTCTTCAGATGCAAGTGGTGGAAATTTCCTGGGGCAGGTATATATAAGCAAGCAAGAAGCAAGCTAGAGATAACGAGGTTAGATCAATCAGGGTGGATGAGGCCCTGTTCTAGCAGTTGAGGTGTGAAAACCAAGGGAGGAGAAACTGGTTCTGTAATTGGCAAGCCATTCACAGTCTTTGTTTAGTCCTGAGCTGATGGTGTCAAATTTGCAGATGAACTGGAGCTCAGCAGTTTCTCTTTGAAGTCTGGTCCTAAAGTTTTTTTGCTGTAGGATGGCCACCTTAAGATCTGCTATTGTGTGGCCAGGGAGGTTGAAGTGTTCTCCTACAGGTTTTTGTATATTGCCATTCCTAATGTCTGATTTGTGTCCATTTATCCTTTTCCTTAGAGACTGTCCAGTTTGGCCGATGTACATAGCAGAGGGGCATTGCTGGCATATGATGGCATATATTACATTGGTGGAAGTGCAGGTGAATGAACCGGTGATGTTGTGGCTGATCTGGTTTGGTCCTGTGATGGTGTTGCTGGTGTAGATATGTGGGCAGAGTTGGCATCGAGGTTTGTTGCATGGATTGGTTCCTGAGCTATTTTTTTTAAAAATATGATACATGAATAGTAACTAAGGAACCCAAATAGAATGTTACCATGTGATATTTCTAATGATTTGATCATATGTAGAATCAATCATAAATCTTCTTTTAGTTTTACCTTTAGGGTCAGATTCAGAAGTACACTCCAGCTGCTTTATCCCACTTTGGGGTAGTGCAAAGCTGACGTGATACTATCCAGTTTCCCTCAGCTTGTGATGTTTACATTCCTAGGCATTCACATGCACACCAGTTTTCCCCCTCACTTCTTCATATTCCCTTGCACACACGTACACGTGCACACATGCACACACTGGTTTCCGGAGGATGCTGTCAGGTGCCACTATCTTACTTAAAGGTAGCTTGGCTTCACTCTAAATGGGAGCAATGGGAGTTGGTGGCCATTTTGAAAGAGAGCATTTTTTGCTAAGAGCAGCCTGTAGCCTCCCTGCAGTCGTTTTGAAAGGCGCTCATTTTTCCTGAAGTTCTCTACAGCAGAATATTATTCATTGGATTCTGTTGAAGAAGAAACTTTCATTTAGGAAGCATAGGAGCAAAAATTACCATTAATCTGAAAAATAATTTCTTCAGATGTAGCCAGTGCATAAGTCAGTTAGTATTAACCATATGAGAAATGAAGTATTTGCATTATTCTATTATTAAGATCACTCAAGACAAAATAATGGTCTGACACGTGGGGCTATATTTCTTAAATGACCCATTTTTAATTAATTTTAACTCATTACTGATTTACTTGTAAATTCACTGGAAATTCATTCCGTACTCATGCTGTAATCTTGGGGAGGACGTGCTGCATTCTTCGTATGTAACAAAGTAGTTCAATCTCCATTTTACATTCAAAACTCAGACGTAACTATAGAGTCACGAGAATTCCATATTGCCTCTATATTAATCCATGGTATGCCCATGTCTTGAATACTGCATGCAGATATCCTCGACCCAACTCAAAAAAGATGTATTGGAATTGGAAAAGGTACAGAAGGGCAACAAAAATGATTAGGTGTATGGAACAGCTTCCATATGAGGAGAGATTAATAAGACTTGGACTTTTCACCTTGGAAAAGAAATGACTAAGGGGGGATATGAAAGAGGTCTATAAAATCATGACTGGTGTGGATAAAGTAAATAAGGAAGTGTTATTTACTCCTTCTCATAACACAAGAACTAGACGTCACCCAATGAAATTCATAGGCAGCAGGTTTAAAACAAACAAAAGGACATATTTTTTCACACCATGCACAGTCAACCTGTGGAACTCTTTGCTAGAGGTTGTTGTGAAGGTCAAGACTATAACAGGGTTCAAAAAAGAACTAGATAAATTAATGGAGGATGGCTATTAGCCACGATCAGAAGAGATGCAAAACCATGCTCAGAAGTGTCCCTAGCCTCTGTTTGCCAGAAGCTGGGAATGGGCAACAGGGGATGGATCACTTGATGATCACCCGTTCTGTTCATTCCTTCTGAAGCACTTGGCATTGGCCACTGTTGGAAAACAGTATACTGGGCTAGATGGACCTTTTGGACCAACCCAATATGGTAATTCTTACGTTCTTAAGCCTGACCTTGCTGAACTTGACTTTGTCCCTTCTGGTTCTTATACGTGACCTAATCCAAAATAGTTTCTCTTGCCTGCAGCATAGATACTTTTCAGTTTATCCTCTTCAAAACAGCGTATGCTATACATCAAAGGTACCTTCTTAGCCACTTCTTTCCCAAAGACCTTGCTTCTGTAACTTTCTGTTTGTCTAAGTTGCCAATGTTCCTCAATCATTTTGGTTGCATACCACTATATCCATATAGTCACCATCCCTGTAATAATCTATCCCTTTCATAACAAAACAACCAGAACCATTCCCTTTAGAGCATCATAATCATTAATCCAATTCCTTTGTCAGTTCATACTCAGGAAAAATTACAAAATGACCAGAATTGAGCACAATGTCCCAAATGAGGCCTCATTAATTCCTTTACAACAGTATAATCATCAGGTCAAACCCTTTTTCAGTAAAAAATCTCATTTAAATCAGTGAGAATTTCACCTGAGTAAGAAGTAACTAAAAACTGAATTAAGAACTTTGGGATTTAACCTATTATTATTTGCCAAAATATGTTTTTAGTAACTCTGTATACATCCTAGAATTGTATGAATTCTTTACCTATTTTAAGCACTATGCAAAAAGATTTCACTCTACACTTGATCTGTACAGAATCTTTTCCAGTGAATTAACTTTAAGAATCTAAATGCTCATTTTCACCCTCATCTCATTGATTAATGCATTTCTTGGCTGACTGTCATAAGGCACATATCTGTTGTTGAACTAGTCTCTCTCTGAGACATTCTAGATTTTGTGTCTGTTGTAACTTGGATTATCAGACACTTCCTCCTCTTACCAGATTGGCATCAGGTGCAAATTTTGTCTCCTTACTTCACTTGCCCTCTTTCAGATCACTGATAAAGGGAACTAAATGGTTCCTACTACTGAGGCTTGTGACACTTCATGTCATCTCCATCCAAAAGGAGTCCCTCTCATAAATGCTGTCTTTGCCCTCAGACTTTGATCCAGTCTCTTATCCATTTAAATATCTCAACCCCATATTAATCTCATATATGGGTCCATAAGATCCACTTCTAACATCCGATTACAAAGAGAGAAAAGGACACTCTTTAAGGACCTAGTTCTCCACCCATAGGATACAAAAAACTCCCATTAACTTCAGTCCTTAATTCAGATTTTACTAAGGCTGAAGGGGATAGAAAGGGAGACACAACCACCAGATCAGGTCCCTCCCTGACCTTCTTTTCCCTTGGTGCTGTCCCATGTCCACCTCCATCTTGACTCATCTATGGTGCTGCTCCTCCCCACTTAATGCCTCCCACCCTAGCTCTTGCTGGTGCCAGAAGGTTCCTGGATTGCTGCAGCTGGCAGAGCCTGCAGGGGGTGGAGGGAGAACAGCTATGATAGTACTTCTTCCTCCTGCCCTGCAATAGACTCCCTTCATCCATGCAGAGGGGCAGCACTGGGGACTAGGGATCCAGAGGTAGTGCTGCTGGAGCAGCCCGGAGCAGCCCTCCAGCACCTGAAATCCAGCATGGAGCTCTGCTCTGGCACTTTGGAAATAAAAATCTGGGTCGATAATGAATGTTTTTCAAATGACAAGGGTCATTGCTCATGCGCCCATTGATACAGCCTGGGAGCTGGCTCCAGGGCAGGGCAGCACTGCACGGCTCCACTCGCCCTTTGTTTCTGCCAGGGCTGTCAGTGCTGTGCCTCGATCAGCATCCTGGGCATATGTAGGAGCAGGACTGTCTAATTGTACTATAAGAATAAAGGTACTAATGTATGTCTTGATTTTATGCTATCAGCCACCCCATTTGAATAGCAGAAAGAAATGACCCTTTGGGGCTAGGAGAGATTCTGTTTCCCATGCATTACACACAAGGCCCTTTTAGTTCTTTGTTTTAAGATTTAGTTAATAAGAGACACGATTTTGTATTGTGTCTATGTTAAGTAGATTAGAGGAGTGTTGAAGGCCTGGGCCTCAATGTGAATTGTTTTGGTTATGAAACTTAGCAAGGTTTAATTTACAATGCCTTTTCCTGCTCAACATAAAAACTGCTGCATACCTTTGAAGATCTCTGTAAAAGAGTGTTTGTGTGAATGAGGAATGTATGCATCAGGAAAAGATAAGGTGTGAAGGCCATTGTTATAGCCAAATGGTCAAGGAAGAAGGTGTGGAGAGACTTAACGACACCATCAATGTGCATCCATAATGAAGGAAGGGCAGGTTGACGACCCTGAGGTAAGGCTGATTAAATCAACAGTTGATTAAATCAAATCTGGGACAGGATGACACCCTGGGAGGTGTTTTGGAATGTTTACATCAAAAGATACCACCAATCACCTCAATTGATTAGACTCTTCCACTTGGTATGCATACTTCCACCTTTTCATGTTCTCTGTATGTATAAATATCTCTTGTCTGTGTGTTCCATTCTATGCATCCGAAGAAGTGAGCTGTAGCCCATGAAAGCTTATGCTGAAATAAATTTGTTAGTCTCTAAGGTGCCACAAGTACTCCTGTTCTTTTTATAAAAACAGGGTGCTTTGCTATGGGACTTTGGGTTCGTCTTGCCTCACTCCGTTAGCATCAGATCACGACTGACAGAGCCCGGCTCCCCTCTGTGACCAATCTGGCTGGCCACTAGATTGATCCAGATTCTGGACTAGTAACTATAAACATCAACTGGCAGGACTGTGTGCATGGTCTATGTATGTGTGTGTGTGTTTGTAACTGAAAAGCATATGCTAACTGCTGTATTCTCAATAAATGTGGCACACACAGCTCCCTAAGCACCCTGTCTGCTGGCCAAGGGGACAGAGCGCCTGGGCCCAGTAGCAGGCTTTGCCGACGCACTAGCCACGCGGCCAGCAGATCAACAGGGCATCTCCACCCTGCCAGGGATCAGGACTAAGCAGGGTGGCAGCAGCCTGCCAGCTATTTGCTCCCCTGCAGTCCAGAGAGGTAGCTGGGCTTGGGGAGGGGAACAAGGTCTCCTGGGAGAGAAGATGGGGCTTGGAAAGGGATGGGAGCATTGCTGGGTTGGGGCCACCTCAGAGCCAGGCCAGTCCTTGCCTCCTGTAGCTGGGCAGGCTCCCAAAGCCAGGAGCTCGCACTTCCAGACAGACCCCATTGGGCACAGGCTGTGCCCTGAGTGGAGGGCAGGGATGGCTGCTCTTCCAGAGACTCTGTGACTCAGCTGTGCAGCTGGCAGTGAAGCAGGTTGTCATAGGTCTCACCCCCACTTGGAGCTGTTGGGCTCCAATGTGGGGACCTGACTTGGTTTCCCTCTAAACTAAAATCCTAGTTTAGATCTAGTAAGCTGCCACCACTCAATCAGATATGTGGATTGAGACACAGTCCTTCCCCAAAATCCTAGGGGATTCCAAGAGCCCCAAATCCATGGAGTTCTTACACCCAGGAGAAATAAACCATTCCCCCTGCTTCCTCCCCCCTCCCTTTTCCTAGGAGAGATACCGGGATCTAACTACAGAGGGATACCGTCCTCCTCCCTCCTCCCCTTTCCCTGAGAATCCACCCAAGGAAAGACCAAACAAGTCCTTAATAGAAAAGAATTTATTAAAGAATAAAAAGAAAGTAACTTGTCTCTGTAACTCAAGATAGAACAATACAGGGTCTAAGCTTATCAATCTCTGGAGAGAATCCCCCTCCCCCTTTCTTTCTCAGTGAAAGCAAAGTAACAGCAAACAGGAATAAAGAATTTCCTTTAGCAAACACACAATTGCAAATGTAGAAAACAACTTAAAAGACTAATTCGCCTTTTTAATTAATACTCACTATTAAATAGTAGAAACTACTCCAGGAGAACTTGGAGACATGACTGTCCTCTCTTAGATCCAAAGAGAGCTCTAACAAAGAACACAGACAAAGGCTTCCCTCCACAGAGATTTGAAAAAATCTTGTCTCTGATTGGTCCTCTGGTCAGGTGGTCATCAGGTACTGCATGTTAACCCTTTACAGGTAAAAGAGACCTTAACCCTTAACTATCTGTTTATGACACAGGTGCTGCGGACCAAGCTCCTGGACCCACACTGAGCCACGCTACTGGGAGGCTTCCCCAGCTACCCCCTGACTAGCTGCTATTCGAAGCACTAATGGGCCTTCATGGTCCGGAGCCAAGTAACCAAACTGGCCACCCTGCTGGAGAGCTCCAACATTCCCATGTGGAACCATCTCCCACCCACCCCATGGGTCCATCCCCCACATCTATCTCTCACTGGCCATCCCTAAGGGCCCACTCCTGCCCTCCTAACTCATCCAACAGACCTACCCTCCCTCCCACCCCATGTCCCTTCTTCTCCCCTCCCGCAACCCCACACTTGAATCAGAAGCCATTTCCACCTCCCTGCAGGCCAGCATTGGCTATGTGCATTACGGAAAAAGTTTCGTAAGCTAGAAATAGGAGGGTTTTTCTGTTTGTTTGGGGGTTTTTTGCATAATGGTCGGAGATACATTTCCGACTTACACAACATTTGAGTTACACAAGGTGTTCCGGAACAGAACGCTTGCGTAAGTTGGGGAGCGTCTGTACATGGCCCTGCACCTTGTCTACTCCTTTGAGTGGGTTCCCTGTGCGGACGACCTGACTGACATAATTTCATCTAGAGATAACACAGGCCATGGAATTTCACCCAGTAATTTCTGCATTAAGCTCAACAACCTGTGGTTGAACTGGAGTCCATCTTTTAGATAAACATCCCATCTTGATTCAGAGATCTCAAGTGATGGAGAATCCAGCATGTCCTCTCGGTAACTTGTTCCTATGGTTAATAGCTTTCACTAAAACTTGCACTTTTTTTCCAGTTTGACTTTGTCTAGCATCACTTTCCTGCCACTGGATCTTGTTATGCCTTTGTATACTAAATTAGAGAGAACCTCTATTGTCCCAGAACTCCCCCTTGTGTAGGCACTCGTAGACTGTGATGAAGTCATCTCTTAACATTATCTCTGGTAAAAAAAAAAAAATAGATTAAACTTCTTTCGGTCAGGTTGTCCAGACATCAAATCATGCGTGTAGCAATTTTATGATCCTCTCCAATTTTTCAACATCCTTTCTGAAGTGTGAACATCAAGATTGGACACCGTATTCCAGCAGTGATCTCACAAGTGGCATAAGCACCCTCCTTACTCCTATTTGTTATGCCCTTGCTTGTATATCGAAGGATTGCATTAGCCCTTTGGAGCATAGCATCACACTGGGAGCTCAAGTTCAGATGGTTGTTTAGCTTACCTGGAAATGCAACAGCTGCAACACCCAGGCCAACTGTCATGATAGTTCTGCCCTGCTGCCTTTCAGGAGAGAACTATCCCAGGCCTCATCTGTGCTGCCATTGTGGTGGTGCTGCCATTGTCTCATGGTGTAAAGAGGGGTGTAAAGCAAGCCCCTAGTGCAGTTTGCTATCTCTGCTGCAGGTGAGGGCATTGCTGCTACTGAGTGTTGGATTGTAAGTGTCCCCCTACCAGTCCCATGTGAGCCACAGGGATCCCCAGGCAATGAGTCTCTGCCCCACTGCACACAGGCAATGATGCACAGTATAGTGACAAACTTGAGATCATTTTTTCAGGGCTCCATCACTATAAAATGTAGCACTATGTCACTGTAGGAATCACCAGGAGATAAAGGGGAAGGGGAGGAGAGAGAAGAAGTCAAAGGAGGAGGAAGAGGGTGCAAGTCTGACTCTGGGGAAGGGGGGGCAGGGAATAGATTCTAGGTAGAGGGAAATGGAGACAGAGACAGAGTCTGAGGAGAGGATAAAAAAAGAAAGAGGGAGTCTGTAGAGGGTAACAGGAGGAGAAAGTGATTAGAGAGGGCCTGGGGAGAAGGGGAGGTACAAGAGGGAGGGACAGTGTGTATATATGAGAGTGAGGGGTGTGGAGGGGAAAGAATGAAACCTCTGTGTAGGGGAATAGTAGGGGAAGGAGAAAACTAGGGGAGAGGAGCTGCATATACTCTGAGGGTGAGGAGTAGAGCAGGGGAGACTGCATGTATCAGGAATGGGAGGGGTGTGTGTACACACATTTTGGGGCAGGGTGGAGGGAAGGGACAGTGCAGCAAATCCTCTGTGGGAGCCTACATGTATGTGTGCGAGTGGATTTTTTGGGGAAGGGGCCTGCATGGAGAAGCAGATTCTGGGGGGAGCATCATGTGCTCAAATGATATTGAAGGGAAAATGGTCTAATAAAGACAGTAAAAGATACAGGGTAGAGAAAAGGATTAAAAGAGAGTGAAATTGAGAATGGAAAAGCACAAATTTAAGGAAGGCAAAGTAAATTTAGAAGTCTTCACTTAATAGAAAGGATAGAGACACAATTATACAATAAATAGCCATTTTTTAACTTTTTAAAAAATAAAATAAGTTTTTGGGGTGAAGACAGAAACTGACGTAGGTCCAGCCCGTGTGAGCTACCCTCATTCTCCCCTGATTAAGTCATTTTTAACTAGAATAAACTCTTCTGGTCAACCTATCCCTCACAACTTTCTTCTGTGGTTGCCTCTATTGCCTTTGGCATCGAAATCTCCTAATGGCTTCAATGGGAGTTGCTTTTGGGCTGAGAGAGGAGAATTGGGACCCTTGAATATCACACATAAGATGATTAATAGTTTTTGAGACCAGAAGGGACCATTATGATCATCTAGGCTGAGCTCCTGCATAACACAGGCTTCAGAATTTCACCCACTGATTCCTGCTGCAAGCCATCTTCTGAATGAGTTAGAGAGCTGAAGTGGAGCAAAGTTAAAAATCCTGCTGCCTGCAATAAACATTAGAATAGAGGTATCATTGTTCTTCATCCAAATTTGGGTGAAGATTGAGAAAAAGGAAGAGAAATATGAATATTCGTTATTCTAAAAAAATGGAATTTTCTCTTAGGAGACAATCCCAAATTCATAACTGGTGGAAATAACACCTCAGAATACTGCCCCTGCCCACACAACGATTAATGGAGGACAAAATCAGTCATGGAAAGTTCTGGAAGTGTAGGCTATCATGTATTTTAAAGTTCAGAGTAGATGTCTGTTTCCTGACTCATATCACTGGTAGCTAAACAACTTCAACAGACAGGGATTTTAATAATGGCATAACACATCTCTCTTCCTGGGCACTGAGTTGATTTGAACTGTGACCTTATGGTTTTGGAACTTACTGGTGTATTAGAACTGACAATGGATGTTAAAGTTATTTCTCAAAACAATAAATAAATGAACAACCCTATTTTCAAGACGGTTCTGAACTAAGGACAGAATCATTGTATTGGAGGCATCTCCCGCTACAAATTAAGATATCTGAGCTTGGTTTAATTACATTTTGCATGTGATCCCCAATAGATCTCAGCAACCTTTAGGGTTTAATAACCTCGGCTCATTTAATGTCCTTTCATTACATTAGTGTAACAACCAAAAAGTGAGTTTGGAAATTAACATTGTATGCTTCCTCCTGGCTTTCCCATATGCTCACCATCTTTAGCTCAGACTCCGTAGATGTTCATGCCAAAAAGTTCCTAGCTCATAAATTCCTAAAAGAACAAAGAGATTAGCTTCCTCACTCTATTATTCATATATTATTTTTTTTCTATTTAAAAAATTGCTAAGTGAATTTAGAGCTCAAAAAATGCTGGACTGGCAGCCCTGTGGTCTCAAGTCATCTGTATATCCACAGAACAGATACTGAATGGACAACAGCTCAACAGGCTTTGACAGTGCACCCCATAATGCTTTATGGAAATATGCTTATGAATGTATATATGACATAACTGGAATATGTTTTATGCTACATATGCCATGTAACATATCTCTGTAAAGGTTATAATCTACTGAATCTATTCATCCAATTTGTATGCATGTGTCATTTTTGTATTTGAAGTTATGAATACTGGCTGTGTACTTGCTTGATTTTAAGTAGCATTAGTAAAGCATTTGGTCAGCTTCTTGCGAAAGGAATGTGCAAGTTAAGTGCCCAATCAAAAAGCACTTAACAGACAATGGAACTTGGAAGGCTCCAATCCACATAAGAAGTCTACATGAGGATGTTCAAGGTAGCATGTGAACCATGGCTGCTACCTGTAAGTTCTGAGTCATGCATGGACATGTGACTTGCTCATGTGACACCAAAACTCCATCTTGGAGCTGAAATTCTACACAGGGGGAAGGAGGGGTATCCACCCACAAGAGAAAGTCTATTTAAACCCCTGGGGGACCCCTCCATTTGGTCTTCAGCTGGCTCAAGAGATAGCCTCTCCACACCAAGGATACCTGAAAGAAACTGGAACAAGGGACCGTAACTACAAGGGCTGTGAGTGATTGCTGGACCCAGACTAGAAAGAGACGTCTGTAAAAGGAAGCTTACTGGAAAACCTCTGAGGGTGAGGTTTTATCTGTTTTCAGTTTTCTTACTGTATTAGGCATAGACTTGGGTGTTTTATTTTATTTTGCTTGGTAATTCACTGTGTTCTGTCTGTTACTACTTGGAACCACTTAAATCCTACTTTCTGTATTTAATAAAATCACTTTTTACTTATTAATTAACCCCCGAGTATGTATTAATACCTGGGGGGGGCAAACAGCTGTGCATCTCTCTCTATCAGTGTTATAGAGGGTGAACAATTTATGAGTTTACCCTGTATAAGCTTTATACAGGGTAAAACGGATTTATTTGGGGTTTGGACCCCATTGGGAGTTGGGCATCTGAGTGTAAAAGACAGGAACAATTCTTAAGTTGCTTTCAGTTAAGTCTTCAGCTTTTGGGCACGTGGTTCAGACCCTGGGTCTTTGTTGGAGCAGACGGGCATGTCTGGCTCAACAAGACAGGGTGCTGGGATCCCAAGCTGGCAGGGAAAGCGGGGCAGAAGTAGTCTTGGCACATCAGTTGGAAACCCTAAGGGGGGTTCTGTGATCCAACCTATCACCCAGGCTACCTCATCCTGCCTTATGAGCATGCCTCAACACTGACCTACAGAAACCACCTCCACGCATCAGAACGTAGTATAGTCTCCGTACCCATTCATTCCTCAGTCACTCAGCTGGGAGTGCCAATAACTGTGAGTAGTTTTTGTGATATTGAGAGGTGCGTAAATAGAGGCCCCCAACTGATGCTAAATAGCCATCAAGTGGAAAGGACTTTCAATTACTACCGACTTGATCCAGCTTTGAACTGGTTACCTAGAGATACAAGGGCTCATATCCTATTATTAAGTCCCAGACCCAGCCAATCCCTTTCCATATACATAATTTAAAGTTAAGACCATGTCCTATAGACTGCTTTGTTTTTGTAGGGTAGCTTTTAGTAATGCAGTATTCTACGATGTTTGAATACTGTATTTTAGTACTAAGGAATTCTGATGTCGAGAATTCTGAATTCTGATTCTACTCATGGAAGACCCCGAATCTTAGAATTTTATTATTCATGTAACACAATGATGTTTAGGGTGTTTTCTATGAGAACTACATCGTATTGACACTGCAAATGTTTCCTTACATAACCCAGTGATGCAATTTCTAAGTAAGGATAATGAGTCATTTCAGAACAGATTCGGAGCCAGGATGATGTGACTTTCAGAGTCCCTACTGTATAAGGGAGGATACAGAAAGAACTGCACCAGCAGGACTGGCTGATGACGTTCTTTCTATGTTTGCCTCATGCCATCAGATTATCTGCAGGAGTGTACAGAAAGGGAGCAACTGGTACATCTTCCCACAGGCTCCAGTGTTTGCTCCCACAAGTACTCACTGGCTGGTGAACCAGAGGAGAATGGAAAGTGGGATTATGACCCCATGTTAACCTCACCCCCATCAGCATATGCAGTGACACTGCCCATGCTTTACATTCCCATTGGACTGAAGCCTCCACTGTAGATTCAGCTGGGACATATGTTTTCTTGATGTCATGCCTATTAATTACTGAAAAATACAATAATGTTTGTAAAGTAGCTCAGTGTGTGAATGGAAAGCCTAGATGTTCACATAAGATCACACTGTTTTTTTTTTCTTTTTTTCTATTTTTCCATAAGTGGCCATAAGGAAACACAGATATTCAAAGTTTAAAGGACTGAAAAGGCATTGCAGTGATCTGCTCTTCAACTGGGAAACTGGGGAATCAATGCAAGATGTTTTTGTCTATTGGGATCGCAGGTGATAAGAGGAGCATCACTGAAAAGACATTGTAGAGCACTTCCTGGGCTACAGTCTTTGAAACACTGTTCTCGTTATACATAACAAAACTGTGAAAAAGGAAAGCTATCAAACCCAGGCACATCCACATGCAGAGGGGTTACCTAACCATCATAACACAATCATAAGGTCAGTCATTTAAATCCAGAACCAAACACCTCTGAACTTTGTAGAAATTCAGATCCAGATCTGAATTTTGTAACTGATCCCTACATCTGTAATAAACCAAATTAAAAATCAAGATCCAAACACCATCAAATGTTGTGGAAATTCAATCCAGATCTGAATTTTAGAGCTCAGACTCATCTCTAAAAAAATAAGGGGGACAGGGAACAAAGATATTAATGAAATCTAATCTGCAATAAGAAATTTTTCTTGGAAGTTAATTTGCATCACATCAGAGCAAACCAAAAGACAAGAAAGAAAGGTGGTGTCAGGAATATGTGCATGAAGATTAAAACCTCAATTCAGCAAAGCAAGTCGTTATATACCATTGACTTCAAAAGGACTTAAGCCAGTATTTAAGTATTTTGCTGAATCAGGGCTAAGCTTGAAGCAATGGACTCTCTCAGTTGCACAATAATAAACAACCATTTGGGCAATAAATGAGCATTCACTTTACACATGAAGCAATAACATCTGATTGGAGTCATTTTCAAATTCTCTTTAATATAGGAGAATTTGATAACCTCGTCAGGTAATACAGCCGTAAGGAGAATATTTATTTCTTAGCCCACTGGTAATCTGGTATTGCAACAACTGAAAAACACCATTGCTTGAAGATACAGTCTTATTCACTTTATTCCCTACTAGGTATGAACTGAAATAGTCAGAAGCTTAAACAGAAGCTATTTTGTGTTTCAGTTAAGAAACAATTCAAGTCAAACAAACAGCCCGTTCATTTACTCATAAGAGGATATGTTTTCAGCCAGCCTCCATTTATGCATCCCCCAAATGGATTTTGTGCATTCAGAGAAGTAGTTGTGCATGTCAGTCAGTTACCTGCATGCTTAAATGCCCAATGTGCATACACAAATACCTATTTTGTGCACACAAACATGGGAATTGTGCCTGGAAATAACATGCACCTACAAATTTTGCAGAGGCTTTTTGAGAATATGCCCCCAGTGATTCACTGTTATGCCAAACTATTAAGGTTTGTTTTCATCTGTGTCTCCTTCATCTCAAGTTTATTCATAGTGAAGGCATAACAATCCTCTGTCTGTTATAAATACAAAAAATATATAGCTCACTTTGGAGATTACAAACAAATCCTTGTCTTTATTCACAAGTGCAAGGCGGTTAGAGAAACAACAAATATATTTTTCCACTGAGCTGAAATAGCAGCATTATATAATAAGCAAAGCCAAGGACTGGGAGTGAGGAGAGCTGGATTCTGTTCACAACTCTGCCACTGACTTGCTCTGGAACCTAGACCAGTGTTTCTCAAACTGGGGCCTTAAACTCTTTGTGCCTTAGTTTTCCCATCTGTAAACTGAGGCTAATAAGACTTTCCTACATTTCTAAGCATTTTGAAATCCTCAGAGAAAGAAATAAGGCCAAAGTATTGTTGTTATGAAAGCTCTATAATAGCTCCTTAGGAAACCTTTAGAATGCAACACAGCTACTTGGGTTCATGTACAAACATAAGATACATAGAATATTTCAGTACAAAGGTTACTGGTTTGCCTGTTCATAGGAATAAAACAGCTATCTAACCCCATTTTGGCATGTGTCAACACCTAAATTGTTGGGTTGAGCTTCTAGGGATCCTGTCCCAAGAGCTACAACAGCAGCTGCTCCAGAGCCTCCACACACCATTTCCCAATCTACTTAGAGTCTAGGGTTGCCAGCTTTCTGATCGAACAAAACAGAACACTCTTGCCCCGCCCCTTCTCTGAGGCCCTGCCCTGCTCCCTCCCTCCATCGCTTGCTCTCCTCCACCCTCACTCACTCACTCATTTTCACCAGGCTGGGGAGGGCTGGGGAGGGTCCCTTTTCGACCAGGTGTTCAGCTGAAAACTGGTCACTAGAGTCAGGGATAGGGACAGAAAGGGCTGGAAACTCCTTCAGAGACCAGTGGGGTGGTTTCTGATGGAGTAATTCATACAGGCAATTGTCTGTGCCATGTATGAACCAGGAGTTCCGGCTGTTTGAGTTTGGAGCTGAGAAAGAAGCAGAACAGCCCAGGAAGTTTCTGATTTACTCTCACTCCCTCCAAAGGGGGACTTTGCACTACTGTGGGATCCAGTGTGTGGTCAGATAATTCCAGCCCTGTGAAGATCAACATCCGGAGAAGCAGAGACCAGACCTGGTGCCTGCTAAATACAGCCAGCTGAGATCACCACTCCAGACCAAGGAGCCAGGAAAGGCCCCTGCCCCCCTCAGGGGTGAAAACACTCTAAAAGGGGCCCCTTTACTTCTCTTTAACCCAACCATCATTTGCAGCACTGCTACAATCCTCTCCGAACTCATCCTAAGTATCCCATCTGCCTGGCAATGCACCAGGGAGGGAGATGGGGGTTGGAGAACAGTTGTGAATCTTGAGAGGTGGGCAGTTTTATTATTTCATTAATATTTTTAGCATGTCTGCGTTAACCTTAACCCTTTCCTTCCCGATAGCCTCTGTTTCCTGCCCCCCTTTGTTAGCTTGTTGGTTTTAGTTGTGGCATTTCATTTGTTGGGGTTTGTATTATTGCATTTTGTATCTTGTGCACTGGGTTATAGTCCTTGTTCAGAGTAGCAGTATTAGTCATTTTCCCAAGGGATGGCAGCCCTTGTATCCTAGGCACAGAGAGGAACCACCTTGGGTGGAGATACCAGCCATTGCAACAAAGAAGCCAGGACTTGCCCAAGCCATGCAAGGATGGGGGAGAAGCTGCTCTGATTAGCAAGCAGCAGGGAGGAGCTTTGAGCCATGCATCAGGGGAAGAGCTACAGACAATACGCTAGAATAAGGAACTATTAAGGCTGTATTCAACCTGGGCTGGAGGAGAACATCTGTCTGGAGAGCAGTGAATGGCACAAGGCACCTGCAACTTCCATTAATAAAGAAGGGCTTAGAGCCAGCCAGCACAGCTCCAAAGTGGGCAGGCTCTGGCCAGAGAACTAGCACAGCTGACTCATCATACCTTCCAGAAAACCTCCACCAGCAGTGATCCTATTGATCCCCACCACAAATTAAAACTGCCCTTCTCTGGTGAAACCTCCATAGGACCATGCAAATGCCTCCTGCCCTCCGATCCCTCTTGAGTAGCTGACTCCCTGAAGCAGGGGTATAATTTGCCAAGTTCCCTCTCTCTCTCTCCACACCCAAGAAAGTGAATCTAGCCCCTAATACACTACTTTTGCATTAGGACATGTTTGAGTATACTCAACAAAATACTTATGCTAACTTAGTGTTTAACAAAGCACTTTTGTAATTCTATCTATTTTTGTAAGTTTGCTCAACATTTTCAAACTTTATGTATACTATTAGCATCTGAAAATTATCCTCCATAATAAGTATAAAGTAAGGCCATGAACTGCTCTTAAACTGCTCATGCCCCTCACTCTGATCTTAAGAGTACTGAATGGACCTAAGTCTTCACTGAAAAGCAAAGGTGCGATTGTAGCATGGATAGGCATAGCCATGCTGGCTTTAATTTAGCTGGCATGAGTAATAAATAATAGCAGTTGAAGGCATGGCAGCATGGGCTAGTCAACCAAGTACAAGCCTGCCAGGAACCCTAGTTAGGTATTTGGCCATCTACCTGATGCTAAAGCCCATGCCATCACATCTACACCACTATTGTTACCTATGCTGGCTGGGTTAAAGCTAGCAAGGGCATGTCTACCCAGGCTGCAATCACACCTTCACTCTGTAATGAATTCATACCCTTAGTGTCAGTCTTACGTATTGGACCCCAATAATGGGCTTCAAGCCTGCCAGAGCTGCACAGCCCAGGCTGGATCATCCAAATTTGCTGAATGTTAATCAAGTCACAAACAAAAAAATGTCATTAGTTAGTCAAGGTTGCTCTCATCAATAAACCAAACCATAAAAAATTAGGAAATAGAAAGATAGGGATTAAAAGATTACAAAGTCAAGCACTCTTAGGTTAGGGAAACTCTGAATGTTGCCCAAGCAACCTTAATTCAACCCTCTTGTGCATGTGTACTATGATGCGCTCTTTAATTAGATGCAGAACCTGTGAAAAGTTGGGTGTAAGTGACTTGGCCAGAATCACATAGAAACTCAGGGGCAGAGGCAGGGCTAGCATCAGTTCTCCAGGACAGAATTCAACTCCCTAACCAGGAAACCACCCTTTCTCTTCCTGTAGTCCACTGCCCCCAGTACTATAACTAGTACAAGCCCCCCAACTTCTGCAGCAAATGAGGCAGAGGTCCTACAGACAGTGGCGGATTAATGCATCAGCCCACAGGGCCCCGCAGGAGCACCAGAACTCTGGCCTTGCCCCCTGCCTCTCCCCTCCCTCCCAGGGCCTCACTGCCCTTCTCCTTCTCTTCCCCCAAGGCCTCACCATGCTCCTCCTCTTCCTCCCTGAGGCCCCACCCCCTGACCAGACCAAAAGCCAGAGCCCAGCTGTGGTATGGTGAACATATTTTTCGTGGGCACGCAGAGGAGCTGGCCCGAGCCCCTCTTCCCTCCCCACATGTGGAGGAGTTGGCCTGATCATTATGAATTTACTTTGTTTTTAATATTTTATATTGCTATTTAAATAATAAAGCACTTACGCATTTGTTGTCTTCAATGTGTATTTTGTTACCACTGTTATCTTTGTGAAGCTCCATATTTCAACTCTCAGTGCCATGTTGACCAGTCTATTGAAAATAGTATTAAACTGTAGTCAGACCAAACATTTTTAATGCAACTTCCTCTTAACTGCAAGTTCTAAATGATATTCTCGCTTAATGACATTTCCAATTTTTTTTAAAAAGGTGAATATTCAGAAAGCAATAGCCTCCAATTTGTAACAAGCATTTAAATACAATACGTCAAACAGAGCTGGAATTTTTCATCTTATTTTCATGTAACCCTTTTTGAGGAAAGTAACAAACAATTTCCCTTTGACAAGAAGCAGTGTAACCTACCACAGTACAAACCCAGAGAAGCACAACTGGAGCTTATCAAAACCCAGTGCTGCTTCCATTGCAATTCCTCATGTGACCTTTATTTGCAACAATGTGATGGTCCTCTGAGGTAAATCAGTTATCAAAGGCAGCAGTTGCCATGACAACCAGGGTCATAGTAACTCTCCTCAAGTATGGAAATAAACTGGAAGGAGGGAGCACTGAGTGGCTGATCATCTCTGATGTGACAATATTTCTGCTCAGGCACCTTCAGGGGGCAGCAAATGTGCATCAAGTGGGGAAAAAATCAGGCTTTTCAGGTTTTCTGGTTTTTCCAAATTTCCTAAACAACCAACAATATACAAACACAAACTACACAACGGAGATCATTCCACACACGTTAATTAGGGGTTGAAATTGGGTTCAAATTCCCCATGGCATGTTTACCAGAAAGGGTTCTGAACAAATGTGAGACCCTGTAGAACAGAAGTTCTGACACAATCTTAACTATGGTCTCACTACTGTGAGATCATAAAATAGTGATGCCTCCACTTTAGGGCGAGCTAACTAAGAGCAAAGGAATGATGTATCTCAGGCACTGAGCATGCATGCCCCAGGCCCAGTTCACATACGGCTGATTCTTCCTCAGCTGTCAATCACCCATGGAAACTGAATAAGTCAGGTGGTCAAAGAGAAAGGGCCCATCAGGTTCCAGGGCTATATGGGAGTGGAGAATTCAGCTGTATAAACTCCCCAACTACCTGAAAAAATCTGCATCTCCTGAGTGCAGAGCAAGCACAATGGTCCTTCCCTCCCCACCCCACCCCCTTCTATCCTTAAGACTGGTCAGGCCAGTGGCCAGTGTAAAATTGGCAAAAGCAGTGGTCAAGAGCTAATAGGCCACCTCTCTATAACATACAGCTCCACCAGCATTCGGCCCAAAATGTAATCTCTCTTTGGTTATAAAATGATTTTAAAGGGCCACTCTTTGCTCTCTGCTATACCTGTGCAAACTTATTGGAGCTACTGCCCACTTACACTAAGGCCCCTTAACATTGCTAGAGTGGTGTAAAGGGGCCTTAATGTAAACAAGAGGCTATCCTCTGGTCATCAGATTTGGCCCATAACTTTTTGTTTTGTTGTATGTGTAATCTGATTGCATTACCTAAACAGCTGTTAAACCTATCAATGGCTTAAGTGCTCCTTACATATCCCTTCCCCCTCTTCACTCCAGTGTTGTGAAGTTTAATTTAATCCAGTGTACATTTATAAATATGATATTTTTCTAGGCAAAGTATTTGGAATGTCACTGAGACTCTCATTCCTGTATACTAGAGTGTGATCTTCATCTGATTTTAATGTGAGAGATTAAAGATGTATGTTGAAGATTAACTGTAATAAGCTTCTTCCTTCTGAGTGGTTTAATGTAATTCTGAGTGGTTTAGGAAGCAGATTATTGTCCTGCCTGCCAGTTCGCACACACCAAAGTTTATTATCATTGCTTGACCAAATACAAAACAGTTTATTAAGACAATTTATCTTGACTCTATGTGCTCCTACACACTATACAGTATTTGGTGTGTAATACTTAAACCAGCTACTGCTTCTGCTACTGCTACTGCTGCCATAACAAGCTGTAGTGCACAAATTATTTTCCTCAAAATCTATTACACTCCATACACTGAATGCCACACCAGTTCTAAAGGCCAGAATGTTCCTGCCCATTTTTAAGCAATAATACTAAGTGCTCTAAACAGACAGAGACAAGAGTTTTATATGGGGGAGAGGTGTGGATATGAGACAAAGGAGCCGCAGCTCTGTTCTACACTGTAATTGGAAAAGCTGTATAAATCATTCATAACAAATAACCACACAAAGGGACCCTGATTGTGTCCCATCTCTGAGCTGGATTAGAAGCAAACACCACCTGCTGTATGCATTACGTCGTGTCCTAAGAAGTTTTTATATTTGATACAACTTTACTTTAGTGTGATTTCCATTATATAAATTGTATACATTAGCTAATGTTAGCTAATGTATAGCTAAATAAACAATAGTAGAGGACTTGAGGCATAAATAAAGGAAAAAAATCTGTTTTTAGATGAGATTTGAAAAGAAAAAGTCAGTTAGGCAAAGAGAGACATGCAGGCTGTGCCAGATGCAAAAGCTGTGAAGGATAAGACTCTACTACCCTCTAAAACTGACTGCTTTAGAGTTCAAAATGTTTCCTGTGAATATATGGCTAATAATCCTGCATTTCACTGGATTATCCTATTGTTTGTGGGATACTTTATAAACCCAATGGGGAAATATAGTATCTTGATCACGTTACACGCTTCAGTTCTGACAGGATTTGGGGATAGGTAGTTCTAGTTAGGTCTTCTCCAATTCCCACGTAGTCAGACCCATCTCCCTAAGGAGCTGCTCTGACTGCTGTGTAGATGTTTATGTGTAAGTATATTGTGTACCTAATTATCCTTTCCTGAGAAACAAAGAGACAAGACAGATTTTAGCGGTAATTTTTTCAAAGAAAAGAACAATTAGAAAATATGCATATTGTCATAAAATCCATATAAACCAAAATTTGCAAGTGTAAAATAGCATTTGCCCATGCACTAGGTAATTTGTATGGCTAACTACCTAGCTGCATATATAATTACTCTGTTTTCTAAAGTTTGGGGGTATTTGGGTCTACAGTTAAGCTTGGGTCCATTTCTGGTTTTAAAGACAAAACCATTATGAGAAGGTGAATCTATTGTAAAAATAGAGGCACTTTCAAAATCACATTTAGCTGTTCTGGTTTTGAATGTAATGGTTTTAAACTGCATTACCTTCAAGTCAATTTTCAAGCTAGTGGTGGGATACCTGTAATGCAATGTAATCTCTTCATGCGTAATCATATCTTTGGATGATATCTTACATGCCACTGACACTTGACAGTCAGTTTGGTCAAGGACAGTTAAAGGGTTGTAAAAGTCAAAATAACATTTTTCTTAAAAACCTCTTTATATTGCAGACACTGTCATAAAATCATGGGTCCTGATCCCTCCCCTGCCTTTCGCCTTATGTAGTCATTTACACCAGTATAAAATGGGTGTAATACCCTACCAATCTGATAAAGTAGATGCACAGGTATAAATGACCCACTGATTCTGTCAATGTTCCTAAAGACTTCCAGATTGCTAGGACAATCTGAGTCTGAGAATGAAGTGTGTTAGGAGTGACAAAGAAGAGTGGAATGGTTTTCACTCAGGAGAAAAGTATGAGTCATACACTTTTCGGCACACTTCTTTGTTTCCCTGGTAAATAACTTCTAGGGCCAAATATGCTTTTAGCACTCATTACACAGAATACTCTACTCATCTCACACTTTCTTTCACCATCTACTTATTTAAAGTACATAATTGTAAGCACAGAGTGGGATCACAGTTTGTCACTTATAAGTATAAACCACACACGTGCGAATACAGTGTAAGGCCTTAGTAAAGAAAAACAGATATGGATTTAGCACAAGGCCTGGTCCACATTACAAAGTTAGGTCAACGTTAGTCTCCTTGTGTCAACCTAGTGTGCACATGTCTACACTCAAATCTGTCTGTGACAGATGTAAGCGCCTCATTAAGGCAACACATAAAACCACCTCCCCAAGCAGTATTGAGCCATGGTCCACCTACTAAGGTCGACACAGTGCAAGTGTAGACACTGCATGACCTATGTCGACCTTAACAACAGTCCTCCAGCAGTTGTCCCACAATGCTCAATGGTGAACACCACACAGGGATCACGGAGACTGGAAACCACCCCATCCCCCTTAAAACACTCCATATATTTTTGAAATATCTTTTCTTGATTGCCCATCTTGGCAACCATACCTAGCAGCTCTCCTTTGTTGTGTGCAAACTGCCCAACCCACCACGCTGGCTCCAAGCACTAGACATACTCTGGCCTAGAGTAGACAGGAGGTTTTGGATTTCCTGGGCCTGTGGGGAGAAAAGGTACAGCTACGGCCCACCATAGAAACATGGACATCTATGACAGGTGGAAGGGTATGACAGGGATCAGCGGCCATGCTACATGAAAGCAAAGGAACTGAACCAGGCACATCACAAGGCCATGGAGATCAACAATAGATCTGGTGCTGCGCCGCAGACCTGCCTCTTTTACAATGAGCTGCTGCATGCTATACTTGGTGGGCACCCCTCCAGAACCCCAAAGAGCACTGTGGGTACCTCAGTAGAGCCCAAGACACAGACCCCTGCCATGAACAATGAGGCAGCAGAGTGGGGGGGAGACCGAATTGGGGGAATGAGCCAGGATCTGTTTGATACTCCACCGCAGCCTAGCTAGTCCTGCCAGTCAAGCACGGACGAGTCCAATGAAGAGGAAGGAACCTTGGGTATGTGTGTATGTATTTTCCCTTCCAATGTTTAAATGTAAAGATGGTGCCCAACCCATGCCCATATTAACAAGACACAGGCATCAACTTTTCATTGTTTTACTCACTTATGAGAGGTAGAGATGGCATCTGCTTTTCATTCCCCTGTAGGGTTAGGTGTTGGGGGAGCATGTAGAGCAATTTGTTTATGTACATCGAAATGTTCCTTAAATCTTCCTGAGAGATCTCAGTTAACCTTTCATGGAGATACTGGGCAATCCTCTCCCAAAGGTTTCTAGGAATGGCAACTTTAGTTCTTCTTCCATGGTAGGACATTTCCCCACACCATTCTGCGATGAGTTTAGTTGGCAGCACAGCAGTAAACAGGCTAGCAGCATACAGGCCTGGGCAGTTTCAGGATGCCAGTAGCAGCTCAGTGTCATCACCCTATATTCATAGCCATGGAAATAGGCACCAAAATTGTATTGTTTCATGCAACCGAACATTTTAATGCCCTCCTCCTTCCACTCTTCACCCTACCCCCACCCCCCTCGCCCCTAGCAGGCCACACTCACCATGGCTGGGACTGGAGAGCAGTGCTGACACAGCCAAAGTGTTAGTAAGCATGTCTTTTTTAAAAAAATTATAGGATAAAGGAAGGGAGTTTTGAAACGTATCTTTCTCTTTCCCTTGTGTCTGTATATCCAATGATACATCTGTCTGTTTTATCTGTAGCTGCTACCGTTGCTTGAGGCAGCACTTGAGGGGTGCCTTCTACACACCAGCAGAATGCCTGACCCTGAGGAGGAGGTAAAAGGAGAGGACTAGGGAAGATAGATTCAGTGAGATCCTGCAAGCCAGCATTGCATTGGACTGCAAATAAAGGGCCTGATGGGCCAACATGCAGATGGCATGGAGAGGGACAGTGTGGACAGGAGAAAATGGAGAACGACCCAGGAATCCCAACAGGAGAAGAAGGAGAAGGTGAGTGAGATGCACCAGGACAAAATGAGGCTTCTGAGGCAGCAAACACAAAATCTGTACGCTCTGGTTGACCTACTGGTCCAACAATCCTGGACTCTCTATCCTTTGCAATCCCTAGAGAACTCTGTGGTGGTAGCTCCCTACACTCACACAACATTCCACTCGGCACCATGGGTCACATCCCTTCCCTACCGCTCCGTGCCAGGAGATAGTATGGACAGTAAGGACCACAGCTTTATCTACACTGGCCTGTGAGAGGCATGGTTAGTGTATCTGTAGCCATAATGGGCTGTGTTTGTGCACTGAAATGGCCAGAAAGGTTTGCTGCCTGTCTAATTTTCAAGTTCCATTCTATTAACTTATATTAAAAGTTTGTATTATATTGTCCTTTTTTACTTGTAACTTTTTGCACTGTTTTTTGTAACTCAATAAAATTCTATTTTTTAAATAAACTCATCCTTATTAGTTCATCACACATGCTACAGAATGTGTCGCATACTCAAAAGCTACTTGTAAGTGTACAGTGCCACAGAGCTCATACGTTCAACAGAACACCCAATCATGTGGACCAACTCAAAATGTATAACTAGCATCACATAATTCAGTGTGTCAGTTAAAGACAGTGGAATAATTATAAATGTACAGCAAGCACTACACCGTTCCTAATAGCCCCCAAACCTGCAGGGCCAGAGTACAGTCCAGCAGAGCACATTAATGTGACTGACCGTCAAAGTGCTCTTTCCAAGCCTCCCACAACCGCATAGATTTACATTGGGCTCTTGTGTCTCGCTGTTCAAACTCAGCAGACAGCTGCTCCACCTCCACCCTGGTGGCAATTTTTCCCCTCTTTGCCTCACAGATATTATGCAGGACCCAAGAGGCAGCTATAACCAATGGGCTCTTTTTCCAGCTGAGATCCAGTCTTGTGAGTAAACACTACCAGCATCACTATAATCTACCAAAAGCACATTCAAATGTCACCGTGAGCCTGCTGAGCATCTTTTCTTGGTGTTTTACAGGTGGTGTGTGTATAGTTTCATGAGCTGGGGA
This sequence comes from Mauremys mutica, assembly GCF_020497125.1. Lineage (NCBI taxonomy): Eukaryota > Metazoa > Chordata > Testudines > Geoemydidae > Mauremys > Mauremys mutica. Next base: position 209,912,414 of record NC_059073.1, read on the forward strand.
GCAAGGCATAGGCTGGGTCTCCCAAGATCACTATTGGCATTTCTGTATTGCCAATGGTAATCTGTTGGTCGGGAAAGAATGTCCCTGCTTGTAACTTTCTGAACAGTTCTATGTTCTTAAAGACGTGCGCATCATGCACCTTCCTTGACCAGCTCACATTGATATCAGTGAAGTGTCCCCGGTGATCCACCAACAGTGCGGCTCTCATTTGGTGTCCCTGTGCTGGAGGTCTGGAGCAAGCCAGGCACACAGATGAAGAAATGTGGCCTTTCACACCCAAAAGTTCTGTAGCCACTGCTTATCATCCCAAACCTGCATTACAATGTGATTCCCACCAGTCAGTCCTTGTTTCTCAGGCCCAGAAGGAGCACTCCACTTTCTGCAGCTGCTCTGGGAACACCACCAATGACCTTGAATTGTTTTTCATTATGTCCTTTAACAATCTCTCCTCAAAGAAATCATCATGTCCCCCATTGTTGTGATTCTACCTGCAGGTCTGCAAATACTGGAGGATCATGCATCCTGTATTTGCAACTTTCTTGAGAACAGTGCAGAGCTGTGTGGACTCCATACTTCTGTGCGAGATGGTGGACACCCAAAAGTGCCTTGCGGGTTTGTGGGATTTTTTTTTAAATTATGCAAAAATTATGGGCTATGAATGGCCTTATGGGCTGGGAACTTGAACCCTAGCTCCCAGATAACCCTTCGTGATTCATTTTTGCCCCCCAACACATTGCGAAAACTTCCCAAAAGGCATTGTGCCAGACAGCAGCACGTGGCACATTGGGATACCTACCCATGGTGCACCGCACTTTGCATGGATACAAGCACTCTTGGTGAGTATGTGCAATACCAATGCAAGCAGCCAAGTATGCACATGCACAAGCAATATGCTAACTTTGGCAGCTGAATGCTGACATAAATTGTGTTCACAAAAGATTGTAATGAGACGTGGCCCAAGTATGCGCATGGGCAAAGAGCACAGATGTCAAAGGTAGAGTTTATGTGGCTTACATGACCTTTGTGTGAATTCTGTATGTGTGGCTTATGTTTCCTCAAAACATGTAATGGATATGTAAGCCATGCATGTGTCATATTGCCACATAATGTCCAATGGAATATCTGTAAAGCAGATGAGCCAAATGCGGAGATTCTGATTCTCATCAGGCTTAACTGATCCAGTGATAAAAATGCCAGAGATCACCACCACTTTGCCTATGCTAGAATTAGTGATAAGTAAAATTATCTGGTATCAACATGGCCTATGATGACTAAAGAAACAGTGAACCAGTGACATCAGAAAAGCCAAGAGGAAGTTGAGAAGTTGAGAAGGAAAAGGAATCTTTGGCCTTGTCTGCACAAGAAAATTGTGTGCATTTCCCTAAGGGGAAGACTCTTCTTTCAGTTTAAGAATGCATTAGCTCACAATTTTCTCATGCAGACAAGGGCTTAGACTGTTTCAAACTTTGATTTCTAATTTTGTTTTGTTTTGTGTGTTTGTTAACACTTACCAAATCATACTGCATACAGCTGTTTGGATTCTGACACTGGGTGGTTCAATTATTTTTTGTAGTGTGGGAGCTACTCATTCAAGCTTTTTGAAATGCATTTGCTCTGTGTGGATCTCAGCAGACTGTTTGAGGCTGCTGTTCATTGCACATTTCAAATCTGTGTCATGTGCTCTGGGAAAAGTCATAGAGGAGGTCACGCTCTATGGTCACTAGTCCTACACATAAAGAAGCAGTAAACCAGAGAAAACAAGCATGAACCTGAGCCTTGCTCATGTGCTAGCAATGAGATTTGACCATAAAGAAACAATTTTCTAACTGCAGGGCTTGCAAGCCCACACTAATTGGTTTTGACAAAAAATATCATGAAGCAATTTTGAACCAAACTTGCAAGGACTTCTGTAGATTCACTAGTTACTGGTACTCTCCACATCACAGAATGAGATTAACTGATGCAGGTTTCACATCAACACCACCAAATTAGGTAATTTTGGATGATGACTTTCCCACTTAATACACACCAGCTTTGTGGAATTAATCACCAATTGACATCAGGAATGTCCTTAACCTCCCCCTGTGTTTCAGTCTAAACTTCAGGTCTTTGTTTTTCACCAACTTTTTACTGATTTTAACTGCTAATGCTGTGCAACCCACTGGTCAACATTTATTACGTATCCTCATCTGTTCCCAATCCAGAAAGAATGTGAATCGGTTACATGTCCCCATCAGTTATGCTGCTTCTTTAGCTCTAGCTGTTTAGACTAATGCTTTTAGTTCCAGAGGTGCCTGGTTCAATTCTGCCAATATGGCAGCCATTACAACTGCATGATGCATTTGCTTTATATTTCTACGTTTATTGTTAAATCCCTTCTGATTTGTCACAATGAGACACCACCAGAAAAGTTTGCATTGTTATACTGAGTCTATTTTATGACCTGAGTGGCACACCAAATTAGTTCATTAGCCTTTCACTCTGGAATTCAGTGGCAGATTAGCCACTGGGCCAAAGGGGCCCATGCCTAGGGGCCCCGGCCAATTGGGGGCCCTTGACAAAATGGGCGCCCCCATGCCCCTACCCACTCTGCCCACCTGGCACTCCTGCTGGAGATTGGGGTCGGGGCACTGGGGCTTGCCCCACTCACACCCCCCCCCATGCTCCTGCCAGGAAGCATGTGAAGCCCCTTCGCCCTGACCCCACTCCCCTGGCAGAAGCACCAGGGGGGCAGAGCGGGGCAAGCCCCTGACCCTGCTCTCCAGCAGGAGCACTGGGAGGACCTCCTCTTGCTCTGGCGCAGCGCCCCACAAAACAGTAATCTGCCTCTGCTGGGATTGTATTGTTTGAATCTTCTCTTAGGTTACAAATACAAATCAGTTTGTATCCTCAGCTGACTCCCTGATTGGCCATATCACAAGCTGATAGTCTCAGGAAGGCCAATAATGGAAATACTGGGGATATGGCAGATTAGGACTGAGGTACTTTGGCAGGACGCTGGGTAGGAAGCTTGCTTAGTATCTACACAGACTTAGATGAAATTCATCCTATGCACAGGGCCTGCCCACAGTAGCCTCTATAACACATTAGTCCCAGTTAAGACTTATTTTGAAAGGATAAGAGAAGAACAGATGCTAAACGATAGATGGGAATCAGTTTAATTGATTTCTAGGAAATATTATGCATTAATAATCAAAGACGGCGTGTTCAACGAAAGAGGTGTAGGAGGCATATTAAAAACTTGTATAGGAGTAAGAAAAAATGTTAAACATATTATATTTCAAAAGAACCAACAGGAAGATTAGCACTAAGGTGTTTTTTTTTAATGAATACTAATGCTTAGCCCTTAGATTAAGATAAAAATATGTAGTCATCTTCCCAGGAACTCTGGTTCACGCTCCTGAAAGTTATTTTGTTTAGAAGGCAAGGCTATTGCTCCCCATACATAACCACCACCCTATGCTATCCCTGCATCACTATTGCCCACCCAGCAGTAAGCCTCTTAGTTCTAATCAGTGAACTCTTATCACACGACCCCAAAATATCATCTGTTTTTAATGAAAGAACTGACGAACTTCCAGTAAGTTCTGGCAAATTAGAGAAATTGTGCACTGAAAACAAAGATTTTCCAACTTGGATGCTTAAAGTTAGGCTCCTAAGGGTGTGATTTTCAACAGTCACTTAAGCGATTTAGGATTTGGAGGACCTGGACTCCTAGATCATTTAGGCGTTGTTGAAATCCCACTCCTAAATCCACATTTCAACACCTAAATAAAAATCTTCTGTATTTCCAAAGTGACTTTAGTGGGATTTGTGGATGCTGTGCTCCTTTGAAAAAAATCAAGCCACTTTTATTCAGGTATCTGAGTATGGATTTTGGAACCTAACTTTATGCTACCAAGTTTGAAAATGTTGATTATGTCTTGATTTTGCTGTGATTTTCAATTGAAGCAAAGTGCAGAGTTTTCACAGATCCAGCTAGTATTGAGACCTGCTGTTACTAATATATTTAAAGCCATTGTTATATGTTACAATATCAAATGTATAAGAGGGCCAGAAGACAGCTATGTGCAGGGGAAGCAACATTTCAGCAGATAAAATAAGACTTCAGTGAAGGCTCTGAGCCCAGAGCACTGTTATATTTATGAACTCTTGCTTCTGTTTTCTCTTTTGTTCCACTTCCAATTCTAATATAAACTCTTTGAAAAGGTAGATTGTGTTAGAGTGCTCACCTACTGGTAAGCTAAGCTAATTGGGCTCAGTCTGTCTCTATTTCATCCATTCAGCCTCAGTGATTTCAGTGGGTTGGAACAAGCACAACTGAGGGCAGAATGTGGCCTGTACATTCAATCAGAACAATGCAACTGCATTTACAATCCATCGTTCATTCAACTAGCTCAAAATATTAGATTAGTTACAACAATGGGCAGGTTACAATATGAAGGAAGACATATTAATAGAACTTATTCTTGTAACACAGGAATAATGCAGCTACAAAAAGAGATTGAAATGACCTTATATGTTTCAACCAAACCGTATGCATTGTTCATACATTCTATAGCACTTAGAAAAAAAAATATTTCCTAGAATGCAACAAAATAAGGACTTAATCTAAGATGAAGGGCACATTATTAAGTCAACACACAAAAATAGCCATATTATATAACAATAAATTAGAAGGAATGTGGAAATAACTTGTAAGGTGCATAAACAATTGAAGAGAGAATGTTCCAGGTATTGATGGGTCATAAAAGCCAATTTTAGAAGGTTATGAAATTATTTCAATTAAACAGAACAAATGTCACCACTAAAACCATAAGCATCTTAATGAGATCATCTGTAACATGGTGATGCATTCTGAGGCAGAGAGCTAACATGTGTTAACATATATACAAGGATATTTAAAGAAATACATTTGGACAATATTGGGAACATTTTCCCCCTCAGAGTGGGGAAAGCCCTTGAAAGATGATTGGTAAGAGTCCCTGATACCCCCCCCTAACATTAGGGCTTGAAGAAAATCAGCATGCAGCAAAAGAACGAAGAAAATTATTTCTTCAAATCTGGGTCTAAACTCAATAAATTAATTTAGTCTGGAAAGTTCGAATGGTCTCCTGGGAGAAGCAACTCTGATCTGATCCTGATGACATGCAGAATAGCTTTGCAACAGTAATACTCCACTAACTTAAATGAAGTTATTCTTGATTTCCTACACCAGTGTAAGGGAGAACAGAATTAGGCTGCCTTCATGCAATGTAACCAATTAGTTTTTATAAAATGACGATGGTGAACAAGATATGTAAAACAATGAATAGAACAGAGACGGTATATCAGACATTCAAATTGAGTCTCTCCTAATACATAACAAGGAGCCATTGAACAAAATTGACAGGCAACAAATTTAAAACTGATAGAAGAAAATAGTACTTCACACAATAAATAATTTACCTGTTAAACTCATTGCCACAAAATCCTGGAGGCCAAGCACTAAGTGGGATTCAAAAAAAGTTGGTGAGAACATGCACAGTCACATTGGATAATTTTTTTTATAAGGGGTATAGAGCCTCCTCTCTATCCCTTATATACATGCCTCAAGCTTCAGAACCTGGGTCAGGAAACAGGAAATCCTCTATAGTTATTTCATTACTGTCCCTTACAGAGTTTATTGCACCTTCCTCCGAGGCATCTGGTGCTGGTCACAGTTAGAAATGGGATATTGAACTAGATCAGGGGTGGGCAAACTTTTTGGCCCGAGGGCCACATCTGGGAATAGAAATTGTATGGCAAGCCATGAATACTCACAAAATTGGGGTTGGGGTGTGGAAGGGAGTGAGGGCTCTGGTTGGGGGTGGGGGCTCGGGGGTGGGGCCAGAAATGAGGAGTTCAGGGTGTAGGAGGAGGCTCCGGGTGGGGAGTAGGGTGCATGGGGGTGAGGGCTCTGGAGTGCAGGAGGATGCTCTGGGAGGGGACTGAGGAGTTTGGAGGGCAGGAGGGGGATCAGGGCTGGAGCAGGGGGTTGGGGTGCAGGAAGGGGTGCAGGCTCTGGCTGGAGTGTGGGCTCTGGAGTGGGGCTGGGAATGAGGGGTTTGAAGTGCAGGAGGGTGCTCTGAGCTGGGATCGAGGGATTCGGAGGGTGGGAGGGGTATCAGGGCGGAGGCAGAGGGTTGGGGCATGGGGAGAGGCTATGGGATGCAGGGTCCAGCAGTTCCTGGAAGCAGCGACATGTCCCTTTTCCAGCTCCTACATGAAGGCATGGCCAAGCAGCTCTGCACGCTGCCCTGTCCGCAGGCGCTGCCCCTGCAGCTCCCATTGGAGCTCCAGAGAGGACCATTGGAGCGGAGCCATTGGAGCACATAGGAGCCGGAGGAGGGCCATGCTGCGGTTTCCGGGAGCTGCGTGGAGCGGTCCCCAACCCTGATCCCCGGCTGGAGCACTGGAGGGGGCCATGCCATGGTTTCTGGGAGCCACATGGAGCGGCCCCAGACCATGCTCCCCAGCAGGAGCTCGAGGGCCAGCTTAAAATGTCTGTTAGGCCGTATCTGGCCTGCGGGTTGTAGTTTGCCCAGCCCTGAACGAGATGGACCACTGGTCTGATCTAGTATTGTAATTCCTATGTTCCTGGGAATATATAACCAATTATTTCAAATGAGACTGATCAAACTGATCAACAATTCACACTCGTGGCACCTAAGAAGAGCATTAAGCTTGTGGACACTCCCTACACATATTGTTCAAGAGCTTGTTCAATCCAAAATTAAAGTTTACAGACCATGTGTCTAATGGTATAGTTATTTTGTTCAAGAAAGAAGCAAGCACAGAAGCTAAAGACCCATCATGTTTTATGATATTCACTTCTCTTTTTCTCCAAGACAGTCTTCTGCATGATACCTGCATTAAGAAACTGCTTTCATGGGCTTGTAAGAAATACAAATTCTGTTCCACTGTCCTTCAGACACATTGGGAGAGATGAATGTGAATGACAGCTTTCTGTAAATCTCTTTTGGCAGGTGCATGATCGACCAGGATGCCATTCTCAGGAAGGCACAAGGGAAGAATTTATAATATGAAATTGTCAGATGAAAGATAGCACATGCTCCCATGTGAGTGGGCATGCTGAGAATGAGTTCTGTCCTATTCCAGACTTCTCATGGAATGGCTTGAATATCAAAGACTATAAAGTATAAGAAAATTTAACCCAGTGAACAAAGAACAGACAAAAAATGAGGGAATGGTGAGAATTAGTGTGGGGGAGAGGGAAAGAAACACAAATAGAAAGACAAGCACTGCCTGGTTGTCTGATGATTCATAAGAAATTCTAGGCTCTGCAACTACTTCCACTAAAGAAGGGGAATTACATAGATCAAAAGAATTACTGATGGATCTCACAAATTGAAAAGCAAAGTCTTGATTCCAAGATTCAAGGGCTGAATGTATCGGTCAAACCTTTGAGAAAGAAACTAGGAGGTTTCATAGTTGCACAGATGGTGAAACAAATTGGGATATTTAAAAGCAAGTAGCCATGAAGAGCGCAGAAAACTGAGACCCAGATAAAAAGATCAGTGAACAATAAAAGACCAGGCCAAAGAATGAAAAAAACTGAACCAGAAAAAATAAATTAGAGAATATCTATCACAGAAACACAAGTAGCAGGTGGTTGTGTATGTGGTAATAGAACTTCATTCTCCACTTCCTTGCACCTCATGTAGTCATTTACAGCTGTGCAAAGAGGGTGTAAAATTCTACCAAACCAGAATGGTTATCACTTTACATGTACTTTGCACAGATGTAAATGACTACACAAGCTGCAAGACACTCCAGTGTGTTGAGCATAGCATTTAGCCATCCAGAAACCAATTAGACAACTGACTGATTTTATTAGAAACAAGATTAATTCATATGCACTTAACAGAACTGATGGGCAAACTGGAGGGGAAGAATTCTACTGGTTTCTTCTTCCACAGAAATTCTGGATGAGTTCTTACCCTAGATAGGATCCCTTTGTGTCATCTGAGGTGTTATGAAGGGCTGGAATACCTGGCCCACTGAAAATTTCCCCAGGAGGCTGGAGCTTTTGGTGGGAGTCAAACTCCAAATGCCATCATGACCACTAGTCCCAGAGTAGAGAGTTTGCTAAAGATGAGAGGAACCCTTCCCAGAATACAGCTACATGCCACCAATTCTCTGCTGGTGGATGGTCCCATGCTGTCTGGAGTTGCACCAGAACTGAAGCTGTGTAGGACAGAGGATCAGCAAGCCATAATCAGCTCTGGGTTCAAGAGATAGTCTGGACCTCTATAACCAGCACCAAAACTCTCAGCAAGCATTACATCATATAAGGATACACTTGATCGTACCCTGAGGTGACACTGTTGCCAGCATCTTTTGGAAGCATAATAATAAATAATAATATTAAGTACTTTTTCTCCATTCATCTCAAGGCATTTTATGAAGCTGAGCAAGCATTGCATTTCCCATTTTACAGATGGAGAGAGGCACAAATAGATTAAGTGACCTACCCAAGGTCATGCAGCAACTCAATACAAGAGCAATCACATCCTATGCACTGGACCATGCTACCTTCTTGCAAATTAACCCTTTGATGAGTATCCCAGAGAGCACATCACAGATAACTAGCAAAACTGACATGAATGTAAAACACTTCACTGCTGGTGATAAAAACATCAAGTTTTGTTAGTTAACACCTTTGGGACGACTGTGAAAAATCAATCAATGGCATACAAATCATAGACTCATAGGGCTGGAAGGGACCTCAAGAGGTCATTTAGTCCAGTCCCCTGCACTCATGGCAGGACTAAGTATTCTCTAGACCATTCCTGACAGGTGTTTGTCTAACGTGCTCTTAAAAATCTCCAGTGATGGAGATTCCACAACCTCCCCAGGCAATTTATTCCAGTGCTTAACCACCCTGACATTTGTTCCCTGTCAGCTCTGTGTTCATGGGGAACCAGGGCGCAGTACCCAGCCTGTCTGACTCATGAAAAACCTTCCCCTCCGCCCCCCGCAGCCTCTGCTTGAACCAAAGCTGATCAGAAGAAAGACTTACAAAAAGCAATGGAAAGGCAGTGGGAGACACCTAAACCCCTGGGATAAGGGTGACAGAATTAAGGAAACTCCTCTAGCATCATTTGCATCGAAGATGGGACAAGGAGGAATCTCCATTAGCATACAGAATGGAGAACAGAGATTCCAAGACAAGAACCACACGGAACTCTGGGCCCAGAAAAGCAGGAAAGTACTGCATGATAGGGGGGTCTCTGCTCCAGATGTTAATGAACCCACACCTGCACACACCCAGCTCAGTAGTTATCAGACCAATTCTAGTAATAAATCCTTTATTGCTATCCAAAATACTGAAGCTCCATAATTGCTTTGTGAGCTCCCTCCAAGGAACACCACCCAAAGCCAGGAATGATCAGCTCCCATGGTCTAGCCTGAACAAAACAACTTTGGTATTCTCCCTTGTTTAAACATAAACAAATCTAGTGTTCTCCCTTGAACCATTGTTGTTTCTCTACAAAAACCCCTACCCATGCTCAAGTAAGTGTTCTGATGCCTGGATCCAAAATCTGCATCAGTTCTATTAGGACTTTATCTTCTCCTGACTGATCATGCTGGGGGCTTTGCCTGTCTCCAGCACTTTATTTTCCTTTCTATAGATTGGCACTATATTTACCCTTTTCCGGTCTTCAGGAATCTCTCCCATCGTTCATGACTTCTCAAAGATAATTGCTAGTGGCTCAGATATCTCCTCAGTCAGCTCCTTGAGTATTCTAGGATGCATTTCATCAGGCCCTGGTGACTTGAAGACATCTAACTTGTCTAAGTAATATGTAACTTGTTCTTCCCCTATTTTAGCCTCCGCTCCTACCTCATTTTCACTGGCATTCACTATGTTAGATGTCCAATCACCACCAACTTTCTTGGTGAAAAGCGAAATAAAGAAGTCACTAAGCATCTCTGCCATTTCCACATTTTCTGTTCTCTCCCCCCTCCACCACCATCTTCACTGAGTAATAGGCCTACCCTGTCCTTGGTCTTCCTCTTGCTTCTAATGTATTTGTAGAATGTTTTCTTGTTACCCTTTATGTCTCTACCTAGTTTGATCTCGTTTTGTCTCTTGGCCTTTCTAATTTTGTCCCTACATACTTGTGTTGTTTGTTTATATTCATTCTTTGTAATTTAACGTAGTTTCCACTTTTTTGTAGGACTCTTTTTTGAGTTTCAGATCTTTGAAGATCTTTAAAGCTTCCACCACCCAGAGTAGCTGCCAACTGTCTTCAATTGTTTTTCCCCTTAGACTTGCTTCTTATGGGATCTTACCTACCAATTCCCTGAGTTTGCTAGTCTGTCTTCTTGAAATCCATTGTCTTTATTTTGCTGTTCTCCCTCCTACCATTCCTTAGAATCATGAACTCTACCATTTCATGATCACTTTCACCCAAGCTGCCTTCCATTTTCAAATTCTCAACCAGTTCCTCCCTATTTGTCAAAATCAAATCTAGAAAAGCCTCTCCATTAATAGCTTTCTCCACCTTCTGAAATAAAAAAATTGTCTCCAATACATTCCAATAACTTCTTGGATAATCTGTTCCATGCTGTGTTAGTACAATGTCTTAATATATATTGATCTGGAATTTCATTAGACAGAGAGAAAAATATAGAAGAGTTTATCCGAGCAAATGGCAATGGGTAGTGCTGTCTGATTTTACATGAGATGCTCTAGAGGTGGTCAGAAGAGAGGAAGTTCCATATTCCTGATTCTATATCAGGCCTGCAGTAGGTTTTTTTTTAAAAAGCCATAAATTTTATAAGTTAATAATATGTACAGAGAAAATGCTCCAGGGGCACAAAGTATCCTTGAAAAATTCCACTCCCCCAAGGGAGAAGGGATTGTTTGTTTTTTTGTTTTGTTTTTGCATAGGCAAATGAAATATTATTTGTTTCCTCACTATCATCATAGAGGGTGAGCAGACTTTATGACCAGGCTGTTAGATTTTCATGACAATTTTGCAATGTTGACTTACAGATATGAAGAAAGAACTGGACTGTTGCACATCTTCTTCCTATGGAGAATGATGGATATTTTGAAGATTATATCATTCCCTAAGAGTCTATGTGCCAGATCCACGGTGTAATTTGCCATAGCTCCATCCAAGTCAGCTAAATCAATTTACACCTCTGAGTACCTGATCCATTGTTTATTACATATGACCCCTCCAATCCATCTAAGAATATGATTTTATGGATTTAGAGTGCTTAGATGTTCCTGTGAGGAAATTAAAAGATCAAGGATCTCTACTAATGTATTACAAGATGGAAAAGGTAAGACTGGATTACATGCACCTAATTCTTCTTTATTTTAATCTCACAAACCACAGAAAATATCCTGCTGCGCTAAGCCAGCCAAACAAAAGATGAATTAAAAGAAGAAGAAAAAAGAAAGATGAAATATAATCTCCAAACAGAAGAAAACTATGAATTCAGTCATGCTGTGGAATACCTCTAAAACAATGTAGTTGCATTTGGATGAGTTCACCTATTTCATATTGCAATAGAGGTCAAAACCTATACCTTAAGATTAAATACTGCAAACAATATGCCACTGGGGGAATAATCAGATGATTAGAAGCAGAAAGGATTATTTACATAAAATGGCTACATTTACTGTCTGATTTGTATAATGCTTTTTGCAAGTCTCAAAGTTAAAGTATAAACTGCTATGTACATTTAGGGCTCATTTTCTTTTTCTACCACTGAAATGTAGCTACCATGGAACTGCAGTGTTGCCTAGTCTCACAATTTTATTGAGAGATTTACAATTTTGTGTGTTTTTCATAAAGTCCCAGATATGAGATTCAATTATGATGTGAGAATCTCAACTGTCATTTTAATGAAAAGAAGTTTCTATCCTTTGGGTTGCAGAGAAAAGCTTGAAAACAGGGACCCTAAATGCACCAACACCAGCAGCCAAATAAAAAGAATCTCAACATTCTTTTAAATCTCAATCTCATGATTTTGGGGGCTTGGCTCATGTTTTTTTAATGCTTGCAGTAAGAGGTACTGGCTGCGGTATTGTTGTACAGTGCCACCAACACAACAGTCTGGAACCTTTTCTTCTTCAGCCTGTTTGTGGAGGACAGCACTGCTAGCAGTTATATTCTTGTGAAATCCTCATACTTGCTGAGTGCAAGGACCCCCACTCGTGTATCCAGCCCTTTGTGCTCTCTCACACCCTTTCAGGAGTCAGCAACTATCTAACCCTGTATGTTTATAGCAGAATTTTGAACAACAAAAAGATTTCTGATACAAATCCTAAAAGACCAGAAAGGTCCCAGAATAGGACACATACAACATTTAGAGACTTTCAGGTTTCCACTTTTCAAAGGAAATGAATATGCCTAGTAAACAAATTGTATCAGATTGCTGGTAGGCAGAGGTGAAAGTAAGCTGCTACCCCAGCAGTGGCAGGGCTCCCGCGGTGATTTAAAGAGCCCGGAGCGCTGTCTCTTCTGGTTGAGGCCACGCCCCCACTCACGACTCTGGTGTACACATAAGTCCTTTAAATTACTTTCACCCCTGCTGATAGGTTATTGCAAATTGCAACACTGGGCCAAATTTCTGATTCTAGTTTGGATAGGGATGCCACCCCACAAAATAACCATTCTTGCAAGCATTTAGACAAGATGATAAAAATGTGTCATTGAGCTGACAATTTCTGCCAGTCAAAATATCAGAAATCTAGCTGTATCAGCTAATCAAATGATGTTTTCACCCTTTAGGGCAGTGGTTTTCAAACTGTGGGTTGCAACCCAGTACTACGTCATGCAATATAAACAGGGGCGGCTCCAGGCCCCAGCATGCCAAGCGTGTGCTTGGGGCGGCATGCCGCGGGGGTGCTCTGCTGGTCGCCCGGAGGGCGGCAGGCGGCTCCGGTGGACCTCCCGCAGGCGTGCCTGCGGAGGGTCCGCTGGTCCCACGGCTTCGGTGGAGCATCCACAGGCATGCCTGCGGGAGGTCCACTGGAGCCACGGGACTGGCGACCGGCAGAGCGCCCCCCGCGGCGTGCCGCCGTGCTTGGGGCGACGAAATGGCTAGCACCGCCCCTGAATATAAAGGCACTGGGTCACGGCAGCTCTGGTCAGTTCGCCAACTAGGCGGTTAAAAGTCCCGTTGGCAGTACTATCCAGCTAACGCAGGCTAGTCCCTACCTGCTCCAACACCATGCTGCGCCCCAGAAATGGCCAGCAGCAGGTCCAGCTGCTAGGTGTGGGGGGTCACAGGGCTCTGCTTGCTGCCCCGAGCACCAGCTCCCAGCCAATGGAAGCTGGGGGGGCAGTGCCCACAGGAGAGAGCCACGCAGACCTGCTTTGAGCAGGGGGTTGGACTAGATGACCTCCTGAGGTCCCTTCCAACCCTGAGATTCTATGATTCTATGACCCCCTTGCATGCCTCCCTCTAGGAGCCAGACCTGCTGCTGGCCATTTCCGGGCCACAGCACACTCCATGGTGCCAGGACAAGCAGGAAGCCTGCCTCTGCATCCCGGCTGCACCGCTGACCTGGAGCTGCTGGAGGTAAGCCCATGCTCCAACTCCCTGCCCCAGCCCAGAGCCCCTTCATCCACCCCAAACCCATCATCCCTGGCCCCACCCCAGAGGCTGCACCCCTAGCCCAGAGCCCTGACTCCCTCCTGCACCCCAACCTCCTGCCTCACCCCAGACACCCCCTTACCTTGAACCCCTCATTCCCAGCCCCACCCCTGCATCTCAACCCTCTGCCCCAGCCCTGAGCCCCGCCCACACCCCAAACCCCTCCTCCCCAGCTCCATTGGATCGCAGGCATCAACAATTTTCTTCAACTGGGTCACCAGAAAAAAAGTTTGAAAACCACTGCTCTAGGGCAATCATCTCTCAAAAACAGGTTGTGATGGTTCAAAGCAATCAGATCCAAACCTAACCTCTACCCCTGATTCAACCTCAAATCCAAACTTTGACTCCCACTGAAAAGCTACTCCAAAGAAACATTCCTCAGCCCATCTCTAATTACCATATAGAATTACCATATACATTGATGACATCTTCATCATCTGGACCCATGGGAAGGAGACTCTGGAAAAATTCCACCACGATTTCAACAGCTTCCACCCCACCATCAACCTCAGCCTGGACCAATCTACACGGGAGGTCCACTTCCTAGACACTACGGTGCAAATAATTGATGGTCACATTAACACCACCCTATACCGAAAACCTACCGACCGCTATGCCTACCTTCATGCCTCCAGCTTCCATCCCGGGCACACCACAAGATCCATTGTCTACAGCCAAGCACTGAGGTACAACCGCATCTGCTCTAACCCCACAGACAGAGACCAACACCTACAAAATCTCCACCAAGCATTTTCAAAACTACAGTACCCGCACGAGGAAATAAGGAGACAGATCAACAGAGCCAGACGTGTACCCAGAAGCCTCTTACTGCAAGACAAACCCAAGAAAGAAACCAACAGGACTCCACTGGCCATCACATACAGTCCCCAGCTCAAACCCCTCCAGCGCATCATCAGGGATCTACAACCCATCCTGGAGAATGATCCCACACTTTCACAGGCCTTGGGTGGCAGGCCAGTCCTCGCCCACAGACAACCTGCCAACCTGAAGCATATTCTCACCAGTAACTGCACACCGCACCATAGTAACTCTAGCTCAGGAACCAACCCATGCAACAAACCTCGATGCCAACTCTGCCCACATATCTACACCAGCAACACCATCACAGGACCTAACCAGATCAGCCACACCATCACTGGTTCATTCACCTGCACGTCCACCAATGTAATATATGCCATCATATGCCAGCAGTGCCCCTCTGCTATGTACATCGGCCAAACTGGACAGTCTCTAAGGAAAAGGATAAATGGACACAAATCAGATATTAGGAATGGCAATATACAAAAACCTGTAGGAGAACACTTCAACCTCCCTGGCCACACAATAGCAGATCTTAAGGTGGCCATCCTGCAGCAAAAAAACTTCAGGACCAGACTTCAAAGAGAAACTGCTGAGCTCCAGTTCATCTGCAAATTTGACACCATCAACTCAGGATTAAACAAAGACTGTGAATGGCTTGCCAATTACAGAACCAGTTTCTCCTCCCTTGGTTTTCACACCTCAACTGCTAGAACAGGGCCCCATCCTCCCTGATTGATCTAACCTCGTTATCTCTAGCTTGCTTCTTGCTTGCATATATAAACCTGCCCCTGGAAATTTCCACCACTTGCATCTGAAGAAGTGGGTATTCACCCACGAAAGCTCATGCTGCAAAACGTCTGTTAGTCTATAAGGTGCCACAGGATTCTTTGTTGCTTTTACCATATAGAACTGTTATCATAAGAGCAGACTAATATTCAGGTACAGGTGAGTGAAGCCAAAGCATTAGGTTGACTTATCAAATAATTAACAGGGTATAAGGTATCTGTAAAACTGACTTACAAGAAATGAGGCCTCTGCAAGAGACTGGAGAGGAAGCATTCTAGAGGGTTCCCTAAAGCACATTAATACTGGGAAATCAGTTCTTAAAATAAATTGGTTCCAGGTTCACATGAAAAGGACTGGGATTTTCAAGTGGAAAGAGTCCTGCTTTATGTGAATCAGTTTTCATTTCAATCACTCCACCCTTCCCCACATGTTTGAAAAATTCCATTTTGCCACCAAGCTTCTGACTTAATTCACAAGGTATAGAAGACAAGAGATGGAATACTGGGCCTTTAGAGAGCTTTTGCTAAAGTTGTGAAACTCAGTGAAAAATGGTAGGGATTTTCCTTTTTGATAGGTATGAGGATTATCTTCCATCACTGGAAAAAGTTATAAAAAGATATTCTGAGAGAATACCTGGAATTGATATTTCAAAGGACTTCTTTTGAAAGGATGATTTATAGATCACAAGACCAATGGGTCTTTTATCAAAGAAAATGGATTCCTTTTCTGAACTATTGAGAAAAGATTGATGGCATCCTATTGCATAGTTCTACTTGTGTAAGTTGTTTAGTGCTGGTAGATTACTACAGTTATATCAACTCAGGTCCTATTACACTGCACACAATACAATGCACATTCTAAATTGCAGATGAAGTAAGTTCTTTCTGGTATATTTCAGGTTCCCTGAATGCAAGATTTTAGTACAATGCTATCTATCATGATGTATCTTATTCTGCTTGAGTTTATTGATCAGAGTCTAATTAGTTGTAGGATATGAGGCATGATAGATTGACACAAATATAGTTTTATTTTCTTTCCATGATTAAAAAGGTGTGTATATGTGAGTATTTAATATTTATATATGTGTACACACATATTTACATACATATTTGATACGTTATAGTCTGATCCCATTCCCCTCCAAACCCATGATTAAATTCCCATTGACTTTAGAGTGAGCACAAATGAGCCATATACTGTGTGGAGATGCCTTTCAAAACTATATCCAGACAATAGGAAATAATTGGTGGTTTGTTTGTTTTTTAAGGACAAAAAATATCTCATTAGCTTTTTCATTATCATCATCAGCTCTTCAAGAAGACGTTTTCCCCCAAGGGTTAGTTACTAAGATGTTAACAACCAGAAAAGAGTCTTAAACAGTCTGACCAAAATTTACTCCCCATCTCAATTAAACCAGTTAATTTTATGTGGCATCTGTGATTTTATATTCCTGTCAGACCCCCTGTCACCTAGAGAGGCTTCCAAGATAGATGAATTGAAATGTTAAAACAAATAAACAGAACGTTTTCTTAATTTTTTTAATTTGTACATAATAGAGAAACAAAAAATTGTGATTTTTTTTTTGTCTTGTGCAGGTTACCTTTAAATGGTAAATTGCAATTCTTGCCTAAGATCATCCAAGACTACACAAGGATCTGCCCACTCTTATGTAGAAGTTGGAAAAAGGGGGAGGACAGCCATCTGCTTCTGTGCCATTCCCTTCCCCTGCACTTCCCTTCCCCCCCGCACCCCCAACACACACACACACACACAAGCATGCACACACACACAAAACTCAGAGGAAGGCATTCCATCAATCTGGGGTCTACATGAAAGAAGATGGTAGAGACAGGGGAAGAGTATGTGTGACAGGGGTGATGCAAATCATTTCCCTGCCACCACCTATTTTATAGAGCCTAAACTAAAAAATTTCGGACAGTAATAATTCCACAAAGCCCTCCCTCATGGCCAGCAACAGGCAAGGGTGATTCCTGCAAGTGTTGGTCCAATGGGACCGTTCTCCTTACGAACACAGAAGAGAGGGGTTTCCAGGGGCTAGAGTCAGCATGGAAACACAAGGTCTCAACAAAAATGGTCTCCCACAGCTCTCCAGACCTACTGTTGCCTCTTTTTGGACCCAGCAGTTAGTCAACATTTGGTGCCTTGCCAGGTTGTTTCTGTTGGGTAGAGAAATTGATTACAGCATCGGGTACATTCTTATGCAATCCTGTTTATTTACAAAGAATGTACAGTAGAACCTCAGTGTTACGAACACCTCAGGAATGGAGGTTGTTAGTAACTCTGAACAAAACGTTATGGTTGTTCTTTCAAAAGTTTACATCTGAACATTAGACTTAATACTGCTTCAAAACTTTACTATGCAGAAGAAAAATACAGCCCCCCCCTTTTTTTTTTAAGCAGTTTACGTTTAACACAGTACTGTACTGTATTTGCATGGGGGTTTTTTTGTCTTTGCTGCTGCCTGATTGTGTACTTCTGGTTCCAAATGAGATGTGTGGTTGACTAGTGAGTTCGTAACTCTGGTGTTCATAACTCTGAGGTTCTACTGTACAGAGTCCTGTTTCCCTGAGCACAGTAAAACAAAAACCAAAAACTAACAGAAGCAAATAGTTTCCTTGTTCACAATTTTCAGTTCTGCCCCTCTGATTAGTTCTGTGCCCCAAGTAGTTCTATCTCTCTGCTCTCACTCGGGGCTCTCTCAGGGCTCCATTCATGACTGCTTCTCTTTCTGTCTGCAGGCTCTCTCTTTACTTTCTGCTGGCTTCCTTCCTCTCACTCACACACAGCTTGCCAGACAATCCCCAAGCTCTTGTGTTTGCACTCAAGAAACCCCCTCATGCTTAGCTTCTGGGCAGTAGCCTCCTCTTGGTTCCAGCTCTCTCACTACATAAAGGTGCATTTAATTGCTCTTCCATTGATCCTGAAAGAACAGTGCTTAAACACATCCATTGGCTTTAACTGAGCCTGTGATTGTTTACAGATCAAAGACGTACTTGATGGCAGTCATTAATACCTTCCACCTAACACTATTCTCTGGGGATTAGCTACAGTATTGCCAACCCCAAGTGTTCAAAAATCATAGCAACGCCCCAGAAAAGCACAACATTTGGCTTGAGATATTTAAAAAAATATGTTTGAACATAAGAACAGCCATACTGGGTCAGATCAATGGTCCATCTAGCCCAGTAGCCTGTCTTCCAACAGCAGCCAATGCCAGCTGCTTCAGAGGGAATGAACAGAACAATTATTGAGTGATCTTTTTATTTGCCTTCTGGTTTCTCAGAAACGTGTTTTCAAGCTTTTTCTTCACAAGCATAAAGGCTAGAAACTTTTTTTTTAAATGAAAGCCGAGATTCTCTTGTCGTGCCTTGACTCCAGGAGCCAGGGACATAACACCAAATATCACAAGTCTGTGAATAAAACCTTGGCAGCATTGGAACTGTGCCTCCTAATGGAGAGGCAGGAGAGGAACTCCACAAGCTGATCCTTGTGGAGATAGCCTCCTTTCCTTGAGCCCTCTAGCATGTTTTTTTCCATGTGATGGGATGGTCCTGGCTCAAGTAACTGGGTGCCATGTAACTGAGTTGCAGAGAAGGTTCTGGTGACAGCATGCGCAGGGGAGAAATTCTTATGAAAAAGACAACGTGCTGTATTGTAATAATGTGTTACAAAGTGGACTGGCATTTTACTTGTTTGTATTTTGTTAGCCTAATCAATTGGACACCGTGATAAGGATGAGGATAAAGTCAGGACTAAATCTCCCACAGAAGTTGCTCTTTAATGTAATAGGCTCCTCTCTAATATACTTCAAGGACAGCTCTAGTTTTTTGTTGTTTTATATTTCTTTATTTTCAAATCCCTACATGTGCCACATTGTAAAAGGGGCTAGTCCCATAGCTGCTAATAAGAGTTTTGTTTCTCCGATGTTTTTGCTGTTATCTATGTGCTTTGTTCTGTTGGGTTAATGTGGCATATCTCCAACACAGCCTTGGAAAATAATAATGTGATTTGGGTTTAGTATAATCATTAAACCTGATTAGCAAAGTGTGCTCACAAAAATCCATAATTAGCTTGGAAGACAAGAAGATGGTTTTTTTGGTTTTTGGTTTTTGTTTGGTTTTTTTTGCCAAGAAACTGAGACGACTTTGCTTCAGTTAACTGAATTTTTTTTTGTAAATAAGTGTCTACACCACATTACTTTACCGTTTGCATTTTCATGCATCCTGTAACAATGTTTTTATGAAATATACCAAATCTGCTAAAACTCTAAATTTTCCCTTAAAGTGATCTGCAGGCTTTTTAAACAATCAAATTTTTTTTTATGTTGCTGAATACACAAATAAGTGTAGAGCATCTTAGAGGTGAAGAATGGTTTCATGATTAGGGCACTAGCCTAGAACTTAGGCGATTTAGCTTCAGTTCCCTGTTCTACTTCTTTTGTCCTTATGTACAGTGATGGATTGCTGCATGGGCCCTCTTCCCCAGTGCCCCCAGCCAATTTGGGGGCCCCCAGGAGTGCCGAAACTCTGACCACACCCATTGCTCCTCTGCTCCCTCCCCTCCCCCCCAGGGAACCCCACTTCCTGGCCAGGCCGGAAGCCAGAGCCACCCAGGGAGTTCAAGTCATTGTGGGGAACCCCAGGCCCCCCACCTGCCCTGGGCATGGGGGTGGGGTGCCTGAGAGCAGCCTCTGGCCCATATCCCTGCCCCTCTGGAGCAAGTGGAGAGTCCAGGGGCCCAAGGGTTGGGGGAGGGCATAGCCCTTTTAACAAAAGAAACCTGCCTTAGGGAAAAGTGAGAGTGAGGAGCACCTCATCATCAGCACCAGCCCCTGCTAAGCCGGGGCCAGCAGACTCTGTGTGTGGCTGCAGCTCTCAGGCCTGGCTCATAGGCAGCAGGTGAGTCCCGTTCCAGGCAGAGGGACCCCAGCTTAGGGGAGGGGGAGGTTGTAGTGTCAGGAGCCAGGGAGGGGACACGGGCAAGGTGTGGGGATGAACATAGGGTCATATTTCACTCCTCCTCCCATGTCGACCTCAGGCTGAGCAGAGCTGCTCAGCGCAGGCAGAAAACTTTCTAATTACTGAAAACTGGACATCTCTGCCCAGCACTTTCCCCCAGAAGTCCCCTGCCTAGGGTGACCAGATGTCCCGATTTTATAGGGACAGTCCCAATTTTGGGGTCTTTTTCTTATATAGGCTCCTATTACCCCCGACCCCCTGTCCCAATTTTTCACATTTGCTGTCTGGTCACCCTACCCCGCCAGCCTCTTCCCTCAGGCCCCACCCCTCCGCTCACTCCTCTTCCCACTTCCTTCTGTCGTTCACTCCCCTCCACCCCATCGCTCGCTCCCTCCTATCCTGGGACTCACCTGTCACCTGCAAAGCCAGGCTGGGAGGAGCTGAGGTGCAGCCTGCCTGCCCAATCATGGCATGGCAGGGCAGAGAAGGGGGTCGGTCCCTGAAGCGAGAGGCTGAGGAGGGGAAACAGTAAGGCCGAGGGGGTCAGTCTCCGGAGCCAGGTGTGGGGGCGGGAGGATGGACAGGATCCCCAGCGCTGGCACCTACCTCTCTGCCAGAGAGGCTGGAGCTGGTCTGGGAGCCAGCCAGCCAGCCACTTCTCTCCCCCAGCAGCTGAGCAGAGAGCAGCTCCTCCAGGCTCCAGCAGCAGCTGCTTGGCAGGGAGCTGCTTGTGGTTACTCCGGTAACCAGACTTTTAGTGTCAGCACTGCTGACTGGACACTGCCAGGTCCCCTTTTTAACTGGACTTTCCGGTCCAATGGGGAAAGGAGGGTGAGGAGAGAGAAGGGGAATGTGGGAGTGGGGAAAGAATGGGGGAGCAAGGGGTGGGAGGAAGAAGCAGTGGGAAAGTGAGGTGGGGAAGAGGCAGTGGGGAATGGGGTGAGGTGAGGGGAAGAAGCAGTGGGGAAGGTGGGACGAGGGAAAAGAGGCAGTGGCGAAAGGAATGGGATGGGGGGGGAGAGAAAAGGAATGGGGAGAGAAGCAGGGGGCAGGGCCCCATGGCAAAGGGAGAATGGAGAGTCTCAAAAATTCTTTGTGCCCAGGGCCCTAAGAAATTTTAATCCACCTCTGCTTATGCATATCACTTAATCTCTCTGCATCTCACTTCCCCATCTGTAGAATGGGGATAACAGTACGTCCCTACCTCAGAGGGCTGTTGTGAGGATAGTTGGAGGGGATGGTCTGATAGGCTGACCCATCGTGGCATGTGTCCCACTGGCAACTACCAGTAGCAAAAATCCTCAGCTGCTGGAGACAGGACACTAGATGGGGAGGGCTCTGAGTTACTACAGAGATTTCTTTCCTAGGTATCTGCCTGGTGAGTCTTGCCCATATGCTCAGGGGTCTAACTGATCACCATATTTGGGATCAGGAAGGAAATTTTCCCCCATGTCAGACTGGCAGAGACCCTTAAGGAGGAGGGTTCGCCTTCCTCTACACCATGGGGCATGGGTCACTTGCACGTTTAAACTAGTGTAAATGGTGAATTCTCTGTAACTTTAAGTCTTTAAACCATGATTAGAGGACTTCAGTAACTCAGTCAGAGGTTGGGATCTATTACAGGAGTGTGTGGGTGAGGTTCTGTGGCCTGTGATGTGCAGGAGGTCAGACTAGACAATCACAATGGTCCTTTCTGACCTTAAAGGCTATGAGTAAAATATACTAGAGAGTCTGGGATGCTCAGATGCTTTGATATTGGAAGCTATGCAAATAGCAAAAAAACAATACATTTTACAATATAAATAATTTGGACTTCCCTATTTTTTCCTGTTTCTCAGGTACATGCCCCTGTGATTGTCAAACTCTTATTCCATTACATCCCAACATGTGCTGTTCCAGCAAAGTCACCATTACCATTCAGTATTGTTGGATCATAGAGTCTGCCCATAGAGCTTTAGGTCTGTCTGTGACAGATTAAATTGGGATCAATGTTTGGGTCAATCTGGCAACACACCCCTGTTGCCCCCACAACTCCACTCCTCCTCCTACAAACACACATGCAAACCCCTCTCTACATGGATTTAGGAAGTTTTCAATGGAGATCCCACTTGATTTTTTCCAGTCACATCACCTCAGAGAGTGGTTTTAAGGCCCTGCATTTTTGGATGATGGAGACCATAGGTGGCCTTATTTTGTTGTCTTACCAAGAATTTGCAGATCTGTAACACAGCCCTTCCCCTCCCCAGTGTGGCAGGATAACAGAGCATCAAAGAGTAAAATTCACCCCTGTGCAGAGGGGTAGAACAACAAAGCCTATGCAACACTTAAGTGCTATTTGCACACTGAACTCAGTTCAGAGACTTGGGTTATGTCTTTCATGACTGAATGATGTTAAGGTTTGAAAAGTTGCTGTTTAAATATTGTAATGTGGTGGAAATGTTAAGGAAATTTGCAAATTATAAACATATGCTCATTATAAAAATGACACATGCAGGACCACGCATCTCTCGGGAGTAAAGATGGAAACAGATGATCCCTACTTAAATATATGGGGAGGGATAGCTCAGTGCTTTGAGCATTAGCCTGCTAAACCCAGACTTGCGAGTTCAGTCCTTGAAGGGGCCATTTAGGGATCTGGGGCAAAAATCTGTCTGGTGCTTGGTCCTACTTTAAGCAAGGGGTTAGACTAGATGACCTCCTAAGGTCCCTTCTAACCCTGATTGTCTATAAATAAAGGGCTCACTTCAAAGAAGCCTACACCAGCCTCTTTTGTGCACAGGCTTTGCATCAATATATGCATGTGCAATTGATAGAATGTATTTGTGCAAAATCCTTTGGGACAGTTTTTTTTTCACCCCAGCACCAGGCTTTAATCGGATGGATAAAAGAACCTGCATTAACCTATCCTGATATTTTCCACTTGTAGACTGGAAGGGTAGGTATATCATCATATAACTGAAGACCATACTATTGGCATTCATATACTCAACAGAGCCGACAAACTGCATGTGTCAAGTGGTGAAGGTCTCAAATCATAAGATACTAAGAATCTATAGAGGGCAGAGTTAAGGTTAATATATGAAACCACTATCTAGAGTTTAACAACAGATATTTAGGCCATCAGCTACCTTCCATTGAAGTGAATAGAAAGACTCCAGATGATTTCAGTAGGAGTTGGATCAGGCACTATAAATACCTTTTGCAATATACATTTAAATTTTATAACTATATAACTACATCATACAAACCAAATCAATGGAAACATTCTTTACCTTCATCTTTTCACACTTACATGAATTGCCACTTCCCTGTCATATAATACTTTAAAAACAAATGAAAAAGAGTCAGCCACCGGATTAATGATGATGAACAGAGAGAAGCGATGATTTCCTATTTTAGCAGCAACAAAAAGTTTAGAACAACCTTCAAGTGTCATCAGGAAAGGCAATGCAGAAATTCTCCCTCTTTCATGACACAATTCTGTCAATTAGTTGAATATAGCAATTAACAACCCTTTTCTTTATTATTTGTGAAGAACCAAAACTTTCTAAGGATGATAAATGGCTCCTTGGAAAATGCAATGCTGGGTTCTGCTAAATTTGCACTTTTCTTTTCTCCCTCCCACCCGCCACCAATTCTTTCACATAATCAATGTGGGGAAAACATCCCAAGGAAGAAAACACCAAGGAGTGATCTAAATGAAAATAAAGTGCCTTTCCATTCTGCAAATGACCAGTTTGAGGACACATTCCTACCCACAGTAATTAACGGAAAAGCTAACATTGTTAGCAAAATTAGGAACTGAACCTCAATTTAATTGTTTTGAAACTAAGTAAAAAATACCCAGTGTATTCAGATTATGACCTTTGAGAATTCTGGCTTCATTAGCATTTCAAACAGCACAGCACAAAATTAAGATAGGAAATAGACTTACGATGTTCCTTCATCTAAAGTGGTATGTATCATTAATGTGCACATAATTAAGAGCTGCCAATGTTTGTCCCTTTGTCTCTACTAATAATGGCATGTTATGCAAATAGCATTTTTTCCCACTAATATTTATTTGGGGATTATTCTTTCAGTTTATTTCAAGTGTATTGATTAAGGCAAATTATTCTTCTCCCGCAACCCGGAGCACAGAGAGGGGCATTGCATTGCCCCACCAGACTGGGATAAAAGAATCACACAAGTTAGAGACAGCATGCAGTTATACCACACTGTGCTGTGATCCTTTCAAATCTCACAGGGCTAGGCTGACTGGGAGACCACCAGGGATCATCTAGGTGCTCCAGGCAGTGGTGCTAATGTTTCAGTAGGTAGCACATCTCTCTCCAAGGTATATCATGTTGCTAGAAGATACTAGCCTGCTGAATGGGACATCTTTTTTTTGTTGTTTTTCTCTTTTTAATGAGACATGAAAACAATGTTCTGACCATTTGCCATCATTACAGGTAACTAAATTGATATGTGTGTTACTAAACAGCTGCTGCATTCCACCCAAGAGAGAGCTGCATTTCAGTGGTGAGTGAAGTCATTCCTATATAACTCTTACCTAATTCAGAGGAATGCAACTTAATTAATACTGAAAAGCACTTCTGAATCTTGAGATGAAAAGTGCTATAGAAAAATAACATGCATCCGACGAAGTGGATATTCACCCACGAAAGCTCATGCTCCAATACGTCTGCCACAGGACTCTTTGCTGCTTTTATAGAAAAATAAGTCTTTACTGACAGGTCTATTGATCATATCAAATGCAGCCCCCTTCTAGTGCAGGATTTTTCTTTGTAGCACTAGGGGCAATGGGCCTGTTTCCCCACTGCATAACTTCAGTTTTACACCACGGTAACTCCATTGAAATCAATGGAGTTATGCTGGCATAAAATTGGAGTAAACATTTTAGCGAATCAGGCCCAGTGTCAAGTGGTAAGAGCAAAGGCTTGGAAGTCAGGACACCTGGCTTCTATTCCTCAATTCCTTCTAAATTTCCTTGTAGCCTTGGGCCAGTTACAGACTCTGTACACCTCAGGCTCCTCATCTATCAAATGGTAATAATATCCACCTTTGTGCAATATTTTTAGATCCTTCCATGGAAAGTGATAAATCACCCTAAATATCATTCGTTGGCACGATTCATCAGTACACTACATCTGCTTTGTGCTGCTCCACTGACAAAACCAGCAAAGCCAGGGTTACAGCTGCTTTGGGTTGCCAGAGCAGCACAAAGCAGATGGAACATACTGGTGAATGTGGTCATTTATTATTATGAAGTATTGTATTCTCTGCTTTCATTTTTACATGTCTCAAGCAGTGGAGCTTCCACCACTCTCCCCTGGAGACCATTCCACATTCTAATAGACCTCAACATTAGGAATTTTCCCCTGATATTCAGCCTAAATTATCCACTATTTAATTTCATCCCATGACTCCTAGACATACACCTTCTTGGATGATTCTGAACTATCCTCCTTCCTTCTTGGTGTTTATAACCTTAAAATACAATACCTGTAGGCAGTTACATTGCCTCTGTCATCAGCTGATTAAACCATATGATGTGTTCTTTTTATTCTTTTCTGTTTAGACAGGCCTGACTGAGAACCTCAGAAGACACCATTCAACCAGCAAGTTCATGAACAGCTGATTGGTTACATGGTGGTCTTGGCTCCTCCTCCTTATCACTATATGCTATACTGCATTAAATGACAGCTAAAACATTCCCAACTATTCTCCTAATATATCACTTTTCCACGTACTTGCTACAGTGATGTTAAATGACCACAAATGGCGGGGAAAGTGGTCTGCTCTATGAAAAATAGGAGGAGAGGAGTCCACAAGACCACCTTTGTATTAAAATGTTGTGCGCACTATAAATAAGTTTAAGAACCACTGGAGCAGGAAGACAGACATTTGGCTGGTTGGTTCACATAATGAAAATAGGTAAAAACTGGCATCGCTAGGCTGCTGTGCAATTGTCTCAATATCACAGATTAAAGTATCAACCTCCTAAGGGTTAAAGGAATAATTATTATGGGGCTAGGAGATTTATTAAACAGGAATAGCTCAAAGATTAACCAGATTTGCCAATCCCAGGAGAGAACTAAAATTAAGATGTAATATTTTCTTTTTTCCTACCTGTTTATCAATGTTAAAAAGACAATTTATACTTTGTAGTTCTCTAGTTTGGCCAGTGTACTTCACAGCAGGCAGGTAATATTAAACTGTCTATCACAACATGCTGCCCTTTCCCAGTTGTTATATTATCAAAGCCTATTGAGATTAGAGCCATAGGAACCTGAAGAAAATTCTTTCATTCCCTTTTTGCTCAGTGGCTGATAAAGTTAGAAGCTTACACTCCTGTTGTCATCTTTAATGGGGGAAAGTGAAATCCTAAAGGGTCCCCCAACAGTACTCAATGCAATCAAGATTGGGAAATGTTACAAAAATCCAACGAACTCACGTACACAGGTGTCACACAATATCTTCCTGGGATGCCATAACAAAGTGGGAAAATTAGCCAGGCAGGAACCAAAAGCCATTGTTTCCACTCAAAAACATTGGGGTAATCTGTTCAAAGATTACAGCCATCTATCACTCATGGCGTGGATGAGAAAAAGATGGCTGAAGTTAAATCCTAACTAGAAGGAAGGGGAAAACACTTTGAATAGCTTGCCACCACAGAACTGCCTCCATTAGCCAAAAACTTATGTCCATAAATCATCAAGATACCCTGCAGTTCAAAGGTGGTTTAGATGCCTTTCTGGCTCTGGACTCACACGTACCATCATCCAAGAAAAAATGCATCCTACCACTTCTGGCTAGGAGACAACAATACATCCTTACTGATCATGACCCGATTTTGATCATACGTGGCCTAGTTACTTCTGGATTAGATTTTGCAGTGCTGTTTATATAGGCTTCAGAGCATCAGCCCAGAGAAAACTGCTACTGGTGCATAATACAGCAACAGTTCTGCTCCACCTCTTTGGCCTAGAATCACTTGCAAACCCCATTCTCCACTCTCCTCACTGTCTCCCTATAAAACACTGCATTACGTTTAAAGTTAATATCTAAATCCGTATTTTCAAGGCTCTAAATGCTCTAGGACCAGGATATCTAAAAGACCACTTCTCTCTTGACATGTCCACTCCTCAAAAACAATTTAACTGTCTACTGAAAGGATTAAATTTGTATGTGCAGGTGACAGGTCTTTCTTGGTTGATGTCCAAGACTGTTGAAATCACTCCCATAGGAGCTAAGGGTATGTCTATACTAGAGTTTTTAAACTCAAGATTGACAGCTAACTCGAGTTAACTCACCTTTGTACACACTAGTCTGGAACTCCACAAACATTTGTTCCAAGACACAAACATCTGTGGTGTACACTAGGGCTCAACCCAGAGAAAACTGATACAGCATATTTAGGGTAAACCACAAACAATTGTGTCCTGAGACAAACCATCCAGACAGCACTTACAAACGTGTTAACTGCCATGAGTTAATTGGCAGTTGAATAAGTTAAAAATCTCTAATGTAGACAACCCAAAGTATAACAAGGAATCTCACCATATGCTGGCTTCACTTCTCCACCCTTGTTTTTCCATGAAGTAGGGCATGGCATAGTAGATCATTTAAATATTTATTTAAAAGAAAAAGAAAGCACATCCACCTCATCTTTCCCTCTGGAGCAGAGGAATGGAGAGGAAACTAACAGAGGCCAGTCTCCTTGTTTATTTTAACTCTGGCAGGCATTTGGATGCCATGATGATGGGCACAATCCAAGGAATGGAACAGAATAGAATAAATGGTTTTGCAAAGAAAACTGTACTTCCACTGTATTTCCACGTACCTAGAACTGTGTCAGATCCCAGTTACACTTAACATTATTCTTTATGCAGTGTAAATGAGGCATGATTCTTTGACCAGCCATAGCTGCTGATTCTCTCTGTAGCTATGGTCAAAAACAGAAAGTGGCCCTTCTAAATTAAGAAGAGGACCTGGGGAAAAAAAGAGTCTAAGAAGGCCACATATTTTATTCCAACTGTCTCCAATGACCAATTTCTTCCCAGGGATGCCTGCCACAGACCCCATTATCACACAATTGAAAGCATTTAAAATAGGGGAGATTTCTTCCTAACTGCTTTCACCAGACTTGTCCTTTATCATGCCTTGTCAAGAACACCTTTCTTCCACTTGCTAAGGCCCCCTGCTACTTAAAAAGGAAAACTGCCTCCGGACAGGCATGTCCCTAAAAAGAAACCACAGAACACAAACTTCCTGTCCATCCTCTGGCTGCCGATTCACATCCTCGGGGATGACAGTCTGTGAAGAAAACTTCAAACGCCTCCACAGTTCAGAGAATGGAAGTGGGGGAAGGAGGAGGGGCTAGAAAAAACACACTTCCCACATGGATTGATTTTCTAATCTGTTTTACCCTCAAAAAATGTCAGTATGAAATCCTGCAATATCAAAGTTTGCTTTTGATGGCTGTTCATTGTTTATCCCCAAATCACTGTTAAATCCAGAGGAGAGGATACTGTAGAGAGTAGCTAAGGACGGGTTCTCTTTCTAGCTCCACCACTGACTCATTGTTTGGCTTTGGGCAAGATATTTAACCTTGCTGTGCCTCAGTTTTCCATCTGTTAAATGGTGATACCATTATTTATACTTTTTTAAGCCCTCTGAGATCTTTAGCTTAAAAGCACTATAAACCAGATCTTCTGCTTGTGGAAACCAGCATAGCCCTAGCTGGGGATCTTGCCCTATCTATGTCCCAAATACCGTGGTTGTCAGTATTTTTTGGAATAGGGTCTATAGATGGGTCCCCAGGGGCTAAGGTGTGTGTATTTTAAAAATGTTATACACAACAAATGTGAATGTTTCAGTTTTGCTGTTGTGCCCTTTACCCCATAGTGTCTACTTGCAATTATATGAGTTGCAGGCTTGGCACCCAAT
Organism: Mauremys mutica; assembly: GCF_020497125.1. Taxonomy (NCBI): domain Eukaryota; kingdom Metazoa; phylum Chordata; order Testudines; family Geoemydidae; genus Mauremys; species Mauremys mutica. The sequence goes on from NC_059073.1 coordinate 209,941,621, forward strand.
TCACATGCAGGCATAAAACGTTCTCCATCTTACACTAAACTCATGATTTTTGTTGTAGCACAGACATTTATCCATGAGGAAAAAAATCCACCCAACAACCACCCTGCAATTCCCAAATACAGCAGTTCCTCTATTTTGGAATAAAAACATTCAGTGGCTCTTGTAAGATGCTTGGCTACACATATCCTCCTTCAGGTACCAGCTGCTTTCTTCAGACATTTTGATTCTTTAAAACCTCAGTCAGAAAGACTTGGCCCAGTGGTGCCAAATCACCAGCATTGATAAAGAAGCTCTGAACTGGAATTGGTTCCACCCTATTGCAGTCACTTTTTCTGAACAGATAACAGTTTTGTCCAGTCTACACTAGTTCAGACTTAAACCAATTTTCAATACTGGTTCAACAGGACCCATTTTCATCAAAAGACCCATTTTCTGGAGTAGACAAGTCTGAAATACATAGTAGCCACCTATGTAACGGAAAGCACAAGCAAAGGGAAAAGTATTTTTTCTGGCCTGGGCTAAACGGTCAGCTACTTGATGTGCTCACAGTATAGATATAATCTCTTATGAAAAGTACAAACAAAACTGCTGATGCGAGGTCATGAAGTCCCAAACAGACCACAACATAACCTAAGCAGGGGACTTGTTTGAATTTGAAAAAGAAACCCATTTACTAATACCCTTGTTCATACCTAACAAACAGACGTAGCTGAACAGTGATAACCCCTATCAAATTGCAATATGCATGTACAGTATTCCAGAGGTTCTGATCACCGACTATGAATGCCAGTCTTCAAGGGCAGAATTTTAGTAATTTGCTAAGACCTATCAGTTTGACCACATTAATTCTATCTATCTGGTTTTTTTCCATAGCACCTATCACTATAGTAACTACGCTTGTCACCAAAATACCTGCAGAGTAACAGGATGGCCAAAAGAGCTACTTAGGTAGTGAAAAATAGTGTTAAGAAAGCTAAACATAGGAGTAAAGATCTGTATCTAGCCCTGTTGAATCTTAAATACACCAAGCAAAGGACTGTCTTCCCTAGCACAAATGTTAATAGACAGACAAGCTGGGATTTTAATTCCCACTAGACTTCAGTTTCTCAAAGATAATCAAATACCCCACTTACTCAAATAGCTTAACAAATGGGAAATAAAAATATTGTATTACTACAGACATTCAAAACCCCTTGCCAGGCTCACAGCTGGACACCAGTCCACCCAAGGACAGAAGATAACTGCTGGAAGACAGCAAGATTGTCATCCTGTAGTAATGCCGCAGTCATCTATTGTGGAAACAGACAGCCTGAGGTACTAGAGAAATCATCAAGATTTACTTGAAATACTTGAGACTTCCCAGATATCTTTTGATACAGGAGAAAAATCTTGATTTCTCAGATGAAGAACAGCTGGGGATAAAAGAGGATCAGCATGAGCACCTGCAGACTCCAGTATCTCCATAGTCACCAGGTCCAAGTAATACTTAGGTGAAGCCACAAATTAATCAACCTGGAATGAGTCATGTTAGTGCCTGTGTCCTGAGAATACCAGCCAGATCTACACAGCATTTAAATACACTATAGATTAACTAAGAAAGGGCCAGATTACATGACCATTACTCGCATTGCCTCTTATCTTACTCTGTGAATGGTCCCATTGATTTCAATTAGTTACTATGGTGATGAGGGCTCATTAGATAGAAGATAATGTGCTCAAACTGGTGGGTCTTAGCAAATTTCTAAAACACTGCCTTACTCTATGAGTATTCCCATTGAAACCCTTTGCTATTTCAAAGTCACAGACTTAAAGTAGCTAACTAGAGCAGTAGGGCATAAGTGTAGGTATTGAGTTACTAGTCTCAGAGGGCTCATTTGTGCAACACTTACTCATGATGATGACCACAAACTCCTGTAGTCCTATTGATTTCAGTGGGACTGCTCCTGTGTGTGAATGCTCACCAACGTGTGGCTTGCAAAATCAGACCCATAGTGACTATCCTAATGATATCATGTAACATTAATATGGTAGTGACTTTGGGCCAGATTCTGCTCTCTGTACTCATGTTGAGTAGTACCTTACTCCTCAAGTAATCTCATTGATTTAGCTGAAAAATCAAACTTTCATATTTTCTCCCACATCAGTTGGATTACTACTGAAGGAGTAAAGCCCTACTTGACATGAGTACAAGTAGCAGAATTTATCCCCATGCTAATACCTGAGTTATACATCTGAGCATGCCCAGTACAAACTAGATGTTTCCAAAAGCCACAGCAGACTCAGACTGAGCTGAATGCTTGTGTAGTGCACAGAAGTGCTGTGCCTTGTCTCTTGACAAGCTATACTAAAAACATAATTATTTCTTCAGGTTTGCCAGTATGTGGACAATCTCATTTAAAAATACCAAAGGACCAGCTGCTATCACATATAAACAAACCTGAACCATTACAAATAGGGAAACTGCCAACACATGTTGAAGAAATATAATAGACTTCTTTTAATATTAAATTTGTATTTATCATTTTAAAAGAGAGTGGTATATACAAAAGGGTGGAATACACCTTGGGATAGAGGGCCACCACAGAGCCTGTACAACACCTAAGTCTTACCTGAGCCCTCAAATTATGGATTGAAATGGTGCATTATTCTTGCACTCAACCACTACCCAGGGATGAGTGAATTCCAACCAACAGGCCAAAAAGGTGTGTGATAATTATAAACCATCAGTAGGAAACAACTAAGTATAAGAATTAACCAATTTTTCACCTGAAAGTCTTAAAATAACTTTGGCAAAGAAATAAACAGGGCAATCTCTGTTTAAGAACTTGTGTAAACTTATTAAAGCTAGGTTGGAGACTCTGGATTTATCCTACAGCATTTCTAACCTACAAAACAATATGACACATTTATTTAGGTCCAATTTAATTTGAACTTGTTCCTTAACAATAGCTGATTGACTTTAATGCATCAGTTCCATAGAACTTTACGTTTTTTAATTTTAGACAAAAGTTTACCAATTTTCTAATCAATTTTTCCCTAATTAGTATCTATAAAGTATTTAAAGTGAAATCTTTCTCTCCCAATGCCAAAGACGACAAACCTATAGAGAAGCTTGACCTACAGGATGGAGACAGTATATCCTAGGAGGTATAAACATGTGAGGAAATTCCACTTTCTTCTCTAGTCTTAAGGTGAATAAATTGATCAAACTGCTTCGGTCACCTCAATTGCTCCAGAGAACTTTGCTTCTTTGGGCCTAGAGGACCAGATCCACAAAAGTATTTAGACTCCTAACTTCCATTGAAACTAATGTGAGTTAGGCTCCTCAATACCATCAAGGATCTGGACCAAAGTGCCTAGAAGAAAAAGTTACACAAGAAGTCAAAGCTAAACCACAGCAGTAACCACTAATACAGAGGTCCTCAAATATTATTCCGTGGAGAATTTGCTGGTGATTTGTGGAGAGCCAGCTGATGGCCTGTTGTTGGCTCCTTCTTTTCATCTGCTATGTTGAACTAAAAGAAGCTTTAAAATACACTAAATAGTTTCCTAATATGTTTCCATGTGAGTATTTGCTGTAGCTGACACAGAAGGGTATGCAGTCTACATGATTGTCAAATAAGTATCACATATGACAAATGTCAAATCCTTCTTTCTGATTTTTCAGAGAGATGTTGAAAAAAATCACACTGCCTGAAGTTTGTCCATTTCATCTACCACAGGACGAGAAATTAGACTTTGTTTACACTCACATTTTTCTTCAAATTCCCACCTTTACAGCTCCACCATTGGTAGCCACAGTAGGACATCCGACGAAGTGGGTATTCACCCACGAAAGCTCGTGCTCCAAAACGTCTGTTAATCTATAAGGTGCCACAGGACTCTTTGCTGCTTTTACAGTAGGACAGCTACTGTAGACAGACAGTTGGTATTTTAACCACCATGGCATCTAGACCAACTCAGAATAGGATTAGCTGGCATAGGAGTTGAAATGCTGGTGGCCAATATACACTATTATCCTCACCATTGCAACCACCTGGTGGTAGTGCAACAGAAGGAAATCTAAAGAAAAATGATAGTATAGCTACAACTACAAAAGATTATCAGAAGCTGATGAAAACACAAATCTACACTACCTAAGCTCAAGAAAGGTGACCAAGTACTTTTAAAGGAGCCAATCAATTAAATAGATGACCATGTTGAATTCAAGGAGAAGAAAGGAAGTCTTCTTACGGCTGAGACTGGTAACCATATAATCACCCAGAACGCATCTTTCATCAAAAGCAATTGGCTAGCTCAGTTCTGAGCTGAACTTTCCCCAAACACCTGACTCACATATGGCCACAAGCAGAAGTGTGTCTGTGTGTCTCTGACAAAGTTGTTATGTTTATACACACATATCATGAACAATATATCACAATTGTAGTAGTATAAGTAAAATGTGTTCTTGCGTGTAATGCTTTCTTCCAAGTTCACCTCATGCTTGAAAAGTTGATAGAGCTGGATAAGCACATTAAGTATTTTCCTAATTTATTAGAAAATATTAGAAGACTCAATTACTAATTTTTGTAAAGAAAGGGGAGTGTTGTTCTATAGATTCATAGATTCCACAGCCAGAAGGGACCATTGTGGTCATCTTGTCTGACCTCCTGCATAACATAGGCCCTAGAACTTCCCCACAATAATTCATAGAGTATATTTGTTAGAAAAAAAATCCAATCTTGATCTAAAAATTGTCAGTGATGGTGAATCCACTGCAAAACATGGAAAAATTGTTCCAGGGTTAATTACTCTCATCATTAAAATTGGTTGTTGTGTTTATAAAAGAGCTGATGTCGTTCAAACAGCTCCTAGAAGGACTATACAATCAGCAAGTGCACCACTATGTAGAGTATGTTTGCCCACCAGATAGTTCATGATGTATCTGTGCATGCTTAATAAAACTGAAAACATATGCATAGATGTAGGAGGCCAAAACACCAACTCTGGATTTACCAGTCAGAGTTCCCTGTTTATTTTCCTTGCATGCCTGGAACACCCACAAAACACTCCAGAAGGCTTTGAGCAAAACCTTCTAGGGTGCACTATCACGGTCTCAGGCTCAGAACAGAAAATAAATAGCTTCAGATGCTCTAGGAGATTAGCAGTGCTGTAGGCCATGGAAAATAAATACAGCTAAACAGTAGGATGTAGATTACTTTTGCTCCTTTAAGCTTTACACTGGAGAGATGGATGGCAAAGGCAAGTCTGGAAAGGGGTTCCCACTGTTAATGATGCCCCTGCCTGAGGAAACGATCACAACTCCATGTTAACACTATCGACCACCTTATCCTGAAGAGGAGAAAGTCTTGTGATCGTAAAAGGCAATTCCACTTCTACCACCCCCACCACCCTTTGAATACCCAAAACTCAAACCAGACCCCTAAAACCAGCATTCTGGAAAGCTCCTAAAGTTTTTTTTTTAATTCCCAAGAGCGTTTGCACTCCCAGGTTTGAAGAACAAAAAGATTGAAAGAAAAACCTGGTCCAGAGTGAGAAACAAAATTATGAGTCATAACTCACATAGCCAAGTCTAATACCATTCAGCTTGCAAGGTGAAAAAGTAGCACATGAAGACTTCTGTTTGTGAAGTTGACTCTGAGGAGACTGAACTTGGAGTGAGACATGGATGCACAGGTCTTATCCTTCAGAACCTCCCAGGCTATATATTATCCAGCTACCGCAGTTCCATATGGTAGCGTGGCAGGCCAACAACTCCTAGAATTTCATCTCTCTTTCCCACTGCTTTTCCTCTCATGTTTGGTCTCACACCACTGTTTAGATACAGTCTCCATGCCCTATGTATTTGTATCTTCCAAGGGCAGGGATCTTATTAGCTCTCTCTCATTACTACTGGAGTTCTTCCTCAGGGGCTTCAGCTGATGGCTGATTCAGACAGCTTCAGGTAACTTCTTGAAGAGCTCAAAGCAAAGAAGGGGTAAATTAGGGACTACATAAAGCACCAAAAATAGAAAGCTCTCCTCCACCTGGCAGGTCCTTCCAAGTAATGTTAACTCTAAAAGGCTCACTGCCACTATGTTAGTATGGATGGAAATTTCAAAGGCACAAATGACAGTTTAGGCACCCAACTCCCGTTGACTGTTGGTAATATTAGTAAAAGCTGAACTCCAGCTGCCATTCTAACCCCTCTACTCGGTTGCTCATAAATTTCTCAAATTGTGTGAGATTAAATTTATTATACTTATTCTCAAACCATAAGTGATTTTGTTCTAACTTTTTTTTTAAGTTAGTTCAACCACTTTTCAGTTACATAAGCATGGGGAAAAACTCAAGCCCTGATCCTGCAATCTAATCTTTGCAGGTACAAGGACCTGTCCATGTTGATCTGACTATAGGATCAGGGCCTAAGTTTCCTACATGCTCTGATCAGAAATGGTTTACTTAGATGGCTGAAGCTAGAAACTTCAGACTTGCCTCCTTTAAGACTTAAAAATCAAACTGAAAACCGGGGCAGTATTTTTAAACTACTAATGCATAAAGATGGCAATTTCTGCATGTTAACTAGAGCTTTTCTATCTATATTTCAATTTTTAAATGCATCCTAATGATGTTAAAAATGTTCCCATTCAGTGCACCCTCCTGTACAGACACAGCTGATGGAATCTGTAAGCTTTACAAACTGAATATTTCCAGTTCAAGGAATGTATTTCACTTAAGTGTAGCTTGTAATTTCTGTAGACTGAATAGCTCCATATCAAAGGACTTGCAAGAGCAGTTAAGGATTGCTAAATTAAGAATAGGTTTTAAAAGCCACTAGAACTGTGAAGTCTTTGAAGATTTTGTGTACTGAAATCCTATCTATCTAAAGTGCCCAATAACCATGGTATCTATTTGTGAAGTACTTCTATACATGAGGACTTTACCACATAAAGACATCCCTACCACACAAAAATATTTCTTATCATCTGTACACTATGATGTAGTTTGTTTTTCTGTACAGAAATTCATCCTTGTGCAGAGGACCAGCAAAAGGATAAGTCACTGCTTAAGTCCTATTACTTGTTTTGAAGATTTAAGTGGTGCCTACATATTGGGCTTCTACACAGGAGCAAATTTCATGCTATTTGAATACACACCCACATGAGATCAAGAAAACACATATACATACATACATACATAGCTATAATCTTAAGCTGGTTCACTAGTATTTTGCTCAGTAACAATGCATTCATCTTTTATTTTAGGTGAAGCTGAATTATTTACATCTAATACAGGGGTCGGCAACCTCTGGCACTCGGCTCACCAGGGTAAGCACCCTGGCAAGCCGGGCCAGTTTGTTTACCTGCCATGTCTGCAGGTTCGGTGGACCATGGCTCCCACTGGCTGCGGTTTGCCATCCCAGGCCAATGGGGGCGGCGGGAAGCACCGCGGGATGTGCTGTCTGTGGCTTTCCGCCTCCCGCATTGGCCTGGGACAGCGAACCACGGCCAGTGGGAGCCGCGGTCCGCCGAACCTGCAGACATGGCAGATAAACAAATTGGCCCGGCCCGCCAGAGTGCTTACCCTGGCGAGCTGCATGTCAGAGGTTGCCGACCCCTGATCTAATATATTGACTCATTTGCAGCTTTTATAACTTTTATTTTAAAAAGTGTGGTTTTTGATTCATTTCATGGGCTGAACACTCTCATTGTGTTACTGAGTGTCTTGTGGCATTTGGTTTTTTTCTGAGCGCTTCTGGTGGCTGTGCGAGAATCTCATTTTTTTAAAAATTAGCAAGATTCTAGCCCTTACGGTTGCAGATAAAAGCTTGAAAATAAGGCTCAAGTGCACCTTAAAGACTCAAAGCCAGAAGGCAAATAAAAAACCCCAAATTTATTTATTTTTTTAATTTCATGATTTTTTTTGCAGCCCAACTCATGATTTTTGCATGTCTGGAGGTGACAATGTGGATGTGAGTCATTCACATTTAAGCAATTTGTTGGAAGAAATGTAAATAAATATACTGTGTTATTTTAGTCATATGTAAGGTGAACCGTTTCCAAACATTCAGCATAAAATGAACATTTAGTTTGCTGGATTACATTTAGACAGACATGGGTGAAATTATAGTACCTCAAGGATGTCTTAAACATTTAACTATGGTGTAAAATATATATGTCCCCAGGTATCCATGGAAGACATTTAACTGCTGTATAGTAATACAGGGAGTATGTCTAGTTGTAAGAGGAGAGGATTGAAAATCAGGAGTGCTCATATGCTTTTATATTAAGTATATCAACAGATCAGACATATCTGATTGTCACACATTCCGTGCCTTGGAAAGTTTTTCTGCATTAGCACTGCTGAGGTAACTGTTAAGGTTTTGCATTAGAGGGCAAGTTTGATGAAGCTGGTGTAGGTATTGCTTTTAGGATTTGTTGGAGATGGAAGTAAAAGCATTAGGGAGCAGCAGAGTGTGTTATCAACAGTATTTTAGGCAATATGAAGGTGGGAAGAAAAGCACAAATCTTTCCCCTTACATTATTTCCCTGCTTTTAAGGTTTTGGGTGATTGAAGTTGTGCCCACTCATGCTATCACTGTTCCATAATACAGTAGAGCTTACCTATTAAAAATATGGAACACATAATACAGCAGTAAGCTGTATTAATTGTTAAAAGTTAATTTTCCATAGATTTTTTAAAAAAATTCAAAAGACACAAAATACATTTTGTGCAGTGTTGTTTTAGCCATGTTGGTCCCAGAATATGTGAGAGTCAAGGTGGGTGAGGTAATATCTGTTATTGGACCATGCTCAAACCACTCACCACACAAAGGGCCAGCTTCCTCCAGGACACAACCAACTTCCTCCAGAAACTCCATAGTACCGTATTGTCCCGAGTATAGGCCGCACTTTTTTCCCCTAATGTGAGTGTTTAAACTAGGGGTGCGGCCTACAATCGGGACAATAGCCGCGGCGGGAGCCCAGAGCCCTTTAAATCCCAGCCGTGGCAGGGAATCAGAGGGCTCTGGGCTGCCCGCTGCGGTGGGGAGCCCAGAGCCCTGTAAATCCCAGCCGCGGCCGGGAATCAGAGGGCTCTGGGCTGCCCGCTGCGGCGGGGAGCCCAGAGCCTTTTAAATCCCAGCCGCGGCCGGGAATCAGAGGGCTCTGGGCTGCCCGCTGTGGCGGGGAGCCCAGAGCCTTTTAAATCCCAGCCGTGGCTGGGACTCAGAGGGCTCTGGGCTGCCCGCTGCGGTGGGGAGCCCAGAGCCTTTTAAATCCCAGCCGCGGCCGGGACTCAGAGGGCTCTGGGCTGCCCCAGCCGCGTCCCCGCCTCCCCCGCCGCCCGGCTCCGACCCCGGCCACGTCCCCGCCTCCCCCGCTGCCTGGACCCGCGCACCCGCCTCCGCCGGTCCTGGCCTCGCGCCGCCCGGCTCTAGCCCCGGCCGTGTCCCCGCTCCCCCCCCCGCCGCCCGGCCCCAGCCCCAGCCCCGCGTACCTGCCTCCGCTGGCCGCGTCCCCGCCTCCCCTGCCGCTCGGCCCCGGCCGCGCCCCCGCCGCCCGGCCCCAGCCCCATGTACCCGCCTCTGCCAGCCCCGGCCTCAGGACTGCCCAGAGAGGGGGGGCAAGTGGGGCAATTTGCCCCTGGGCCCAGCAGGGGCCCCCACGAGAGTTTTTCGGGGGCCCCAGAGCGGGGTCCTTCACTCGCTCTGGGGGCCCCGGAAAACTCTTGCGGGGCCGGGCGCAGGAGCTTCTTCTGCTCCTGGTCTTTGCCTGCGGGGTGGGTCCTTCCGCTCCGGGACCCGCCGCCGAAGTGCCCCGAAGACCCGCGGCGGGGCATCCCGCCGCCGAATTACCGCCGAAGACCGGGCTGCACTTCGGCAGCAGGTCCCGCTTCGGCGGTAATTTGGCGACGGGGGCACCCCGTGGCGGGTCTTCGGGACACTTCGGCGGCAGGTCCCGGAACGGAAGGGCCCCCCCCCGCCGAAGACCCCGGGCCCCCGGAATTCTCTGGGCGGCCCTGCCCGGCCGCACGTCCCCCGGTGCCGGCCCCGGCCGCGCGTCCCCCGCCGCCCGGCTTTGGCCCCGGCCGCGTCCCCCCCCGCCGCCCAGCTCCAGCCCTGCGTCCCCCGCCACCCATCCCCGCATCGCCCGTCCCCGTCCCCGCGTCCCCCGCCGCCCGACTCCGGCCCCGGCCCCGCATCCCTTCCCGGCCGCCCTACTCTGGCCGGCCAGCTACCTGGCTCTGGCCGTCCGGCTCCCGCCACATCCTCCAGCTCCGGGCTCCGGCCGCGTGACTCCTGCCCCAGCCCAGCATCCCAGGGCTCCTGGCTCCAGCCGCGGCCGGACTGTAGTGCCGCCAGCCACATCCAGGCAGCGCAGTAAGGGGGCAGGGAGGGGGTGTTGGAGAGAGGTCAGGGGGGTTCGGGGTGGGGGTGGATAGGGGTTGGTGGGGTCAGAGGGCAGGGAACAGGGGGATTGAATAGGGGCAAGGGTCCTGGTGGGGCAGTTAGGATCAGGGGATGGATGGGGCGGTGGGAGGCAGTCAGGGGCAAGGGTTCCAGGGGTTGTCAGGGGACAGAGAGAACGGGTGGTTGGATGGGGCAGGGGTCCCTGGGGTGGGGGGAGGTGTCAAGGAACGTGGGGGGTTGGATGGGGCAGGAGTTCGGGGGGGGGGCCATGATCCCTAACCCTAAGAACATTTGCTAATGTTGTTGATTGTTGTGCAGGGGAGAGGGTGAGAACTGTTCCCATCAGTCTCCTTGTTGTCCATTCCTTTTCCCTTCTTTATTTACAGTATAACTACAAAATGGTTTTCAATATTTCTGAGTATATAACATATGCCATCAAAAGCAGGACTACCAAAAGTGTTAAAAGTGTTAAAAATACTGGTACATGTCTTCCTATTCATTAAATAAAATACTGTTTTACTGTTCTACTAATGTGTATATTTTCTTTAAGTTAAAAAAGTTAAAAATTTATTTTTTTAAAATAGCACCAAACTTTAAGGGTGCGGCTTATAATCAGGAGCGGCCTATACTCGGAACAATACGGTATTAACCACCCTCAGAACAGAACCTTGCATCATGGATGTCACCTCCCTATACAACATCCTTCATAATAGTGGTATCTCTGCCTGCCTCAATTATCTACAAGACAATGAACAACACTCAGATATCCACCCCAAACACATCGCCAGTCTCATCCATTTCATCCTCACCCAAACCAATTTTACATTCAACAATCTCTTTGTCCAAACCATGGGAACAGTCATGGGTAGTAGGATGGCTCCCCAGTGTCAACCTCCTCATGGGCCAACTTGAGGAAGAATCTCTGAACAAATGCACCACAAAACCAATGATATACCTGAGATATGTCAATGCTATTTTCATCCTTTGGACAGATGACCTAAACTCCCTCATAGATTTACACTACAATTTCAACATTGACCACCCATCCATCAAAGTCTCTCTATAATACTCACACCCCAGCATCAACTGCCTCGACACCATGATCTACTTCCAACAATGGAACTCTACATACAACTATATACAAGAAACCCACAGATCACCACATTTACCTTCTCAGATCCAGTAACCACCCCAAACATATCAAGAAATCTATCTACAGTAGGCATTCAGAATATGTTCTCAGGAGAAAGTCCAGGATACACACCATAACACACTTAAAAGCACTGTCATTGAACAAGGACACTCCACAGAGAAGTAGATTTCATCATGGAACAGGCCACGCAAATACCCTGAAAGAACCTGCTTCAATACAGAAATAAAACCCCCTTCAATCACACACCTCTAGTTGTTACCTACCACTCCACACTGGAACTCATACAAGGTATCATCAAACAATTAAAATCCATACTTGATGGGCACCACCTCCTGAAAAAAATATTTCCCAAACCCCTTCTTCTGGCCTTCAAACAAGCCCCCAGCCTTGCTACAAGTTCATTATCAGAAGCAAACTGCTCACAGACCGGGACATACGAACTCAAAACAGTACCAGACCCTGCCAGAGCAACAGAAGCAAAACTGCAGACATATCTCCACATCCCCCCCTACAACACACCTTTATAGATCCAGTGGTCCTACACATGCCTGTCACAACATGTGGCATACCTCATCCAGTGCACTAAATGCCCCAATAATAACTATGTGGGTGAAACCGGACAATCACTACACTGTTGAATGAACTCACACAGAAAAATGATAAAAGACAAAAACACCATATCACTCGTGGGCAAACACTTTTCACAAAATGATCACTCCATATCTGATCTCCCAATCCTTGTCCTCAAAGGAAATCTGCACAACACCTTCAAAAGATGAACCCGGAAGCTTAAATTCATAACTTTGCTAGACATTAAAAATCATGGGCTTAAAAAAGACCCTGGATTTACGGTATAGTACAACAATCTGTAACCCACTGAGACAAGGTGCATCAACCCCACACTGGTGAGATAAGGGTTAAGGAACTACTCTGGATGCACAAAACCACACCACCTAACCACTGCTGGGCATGCTTCCTGTGACAGGAGCATTCAAAAGAGAGCAGCTCAGCTCAGTCTGGGCTGACCTAGGAGAAAAGCAGTGGGGTGCAGTAGCATCCTACCAGAAAGCCACCAGGGTTCCATGCCACCAGGACCAAGTCTCGCAGCCAAGCCACGGGAGGCCCTTCAACCACAGGAACCGAGGGTGATGACTCAATGTTGCCAGTAGAGGAGACTCCTCCAGAGACAGACCAGAGAGAACACAGGAAGGATCCCTCAGTATAACCCATGACAATGCCAGAGGGACCAGAGTAAGGGTAGGAAGCAACCTAGGAAACACTCGTAATGGTACCAGACCCTATGCCCAGCACAGGGGCTACTCTGTTTTGAAGGGCCCTGGGTCGGAACCTGGTGGAGTAGGGTGGATCTGGGTTCCCCTACACCTCCCCCTGACACATCCAGAACTGTAACCATTAGGTGAAGTGGCCTTTGGACTAGCGTTGCATCCCAGAGTATCACCATTTGGTGGTAATGCTCGCCCAGGGCACAGTTAGCTCTCCACACCCACTAACAATCTTTTTTGTCTTATGACTGCAGATTTGTTAACAAGCCACTTCATCTTGGGACTGGTCTCTTAGAATATGTCTTAACTATTTATGCTAAACAATCTGTTCCACCTTGTATTTACCTCTGATTGTCTGACCTGAAGTAGAGCTCTGTATAATTCAAAAGCTTGTCTCTTTCAACAACAGAAATTGGTCCAAAAACAAATATTACCTCACCCACAAAATAAGATCATACTTTTAAAAAATCCCTTACTGAGTAACAAATTATATTGTTCAAACTGAATGAATGTTACTTTTAATTATATACTTTTAATTATTTTTGCTTTTTATTTACTTTTTTGCATTTCTCTGAGCTTGGTGTCGCCCTATGTAGAATACATAGAATCAGTGCAGTGGGAGGATGGCAAAGGCATGGATGACCACGGCAATGTTCAAATCCATCTGAAGGGGGGAAAAAAAATTTTGCACCCTTGTTGACAAGTGCCAATAGTAAATGCACTCCTGGCATCTGCTGTTACCAGTATGATGCTGGCAAGCCAGATGCCATCACTTGCCAAGACTGCAGGCGTTAGCTAAGAACTAACAAACTCCTAGCTTGAGACCAGACCAGTTCAAATATATGTTAGTTTTGCTCAGAATAGGTATTAGTCTGATAAGAATGTATTTAGTGTTTAGACTCTATGAAACGCTTGTAAGTTGCTGCATGCATTAATTTCACGTGTAATGTTGGTATGCCATGCTATAAGAAAATATGTAAGTTTTGTTTTATAACTTTGAAAATGTTTTCTCTGAACTTTTGAACCCAGACACAGGTATCACCCCCCACCCCACCCTTCACCCCCACGTACACATCCCAAAAGACTATCAAAATAAAATGGGCCAATAAGGAAAACTGGAATACAAAGGATTGGTTAAGGGCCATATCGCACCTGGGAAATGCTACATGCAAGGAAGCTCATCCTGTGAACTTGGAAGCTGAATGAAGGAAATAAAACAAAGCCACATAAAAATTTTCCATCTCTCTCTCTTTGCTGTTTCAACTCTAACAGGGCCAGAGACTATAAACTGAGGCAAAGATCCTCAGGGGTTAACCCTGGGTCCACCTTGAAAGATGCTTTGAATTGACAGATCACTGCAACTCTGTCACTCTTAGGATTTAGATGATAACTCATTTGTGTGTATATGTTTGCTTGCTTTCACCTGTGAATAACTCTTATTTCTTTTTCCTAGTTAATAAACCTGTCGATAGTTTATTATAGGATTCTTCTTCGCATATGACCAACATGTCTCAGGTGGCATGTGAACAGGATTCCTCATCAAATTTGGTCCACTGGTTGAATAATTAGCTTCCCCGGTTTGGGCCAGGTATTGACAGGGAGTATGATGTGAATGCTGATCCATGCCCCACATTACAGGATTGGCTACAGGCATTGTCTTTGGTGTACCAATTGATCTGGGGGTAAGTGACTGGTCTCTTTGGACTGGAAGCAACCTGAATAGTGTGTGATTTTTGGGAGGCGTAAGTAATCGTTTAATCACTAAATGCAGTTTGTCTGGGTGGCAAGACAGATTGGAGAGCCTAAGGGGAATGTCTGTGACTCCATGCTAAGACTGTTACAGTGATCCAGGAGTTCACATTTGTTACTGACTTGATGAAATCTAATCACAGAATACACCACCATTTTGGGGTGTCTTCCTTGTTCTGACAGTCTGCCCTCAGGTAGGCACTCACAGTCATGAGCCACTCTAGACAGCATGACAACCTGAACATCTGGGAGCAACTGAACGCTTGCTGTGCTCTTCACAATCTTTGTGAAGCCAGAGGTGAGCCATTTCCCCTGGAATGGTCCTATGACAGCAAGGAGTTGCTGAATCAGTACCCTCAGCCAGAAAGTGCAGCTACTGCTGCTGGAGCTGGATGCACTCAGACAACAGAAGTGCTTTGTGTTCCTGCCTTATGGACTTGCATGGCCCAATGGAAGAGGGAGAATAATACCTTTACAAATGTGCTTGTGGGGGAGGAGAGAAGGGGGCTGATTAATTATGGGGAGGAGGGGGTCAGTGCTTGGAGATGCAATGACTTATGAAAGACTTGACCACTTATCCACTGGTGGCAGGACTGAGTCAAAGTAGGTATTGATGTACAGAAGTGACTGAAGTATGGATTGATGTAGCTAACTATATTCAGAAATATAATTTGTATACGAATTCCTAATTCCCTCATATCATGTCTTAGTTCACCTTTTTTATTTTAAATACACATTTTGTATGAGGTGATGCAGTGATAGCAATAAACTTTCTTGATAAAATAAAAGGCTTTATTTATAAACATGTATTGAAAAAGTACATCCTTCACCCATTGCCACACAGGCCAGCTGCCATTACCACACCAAAACACCAGTAACAACAGAACCTTAAAGAAAAAAAAACAAAATAAAAATCAAAGTGCATAATCAAGGGCAAACAGTGAAACCATGTACAAGACAGAACCCACTACAGCTGCATGTTTCCTGGCCCCCTGTTATCCTTTTCCTTCTTTCCCTGTTTTCTGTGCTCTTGGAACCAGGGGACAGGGATCATAGAATCATAGAATCATAGAATATCAGGGTTGGAAGGGACCTCAGGAGGTCATCTAGTCCAACCCCCTGCTCAAAGCAGGACCAATTCCCAACTAAATCATCCCAGCCAGGGCTTTGTCAAGCCTGACCTTAAAAACCTGTAAGGAAGGAGCTTGAACAAAACCGGCCCCAGGACCGACCCTTGGGGCACTCTGCTTGAAACCGGCTGCCAACTAGACATGGAGCCATTGATCACTATCCATTGAGCCCAACGATCTAGCCAGCTTTCTAGCCACCTTATAGTCCAATCATCCAGCCCATACTTCTTTAACTCGCCAGCAAGAATACTGTGGGAGACCATATCAAAAGCTTTGCTAAAGTCAAGGAATAACACATCCACTGCTTTCCCCTCATCCATAGACCCAGTTATCTCCTCATAGAAGGCAATTAGGTTAGTCAGGCATGACTTATCCTTGGTAAATCCATGCTGACTGTTCCTGATCACTTTCCTCTCCTCTAAGTGCTTCAGAATTGATTCCTTGAGGACCTGCTCCATGATTTTTCCAGGGACTGAGGTGAGGCTGACTGGCCTGTAGTTCCCCGGATCCTCCTTCTTCCCTTTTTTAAAGATGGGCACTACATTAGCCTTTTTCCAGTCATCTGGGACCTCCTCCGATCGCCATGAGTTTTCAGAGATAATGGCCAATGGCTCTGCAATCACATCCGCCAACTCCTTTAGCACCCTCAGATGCAGCGCATCCATCCCCATGGACTTGTGCTCATCCAGTTTTTCTAAATAGTCCTGAACCACTTCTTTCTCCAGAGAGGGCTGGTTATATCCTCCCCATACTGTGCTGCCCAGTGCATCAGTCTGCGAGTTGACCTTGTTTGTGAAGACAGAGGCAAAAAAAGCATTGAGTACATTAGCTTTTTCCACATCCTCTGTCACTAGGTTGCCTCCCTCATTCAGGAAGGGGCCCACACTTTCCTTGACTTTCTTCTTGTTGCTAACATACCTGAAGAAACCCTTCTTGTTACTCTTAACATCCCTTACCAGCTGCAACTCCAAGTGTGATTTGGCCTTCCTGATTTCACTCCTGCATGCCTGAGCAATATTTTTATACTCCTCCCTGGTCATTTGTCCAGTCTTCCACTTCTTGTAAGCTTCTTTTTTGTGCTTAAGATCAGCAAGGATTTCACTGTTAAGCCAAGCTGGTCGTCTGCCATATTTACTATTCTTTCTACACATCAGGATGGCTTTTTCCTGCAACCTCAATAAGGATTCTTTAAAATACAGCCAGCTCTCCTGGACTCCTTTCCCCATCATGTTATTCTCCCAGGGGATCCTGCCCATCAGTTCCCTGAGGGAGTCAAAGTCTGCTTTTCTGAAGTCCAGGGTCCATATTCTGCTGCTCTCCTTTCTTCCTTGTGTCAGGATCCTGAACTCGACCATCTCATGGTCACTGCCTCCCAGGTTCCCATCCACTTTTGCTTCCCCTACTAATTCTTCCCAGTTTGTGAGCAGCAGGTCAAGAAGAGCTCTGCCCCTAGTTGGTTCCTCCAGCACTTGCACCAGGAAATTGTCCCCTACACTTTCCAAAAAGTTCCTGGATTGTGTGTGCACCACTGTATTGCTCTCCCAGCAGATATCAAGGTGATTAAAGTCTCCCATGAGAACCAGGACCTGCAACCTAGTAACTTCTGCTAGTTACCAGAAGAAAGCCTCGTCCACCTCATCCCCCTGGTCTGGTGGTCTATAGCAGACTCTCACCACGACATCACCCTTGTTGCTCACACTTCTAAACTTAATCCAGAGACTCTCAGTTTTTTCTGCAGTTTTATACCCGAGCTCTGAGCAGTCATACTCCTCTCTTACATACAAGGCAAGGAAGAATGGAGGACTCCACAGGGGAAGGGATCAATATGGAGGACTGCCTGCCCTCTCTCATCACTCATTGGGCCTGATTGCATGAGCCACCTAGCCATTTACTTTTCCAAACTGTTTCTTGACTTCATCACAGGGGATGCAGGTTTTGGTGTGAGTGATGCAGCAGGAGCCGGTACTTTTGCAGCCATTAGTGTCACCAGCTGCTCAAACAGTTCTTTCTGCTGAGCTCTGTCCTCCTCCCATAGCTGCCATTCCTGTTCCAGGAACTGTGAAGCAAATGCCTCTTCCCACATTGAACCTTGTCCTCAAGCTGTGCAGCCAGCCTGAGTCTTTCCTCTTGCCATGACTTTCCTCTAGCTGTAAGTCCCCATCTTTGGTACTCAGCCTGCTTGTTGGCCCTGTCCAGAACTTCACCATAAGTTCATCATGGAAACACTATCTCTTGGAACAGTCCATGAAAGTATATTGGCCGAGTCTTCTGCTGCACTCTGGGCGAGTTCTGGGGGTACTGCAGGCTGTAGAAATTGAGGAGCCTGGAATAGGACAAAACACAGAGGGTTATTGTCTTAAATAGCTCAGTGCAGGAGCACAGAAAATATCCTTGTGGAATTTCAAGGACATAAAATGTTACTTTTCCAAACTGAACTTCAATGTATTATGAGACAGATGCTTAAGATCACAGAAGCTCCCTGGACACAGCCTGGTTAATCGCAGTGAAAGAAGTGCAGAGACAATAGTAAGTTTAACAACTCAAAGTTGCTTTCCCCCCCAAAAAAACCAGCAAAACCTACTTAGGTTGGGGGTGAGAGGAGGGTGGTCAGTGGCCGTGCTACAAAAGCTTTTTCTATCATTTCAGGCCTTCCACATTGTGAAGGACATAACTGTTCTTATGGTGCCAGATTGGCAAAGGGAGATGTTGTTATTCCAAGCAGCTGGTGGGAAACCTGCAGCATATAAGCGAAGTATTCAAACTTACAGTGACTGAACAGCACATCTATGAGTGGGCTGGTCATCTATTGAGATGGCCCTGGAGAATATGCCCTGCCCTTTCCTGAAAAGTGACTACCTATCTGGAGTTCCTGCTTTAGGAAAAGTTTGCAGCTATCAGCACATAGGATTGGGTCAGAATTCATGAGGAAATCAACAGGATGCTGCATTAGTTTCCACACATGGCTTAGCCATCCTCCTCAACTTTCTTCTCCCCCAGCACATTGCTGGACAGTCGAATTTGGGACAAATGAATGTGTCACCTATGGACTGAATGGACTACGTTTAACTGAAATGAACCCCCTCCCGACCATCACAGTTTCCATGCGGTTCATTATATCATTCAGTGGCTACAGGGTGCCAATGTAAGGTTATTATTTTTAACAAACAGAAATGCTCTAGCAAAAATCTGTGCCCTTCTAACAAAAATTCACTTTCAAGGCTTTTTTACTTTTTCTGTTTCCTGGCCACCATTCTGAACTGCACATGGGAGCCAAGCCATTGGAAAACAATCCACCATTACCGGATACACGCTGCTAGCTAGGGTTTCTAATAACTTTTGCCTTAGTTCACAGAACGAAAATCCCTCTTGTTCCTATATTAATAAACATTAAAATAGAGCCAGAAACTTACCAGGCTCTGGGGCAGCTTCTTTCCCTTCTGTGTCTCCTGCAGGCTCTGCAGCAGGTTGTTCCTCAAGGGGGACATCAAAAAGCTCCTTCAAGTATGACTGCAAGATGTGCTTCTGCTGCTGCTCCTGTGGCAAAACCTCCTCAGGGACCAGTTTCAGCAACAGAGTCACTTGCGGGACTCATTCAGAGCCTGCTGCTAGTTCCCATCAGTCCCCATGCTGGATTCTGGGGCCAGCAGGGCACCATCCCAGCTCACTGGGTCATCATGCACCACTGTCAGCTCCAGGCTCAGCATAGTACCCAGCACCCTGGTCAACCTCCTCATAAAACAGTCTTGATGTCAGCAAGTTACTCAAGGTGCAGTTCTCATCCCTGGTTCTCCTGTATTAAGTCTTGAATTGCTTAAACCGCTCCCTGCACTGGTCACTGGTCCAGCAAATTTGCAATGATTCCTGTTTCTTCACTATTTGCTGTTATGCGCGATCACTCCTGCTACTCTTACTAAAGTCCACTGATTTACTGGCCTCGCAGCAGACATTTACCAACATCTGGCTGTGCTCCTGTGACTGTGAAGCCACACTCTGGGCAAAAGACTTCTTCTGTTCAGTCTCCATTGCAAACACAGGAGGCTCTCTGATTATGTGTTTGCAGCTCAACGTTAGAAGACAATGGAAGGGTTAAATGCTGACTCACCGAGCTGCTGCACTACACCAAGGGAGGTTGCTTCTGTTTCCCTGCAGTTGATTGATGGTTCTTGGCACAGAGAGGACAAAGCTGGCCCATGGGACTGTGGGGTACTTTTGGCAGACTCCCAGGAGGCTGTGTCTATACTTTAAAGCAATAGGGCTCAAACTCTGGGTCCCAGCTTGACTGAGGCTCGAATCTTCCACCCCCTCAGGGTCCTAGGACCCTAGATCCGAGTCTGAGAGATTTGTGGGTAGATGGAAGGGGGGGAGGGGTTGGGCTCAAGCCTAAGTCTGAGCCCAGACTTACACTGCAGTGTAGACATACCCTCACTGACCCCAAATATTTCGGGAATTAACTCCCTACACCCACCTCAGTAAACTTCCTCCAAACAA
Organism: Mauremys mutica; assembly: GCF_020497125.1. Taxonomy (NCBI): domain Eukaryota; kingdom Metazoa; phylum Chordata; order Testudines; family Geoemydidae; genus Mauremys; species Mauremys mutica. Next base: position 209,961,814 of record NC_059073.1, read on the forward strand.
GAAGGATCTGAGCTAGGGGGATAACCGGATTAGTTACCGGGACTAAGGATTGATTTCATCAATGAGGGTAACACAACTGTTTCTTTAACAGAAGCTGGCATCTCTTCCTCCACATGGAGGTGTTGATAAGAGTGGCATCTATCAAACTCACATGTTGCAGCCCACACATCTCTCCACATTTACAGAGCCTCAGTGAGCGACACCACCCCAGCAAAAAAGACTCTGACTCTTCTAGGCACAGTTGTGCTAGCAGAGTCTCTACCTGCAAATTCCTCACAGCAATAAATATCCAGCTCTCATCAGATAAAAACTACTGGAATAATTCCTGCTAATCAGGGCTTTGCTGGTGCTGTGATGGAAGTGAGGAAACCTGCCTTTGTTTTTTGCACAGCCCCAGCATAATCTTTCAAAAACAATGTTGCAGCTGGTCAGATGGAGACAAAGACTTCCACCACCTGGTGCTCTATTGTTATGCTTCACCTGTGACAGATCATTTGTATATTACAGTGAACTAGCAAGCCACAGATGGAGAAGAGGCATTTTGGTGCCATTGTACTGATCAAAAATAAGATATAACTTTTGTAACCCTTCTGCCGTGAGCAAGGGCCAGTTTCAAATAGTTTTAGGAGGGACCCCTAGTTAATAAACACTACCAGATCAAGCCCCCCTACTCAGAATTTCTGAGCTCACTGCCTGTTCCTTGTGTCATGCAAGACTTGGTGTCAACATGGAAATAAACTTGTTAAAAAAATACTGTGGATCCATTAAATTAAGTTATGCTGTACAAAGTTTAACCCCTCCAAGGCAGGGGGATGAGCCCCACAGTTTGAAAACCAATGGTTTAACTAGTAGGTATCTAGACTCCGACCTAATCTTCTCTGTACAACTGAAATATATCATGCTAGTTAGTGCAGATTGCTTGTTACTATAAGTTAGTACAGTAATAAAAGATCGACCCACACTAAAACCCTAAGATCCAAATATCCCCAATTTGGGAAAGGTCAGAGGAATTAGAATTTGAATTTTGCACCTCAGACTCATTTCTAGCAATGATTCATGATCATAAAGAGCCTCATAGAGAACTTAACAGCTCTTGGAAAACATCCAGCTGATTGAAAAATAATTGTATTGAATCATCTTGTGCATAGCAAGCGATATGCTGTACTGGTGCATGGTTATATAGCTAGCAGCATATAAAGAAATGACTAAAATACCTGTATTGAGAAGACAGATTTAACAAGTTTCCTGTTTATTATCTTTATCTTCAGATTTCCATGAAACATTGTCCTAAATTCTGATAACGCTGATATATCAAAATTAAGAGGAAAATTGAGATTTCCCACCCTCTCTCTACTTCTCCAAACTGGCAAAAATTAAACTGCAGAGACAATTCTGTCTTCAGAGAAGAATGCTCACTGATGTGCTCTTACAGTACCCCCTGCTGGTCAGTTCATGATTCACAAACTATACAGTGTTTCACTTTAATCGTGTTCCCTTTGTTCATGGCTCTGACTCTACAGCAGGCCTGCACAACTCGTAAAGCGGCGAGGGCCACATTCCTCCAAAGAAAACAGCTAAGGGCCGAAACCTCCCGGCCCCGCAGAAACACCCCGCCCCAGGGCCGCCCAGCCCTGCGGAAACAAACCCTCCTTCCCCAGCGCCGCCCCACCAAAACAGCTGTGGGCCAAAAAGGAAGGTTGGGGGTGGGGAGGTGATACTTTATTTTAAATCAACCAGGGGCTCCCAGCTGAAGAGGTGGCTGGGAGCCTTCAGGGGCAAATTAAAGGGCCCGGGGCTCCGGTAGCTGGGGGAACCCGGCAGGACCAGCTCTAGGTTTTTTGCTGCACCAAGCAAAAAAAAATGTGGCTGCCCCCCGTCACAGCCCTGGGCTCCCCCCTGTACCCCTCTGCTGCCCCAGTCCTGGGCTCTCCCCCCACCCACACCCCCTGCCGCCCCAGCGCTGGGCTTCCCCCTTTCCTCCCCACCAGTGCCCCCCCACACACCTCCTGCCGCCCCAGCCCTGGGTCACTGGTAACTCGCTCCCAGGGTGGGTCATTCAGCAGGAATTTTGAATGTGCACAAAACACAGACAGGATTGGTTCCCATATGATTACAGAGCTGCATAAAGTGGAACAATTTTCAGCTTGTGTGATTGGAGGATATCTGGATGCATATTATAAGACTGTCCTCCATAAATGAGGAAAAGTTGAGGTGCCTTTATTATTCTTTTGTTCCACTCTTTCTTTCTATGGGGAATTTGCCAATGCAATCTCACTGTCTTCCTTTTAAACAAACAAAAAGGCAATGGCTGTTGAAAATAGCAATTCCAGTCCTAATAAGCATTTCTTGCTCAATGTTATCCTACTTTTTCTAAGCAAGTTACAGTGGATCAGTATATTTGATTTGGGAGAAATGAAGTAACAGCTGCCCAAACTGAGCTTGAGCACTCCTGAATTTTGAGATGTTCAGACCTGGAAGGCAGGTGCTGGGGGCGGGGGGCTGTGGGCTCCGCGGGGGAGCATGGCAGCAACATGTCTGGAGCTGCATGGAGCCAGACACGCTGGTCTGAGTGGCACAGTAAGGGGGCTGGAGGTGGGAGAAGGGGTAGGGGATTCCGGGGGGCAGTCAAGGGACAGGGAGTAGGAGGGGTTGGATGGGGCGGAGGTTCGGGGGGGCAGTCAGGGGACAGGCAGCGGTTGGATAGGCATGGGAGTCTCAGGGGTTCATCGGGGGACAGGTAGGGGGTGAGGTCGTGAGGGGAAGTTGGGGGGATCTCAGGAGGGGGCAGTTGGGGACAAGGAGAAGGGAGGCTTAAATAGGGGCTGGGGTCCCAAGGGGCAGTTAGGGGCAGGGGTGTCGGGAGGGGGCAATCGGGGGACAAGGAGCAGCGGCATTTAGATAGGGGGTTGGGGTCCTGGGAGAGGGGTATCAGGGGACAAGGACCAGCAGTGTTAGATAGGGGGTGGAGGTCCTGGGGGGCAGTTAGGGCAGGGGTCCGTGGAGGGGGCAATCAGCGGCCGCAGGCCGGGATTCCAAGGGCTCTGGGCTGCCCTCCGCTGCGGGCAGCGCAGAGCCCTTTGAATCCCGGCGGCGGCTGGGATTTAAAGGGCTCTGCGCTCCCTGCGGCTGCGGGCAGCCCAGAGCTCTCTGACTCCCGGCTGCGGCTGAGATTTAAAGGGCTCTGGGCTCCCCGCCGCTGCGGGCAACCCAGAGCCCTTTGATTCCCGGCCACGGCTGGGATTCAAAGGGCTCTGGGCTGCCCGCAGAGCGCCGTGTGCGGGGGATTCAGAATCCCCCCGCAGGCCGCACAGTGAGGCTCCACGGGCCGCATGTTGTGCAGGCCTGCTCTACAGGAAAGGTTATGCAGAGAAAAATCAAATCTTTCCATGGACAGCTTATTTAAAAATAAAGTACCTGATTCTTTCAAGTGATAACAATATTACAACAGTTGATACTACAGTAATTTGAAGTTGTATTGTGCTGCAGTACGCAGTGTCTTGAGGGTGCGCCGCTGTAAATTTCTCCAAAGATTTATGGTACCAAATATCCATTACAGACAGCACCGCGTGTACAGGCAGCATTCCTCCCAAGATCTTGAAAAATAAGTGAATGGCCCAAGAGGATTATCATGGCATTAACTACTCTGCTTGCATTCCCTACAGTTTAATAACATGGGAACTATGATTGCACTTGTATTGGCAGAACTGTAGACTCTTGGAGCAAGAAAAATTGGGGATTATTAACAGAATGTGAGAAAAGAAAAGGTCACTTGTTGAATTGCACATCTCAGGATGCAATAGTATTAAGTTCTATGGGGGCAAAAGTAACATGCTTTCCTAACACAGTTCTCAGGAGATTCATGACACTAACAGTGACTCTGTTGGGGTGGCCCTGGATTTATTTAATCTTATTATGACAGTGTTTTGGCTGAGAGCTTAAAACCATAAGTCTGGCAACAAAAATTTGCAGTATCTGTCTCTTTTAAATATTATGGTATTTGCTAGAACATAGTTTGATAAATTAAAATGTATCTGCAGATAGCACTAACAACTGTACATGGCTTACTCTTTGATGTTTCCAAAACATCAATAACAGAAAGAATAATGTATGTTTATGCAAATAAAAAATCTGGAAAATGGGATCTGAGCAAAGTGGTGGCTATTAACTGCATTGTTCTTCCTTCTTTTTAATGTTTTCCCACAGGCAATGTTCTGTCTCCATAGGAGTTTTTAAGTTTGTAGTATTTTATGGGAGACAGAGAGAGAGAGAGAGAGAGAGAGAGAGAAGAGATAATGGAACAAACTTACAGCTAAAATTACAAGCTACCAATGAGATTAAACATCTCTTTCCTAGGCACATTTACTGAAGTTCTGTTGTTCCAGCTCCCCATGCTTGTTAAAGTGCAAAAGACAATCTGTAGTTGCTTATTTTGTATCTAAGCAACTGTCAGACTCCATATCTACTAATAAGAAAGGGTATAATTATATGCTGCTACTTTAATTAGTAGCAGATGCCTGTGTTTATGAAATAAAATGTAAGATTTTCTGCAGTGCAGAATCTTGCTTATATGCAAATTGCAAATGCACTTTTGCAAGTTTTAAGCGCTTTGCATGACCCTGGCTATATGCATCTGTTGTTTATGATAGATTATGGGTTCAATACTCAATTGCACTGAGCAACTGATCGATGGAGCTGAGGGGTGGGAGAGGTAAAGGTGGCTCTAAATTATTTTTCTTCCTCCCCCAATCCTGGGGCTAGCTAGAGGTCTGTGGACTGGCCCCCTAAAGACCATTAAGCCAGCAAGGATTGCCAGAGCACACTGCGCTCTGGCCCACCTCCTTTGGTTCCAAAACACCTCCTCTGAGGGCTGGTTGGGGCATGAGGTGCTACTGCAGAGCTGGTTGCTCCAGTTTTACACTAATTGAGGATTCTCCCATGTTGAAGGAATCCTTAACTGCCCACTTAGGGCAGGTTTAAGGCTTCTGTGCTGCTCTAGCAGCACAAAATGATGTTAGCAAGGCTGAAGATTTGGCAAGAGGTCTCATAACGTTTTTCTTTAGGAGAAATAGGAAAGACAGGGCCTACTGCCAAGGTTGATTCTTCATGTATCAAAGCACACCATGAGTACATTAAAAATGAAAGCTACAGCCTTCTTCACAAAACAATGTAAATGTATATACAAAACATACTGTAAGGGAACAATCCGGCACTGGTAGGGGCCGGGAAAGGATAGTCTAAAAAAAGTATATTCCACCTCTAACTTCTATGATTCTACACTTTTTTATTAGAAGACAACATCTGACATCAAAAATTGTATGCCCATTTACTGAGATTTCTAGTTAATAACTGCAAATTGCAAGCCTCCGTGCCTGCAAATTAGAGATGCTAACAGAATAATTGATTGCTCTGTCTTTATTGGCTGTCAGTCCTTTTTGGTGTCCTACCCTGACATTTACAACTGCCATTCATACAACTAATCAGGAATGTTGTTAGAACCAAACCAATGAGACTGGCCAGCAAAGTTTGTCTCTTTGCTCTTCCATAATTGGCTACTTGTTACATACTCTCTGTCTTAGAATTTATGTGCATTAAGTAATGAACAAGTAATGATTACTGATCAAGATTCGGGATGTTTTACATGAATCCTGAATGTCTGTCTGTTGCTGTACTTCATGCTTCCTAGTCCTGTAGCATTTCTTTGCACTCATAAATTGCTCCTCTAGTCCCATTACTCATTAATCAAATTACAAGAATGAAACTTTGTTACACTGTACCTCTATAGTCTATAATGGCTCATGACTGCATAATTTATGCCTTTGTATTCTTTTTACTTCTCCTTTAAATCTGCAAGGACTCTGCTGTCTGCAGGGAGTGGCAACCATTTTTGTGTTTGCTGCCCTACAGGCCATCAGAGAAGAGACACATTGAGTGCTTTCCCCTGGAGACTTGATTTTTGTTTTTTTTTGTTTTGTGGTTCTCAATTGAAAATCAAGGCCACTCTGACTGAAAATATCTGTTTGCATTTTGTGTGTGGAAAAACATGACAACACAGCAGGCACAGTAACACCACCATAATTATTATTACTAAGAACCTGTATGGAGGCAGAAAAGGTCTTGTTGAATGAGACACCTGGTAAGAATTTGGAGCACAAGTAGTTAATCAAAATCTTTAGTAACTTCTTTATGAGCTGGGATATTTGCCACCAAGACAGTAATACTTCTGTATACATATTTCAAAAAGCCAAACACCTCACTGCCTCTATCATCTAGTTCAGCCATATAAAACCACTACAAGGTGAACTAGTCAGTATTTTAGGGAAGTAAACAGTAACTTTATTTAAATTATTGTCACTGGTGTTTAGCAATACTTTAAAACTCTCCTCTATGACATTAGGACTTTGTACCTTCTGCTACACGCTCAGCCATTTCTTACAATCCATGCACAAGCAACACTCAATTAGAAGCTAAGAACTCCTCAGGTTATACTAAATGTCAGCAAATTTTTGCTACATTACAGCTATTATAATACACAGACACTGTCCTCCCTCCCATCCCCCGCCCATGCACAGAGAGTAGATCCCTCAGTTAATCCCACGATATGCAGAACACAAGTGGTGGTATGCAAAACTGACATAACCTTTCAGTTACATTGCTTTGATCCGATGGCTGCTCTGTACATGCCCTGCTCTATGTTGAATTATAAAAGCTCTAAGTTATACCAGCCTATATTGGCAACAAGAGGCCAACTTCTAGTGTAAATTCATCCTAACCACATCCCCGTTTCCAGTAACCATACCCACTTTCCTGCTACATCACCGAAAAAGATGTAGTATAAAAGTCCCAATACCAGCTGAACACTGCTGCAGCAATCAATCAGCTTCCATTGGGGTGATCTTTGTGGGGCCACTTACTTAGGTTTTGTGGACAAAGTTCACTGGTGGAGCGGCACTGTGCCTGATCTGACTCACAGGCTATGTAAGAGAGGTGGCATAGGGGAAGGGACACTTTATATATGAAGAACTGCCTTTTCTATAGAGATTAAGATGAATGTCCTACCCTCTAGGACTTGTATTAACTGATGCCACAGGAATACTGCTACAGTATATCAGTATTTCAACCTATATATAATTCCTCTGCTCTTCTGTGTGAGTTGGTGAGCTATTCGGTTGTTTTTTTTCTCCATTAGATTTTTATATATATATAAATTGCCACAGACTTTCCTGCACGTAGCTGCTAACAATCCTGTGATGTGGTACCGTGTATTTAAAATAGCCAGAGGCAAAAAGTAAAGCAATTGCCAAAGCCCAAATATCTCATTCTGCAAAACTAGCTTTCTATAGATTTACAGGTGGTGTCCAGGTTTTGCTAATATGTTCCCAACAATCTCCTTTTATAGCCTTTATTTTTCTTCCTTAAGCCTATATCATTTCATTTTGACCCTTAACAACACTGTTCAAATTTTTCCACACAACCGATGATGCTACTCAGATAGAGGTTTAACAGCAGTGCAGTGGACAACTCAGTATAATAATCAGCCCATTTCTTTCCATATAATGCCACCTAGTGTTAGCAAATTACCAATTGCTCATAGGAATGAAAAGACTCTTTCCTATGTATATAAAAACAGGGGCTCGGGCACTGAAAAAAGTTGTTTTTATTTTACTGTACTGAAAAAAATTGGTTAAAGTTGGTGATATGCACACACTGGAAATCAGCACAGCAGTCTGGCAGCTCAGTCACTGTGTTCTCATCTGCTAAAGAAAACCTTAAATAGATCCATTTCCCTTTCTGCTTAGGGAACTAAACAATTGCAGGCATCTGCAGACTAATGGAGAATTAATTGACAGATGATGCTGAAGCAGCATTCTGTGCATTATCAAAAAAACAGTTAGTAACAATAGCTAGTGTGCATAATGAAAAAAAATGTGAAGAAAAATCTCCATCCGACTCTTCTTCATGTTGTTGTCATCTACCAGCAGCCCCTATGCTCCCCCATTATCACCTGGCTTTCAGATTTTGATATCTGGACACATACATCTCTTTCCCTCTCCTCACAGACTTAAAATTTCATATTGCTCCTAGTCCCTGGCCTCCTTGCCCCCAGCTTTACTTACTGTTGATGTTCAAGACTGGGTCAGTTTCCCCACTCACCGTGGTGGCTTACTCCTTGGACATTCCCATTCCCTATTTTCAAACTCTGATTCCCTCCTAAAACCCAACTCCATGGCATTTGTTCCAAATAGAAACTGATGTGATCTGTTGTGATCATCTTTCCTTCCAAGACCATTCCTCCTTTGCCTGTCACTAGCTCCAAGGTTTCTTACCTACCCATTTGATCCTACCCCTTCAGCTGCTCACTTCTTTTAAACTTCCTCACTTTCACCCCCCTCCCCAGTAGCCTCACTCTCTTCTGACTCTTTCACATCAAAATAAAACCATGTACCCATTTTCCCTCACCCTCAAAAAGCTACCTGTGAGCCCTACCTCTCCTGCTACCGCCCCATTTCCCTGCTTTCCTGCACCTCTAATTTCACTGAAAGAGCCATTTACAATCATTGCCTCAAATTCCTCTCCTCCAAGTCCATCCTTAAACGGTTAGAACCTCGATTCTACCCTCCTCACACCACTGGAAACTTTCCCAACATGGTTTCTTATTATGTATTACTATTAGAGAATAGGTCTGAAATCAGCAAAATGAAATTCAATAAAGAAAGACAGGTGCAAAGTATTTCACTTAGGAAGGAAAAATCAAATGCACATCTACGAAAAGGGGAATAACAGGCTAGGGGATAGTACTGCTGAAAAAGGATCTGGGGGGGTTATACTGGATCACAAATTAAATGAGAGTCAAAAATGTGATGCAGTTGCAAAAAGGTTGATATCATTCTGGGGTTATCAACTGAAGTGTCATATGTAAGACATGGGAAATAATTGTCCTGCTTTACTCAGCACTGGTGAGGCCTCAGCTGGAGTACTGTGTCCAGTTCTAGGTGCCACACTTCTAGAAAGATGTGGGCAAACTGGAGAGAGTCCTAGAGGAGAGCTACATACATGATAAAATGTTTAGAAAACCTGACCTAGGAGGAAAGGTTAAAAAAAACTTGTCATGTTTAGTCTTGAGAAAAGAAGACCAGGGAGAGAGGAGGGCAGACTTGATAACAGTCTTCAAATATGTTAATAAGGTCTGTTATAAAGAGGACTGTAATCAATTGTTCTCCATGTTCAGTGCAGGCAGGACAAGAAGTAATGGGCTTCATCTGTAGCAAGGAAGATTTAGGTTAAATATTAGGGGTGGAAACGTTATAAGGGTAGCTAAGCTCTGGAATAGGCTTCCAAGGAGGTTGTAGAATCCCCATCATTGTAGGTTTTTAAAAACAGGTTGGACAAACACCTCTCAGGGATGGTCTAGGTTTACCTCTGTGCCTCATCTCAGGGAGCTGAACTTCATGACCTCTCAAAGTCCCTTCTAACTCTACATTTCTATGATTCTATTATTCTCCTTGGCCAAATCTCAGGAGGCCTATTCCATCCTCATCCTACTCCACCTCTTTGCTACTTCCACACTGTTGATCACACCCTTAACATCCTGTCCTCCCTAAGCTTTCATGCCATCAACCTCTCCTGGTTCTCCTCCTATCTCTCTAACCATTCATTCCTTCACTGGGTCTTCCTCTATCCGGTCTCTGTCCTTAGTCCCCTCCTTCTCTCTCTCTCTCTTCACCCTTTCCCTGTATTGTATCATCTGCTCACATGGTTTGAACTGCCATCTCTACACTGATACACTCCTTACTTCTGACAGTCCCACATCTCTGCCGGTCTGCCATCTCCTCCTGGATGGCTCACTAACAACCCAAAGGTGGCCAAAACTGACCTCCATATCTTTCCTCTGACACACTCTCCTTTCCCCTCCCTGCCACTGTCAACATTACCACTACTGCATTTCCCATTTTAGCAGTCTCCAGCTTTTCGAGCACTTCAAATCCATCAAGTGTTTTGCAAAAGCCTCTTGGTAATGGAATACAGAGCTTTTCAAAAGGTTAAAGATGAGCACGAAGACTGATCATTCCTCTTGTCTACACAGGATGATGCTCCAAGTCAGGCTTCCAGTGCACTGGCACAGTGGACCTGGGAAATTTATATTGTTTCCTGTGCTGTACCTGTTCTGTGAATAAACAGGCAATTCTCCTGGGCCATCAATCTGGCAGCTTCCCTGAACACAACACATTCATTTAAATAAAACTTGGCATTGCTTAATTGAAGGTGATAGTCCCTCCTTTAAATCCACCTCTTTAAATCATACAAAGCTGCCCCTTTTATGTATACATCAAGCCAAAAAGACCAGTTGATAATGTGCAGCAGTTTTCATTGTTCAATGATACCAGACTGCCCTCTACTGTAGATACAGCACTTAGCATCTTTCCAAGTGAAAAAGTTCTGTCGTGGTTCATTATCTGTTAACAACAAGCATTTGAAAATTTCTAGTAACTATCAAGACGAGCTCTCATCTAACATGTATAAATGTGACCCTTCTTCACAGATTTCCAGGAAGAAACATTTGTGGTCAGTATAATTAGAAGATATAATACAGAAATACATTTCTGTTAGTGAGATGATCTGGTTGCAGACTAAGAAAAACTCCAAAATAAGTTAGTTTACACAGATAAAAAAAGTCCTGCATGGCCTGACAACACTGAGACTTAGAAATCCTTTGGGAACACATAACAGAACAACAAATGGGAGCTGTAATGACCTGTAGCCACATCCATAGACTGATAACACAGCCATTAGCTGCCAGGTTATAATAGCATCTTCCATGTATATACAGGTCTGTCTCATCTTACGCTGGGGTTACGTTCCGCAGTCAGCACATAAAGCGAAAATCGCGCATAGTCAAAATTACATCGAGTGTAATGGCGGGCGGAATCACCCGCACTACAGAAACAGTATTTAAATTGTTATTTTTCTCTTTTTTGTTGTTTTTTTCTTGTTTTTGCTGACTGCATAAAGCTGAAATCGCACATGTTAAATGTGCCTAAGATGTGACAGACCTGTAGTACTTTCCATCCATACAGCTTGTATTAGCTTTCAAGGCCCTTTACAATCTATCCCCACCCTATCATCTCTCATTCACTAATGCTGCTCACCTCCAATCAGGCCACCATGCCAGCCTCCACTGCCCGCTTTTAAAATTTTCAAATAAGCACCATCATTCTTTCTCCTATGCTGCCTCACACACTTATAGACTCATAGACTTTAAGATCAGAAGGGACCATTATGTATTAAAGTACTATGGGCTCAGCTCCTGTTGCTAAAGTTTTAAGCTTAACAGAATGAAAATCACCTCTGGTGCTTTTTTCAAATTTGGAGACTCCAGGAACACATGAAGAGCAAGGTTAGCCACCCCAGACACAATCACAAGTGCAAAGTCTTATTTGTACTACAAGTTTTATTAAAGCAATAAGTTACAATTACCCATGCATATATAAATCCTACAAAAATCCACACTATGACTAAGACTGTAGTCATACTCACATCCTCAAAGATATTCTAGGGTCTGATGGCTCTCTCAACAGATGATCAATAGAGGGATGATTCCTGCTGGGGTTTCCAGTGGGGTCATTTCTTGGGGTCTTCCCACATTTACCTAATCAGGGAACCTCTTTTATATTGTTGTTCTAACCACACCTACCACCTTATTCACATGCATGAGGTTTTCAAGCCTCTTTTCCTTATCTGTACTTCCACACCCCATTAATACTGAGGTGCCCCATTTTTATAGCTTGTTTCTTAGTTCCTCTTATTCTTCTTAGCATCTATGCACAACATGTAACCTGGGTCAGGACAGGACAACATTCCATGATGTTACAATTAGGTATCTTGTGATCTTGGACAATATATTGCCATCTATTGCAATCTAGTGTCTCTTAACTTCACCTAAAATGTGACTTTACTGGCATAGGATTATTCCTAGGTCACTCACTCAGATCAAGTATTCTTAAGCCTATGACTTAATATGGCTAAGTTAAAATCTTACAGGCCACAGCCTGTAGATTGCATTCCAGCCATGCTTTACTTATATGCCTAAAACATAGTCATCACTCCTAAATACTTCTCAATCTTATACTGCTATAATCCTACAATTTAAATCTATTGATCTTACATTAATTATATATGAAATAGCATATGAATTGACCATAACACCAAATAACACAATGATAAATGGATGATAAAATGAACTAATTGATTACAAATCAAAAAAACAACTAAGTTTTGCACACAGCAAATCACTTTATCTATCATTGGAATGCAGGCATTTAGCAGAAAATAGCATCTTATTAGAATAAAACAAAAAATAATTAGCACTTTTCTTCCATTCATTTCAAAGTACTTTTCAAAGATGCGTATACCTTATCCCCATTTTACAGGTGGAGAAACTGAGGCAGACAGAGGTTGATTGATCTTCCCAAGGTCACATCAAAACTCAAATTTACTTACATATTTCCCTGCCATTAAATTAACCATGAGAGCATAGTGATCACATTAGTGCGTAGATTCAGCACATTCATTTCAAAAGGCACTGTGGATAAGAATTGGGTGTGCTATATAAGAGATCTGGTTTCGAGTACCAGTTCCACTAGGGATGATCTTGTGCAACCTCTGTTAAAATTATTTTTTTTAAATAGGTGAATGGTGCTTGCTTCCTAGGATAGCATTGTAACACCTTACTAAGTAAGGGCTATGAAGTACACAGAATTAACACTAGTCAGTAGAAGAGCTGAGATTAGACTTCATTGCTTCCAATCCAACACACATTTTTCTAAATCAAAAGGGGTAGAGATGACTACTGCTATGTACTTCCAGTCTAGAGTTCTAATTTTGGGCCTGCCAGGCATGAGATTCAGTGGGGGTTTGAAAGAGTATGCACTGCTGGTGACTCATAAGAAGCACTTGGAGGCTGGAGAATACTCAGTGCAGATGGAATGTTCGGATATTTTAACAGCAAGCCTCTAACCAACTATTGAGCATGTACAAATGACAATTTTCAGAGGCTTATTAATCAACAAAATCTGAGCAGATTTTCACTGGGACAAGCAAAGGTACCCTCCTGTTCACCCAGCTCTATCCCTCTACCAAATTTCATGTTCTTGCTTCAAAGTATGGAGTTTAGTCTCCGCCAACCTTGTATTGACTCTGCTACTGGCAGTAAAGTCTCATCTGTTTCCTTTTATCTTTGAAACTGCCAGTGAAAGTAACTAACTATTACGGACATTTTTCTGACATCCTAGTGACTACTGAACTGTGGAGCAAGTTCACTTCCATGAGATTGTTAGGAAATGTTCTCCCTCTAATCTTCTTACAAGGACTTAAAAACACAATTCCCTTTTAAATCACTTTTCTACACTGTCATACCACTGGCTAACAATGAAAAACTATTAGGTGTAGCAATGGGGTCATAATCAGTTTGTTCCAATTCTACTGTAATAGTATTATATCCACTGATTGTAAGAACAAGGTAAACTTTAGGAGCCAAGACCTATCCTGGGAAGCCTGCATGCAACCACCGATGCCAATAGTAGGCACAAACTTGTATCAAACAGTATCATTTGGCCCTAATTATAAAGTGTATGGTGATTATTTTGCCATAAATAAACTACACCAAGGCACAAAATGAACCATTTAACACATGAAAGAGTCTGCTTAAAAACATAAGAAACCACTATCACAGTTCAAGGCAACGGCACCTGTATTCCCCATCTATGGTATAACAAGGGGACAGTCAGGTCTCTGGCTCCCCAGTCATCACCTCTCTTGGGTGGAGACACGTGTCTCTCTCTCCCTTCTCATCAGGCTGCACAGTTCCCTGTCTTCACTGTTATCCCCAGCAGAGATAGGCCTGCTTGCTTTCTCTTCAGACGGATGGTTAACAGTGTGATTGCCCACAATTATAATTACCACAGCTCTTTTTATACAAGCCTATTTTATTTGTAAGGTAAAAGCACTACAGAGAAAACATAAAAAAATAATAAAAACCTATGCGCATACTAATAAGCTTCCCAGACATCACCCCAATCCTAACATGGGCTCTGGCAGGAGCAGGTCTTCAACACCCGACCCAAGGGTTTTCCTTGTAGCTTTCAAGTTCATCACAGCTTCAACTCCGAGCAAGCACACCAGTTTTATGGGATCTCAGTAGGCCCAGTCCTTTTAATCCTTCACTAAGGATTGGGGCCCTCTGTGGACCACAGGTCCTGTCCGATTGCTGGATGAGGAAAAAGGTCCTGAGCCAGTTATAACCAGGCTATTTATTCAAAATCCTTTCTTTGTCTATGGGCACCTGAAGAATCCAGTCTGAACTAGTATATGCAGACCTCACCACGAGTGTGTGTGGGGGGGGGCGGCTTCAAAGGGACTGATATCCAGAGGAATTACATTAGCATTCCCCTCCTCCATCTCCCTTACCACTGCCACATCAGCATGGTTCAATGTGTGTTCTGAAGCTTAGTATCTGTTGTGATCAGAAAATTCCAGTCTCCCTGTCAATTCAAGTCTTTGCTCTTTTGCCCAGTTTAACAACATTTCCACTATTTACGTCAACACCTGCCCACCAAGAGCTAATGAAACAACTTCATTTTGATAGGACACTTCTACTGGCAATAGAAGGGCCTTACTGGATTTGCAAGAGAGGAATACTTCACAAAATAGCTGAGGGAAGATATTCCAAATCAACTACTTTGAACTGCAGCAAAGTAGCTCTAGGCTGAAGCACAAATACAGATGATAAAAGTATTGTTTTGTTTTGTTTTTTAAATAAACTACACCGGAACAAAGTAACATTTAACCAACAGTTGTAACACACAACTTTGTGCTTAAAAGCAGATACATACATGAAAAGAATGAATGGATTTTTCTATTTTTTTCCCAGAAAAATTTCAAGAACATTGAAGTGAAAGCTGAATGTAGAACCCAAACTTTCTAATTACATACAAATGCAAGAATAAGCTAAAAAGGGAAATTTCTTAGTATCGGAAATTTAAATTCTAGGGAATATTTATCCAGAAGTTTAATTTTTGTACCACCGTAAAACAAGATTTATAAATTGAGGCATGAAAACTTTGAGCACTAGGGCCAGTTGTAATATACAACTTTATAATTTAATTTGAAAAATATTGCATCAGGCCCATTTACCACTGAAGTCTGCTGAAGTCAATGGAAGCTTTCTACTATTTTCTAGTGGAACCAGAATTAGGCCCTAATTGTTGGTTTAAAAATGCAGTTATCTACTCTACTTTTTTCTGGTCTATAAAGAGCCCATACCAACCAGACATGAGACATTGCCCTCCCTTGCACCTTATACTGTATATTCATTAGAAAAACTAAATTTGGGAATCATGTTCCTCTTCATTCAGATGTGTTTGCGGGGAAAAAACACAAAGCGCCCATCTTAAACTCAGCTGTGTGGAAAGTGCTTCCTGTAGTTGGAACCTGATTCACATTTAACTTTTACACTTTCCCTTGATAATAGCTAGGCAAAAAGGACACACAGATTCAGATTTTCTAGATAGACTCGTAGACTTTAAGGCCAGAAGTGACCATCATGATCATCTAGTCTGACCTCCTGCACATCAGAGGCCACAGAACCTCACCCATGCACTCTTGCAATGGGCTCATAACCTCTGACTGAGTTACTAAAGTCCTCAAATCTTGATTTAAAGACTTCAAGTTACAGAGAACCTACCATTTACTCTAGTTCAAACCAACAAGTTGCCCGTTCTCCATGCTGCAGAGGAAGGCAAAAAACCCCAGGGGGTCGCAGCCAATCTGACCTCGGGGAAAATTCCTTCCCAACTCCAAATATGGTGATCAGTTAGACCCTGAGCCAGGTCAGACCCACCAGCCAGAAACCTGGGAAAGTCCTTAAAGTCCTCCCCATCTAGCGTCCCATTTCCAGCAGCTAGAGATATTTGCTAATAGCAGTCATGGAACAGACCATATGCCACTGTAGGCAATAGCACCATACCATTCCCTCCATAAACTTATCAAGTTCAGTATTGAAACAAGTTAGGTTTTTTACTTCCACTACACCCCTTGGAAGGCTGTCCCAGAACTTCACTCCTCTGATGGTTAGAAACCTGTGTCTAATTTCTAGCCTAAACTTGTTGATGGCCCTTTTATATCCATTTGTTCTTGTGTCCTCTCTCTAATGGAAATACTTCACCTGATACATCCTAGGATTGTACTAGCCTTTTTCACAGTTGCATCACATTGGCAGCTCATAGTCATCCCATGATCAACCAATACACCCAGCTCTTTCCCCTGTCACTTCCAAATGATACATCCCCCGTTTATAGGAAAAAATCTTGTTGTGAGTCCCTAAATGTATGACCTTAACTATTAAATTTCATCCAATTTCTATTACTATTACTCCAATTTTCAAGGTCATTCAAATCTTCTTGTATGATATTCATCTCTTCCTCTGTGTTGGCAAATTTTGTCATCTGCAAATTTTATTAGCATACTTCCACTTTTTGTACCAAGGTCACTAATAAAAATGAAAAATACTGGTCCCAAGACCGATGCCTGAGGAACTCTACTAGTAACCTCCCTACAGACTGTGAGCTCACCTTTCAGCATGATCTATTATCCCCCTCTTGTCCATTTTAACTAATAATGTCCCATGTGCAACAGTATCTTACTGAAATCCAGATATAAAGATCAGGGTGGTCTGGCAAGATTATTTTTTAAAACCATGTTGTATTTTATCCCAATTACTGTTTACCAATATGTCCTTAATTACTTTCTCTTTCAAAATTTGTTCTAAGATCTTGCATACGGAGGTGAAACTTTTCCCCGACGATTCTTAAATATAAATATAGGTACTCCCCCTTTGCAACTTTCCTGTCATAAGGTATGACCCGTGAGTTTAGGGATTCATTAAAAATTCTTGCTATTGGGTTTGCCATTTCATGTGCCAGTGCCTTTAAAATCCTAGGATGGAGATTATCCAATGCCTTCCCCCCTAATTTGGTACTATTAAGGTGTTAGAATTTCCCTTTCACTTCTTATGTGATAATTTCTACTTTCATATCCTCATTCCTAGTGGCTGCTCTGCCATATCCCCAAGCTCCTAATTACTCTTATTAAAAACTGAGTGAGACAAAGTATTCATTTAGGTGCTAGGCCATGCCTAGATTATCTTATCTCCAGGCCATCCTTAGTACTTCACACTCCTACTACTTCTTCTTTCCTCTTTTTCTTTATATGACTAAAGAACCTTTTACTACTGGTTTTAATTTCTTTTGCAAGGTCCAACTGTGGTTGGGTTTTGGCAGTTCTCACTTACAATTTCTGACCTCCAAGAAATAGCTTTTCTTGCTGATCCATCCCTTCTACTATCTCTTAATAACCTATTTGAGATACTTGTTCATTCTGTTTGATCTGTAGCCCTTCCCTATGAATTTTCTTCTCTTGCTTGGGATGCAGGTTTCAAACAGTTTCTGCAACTTTGATTTAAAAGTAATTCCAATTCTCCTGCAAATTCAGATCCCTGAGTTCTTTAGTCCAGGCCGCTTCCCTAATTGCCTTAGCTTTGTAAAGTTTGCCCTTTTAAAATCAAGGACCCTAGTTGCAGACCTATATTTTCTATCCTTCCGTTTAGTTTAAACATAATTAACTCATGATCACTCAAACTAAGGTTGTCCTCTACAGCAAGTTCCTCTATGAGGTCCTCACTACTTACCAATACTAAATCTAAAATGGCATCACCTTTTGTTGGTTCAGTGACTATTTGATGAGGAAATGTCAGCTATTACATCCAGGAATATCTGGGCCCTCCATTATTAGTAGCACTTGTTCTCCAATCTATATGTGGAAAATTAAAGTCTCCCACAATCACACAATTCCCCATAGACCACTTTCTGTAAATCAGATCCTGGGGTTCTGTAGGCAACCCCAGTAAAACCGATTGTTTTATCCATTCTATCACTTCTAATTTTTTTACACTCTACTTAGTCATTAATATACGCTATTCCCCAACCTTTACTTCTTTCCTGAACAGCACATACCCTTCACTACCTGTACTCTAGTCATGACTACTATTCCACCATGTTTCTGTTATCCCTGTAATATGTGATTTCACTTCTTGCACCACTAATTTTAATTCACCCTTTTTGTTATCCAGGCTCCTTTCATTGGTGTGCAGACATCTTAGTGGTTTCTGATTGGCTCTGCAGATTCCTTGATGCAGCATAATGGGAGTGATTGCATGCAAAATGCAAACCTTGGAGGCGGGGTGAGGGGAAGAGTATATATGCATATAACAGGGGTGTCCAAACTTAGTAACCCTCTGAGCCACATATGACAATCTTCAGAAGTTCAAGAGCTGGGGTGTGCCTGCCAGGGCTTCAGCCCTGTTCCTGCTGAAGTCCAAAGACCACAGGAACTGACTTTTCTTTTGCCAGTGGGTGCTTTCCACCTTCTGGTTTCACTGTGCACCATGTACATGCTCCTACCACCTAGCAGTTGTTTGTGGGTGCTGAGCACCCTCTATTTTTTTCCAGTGAGTGCTTGAGCCCCCAAGCACCCATGGAGTAAGCACCTGTGCCCAAGACTCCCCTTCCCATTGGGCAGAAGCCAAAGGTGATATGTAGGGGGGGCATGTGGCTCATATGCCCCTCCCCCACAGATTTTTGCCAGGGTTTGCTAGCCCTGCGTGGTCATATGGTGCCGCCAGACCCCCTCCCTGCATGGCCACTGCTGGAGCTGGCAATAGGCAACTGCAAACAGTGAGAGCTGGAGGAAGAGCCACTGCCTCTCCCACTGGAGCTAAAGCAGTAGCCCCTCCCTGCAGCTTCCAGCTGTTAGCTCTCGGTAGAGAAGCAGTGGCAAACACTTAGGAACTGCAGGGAGGGGCTGCAGAGGGTAAGAGGGAGATGTGATTCATGCTATTGGGGGCAGGGGGATGAACATTTAAATTGTGTCCTCCTACTCTCAGCAGGCATCAGTCATCTCTGGCAGAAGTCCTGAACTCCTCCCCCTACCAGTATGGTATGCAGAGAATGGGGAGGATAGGGGTGCCCCAAGCCACAGTAACTCTAGAAGAGCCCCATGCAGCTCACGGGTTGGTCTCCCCCGGCAGATAATTTCCTTTTAAAAAAAAAAAAAAAGGCTTGGGAAAGTTTATTTAAGAGGTTTACACTCAGATGTCATGGTGACTGGTGCCCTCAACAGCAATAAAGTTATAATTAAAACATGCCTTAATGTTTTAATCACATTTGTTTACATCAGATATTTAATTTGAAAAAGTGGTAAAAGTTATAAAAAGTGGCAATAGAAATATTTGTGTTAGAAAGGATACATTGTGTGAGGCAGTTCAGAAAATCTAAAATAAATTGACCCATGGGACTATGGCAGGAGTCTGTCATACTGTAGACCAAACAGCAATACAGATTATCCAATCCCTTATCAAATATATACCTCTAGAAATGCAGGCTATCCCAAAGACATGGTTAATAGATGTTTCACAAAAACCATGAACCACAATCAACTTCCTCACATAAAATGAAATGCAAGCCTACACATCATTGCTGAGGAAGGAAATGGTGTGTGCTGCTTCCCCTGTGTGTCCCCCTCCTTGCTTCAAAGTCTACAGAAGCCTCTCAGGTCTCAGTTATGTGGCTACAGATGGGTAGGTGAGAACACTGCAAGTAGGCCAAGCTCTACAGAAATATTCCCCAACCCAAAACCATGAGCCAAGAACAGCACATTACTGCAGATTTACACTTGGCCCTTGGAAAGATCATTCCAGATGCAGATAGCTAGAGAACCTCTAGGGGTTGCAAGGGATGAAGAGGAAAGGCAGCTGAGCAGGGAGTTAAGATGATCCTCCAGCAAGCTCACTTTTTACAAGTTTCCTCTCTTTTCTCACACTAGAACAAGTGTTACAAAAATCATCTAGCTGTGGTAACTACTGCCATTTTTAACATGGTTTAATTTACAAAATTGCATTGATGACAAGCTCCCATAGGGAACTGTTTAGCCTTTTTCTTTGCTGAGAGACCTCAAAATGTAAATGGTATAGTCTCTTTCTTAAAATATGGAAGATGAGGTCTACAGTAGTCATCGGATCCCTATTTTAAGCCTGGAGTAGATTGTCAATGTTTTCTGGCCTATCTTGTTTTGAGAAGTTGAGTTTGAACAGCCCATTTTTGGTGCTATGCCCATGCCCCTAACCTTGAATTGGTGAATGCAGTGAGCAGCTAGTTCTCCCAACTTTCTGGAGGTTTGGGGGAGGGGGAAGGGTGGCAGGAGGGAAGTGAGGGGGCCATGAAGTGGCAAAAACTTTTAAATACTTTTTGAACTGAACAACTACTTTTAGTGTGTCCTAACTCAAATCCCTTGCCAATTTCACTTCAAATTTGGTAGGCAAATTCTACCAGACTTAGTCTAACCAATGCTGAGCTGGTTGTTCCTTGGTTTGCAGATTTGCAGGTGGAATAAATGGAAACTCAGTTGCAATCTTAACTATGGAACAGCTGCTTCTGTTTCGTAAACCATCAGAAGTCAAAGGACAAATCCACAATAAGTCACACAAAACATCTTTATGGTAATGAGAATAGCAAATGTTTAAAAAAATTTAAACTATTCTTACATCATTTATTTTTTATTTACTTATATGATTTACAAGGCCTTGATTAGACAAAATAGTAACTAAACTCAAACAAAAAGAGATACAAACCAACAGAATATAGAAGGAAACCCTGTGTAGTTCTGTAAAATATATCACACCCAGTGCACGCACTGTTCAAATATCCCCATTACTATTGAATTGAAGATTTTTGTAAAGAAACATTTTGGTTTAGTTTAAGTGCAGTTACAGTTTTCATACAGTTGAATTATGCTGTAATTTAATTCTGATCACATCATGCCTAGTGTTTGGACTGCAGCAGCAGCAAATCTCTCAAGAGGTTTAGTGCAATCAGAAACTGGAATACAGCTTTGAGTATTTAACAGACAGGAGCTAGAGACTGCATTCAGTAGAGTATGATGCATTAATTGGAGCTAAAGTTTTAGTATGCTTATTGCAAGTTTCTCTCATTTTTAACAAGCAGAACTTCTTTGCAGACATGTTATTGCTGTGGGTAATAAGGCTGTTGAGGGTAAGGGTATCCAGGTTGTTGAGGTCCTGGGTATGGTGCTTGTCCAGGATTTTGATACATTTGTGGTGCATATGGCAGATTATACTGGCCATAGGTGTAAGGATTGTAGCCCATTGGCATTGGCATCTGGCAATACCTGTGGAAAACAGCATCCATTAATTGCAAAAATTACAAGTTAAATACTGAGGCAGCAATAGGATGCAACATTAGGGAGAAAGCTAAAAAGGAAAGAAACCCACAGGAGACGGTTTCAACTTGTTTCCCCTGTTACAGCATTTACTACTGCACATAACCTTTAGGAAGCAGGTATTAAATGCAACACAATACCTTGAAGTGAAATTCAGCTAAAATGAAAAAAAACCAGCAGCTTTTCATAACTAGAAAGACCATGACCCTGCTCTACACCTATTTTCCCCCCTTCTTAAAAACAATGTTGAATATAATTGTATTTATTTAGTATTTTCAGACCATTCCAACTCACTGGTTAAGACAAGGTCTGCCTGGATAACACTGTGTTCAATCAGGGGCAGTACTCACTGCAACAACAAAGGGGACTACTAGGAAAAGTGTCTGCCTCAGAAAGGGAGATATCCCATTCACTCTAGGCTACAAGGTAGAAGAGAGACAGGAGTGGGAAAAGTCCACAGGGAGATAAGCAGGCATTAGCAGAAGCTGCAGCTGACTCCCAATTCTGGGTATGCTCCTAGGCAGCAGGGAAAGAAGTCTTATCTCATGAGGTCATCCAGATGTTTGTACAGGATTCCCTTACTAGCCTCTTCCTCTCAATGTCACCTCTAGTTGCTACTTAATTCTCCATTCTTCCTTTCACATTTGTGTCTGAGGCAGTTAGAGGATATACAGGACATACACAGCAGCAGGTACCAGAGGAAAGGGAGACAAGAGGTCGTATATATACTGCTGGCGGTGACCACAGGAAGAGTTAGGGGTTCTCAGATGATGACGACTCCTTCCCTTTGCTTTCCTGGCAGCTTTGCAGAGTGCCAGAGCAAGCTATCGAAAGCTCCCTCCTGCCCTTGCTAGAGTCTTCACAGTTCTCCCCAACAAGACTCAGTCCCCACCCTTAGAGATGCCACATGCCGTCTTTAATAAGCAGGATCACAAAGACTCTTCGTCGGTTGACCCAGAACTGCTAGTGCTACACCCTATAGGCAGACCCCATGTCAACCAAGAAGCCAAGATAGATAAATACAATTGCAAAATTAAAATAGGCTCTTTAAAAAATATATATATATATTTGGGATTTTCAGAGTGTAGGATGTTGCTGTCACTAAGAGAGTGGCAATACCAATTCTTTAGTTCTTACACAAAATGCACTACTTGCAAGAGCTAAATGAAGAGCTGATTTCTACTTCACGAATCTTCCCTCAGCATGTAGCAATATAAAACTCACTACAATGGTAGGTACATACGTACATAGCTCTTACATCAGCAAGACAGAATTGAAGGCTATAAGCTACTTTTATAAGCTACTCAAACCAAGTAAGGGTATTTTGGGAGGTTCCCACAGTCTAGCTACTAGTCTCAAAGAGGGAAGGGACATAAGATATAAAAGTGAATACCCAATACTAGTTATAGAACAAGAAGCCAATATTGCAAACAGAAGAGAGGAATGTAAAATTCTATTT
This sequence comes from Mauremys mutica, assembly GCF_020497125.1. Taxonomy (NCBI): domain Eukaryota; kingdom Metazoa; phylum Chordata; order Testudines; family Geoemydidae; genus Mauremys; species Mauremys mutica. Next base: position 209,984,615 of record NC_059073.1, read on the forward strand.
ATAATGCTTCTTCACATAAACCAATTAAAGACAAAGCCCTTTTACAAGAGCATCTCAAACTCTTCCCCTCCTGCCTACCCATCCTTCCCTGAAAAAGTGCACTAATCATGTCTAAAGCAGTATTGTGGACCATCATGAGTCCTCACATTTGCAACTATCTGACATTGCTCTAGCAATCATTATACGTTTTAGCTGACTTTAATATGATGCAAGAACTAGAAGCAAGGAGAGCCAGCACTTTGTGACTAGTCAGTTAAGCAAGGACCCCCAGAGCAGTCCACAGACCACAGTTTAAGAATTAACATGTATCTAAACTGCAGACATGACAAATCAAAGAAACATCAGATCTTAACACAGAAGACAAAAACCCAGTGTCCACTAAAAGCAGCTTATTTAAATTCAATTCATATTTAACAAAATCTAATTACAGCACCAAAAAATGATTATCTATGAACTACTTAAGCATTCTTATAGTTTACCCTGGGTATCCTGGATAGGTTGGGTAAGGTGGTCCCTGTGCCTGTGATGGTGCAGTGCTAGCCGCAGATGAACCAGGTAGAGGAGCTGGAGAAGCAGTAGCTCCAGTGGCTGTCGATACAGGAGCACTTGCTGTAGAAATCACTGGTGGTGGAGGGCGTGCTGGTGGTTGTGGTTTACTAGACTAAAAAAGGGGGGAGGGGGGAGTAAATTAGACCAAGTTTTTCAAGGCAAGCACCAGGTTCAATTCTAGAAGGTTTTTTTGGCTTTACACAATGTTATACATTTATGTTGCTGTATAATTGCTTAATTCAATCTTTCTAGAAAGTTTGAGACAAATGCAAGATGATAAAATGGAAACTGAAACAAAGTTAACTATAAACCTTATTAATTGCAACCACTGTGACATTTCCTGAATGCTTTCCCACCCCCTCCCGCCCCCTTGATTTGGCAATAGATGTTAAAATATAATACAGTAGAACCTCAGAGTTACAGACACCTCAAGAATGGAGGTTGTCAGTAACTCTGAAATGTTCATAACTCTGTGCAGTTCAGGCTCCAGATCCAGCAGCTGACACTCCAGGCCAGGTTTCAACAGCAGCTGAGCTCCCTACTCAGGCCTGGAATGAGTTTGCCAGCTTGATCCCCTCCCGGCCTGCAGAGGGGTGTGTGTAAAAACAGCATGCCCCCCTCCCTCCAGTTGACCGGGCAGTCCAACGCTGGTGTTTGTATCTTTAAGGTTCTACTGTACTCCAATACATTAAAAAGACTGCTAAAAGTTATTATAATCAAATACTGTTACAAAGCATGGCCAATCTGTTATCAACTTGTATATAACACAAGCCTTTACTTACCACCATGGTTCTGGGTGCTGGAGTTGGAGTAGTTGATGCAGCAGGTTTACTTCCTCCGGCTGCTGCAGTTTGGTATGCAGGCTGTGAAGGAATAGAGGGAGCACTGGGTTCTCTAGCAATGCTTTGTTGTAAGTCTCTATAAAAAAAAAAAGAGTAAAAGTATGGTTTAGATTTTAGATGAATTTTATATTTCTGTTCACTAACAACCTGAGGCAAGACAAGTCAGGATCTGGCAGTGCCAATCTTATTTTAAAGTGTAACACTTAATATTGGACCCACTTTTAACTGGAGAATGATCTCATCTTGTTCAGTCCTTCCTCCAGCCAATCCTTTTAACAATTTGCACAGCTATTTCCTATTTGGGCTCCAAATCCACCCAGAATATAGCTTATTAAGTGAGCCAAGCTTTAGGAAAAAACATACTCCTAGAAAAATCAGGAATGTTTCAGCAACTTTGAGCGTCTCTGAAAGGTATGTCTACAGCATATCTCCTAGTCCAGGCAGACAGGCTCAAGCTATCACATTAAAAAACAGCAGTGTGGATGTTACAGCAGCGGCTAAGGCTCCGGCTAGCCACTCAAGCTCAGACACCACCACTCCCCATCATCCTCTGTCCAAGCTTGGGTAGCTAGTCCACGAAGTCCAAACTGCTATTTTTAAACACACTAGTTCAAGCCAAGCTACTGAGAATCTCTCTACTAGTGTAGACGTACTCTTAGGTTACAAAAGGTACCGCTAGACTAGGACATACTGATACAAAAATCTTAAGCTCTTTGCTCTGCAAAGTGATTGTGTTTCACATACAGAGGACAAATCATTTCACATTACATACATTTTTATTTAATTTAGAGCAAGACCAACCATGTTTCAGGGTAGGATGGAAAAGTTAGTCTCTTAGATACTCAAGTGGATATGATCTTCTGGACTAAAATGAACAGTCTAAGGGCTTGTCTACACTGGCAATTTACGGCGCTGCAACTTTCTCACTCAGGGGTGTGAAAAAACACCCCCTTGAGCACAGCAAGTTTCAGCGCTGTAAAGCGCCAGTGTAGAGTGCACCACCGCTGGTAGCTACACCCCTTCAGGGGGTGGGTTTTTTTAGAGCACTGGGACAGCAGAGGGAAAACATTTGAATATGCAAACTGCCAGAAACCTGCAGCTCTCAGAACACTCGTTCTCGCGTTCTTCAGCATGCGATCTCTATTTCTTTAATAAAACTTCATTAAGCAAGCATCTTATAAGATACATAGAGAGTTCAGATAGTATAAGATACTAAAAGTAACACCAAACTACCACCCTTTTCTTATATTAGAGTTCCATGGGAATTCCAAGCCAGCAGTTTGGAGATTTAAGTCAGACATTCTGAGAAATGTAGCGTATTCAAAGATGTTGGGATAAAATTAAATATTTGAGATTTGGCCAATTCTACGGAGACTCTTTGGGAACCATTTAACATTTAAAGGAAGTCTATTTCACATAAAAGTATGATAAATTAGATAAAATCAGAAAGTGTCACAGCTAGAAATTTATACATGGCATTTTGAAATAGAAAACTGACAAAAATAAAAATGTATCATTCTCTCCAATCTCACTAATAATAAACTAGAGTTTCATACTATGACAAATATGAAGGTCAACTCAGAAGAGGGAGACAAAACTGGACAACTATTGGTCTGGCTGGTTAAGCGAGAAAGAAAATTGTCATTGCAGTTAAGGGAATGAGAGATCTCTTATGAACAAGAGATCAATACTGTCTTGGTGGGTTTTTATAAGAAAGGTTATACGAACAGCCAAACTCAATTTGCTGCAGACAGTGGAACTACTATTTATTAAATACCACATCCCCAAAGTGTCACAAACAGACTGCAACATCTTAGGTGAAGGGATTTTTAGGGGCGAGATCCAACAACTAACTAGCATATCTACTCTAAAGTTAAGCCCTGAGCTTTATGCTTAAAAGAAACCCTACCCACACCACACTTATGGTATTTTAGCCAGCTTAAAAACCATTTAAAGACTAAAAACTAGCCTTTCAGACTACAAAGCTCTTACAACAATGTTAGAAGTAAAATCCATTTTAATGTTCCTCCTATACCTTGATTAACATGAAAATGAAAAAAAAACCTGTCAAATTATGGCTCCAAAAGTTCCAATGCCAAACAAGAAACTACCTGGGGGATGGGGGGTGTTTTACTGACTAATGTTTTACTAGGATTTTAGATTTTGCATAATGCAGAAGAGTTTTTAGTAGAGATGTACTACAAATATCCTGAAGAGTCTGATCATCTTACCCTGTCCTACAACAACTTTCTGGTGGTGATCAATTCTTAGTACAAGCAGTAACAGTGCTAGTGACACTAACCAACTACTGACAGAATGGTGGTAATATTTTGTTTGCACTAATTTTATAGCTTTAACCCGATACACTGAGAAAGTGAGACTGTCAGGCTTAAAAGTGAATTTGGGAATCTTCACCTCAAATATACCACAGTGGAGAAAATTTAGGTTCCTCTTTGCTGGCCTGATGATGTGGCAGGCAGGCGAACAACACTATTAAACGTTAAGATTTACTTTACAAGCACAATTTCCATATAAAGCACTTCTAAAAAAAGGATAGGATTGGATTTGGGGATTAAGTGTCAATAGGGCATGTGTACTGATTAAAGTAACATTCTCCAAGTAGCTTCAGTAACAAGCAGCCTTCACCAATGCTTTGGTGAATAAGATGATCTGGTTAGAAAGACAGAACATATGTAGCTTTGATAAGCTTTCTTCTTAAGCAAGAAAAAGGCCAAGTGGTTAACCCTCAAAAAGCATATTACTGTACTAACCTTATCCATGTACATATTACTGTTGCAGCATGATACTGTCACCCTACATGTGAAGGCTGAAAAGCTGTGTTATTGCCAACTATTTGTACTGTGCTTGACTAATCTAAATGACAACATAACTGTCACACAAGATCAAACCGCAGTTCACTCTGGTACTCAGGTCTCAAGCACTTGACAATGCTGGCTTATTCACCGAAAGGGATAAAATTAAGGCTAAGAATCAGCCACGGATTCCATGATTTTTATGAGACCTCTACAACTGCCTCAAAATTCCATTCATTCAGACCCAGGGGGCAGGGGAGCGGGGGGCACACCTTAGTTTCTGCCCTGGATCCCAGCCAGCCTAATGCTGGCCCTGGTTGTTGCTTAGCCAATAAGGTTTTTGTAACTGAGCAGTCAATCATGAGGAGCATATGTGGGAGCTTTAGTTGCGTGAGAGAAAAAATGGCAATGCCAAAGTACACTGAGGAGCAAAATGGCAAACACAACTGCTAAGCAGAGAAACAGTAAAATACTCAAATGGAAAATCATGAAAGTGGCGGATTGATGTATTGTACAGCATGTAACCCTCCTGTAGATTACACACGAAAAGCAAGCTGTGACAAACATACAGAAAGTACTTTGCATAAACGTAGGGCACAAGGCGTTGAATCGGGTCTGGGCAAGAAAGCTAAACTACACAAAATGGTGAGCGACCTGTTTACTGTAAAGTCCGAAGAACAGATGCATCATAGGACAGATGTTTACCGAGGCTTTCTGCACTGCTAACATTCTACTACATGTCTTAGACTACTCTGCTAAGAAAAGCTATCTGGAAAGCTCCATGAATAACATCGGCATTATACCTACCACAGATCATCTCCAAAAAAACATACCTGCCAAAGCTTTTTGAAAGACATGTAAATGCCCTGAAAGAACTGCTGAATCAGTGTTTTGGAATTGGTCTCATAGCAGTTGAAACTACTGATGTTGAAGGGTGCTACATAGTGAATATATCCCTGTTTGTCTTTTGCAGACACTTCAAGCCAACAAGGGGAAGATAGTTTGGAATTGAAGTCTTTGCTACTAGCATGTGTGTTTGAAGACTGTTAACTTTAAAACTGAGTCACGCAGCGGTGGAAACAGTTCAGAAATACGGAGTTCTTTCTGAAAAAAAGTCACTGCTTTTGTCACTGACAATGCTGTATATATGAAGAAAACCTGGGAGCAGAGTCTCAAAGCACTTTTTCTAAATGCAGTGCACGTAACATACACGGCACATCTTCTCAACTTAATGGGCAAAACCTGGAGAAAAACAACATTTCGAAAAATAAATGAAATTGTCATTGCCGTAAAAAGTGCATTTACTGCTTGCCCTGCCCACAAAACACGGTTCAGTCAATCGTTGCAGCAAAAGGAAAGTGCCTGCAATTCCACCTTCACCAGTAACCATATGGCGGAACAGCTGGTTTGAAGCTGTCCATTTTCGTATCAGCCACCTGCAGGATTATGTGGATTTTTTTTGAGGAGTGGGAGTGAAGCTGTAATTCATCTGTTGAAGATGTGGTCACTCAGTAAATCAATGGAAATAAAAGCAGATATTGCAGCATTAGAACTGTTTGCACCAAGAATAATGGCAACTCTCACTGCTTATGAAAACACAGGAGTCAGATCCCGTAAGGCGGCAAATGACTTGGCTGATCTTGTCAGTTGGCAAAGTCCTTCAGTGACACAACTGACAATCTGTTAGCTAAGAAAGCCTACATGGCTTGTTCTGAATGGTTTTGTCAACCAGCTGCCAGCTTTTTTTAAAGCCTGCTGAGCGTTTGATCCCCATTATCCCACACTTCTTGACCTTGCATCACTAAATGTATGTGTATCTATTCCCATGTTTGAAGACGAGTTGGCAAAGGCAGAGTTTTGTAGCTACAGCAGTGCAGTTTCTGAAATGAAGTGCCCTGACATTGTAAAATTTTGGTGCAACTTAAGATCGCTTTCCAGTCTGACCATAATAGCTCTGATTAGTTTGCCAATGCCCGATAACACTGTGGACTGCTAAAGATCATTTTTGTCTTACAAAGATATCTTGCGAGATGACAACCTGGCACAATACAACAAGCTGTTTCAGAAATGTGGAACGCTCTGTTAGTAAATGACCATTTTACACTAACAATTAATCTGGTCAGTAATCAAAGTTATATAAGGTTTAACAGGCAATTAAAAAGCTTCTGTATTAGTGTAGTAAAAACTGCATTACTGTGTGCACATTTGTTTATGGCCTGCATCCTGCCCATGACTTTCAATAAAAATACCCATGACAAAATCTTAGCCTTATGTTAGATCACCACAATGAAGTAGACTGAATGGGTAGCATTAGGTTTATGTTACTGGGCACACAGGGGGCAGGATGATTTCCTGATGCCAGATGACAATGACCTTATGACCTGAAACATTCAGCTTGAATACTTCCCTTCAGAAGTACAGCAGAAATAAAAAGATCCAGAGAAAGGTGAGGAAAAGCCACTAAAGGCAACAGGGGAGTTGTGGAAGAAGCAGCGTTCTGAAAATGAACAGACTTAGTTTAAGGAGTATATGGAAAAGCAGTGCATCAAGTGACTAGTACAGAGAAGTCCAATTGGGTTATCATAGAACAAAGGCCACTTGAAGTTAAAAGGCAACAAGACAGTTTTCTCAGGGGCTGGTCCAAGATCGTGGCAGGAGCTCTCTCATCACCTTTTACCCCAAGCAGAAGGGGCATTTCTTTGACCTTGCCTTCTCTGACATAAATACATAGCAACATGCATATTAAAAAACATTTGTCTAAACAAGACATTCCATTGCACATGCTTCTCACCCTGGGGAGAGGATGAGAGCACAAAGATATGACAGAAAGGTAGTCAAAGCTTAATGTGCTACTGGAATGTGCACAGACACTATGATAATGATAAAAAAAAAACAATCTATACAAAAGTAGAGTATGAAATAGTAAAATGAAAAAGTATTTCCTATAATCTAAGTACCACTTGAGAATTCCCTACTACAGGATACATTGAGGAAAATTGTTTAGTACAAGTGAACTCCAAATATCTGTCAGAGGACATCCAAAGTATTAAGACAACTGTAATTTCTGACAAACAAATAATGAATTCTGGGGCAACGATCTTCAGCTTTAAATGGTATTTATCTGAAAAATTTTTAAAGGGGTAGATACTAGTATGAATAAGGCTAAATTATGCAGACACTAGCTAGGATAAAAATGATAAAAGCATCTTGTGAAGAGATTTCTGGTAGTTTAATAATTTGTTCAACTGCTCCCTTTACCACTGTTTTGATAATCCTTTCAAATAATTTTAATGTGTTAGAAAGACAACTTATTCTTAGGAGAGCTGTACTTTATCCAGAGAGCCATCCTTCCTCCTCTCAGTTTAGTACCATAGTAAGCACAACCATTGTACTTATGACTAATATATATTATTTTCGTTAGCGCTTAAACAAAATATTAGATTCTTACTTTAGAAGTTCATCTCTTTCAGTCTTACGGGCAAAAACGATGTCACTGCATTTGTTTTGGAATTTCAGCAAGATCTCTGTCAATTCATTGTAAAACTATCAAAAAAAGGTGAACATATTGCAATGAATATAGTCTTAAGATCCGCATAAGCATAATTCACACCCCATTTAAAAAACAAGTTAATGTTTAACTCTTAACATAATACATGTTTTTATAAATTGACTCAATTATGAAGAGACATTTCATGGCTCAAAACTACTGATTCTAGTAAAACAACACCACGGAGATACATTTGCTCTTTGTTTGAAAAGCACTAGATCAGTGGTTCTCAAAACTACTTGAGAACCACTGCATCCCCCAGCCCCAAGACCCCTATGCCCAGTGCCCACCCCGAGACCCCTCCACAGAGTGGGGCCAGGAGCGGACCCAGCTGTGCCGGGGGGGCATGGCAGCCAGGGGCACCAGACCCCGCTGTGCCAGCAGGGCAGCCTGGACCCCAGCCACGCAGGCCCTGCAGCCTTTAGCACACAGCTGGGTCACAGCTGTATGCTAATTGGGCCACACATTGAGAACCACTGCACTAGATCAATCAACTAGTCTTGGCAACTGCAAATATATTATAAATGGAAGACAAATTTGTTTCAGCTCAAACAGAGATCAGAATATTTAAACAGGAGATACTAGTTTAATAAAATTTAAAATCAGACTATTACATAAAACACTAGTAGTCAGTACTATAGGGTTAATGTTAATCTCTTACTGATAAAGACGGCAAATTGTCCAGAGACAACTTTCCAGTATCAAAAGTCAACAAAAATAAAGAGAATTGAGTATGGCCTTCCTGATCTCTCTCCCGACCACACAAGCAGCAATGCATACAAATACAAGTTTTATGAAGTGACCTGATATCACTGTAGATGGAGGGAAAAAATGCCTCAAATACTAGGACTGGTCTACAGAGTCTTGCACTGAATTAACTAAATCTAACTAAAAAGGTGTAATTCACACCTGTTATTCTGGGGGGTGGAGGGGGAAAGTGTGTGAGAGTGTGTGAGGGAGAGTCCTAAGTCTTTATACAAACATGACAAACAAGTTTTAAAATTGCAGCAATTCAGAATTATACAGATACACATTTTAGAGAGGAAAAAAAAAAAAAAGTAAAAACAGCCAAAGAAAAGAATGCATCTGACATAACTGGAAAGTTTGCTGTTGCTTACATATAGTTTTGCATGTACACAGCAATGTACCCTTTCTGTCTCCCCTAAGGTTACTATACCTTTGTGCCTTCTTTTAAATTGGCTACAAGTTCCACAAAGTTGTCATTTGCTACAGCTAAATTCTTCAGAACTTCTTCTCTTAAATTAGATTCATTGTTTGATTGTTTCATCTTTGAAAATTCCTGATGTGCATTCTGCAAAAAAGAAGAAAGAAGAAGCGTTTTGGTCCCAAGGGATGTCTAAATTCCTGAAATTTAAAATCCAAGGCATTCAAACATCAACACAGCAATATCTCCAAGGATTAAAGGTAATTATGTGTAGCGTATTTAAGAGACTTTCGCATTTAAAATATTGGGTGTAAACATGAATGACGTATTGTCATTCCGAAACAGTTTCCTCCTCCAGAAAGTAAGGAACATCTCAAATAGCCCCTGCAGCGGCAGAAGTTGTAGAAACGTTTACTAGGTTACAAACAACAATTTCATGTTTAAATAGTTATTCAGAAACTTCTGGACACTCTTACTCAACATCTATTGCATCATTATTTTGTAGTCATACAGAAACATTTTTGACGTAGTAAATAAAGACCAACAATATGATTTTACATTTTTAAATTCAAGCTTCTCTTTCTTGAGAAATAACTAAAAAACTGTCATTAGAATGCTTTAACCACTCTAATGAGTATTTACTACTTGCACACCAGAAGAGAGATTTCAACAAGGATGAAATAATTACGCTTGTGACCAAGTGAAATGTTGTAGAGTTTTGAAGATCAAACATCCCACACATCTTCCATATGCAAAGTACAAGAGGGCACGTAAGAGGAAGTAATTATAAGGATGCTTGGCAGGATCTGCATTAGGTACAAAAATGAGAGTTTCCCAGCTTTATATCTCAATTATCTAGAGTTTCCCTTTTTTTCTTTAAAAGGCAGTTCCCATCTCCAAGTACAGGTTTCAGACAAAAGAGCAAAAAGAACTTCAACAATTTCCCTCCCCTGCTCTTCCTCAGATGGTGACTGATCATCTCCCAGTCACCAAGCACCCACTTCCTTGTTAAAGGCAGGGGCTGTAGCATTGCTCTAATACCAGAAGGAATCAAAGGAACAGAAGAGAGCAGACAGGCAACTGTAAACTGTTAGGCGGAGGCTGTGGACTCTTGTTCTAAGACTCCCACCAACTGGCTTAGAGAAAAAACATTTGTATCCTTCCTAAAAACTGTAGCTCTACAATGAGCTTTTCCAGTTTGTAGTAATGAACTGTGATACTGGCCACTGACAGGCCCTAAGCTCCACCAATCAGAATGGAAAGAGTTTGAATGCTCATTTCCCCAGCATTTTTTGCCTGTGATTTCCTGCTACATTTTTCTGTAAGAAGGTTAACTGATTTATACACTAAACAGTGAAACTGGAAATCGCATAATCTACAAAGCATGCACTTCTTGTGGCCTGATTTTTAAATGGTATTCCCCTAGAAAGGCCTACAGAAGGCTATGTCTTTGAAGCAGAGATCTCGAAACCCTTGTTCTTCAAACAGGAAAGAAAAAAACAAAAAACCCAAAAACTAAATGCCACAGTAGGAGTTGAAGGTAATTGGTTTTCCAGATGTGAGGGAACATCAGCAGTCTGAGAGGCTGAACCAAATCTTAGACCCTTTCACAACCCACGCCTTCAAAAGAAGTTATATAACAGCTTGAACCAATGTCCAGATGAAGTTACCTACCTGTAACTGAAGGTTCTTTGAGATGTGTGGTCCTGATCTGTATTCCACTGAGAGTTATACATGCACACCATGCTCCCAGAGTCAGAGAATTTGAAAGTAGTGTCCATTGGGTCTGAGCATATGCCGATTCATCTCATGCCTCCACCCAAGGCGATAAAGTGTGGGACAGAGTGACCGCGTCTCCAATTCCTTCTCCACCATGAATCTGACAGATCCAAAGGAGTATGGGACATGGAATACAGAGACCACACATCTCAAAGAGCCTAGTTACAGTATGTAACCTCCTCTTCGAGTGATGGTCCCTACTGACTTCGGCTTAGGATGATTGACAAGCAGTACGTAAGTTGAAGGAAGGTGCGAGGATGAGGATAGAAGGGTCATAAGGAGAACTACCGTGCCAAAGGAGGCATTTGCCATCAAGTCCTCCACCAAGGCATGGTGCGTGGCAAAGGTGCGTACAGAATTCCACGTGTCTGCTCTACATATGCCTATAAGAGGCACATAGAAGGGATGCCATGGTCATAGCTTGAGCTCAAGTGGCGGTAACCCATACTCCTCTGGGGGCAAGTAGGCTCAAGAGTGGAGTTTAATAGAGCCAGAAATCCATTTGAAAGTTCTCTGGGTGGACATGGCCTCTAAGTCTCTCTGCTACTGCAACAAACAGTACAGGGGATTTCCTGATTGATTTCATTCTCTGCAATTAGAAGGCCAAAGCTCATCGGACATTGAGGGAATAGAGTCAACACTCTTCTGCGGATGTGTGTGATTTTGGGAAGAAAACAGGTAAATGAATGGATTGGTTAATGTGAAAGTGGAAGACTACCTCTGATAAAAATTTTGGCTGTAGATGTAAGGAGACCTTATCCTTGTGGAATACTGTGAATGGCAGGTCCGCCATCAAAGCTCCAAGTTCAACGACCCTTCTACTGAGGGACAGCAACAAGGCAGGCAACATCTGATCTAGAAACTGCCACTCTGTAGTTGTGATTAGCAAATGTATGGGCAGAACTCCAAGTTACTGTGCCTCAAATCTCCAAGATAGAAACCCCTTGAAGACACGCTATAGATGTCACCTGAGCCCTAACTGAAGAAGGAAGGGGAAGTTTATTCAACACATAAGAAATCTTAATATAATCTACATTAAGTATCTCTGGATGGAAACAGTCAATCCCTTTGATTTACTGCCAAAAACTATAAAGAGCCTATGAGATGTACGCAAAAGCTTTACCACAAAAAAGGTGAAGAGTTATGGCCCTAAGTAAATCACACATATGAAGCTTCGTCTCAGTAGGAGAATTGTGAGGTTTGAGGAAAAAATAATGTATAAATTTGTTTAATGGAAGCCTGAAACAATGCATGGCAAAAATTTCAGATGTGGCCTAAGAATAACTCTGTTCTTCTGGAACATGGTATAAATGGGGCCACCTAACTATAAAACCCTGTAAATCATTCACTCTACAAGCTGAAGCGATAGCTCCTACAAACGCTGTTTTTGTGGAGAGATGATACACTGAGCATGACGACAGATTCAAAATGAGGGTCCATTAAGGACATCAGCACCACAGTCAAATCCCATGTAGGAAAGGGCTCTTCAAAATGGTGGAAACAAATGAATTAATCCTTCAGAAATTTGGAAATGGGCAGGGAGGTGACAAGAACCTGAGAGTGGCAGAGATAGTGCCAATTGACAGACCCAAATATTGTAGGGACAATAAATAATCCAGAACAGACAGAATACTCCACCAGCTGAGTATGTCTGATTAGCCCCTAGTGAGATGGGTTTCCTTTTACCCCTGTGCCAGTACCATAGCTGGATCAAAAGCTCCTGACGATTCAGATTAGCCAGATAATTTCTTTGTTGTGAGCTGTAGAGATTTCAGCTCCAGGTGTAGCACTAGGCTGTGGTTTTGTGAAATTCAAACCCAGATGTCCAGGAAGACTGAAAGCAGACAAGGTTGTCAGATAAAAAGGTATATTAGGTCAGAGAACAAAAATGGATACACCCACACAGGTGCTATCAGTATCACCTGGACCTTGTCTTGACATATCTTCCTAAAGACTGTGGGACTTAAGTGTGTGTGTCGGGATGCATATAGCAGCTTCTAACCCCCACCAGATCAGAAATACATCTGGAGAGCCCAGATTGACTCTTCATAAGGAATGAAACACAGGACGCTTCTTAATCACTTCAGTGGCAAATAGGTTTATGATAGGAACCCCCCCAATCCCAAAATACTTAATCGAGTCCATTTGTCCAGACTCATGGTTAAGTAAGGCCCTCCTGCTTAGGTGACCCTCTAAATTGTTCTGGCAGATAAAGGCTATTAGGATGATCAGTGGAAGAACGTGTCAAACCCAAAAAATATTTACTTCCTGAAATAAGTGGGGGGAATGCTCTGCAAGCTAGACAAACAGCTCTGAGCTTTAACATTTACGTGCAATTGAGACACTGTCAGAGACCACAGACCATGAATTTGAATGCTGTTGAAATGAGCACTCTGTCCTTGCCTGCATGTGTCTATTACAAGAGTCCTTGAGGGGAGGTAGCTGAAACAGGACTCCAATACCCAGAACATGATCTGTCCACAAACAGAGATGCCAGCACCCTTGGAGGGACTTCTATCAATAAGTCTAAGCTGCACCTGGTTGAGTGGCAAACCAGTTTTAACCATCCCTGAAGAGGACAGACGTGCCATCTTGCATATGGAGTCATGAAAGTACAAGTTGCCATGTGAGCCAGCATGCTTAGGCAGACTTTCACTGAGGTCTTTGGCTGTGTACAGAAGTTTGAAATATGACTCACTGTGTACAACCTGTCCTGAGGACGGTATGTTCTGTAGATTGAGATGGGGTGAGAATGGACTTCTCTGTCCATCTAGGTCTCCTAATCAGCTAGAAGTGAACACTTCTGACAACTTGCTGAGAAGAGTGACCTCAAAAAAAAAAATTGTCAAAATAGGGGTATATGTGAAAGTCTTGCCTCTCAGGTAGTAGCAACTCTCCTGAGACAATTGGTAACCACCCTTGAGGTGACTGAGATCAAAAGGTCAAACTCTGAATTGGTAATGAGGTCCATTGCTCACATTGACCTCATTCCTCTTCATGAACCCTTCTGACAACACCCTGATGCAGATAGAGACCAACCCTCTCCTTCAGAAGCTGCAATCAAGATGGTGCCTCCAGAGTACTGCAGCTGAGGGTTCTATTCCCAATAGTTTCTCATTCCAAAAAGGAGAACAGAGGTTGGTGTCCTATACTGGACTTCAGACCTCTCAATATATTCATCCATTGGATGTCTTTTCAGATGTTTACCCTTTACATCATTAATTCCATCCTTAGAGCCTATGAACTGGTTCACAATTCTCATTACAGGACATTTTTTTCCATGGTGCAATCCACACAATTTCTTTTTAAAACCCCATAGCAGAACTATGTGTTTTCAGTTTGCTCTTTTAGAAGTTGCAAAGATCAATGCAGGGCTCTGTCACACATCTTTAGAGGATTCAAGGATACCCTCATTGATTGGCACAGCCCAGTGGCCTTATGAAACTAGATGTAAAATAATTTGCAAGACCTTTTTGAATAATTTCAAGAAGTATCTCCCCATTCGTGTAAGAAAATCCTGAAATGCCTTAAAGTCAACTATTGTGCGAAGAGTGGATGAAATAATTGCTTCACCTATAAATGAAGATGAAACAGCCAAGACAATGGACCCAAGGATGACAGAAAGAAAAACTAAGCCAGTTTCCAAGAAGAATGAAGTGTCAGCGACAGAAGACCTGCTACTTCCCAGAACAGCATTTCTGGTAGCCAGAGGACTGGTAGACATAAGTTTGGAAACAGGTTGTTTCCAGTGAAGAACTTTAGAGTCCGACACTCCTCATTGACTTCTCTATCAAGGATACTTTTAAAAACAGGCATCATGAGCTCAAAGTGTACATTTAGAGAAAGATTTACAAACTGAACATTTGCTTGCAATATGCGACTACCCTAAACAAATACATTTAGTATGTCCATCACTTGCAGACAAAGGTGATTTGAAAGTGGGACATGTTTTAAAGCCCAGAGACCAAGACTCAGCCATGACGTATACCTTGGTACCAAGTGGAGAGTCAGAAAACAGAGTGGGTTTTTTTAAATCAACAGGCACAAATAAAATAGAAACACTAACTAGAAAAAAGTATCCTAACACTATCTAAGATAGTGCAGAGAAATATATGGATACTATGCAGCTCTGTCTCACAGTCATGGGCAGTAAGAAGGACCTGAGTGGCAGCTGGGGCTGCTCTGCCCTTTATGACTTGGGAGTGGAGGTGCGAGGACATACAGGGCATATGCGCTGACTCAATGGACACTGCTGGCTAAACTATTCTAGACACCCCACCCCACCTCCTCCCTGAGATATATCTACCAATGTGGACAAATGCTTGAAGAATGTAGTTTCTACATGGGATGTAGTCAAGAAAACCACCATCATGGGCTCTTGAGAGACACGTTTCCTTCTGCCCAAATTTATGAGCAAAGCTGCTTCTTTTACCAGTTTTGCTTCTGATATCACCTGCTTTTTGATGTATGAAACTAGGATGAAATTGTCAGAGTGAATTACAGTTTGAAAGTTATAAACTCTAATTGGCATATGGCTGGTGCAACTTTATACATTGGTGGGCTTCAAGACTCTGATGAAGTGTCCAACTAGAGTTGCTGGTTAGAAGAAGGAGTGAGCTGTACCTCGGCACTCAAACGTGTCTTTCTAACCAGATAGGATGGCACAGTGTAAAGTGACATTCTCATTGGGAATTATTTCTTTATCAAGGATCACTTGATTAGCTATTATTTCAGCACAGTGGGAGTCCTGAAAAGGAAAAAGTAAAGACTAAAAGGTTAAGTAAGGTATCTGCAGCCCTGCTATCTCAGTAGGCCCTGTGGGTCTAGGAAAGTACTGCCAAGTTTATAAAAAAGTCACATGGAGAAATCTACTGTTAATGTTTTATACCTGAATGTTTTTGAGAAGTTCATCCTGCTTTTTCAGGGTCTCTTGCACCTTGTGTGTTAAACTTCCATATATCCGGTCCAATTCAGTGACCGAGATGGCTTCCTCATTTATAGCACCATCCTGTGCAAGTGCAGTCAGAAATTTGCTTGTCATGTCAAAATTTACAGATTTTAGGTCATTCTCAAGTTGTTCTCTCTCCTTCTTCACCTCATCCAGGCTAACTAGTAGAGCTCTTAAGACACTAACAACCTACGAAAAAAAGTTAATATTTGAACTTAGTTTTGAAGCAAATTTGGCAAGCTGTACTCTACTACTCATCTTGCATTCCTCACAGATAATTCAATATTGGTGACCTCTGATATTCAGTTTACATTCTGAAACAACTTTCATTACTACATCCAGTTAATCGGGGAAGCCAGCTCACTTGTACAATACTTCACTTTCCTTCAGAAGTTTTCTCCATAATTGACAGGAGTGAGAATTTCAACATGGATCAAAGGGTTTGACTAACAACCTTAATTTAAATTTTATATGCTATGGAATAACTTTAAGAAGTTATGACAACACAGCCATGAAAGTAGTATCAGGTTACATGGACACTATGTATTGAATGAGGTTTTACTTTCAAAGCATGAGCTACCAGGATATGGTACTTTAACATTTTTGTTTCTTTATATATTTAAAGCAACATTCTCCTTTAAAGACTTAACGTCAACACTGCAACATTTAATATTAAAGTACTAGGAAGGATTTTTAAGGATCCATGAAATAGCTGCAAACATTTGACATGCTGTCAAACATACTGCATTCAAACTGCTCCATAGTAGGCAACTAATCATACTGACAGTTTAAATATGGCTGCTCTGGAAATAGAATTAATTCAATTGCTTCATACTTTAGATAGGGGCTCTCAAATGTTTCCATACCATTGTCATCTTAACATCCTATGGATCACCTCTGTTCCCACATGCTGTCAACCAGATCAATTTTGGAACCTTTTGTTTTAGGTAAATGAACAGAAGAGTGAGCAAAATAAAAATGAGATCCGCAGGTTACTAGAAGATAATTTCTGTAGTCCTTTCTGGGAGCAAAACTTCCCTTGATTTTAGTACCAGCTGTTTAACTCCCTTTTATACTCTAGAGGGGAATTAGAATTCCCTTTTCCTAACTCTTAAGGGGAACCCCAAATACTGTAAAATAGTGCAGTTTCATATACCATGCCACTATTATCCTGTGCAAGACAACTCATTCTAAATGTTGTCCAGATAATTGCCCATTTAATTTCATACAGATCATTGGGTTTTTTTCCTTTAAGAAATTCTAGACAAACTAAATAACGGTTGTCCCAATGCATTGCCATTCAGTGTAGCCACTAATATGCAACCTTCTAGTTTCTTGCCTTACCTCACTTCCCTGAATGGTTTTTGCTGGATTGGCAGAAGGAATGGCTGCATTCAATTCCGGCTCTGGTTTACACAGAAGTGAAATTGTATCCCGATGAGTCTGATAGCGCTCTTTAACATGTCCATCTGCCTGTATAGCTTTATCCAAAATATTACTGACATTGGCTCCCTCTGGCAATAAAACAGAGGCAATATTTAGACGACTATAAAGCCATGATTTAATCCAAATCTTATACTACAGCAACATTTGTACCTTTCAGCAATTCGTTATAAGTTTTCAAACACAAGAACATTCAACAGAAGTCCTGTTCATGCAATGAAGGTTTAAAATGTCTAAATTAAAATCCTCATTTGTTGATTATTCAAGGAATTAAGAAAGTACATTAAAAAATTCTGTGGTGTGAATTGCACATCAAATTTTAAAAGCTTGCATGTCAGTTCAAAATTTCAAAATAATAAAAATCAGAAGTCAAAGAACATGGTGATGGGTGATTAAGTGCAGTGTAAGGAACAGCGGTTTAAAAATTGGATTTTTACAGACAAATTCTTTCGGAAAAGGGCAACAAGTGACTTTTTCTAATCCATCCAAAACTTAATGAAAAGCAGCATACAGTTCTTAAAACCTAAAACATGAAGTCCGTTATACCCTAGAGTACAGACTATTTAAGTGACACAATAAACCAGATATTTTGTTATAAGATCAGCCTCTTTTCACACCGCTAGTGCGATCTGGCTGTACAACTAGTATATACAGATAATTAATAGAGGCTTGTGTAGATATGAAATTTGTATCTGCATCCGAGCCACAAAAATGGTCCACAGAAATAAAGTGGATACCTGCAGATTTTGCAGGACTCTATGAATTAACTTTGTGCAAAAGGAGGGGGGGGGAGGGAAATCGATCCTCTGATGGCACAGAACCAGCAAAGAGACTCCTATGGAAATACCCCCAATCTTGGTTCTAGTGGGGTAATGAGAGCACAGACGGATCTTTCTTCAACTGAACTGATCTTGTTGAAACTAATACCAGATGACCCTGGTATTTACATTACATGAAATTACAAATTTACATTAAATTTAAGAATGGCCTTTCATGCAGCAGTCCCAGGCTCAGAGAAGTGAAAAGTGAGATTTACCTGCCCTCAAAGGTTTGTAGAGTTCACTGGATGGTGTTCTTTGCCAACGCTCTTTGAATTTTGCTCTTAGATCATTGTCTGTGGCTTCCTCTTCACTCAATAATCTTAGTGACTTAAAGAATTAAAAAACAGTGTTACACGCAATATAGTTTTTCCTAACTATGAAATGGCTTTACAACTATAAGTTAAAGATAAATTTTAGAACATAGTAATAAAGCTGAAAAAAAAAGACTTACTAAACCCAACGGTCCATCAGTTATTTCAGTGAATAAAAGCCCAAAGAGAAGGTTAATCACCCTGTGCAGTAACTGTGGTTCTTCGAGATGTATCCCCCTATGGGTGCTCCACTCAAGGTGTATTTCCGCTCCATGTACCTCAGATCAGAGATTTTACGTAGCAGTGTCCGTTCGGCCTGCACATACATCCCCTGCAGCTTGTGCCCTGCACCAAGGCTATATGGAGCTGCGCAGACAAACTGACCTTAGTTCCTTCTCTACTATGGCACTCGTTGAAGAACTCTAAAGCAGAGGGGAAAAGGACGGGCAGTGGAGCACCCATGGGGGATACATCTCAAATAACTACAGTTACTGCACAGAGTGAGTAACCTTCTTTTCTTCTTCTTCGAGTAGTGTCCCTATGGGTGCTCCACTCTAGGTGACTATGGAGCAGTACCCTCCGTGGAGGGGTGGGGCTTTGGAGTCAAGTCTAGGATTGAAGATAGAATAGTAGAGCCAAATATGGCATTAGAGGCTGAGTGACTGCACAGTATTCAGCAAATCTATGAATGAATGTACAACTCGCAGCTCTACATATTTCTCTGATGGGAACATTCTTAAGAACGGCTATTGAAGTAGAGAGGGATCTCATGGAGTGAGTTAATACTCTAGAGCAGGGGTCAGCAACCTTTCAGAAGTGGTGTGTTGAGTCTTCATTTATTAACTTTAATTTAAGGTTTCGCGTGCCAGTAATACATTTTAACGTGTTTTAGGTTTCTCTCTCTAAGTCTATATATAATATAACTAAACTACTGTTGTAGGTAAAGTAAACAGGGTTTTCAAAATGTTTAAGAAGCTTCATTTAAAATTAAATTAAAATGCTGATCTTAAGCTGCCAGCCTGCTCCCGGCCTGGGGTTCCATTCACCGAGGCCGGCAGCGGGCTGAGCGGGGCCGGCGGCCGGGTCCCCAGACCAGCAGCAAGCTGAGCTGCTCAGCCCGCTGCCGGTCTGGGATTCTGTCCGCTGGCTCCTGCCAGCCAGGGTCCCAGCTGCCAGCCCAGCTCAGCCTGCTGCCAGTCTGGGGTGCTGGCTGCCAGCCCTTTGCCAGGTGGGGTCCCAGCCACCAGCCCCACTCAGCCCGCGGCTAGACTGGGGTCCTGGCCCTGCCCACAGAGTGGATACTTACCTTCTCCCTGGTTTTGGCCCATTCTCTTCCTCTCTCTCAATCTGCACTGAGCTGAGGGTGGGGGTGCACTGAGCACAGGGCTGGGGGTGAAGGAGCAGGCTTAGGGTTGGGGTGCAGGGTCTGGCCAGGAGCTAGAATGAGGGAGGGGGCTCAGGGTTGGGGCAAGAGGTTTGGATGTGGAGCGCTTACCCGTGCAGCTCCCATTTGGTGCAAGGGATGCAGGTGGGAATGTAGGGGGCGGGGGGAGTGCAGGAGCTCCCATTTGGTGCTCAGGGTGGGGGGTGCAAGAGTCAGGGCAGGTGGTGTGGGGAATGCAGGAGTCAGGGCAGGGGGTGTGAAGGGGGCTGGATATGTGTGGAGGGTGCAGAAGTTAGGGATGGGGTCATGAGGGGAATGCAGGGAGCTGGGATGCAAAGGGGGTGCAGGGGTCAGGGCAAAGGGCGGGCTGGGATCAGGGGGGTGCTCCCAGCCCCCTGCCCTGAGCGGCTCACAGCAGTGGGCTGGAGGGATACACCCTGCTCCTACCCCGCTTCCCCAAGGCCCCGCTCCTGTCTCCCTTCCCCACCTCCTTACTGGTCTGAGCAGCGAGGGCACTGGGGCTGCTCTTCTCCCCACCGTCGCAAGGGCCATCAGCGGCAGGGAGGGAGAGGAGGCGGCGGGGCTCGACGCAGCACGCTGGGGGAAGAGGTGGGGAAGCTTGGCTGCCAGCAGAGTCTGCCCTACAGCAGGAGCCAGCAGGACCAAGCGTGATTCTGCCACCTGCCCCCGCCAGAAAGGGCCGTAGGTGGGGGGGCAGAGAAGAGCGGGCTGGGTCGGGCAGCATTTTTAATGGCACACTGCTGCCTGCCAGGGTTCGGCAGCAGCCTGAGCGGGACCCCGGCAGGCAGCAGCGTGCCATTAAAAAAAAAAAGGCTTGCATGCCATCTTTGGCACGCATGCCATAGATTGCCAACCCGTGCTCTAGAGGAAGGTTGACGATCCTAAGACTGGTATCAAAAAGGTAATGCAACCAGATATCCATCTAAAGTGTCTTTGCTTGGAACTTTGAGATCCTTTAGTTCCATCCGCAATGGAGAGAAATCTGGGAGATTTCCTAAAGGGCTTAATCCTGTCTAAGTAAAAGGCTGATGCCTTCCTGACAGAGTGTATGTAATGTCACATCTCCTTTATACTGGTGTGGCTTAGAGAAAACTGGAAGGTGAACAGTTGATTTATGTGCAAGGCCAAAGATCCCTTTGTCAGGAACTTGGAATGTGGTTGCAATGTGATCTTATTCTGTTCTGGGGGTGGGGAGGGGGGTGGTATGCCATGAGAGCTCCATCTATCTCACCCACTCTTCAGAAGTCATGGCTACTAGAAATGCAGTTTTCATAAAGAGGTGTAAAAGTGAGCAGGTGACCGTAAGTTCAAAGGAAGGCTTCATAAGACATCAGAGTACCAAGTTAGGTCCCATTCCAGTATAGGGCATCTGATTTGTGGGAAGAAATTATCCAGTCCCTTGAGAAACCTTGTTGTAGGATAAGCAAAGACTGAAAAAACTCTACCATAGGTGGAAGGTTGTAACAGCTGCCAAATGCTCTTCTTCAGAGCTTAAAGATAATCCTATCACCTTTAGCTCTAAAATGTAAGTTACTACAAAACAATAATGGAAAGAACGTAGTTGAAACACCAGTGTTTGAATATAATCCACTTTTGGTATACGTGTCACGTGTAGATTGTTTCCTGCTATGTAGCAGCACTCTTTACACCCTCAGAACAGTTTCTAATCCTGCAACTCATCTATAAACCATGCCTTGAGCTGAAGAACTGCGATACTGATTTGATTGGCATCCTGAGAGAGAAGATGGGGTACAGTCTAGCGAGTGATCAGTTGACAAACAAAAAGCTGAGCGAGGTAAGGAAAACACTTTTGTCTCGGCCACACTGGAACTACGAGAATAATCTTGGCTTTGTTTTTCTTTATCTTGAACAGCATGGGAAATGCAAACGGAAGACTTGTACTCCAAAGAAGAAGAAAGGCATCTCCAGGAAGTGGTGACCCAAACCACTTCTCAAGCAGAACTGGGAGTGCTACTTGTTCTTGGTTGTGGTGAACAGCTCTATCTATGGAACACACCAACATTGAAATATACAGTGGAATATAGTGGGATCCATCTCTCACTTGTAAACTTGCAAGAAGCATCTGCTGTGGTGTTTTGTATGCCCAGAATGTAAGCTACTGATACTGATCTGGTTTCATATGCAACAGTTCCAAAAGGCTCACTGTTTCAGTGCAAGGGAAGGTGATCTTACTCCTCCTTAGCAGTTTACATAAAACATGCATGACATGTCTGTCATTATCTTTATGTATTTGGCCCAGATAAGTGTAAGGGAATGGATACAGGCCTGCTCTAAGTTCAAGCAAGTTGATATGCAAGGTGGACTCAAGAAGAGACCACCTGCCTTGAACAGTGAGTGTCTAGGTGAGGCCCTCCCTCCACTCCCCCCGGAGGGATGCATCTGTTATTACTAAGAGAGTTGAGCAAAGGGCACCCATGTGCAAATACTGTGTTCTTACACCAGAAGAGGGATTTTTTTCCCCACTACCAAAGGCACGGACAGTAGTTTGTTTAAACTTTGCTTGCTTGGTGAGAAAAACAGTTCTGAGCCTCCCTTGGAGGCAGTGCAAGTTAAGTTTTGCGTGGTTTATTACCAAGGTGCCAGTTATTTGTCCCAATAAAGACAATTTCTGGCCAATGTTTGAGGGCTAACTTGGACTATTAGTGACTAAATTGGGTAGGGTTACAAACCCACATGAAGGGAACAATGCTTCAGCCATTACTTTATCGAAGTCAACTCCTATGAACTCCAGACTTTGTACTAAAGTTAAGGTGGACTTTCAGATGTTTAATTGTAGTCTCAGTCTGAGAAATAGATATACTGTCCTCTGAGTGGCAACTGAAGCTTTGTCGAAGGATCATTCTTTCAGCAAGCAATTGTCAAGGTCCGGGAAAAAGAGTTCCTTGTTTGTGAAGATGAGCCACAACCACAGAACAAACTTCGGAGAACACTTTGGGTGCAGATGAGAGACTGAATGGGAGCATTGTGTATTTAAAGTGCTCTTGACCCAGAGTGAAGTGTAGGAACCTTCTGTGGGAGGGGTGGATTGCTATAGGGAAGTAAGCTTCATGAAGGTCAAGGGCTGAGAACCAATCCCCCTTGGTCCAATGATGACACTGCTGCAAGAGTTACCATTTTGAATCTCTATAAATCTGTTGAGTAACCTTAGATCTAGAAGAGTCCTCCAACTACCATTCTTTTTTGGAACCAGGAAGTACCTGGAGTAAAATCCCCTACCTCTGTGTTGGATGAGAATTGGTTCTTTGGCACCCATATTCAGTAGAGTTGATTTCCTGTTGCAAAAGGTGCTTGTGAGAGGGCTCACAAGAGTGATGGGAAAGAAGGGAGGGGTAAGGTGAATGGAGTATCCTGTTGAAATGATCTCCAACATCCATTTGTCCAAAGTGATATGTTCCCAGTTCTGACAGAAACGAGAAAGGCAGTCTCTCCAAAGCAAGGGAGCAACAGATTGTTGCAGCAGATAAGAATGGGGAGGGTAACTCAGTACCTCGCCTAACCCATCCAAATTGGTGTTTCGAAATTGTGGGTTGTGAGGCTGATGTTTGACAAGTAGCTGGTCTCTTCTTCTGGACCGTTGTCGTTTACACTGAGGTTTGTAATGTCTCTGGGAGGCAGGAAATTGGGTGGGATGAGACCTCTGTGCAGTCTGGGACTCACTGAAATTTTGTGTAAATTTTTGTGTAATTTCCCAAAGAGCACAAGGTAGCTCTAGAGTCAAAGTATGCAAGCATTCATCCATTTTTTCTACAAACAACTTTGAACCATCAAAAAAAAAATCCTCAACTACATTTTGGACTTCCCTTGAAAAAACCTAAGAGCTGAAGCCAGAAGGCCCTCCTCATGACTACTGCTGTGGAGATAGAACGAGCGGCTCTACCCGTGGAGTCCAAAGAGGCATGCAGAGATGTTCTTGCAAGCATAGTTGGCCTGCAGCGATGATCACATGAATTACTCCATCTGCCTGTTGGAAGATGCTCAATAAAGGTATTCAACTTTGAATAGTTAGTATGGCTGTATTTCACCATGAGGGTTTGATAATTGACAATTCTAAGTTGTTAGGTAGCCTATGAGCATGACTTATGGCCAAAAAAAAAAATCAAGACGCTTTAAATCTTTGTTATATGGAATTAACATGGTGCTGTCTGCCATGTTCGTGCACAACGTCAACCAGAAGGGAGCTGAGGGATGGATGCAAAAATAAAAATTCAGAGTCTTTGGAGGGGATGTAATACTTTTTGTCTGCCTCTTACAGGTCCCCCATCACTTGATAGAGGTGGAGCAGTCAGAGACTCTTGTCAGAACCAGGCAAATCTCCAGGGAACAAGAGATGGTCAGTACCGAGAACTCATCAGGAGAGATTCAGGCTTTTCTGTTACTGCCAAGTCCAAGGAAATGAAAACTGTTGCATATTGAAACAGTGTGTGGTACTGATGATACAAGGTGAGTAGAGATAACGGTGGCATAAGGCACCTACGGCACCGAATGAATGACCAGTAGGTGTCAGTTTGGTCTTTTGCAGAACCAAAGTGCTGAGTACTGAGGTCCTAGTAGACTCTGTCGGTACATATTTAGAAGAGCTGGTCTTCTCTGCTGCTTTGACTTGATAGTACTGATCTTCAAGAGCCAGAACCCTTAGTCCCTTAGGTTTGCTGATGGACATGGTACTTGAGGAATGTGCAGACTCATGGGTACCAAGTTGGATATTGGTAGGTGCCAAAACAGGTGTCTGAATTGGATACCATCTTTACAGTAGCTTCTCTACCACAGGACTGGAAGATTGCTTTCTAGGGTCTTTTTGAGAGGATTCCTGAAACTTCCTCTTTGATGCTCAGGGGGAGTGCTGCATCAAGATCAAAGTAGCTGACCTGTTCTGAGACCACTGTACAGGCAGGGCTGCTGGCCGGGGTCAGAAGCTGATCGGTGCAAACCCTTCATCATAAGACGACGTAATTTCAGTTTCCAGTTCTGTCTTGCCCTCAACTTTAATTTCAGGCAGAAATTACACTTTGTGGGGAAGTGTGACTCCATAAGGCAGCAGACACACTAGGAATATCCATCACTGACCAGGATGTCTCTTGGCACGAAAGGCAATGTTTAAACCTGGGAAGACCCTCCCAGGATTTCAGTTCCCCTGGGGGGGGAGGGGGAACACAGAGAAATAGGTGGAGGGACCTATGCTAAAAGTGCAAGTAAAAAAAAAAAAATCTTAATTTTTTTTTAAACTATAGGAATTACTATAGCTAACTAACAAAGGAAACTAAGAGCTAACACTTTAAGAATCAGGAAAAATACAGTTGAAGTATACTCAACTTGGACTCTGAAGTTGTCTCAGGCTGAGGCAGCTGAGAAGGAATGAGGGTGGTTCGCCCATTCAGCTCTATATACCCTTGGTGCAGGGCACGAGGCTCCGGGGCGCGCATGCACGCTGTTGAACAGACACGGCTACCTAAAATCTGAGGCTCACTGGGTGCAAGAGCACCTAGAATGGAGCACTCAGAGACACTACTTGAAGAAGTAGTAGTGACTGTAATAGGTATCATGTTCTTACTTTTACCAGTTTCCCTCCCCACATAATCTCAAACTGAAAAAAAATCAGTCAAGACAATACCACATGTGACAGGACAACTGTAGATAAAGTGTCTACCAATCTCCATGCATATCTTTGGACTTCACATTTAAAAGCTAAAACCTTAACACACAATCAAGCGCTTTTATCATGTCACTAAAGCAACAAAATTATTTTAGACAAATCAAGTTAATTTTTTTTTAAAATATTATAACAAGCATGCTTTACTATTTAAAGAAGCTGAGTTAGATTCCTAAAGTTGCACATTTTAAAGATTATTTCAGTTGTTTCTAAGCTTACTTCATCTAAAATCTCCCTGTTTCTCTGTAGCAGTTCTGGTAGATCTTTGATCAGCTGATCAATGGTCTGGATGCCTCCCTGTTCAATAACAGACTTAGACTTCTGTAGAATAGACTGAGGAACACTATCACCAGACACATCTTCGATGGCAGCAGGCAGGTTCAGAGAAGCCAATACTCTGAGAAAGTCAACGTATTCCATTGCAATTAGTACACCACAAAAATCACAGCATCAAAAGAATCATTTTGGTATCCAAATTAAACAGGCCATAAGAACAAGGGGGAAAAAAGGAAACAAACAGGCGCATAATGTAATCTTGGATAACAATTTAAAAACTGGAAAAGTTTAAAGATTATCCAAAGGACATACTTAACCAAAAAAGCAATAGTTTAAACATTTTTTAAAAGGTAACTTAACCTATCATTTTTCCTTTGTATTTTAGTGCTTATAAAGCATAGCAGTAGACTTGCATACAATTTTAAGTAATATACGACAGTTTTGAACACAAATTTTATCTACTTTCATCCAGAACCTTGGTTTTATATTTAACTTGTATTTACTTAAGTCAAATTCTTGTTTCAATGCCTTGAAACAATATTCAACGGCTTGAAATAGTCATTTATGCAGGGGAATAGTAGGGACTTTTCCTGAGCAAGCAACATCAGCCTCTACAGAACCTAAGTTTAATTTAAAAAATTAAACCTCTAGCCTCATGCTTTGTTCATGAGGAAAGCCTTTAAAACCATGAGTTAAATGTAAAACTGCTGTTTTCTTATGTCTGCAGAGCAGAAACTCTAATGGCTCTGATGCTTCTCATAGTTTTGCCAATCACTACTGTGATTCAGATGCCTGCAGGAAGTAGGGAGACCAAAAAGGATTAGGTCCATTTCACTTCAACTTTGCTCTGGAAAACAGAAGCAGACAGACACACTGTGGAATTATTTAATGGGGAGGTTGACCAAACACAGATTTGGAAAAAGGGATAATGTATTGGAGACTCCCTCCTTGCAGCAACCAGAAAAAGTTATTCTCTGGCTAAAGTAAAAATAACATGTCCGTACTGCTATATCCCTTTTCAGCCAAGCCATATACCATAGGGCAGCCACCAGGAGCCTTTGAGGTGACAGGGATGAGAAGAGAGAATGTTCCTCCTAACAGCCACAGGTGGTGGGTGGGGGCTTCAGTTTATAAAGACACCTACTAACTGAAGACAAATACAAAATCAGTGATGCTCACAAGCAGACTGTAAGGACAGCACTATGGCAGACAACTCAGTAACCTTCCATTTCCCAGAAGCTTAGGAGGGGAAGGAAATGGCTTCACATCTGGATGTTGCCCCTAAACAGTGTAGCCCTCAATCTTTTGTATTCATATGTGGCTAATGGGATTTTAGTCCTCTATTAGATATCTGGTAAAATTTCCAAACCCTATTGAGTGGCAACCTGGTTTACCTCCTACAACAGAAGAAGTCTATTACAGTATTTACTGGCCCAGTCCTGTAAGACCCTTACTGAGAAGTGCTGAGCAAATGGAAATTAGAAGTGATTTATAACTTTGCAAGACTGGGACTTTTTTTTAAATTCATTCACATATTCTCCCCTCCATCACCCAATTTTTGTCTAAACCAGAGATTTAAAAAAAATCTGAACAAAAAATATTTAAATAAATCTCCACTGAAGTGGATAAAAGTAAAGTTTTGATTATTCCGGACAAAGACTGACTCAATGAAAAAATGTTTTGAAAAAGATCAGAAGTCTGAATAACCAATACTCACCCATTTGCCAGATTGGTAGCTTCTCTCATCTGGGCTATTGATCTATTTACCAAGTCTGCCTTTCTCTGGTTGTAAAGGCTCAGAGACTGCTGCACTGCCAGAGGAACCATCTTCTCAAACAGATCTGTGATTGAGGCAACATAATTATTTGAATGCAACTATAAAGGTGACCATAAAACATGGAGCTTCTTTATATCCTTAGGGATTCATCTAGACAATTACTGATAAAGAAATTTCACAAATCCAAGTTTCTAAACTGAGTGGGAAATACCACTGAGGAAAGTCAACATCTCCTTAGGCCTAGTACCAACATTCAAAACTTGCAACTTCAGATTTATCACAAAAGACTCATGGTAGAGGATATGTATAGGATTTCAACATATTGCATTAGGCAAGCTGTAAGATTAACAGTATGGGCTGTCTTCAAGTTAAATCTGTAGGATAAGAGCTCTTCAACAAAACTCCTTCAGAGACCAGATTATGTGCTTCATCCAAACATTTTTGAGATAGTTATTCAAATCTGCACTATTCTAACTTGAAATTGAAGATTTACCCTTTGCAGGGGCCTGTCAGTAATCTTTCTGACACTAAAACCAATGGCTTAATGCACAATACAACCTTTTCTTAACTGTTATTCTTAGAGATGTGTTGCTCATGTCCATTCCATTCTAGGTGCGCGTGCCCACGTACGCAGTCGGAGATTTTTGCCTTAACAGTATCCATAGGGTCGACTATAGCGCCTTTGAGTGCCACACTCATGTGTTGGTATATTAGGCGCTGCTGACCCTACACCCTCTTAGTTCCTTCTTGCCAGCAACTCTGACAGAGGGGTAGGAGGGCAGGTAATGGAATGGACATGACCAACAAATCTTGAAGTTACAAAAAAGTAGGTAACCGTTTCTTCTTTGAGTGCTTGCTCATGTCAATTCCATTCTGGGAAACTCACAAGCAGTATCCTCGGAGGTGGGCTCAGAGTTCACAGTCTACCAGCTTGCAGTACTGCTCTACTGAAGCCAGAATCATCCTGGGCCTGTTGGGTAAGTGCGCAAAATGGAACGTGAACGTGTGGATGGATGACGTGAACGTGTGTGAACGTCCTGGATAAGCACTTGGGCTAGGAAAGCTGCTGAGGAGGCTTGCACCCTGGTTGAATGAGCAGTTACAAATCGCCAGAGGTGGCATCTTTGCCTGATTGTAACAGCAGCGAATGCAGGCAGTGATCCAAGAAGAAATTCTTTGAGTGGACACTGGACAACTTTTCATCCTGTCAGCCACCACAATGAACAATTGCATCAACTTGTCTTTGTAGAAGACTGTATAGGGTGGTTCTGAGGTAAGTGCCCTAATCTCGGAGACCAGGCAGGCAGATATTATCGCAACTAGGAATGTGACTTTCCAGGACAGGAGAGAGACCTGGAAGCCTGTGGCTCAAAAGGGGGAGGAGGTGTCCCCATGAGCTGTGACAGCACTAAGATTCAGGTCCCATGGCAGAATGGGGTCCCTGATGTGCAGGTAGTTGGTGGGAGAGCTGGCCATGAACTGCAGGGTGTAGCCTGAAGATATGTCAAGCACCCAAACGGTCTGAGGTCAGCTGCGACCAGGCCGACTGGAAGGGGCACAGGTGGTTGAGGAAAGCGCAGGGAGGTGGATCCTGGAAAGTGACTGGGGCGCCGTCCTTGGGCGCATCCTCAAAATGCCTACTTCTGGCTTCCTTGGCCTCTGGAAGAACCAGGCCAGGTGGAGGAACGAGAAGACGAAGGGTGACGCAGTTTAAGTCCTTTGTCTCTGTCTTCTTTCTGTAGGAGCTAGACTGAGGGACAACCCAGGGCCTCGATGGACGTGGACAGAAAGGCTTTCTAGCCTGCTGAGGGGTGTGAAGGCCCAAGGAATGGAGGAGGGTACAGGAATCTTTAAGGCCACGGAGCTGTGCATCAGTCAGCTCCAAAAAAGATCCCTGCTCCCTCAAACAGAAGGTCCTGAAGGGTAGTCTGCACCTCCTGGGACAGCCCAGAGGACTGTAACAAGGAGCTGTGCCTCATGACCACCACGGAGGCGACTATCCTGGACCCGAGTCCGTAGCATCCGAGGCCATCTGGAGGGCGTCTGCACCATTAGACACCCAAAATTGCAGGCTGTCCATCAAATAAATTTTCCTGCCAAACAAGTCCAGCCTCTTGGCATCTATTTTTCGGTGTGCTGCTTGCCTAGCCCTTTCACTGATGGCGGACACGACCACCAATCCTGCTGGAGGGTGACAGGTATTCAACCCCCTTTGCAGGGACATAGTACTTCTCTTCTGCCTTCTTGGAGTAGGCGCAATGGAAGAGGGGGTTTGCCACACAGACCTGGCAATTTTAAGGACCCCTGAGTGGAGGGGCTGTGCGACCCGGGCTGGGGTGGAGGAAGGTATAACATTAAAGAGATCGTCTGACTTATCCGCTAGCTCCTTGACATCCAAGTTCAGGTTTCAGCCACCCTTTTGAGCCTGGCACTCCTTGAAGTTGTGAGGGGACCTGCTTGTTTGCGAGGGGCCTGCCACCACTTCGTCCAGAGACAACCAAGATACTGTACAGCAGCGGGAGGGGCAGCTTCTCCTTTCTCGTCCGGGGACGGCTCCTTGGGCATCAGGGCCTGCTGTGTCGCCCCGCGTGGGATTTGGCACTGTGCTCCGACTCAGGTGCCAGCTGTGCCGGGGGCAGCTTGTCCGATCCGGCCTGGGAGGAATGGTGGGAGTATGGGAGTGGCATAACAGGTACACCCCAGGGGTTCCAGTACTGCCACTGAGTGGGCCATTGACCCTGCCTCCACACCCCTTGCCAGAGAAGCCATGCCAGTCTCAAGGGCCGGTGGCAATTTGCCTTTTATAGGCAAAGGACTGAAATCCCCTTCAGGCTTGGACCACTGCCTTTCCGGTGACCAGGGCGGAGTCGTAGATACCAAGTCTGCTGACTGATCCTTGTCAACGACCAGTAAGGAGAGGGAAAGGACTGGTACCTGCCTGAAGAGTGTACCAGGGAGCCAGAGACTGGTGCTGCGACCAGGAATGATCCCGCACCGGGGCAGAATCAATGCCTGGGAGACCACCTAAGCGGTGGTGATCTGTGCCATGGCGAACTCTGGTGGGAGGCCCAACGGTACCATGGGTATAGGGATCAGCATCACGACTCAGATGTCCCATGCCTTGTAGGTGGAGACCTTGGTGTCAGGGACCAAGAGACCAATTGTCGGGGACTGAGACTGCAGAGATGGGGACTGATGCCTGCAGTCCGGGGATCAGGTACGCTCTGATGTTTTAGGGGCGGTCCCATAACCGGCTTGCCCGTAGATGCTGGGGCTTTGGCCGGGTCTGTCGCTTGGCTTTGTGTCTGCGGTGCCGGTTGGCCTGCTTGGCCGCCAGGCCCACTTTGGGCATAGATGACCTACAAGGGGATGGTACGCCCTGCCACTCCCAGGAGTTGGGTCCCTGGCTGGAATAGGGGGGTCTCACTGCAGCGGTATGCCTGTGCAGCTCTGGAGCGGGCACGTAGCCTGACAGAGGTCCTTTGCCGGAGTCATCTTTTTTCTGCAGTGCCAGAAGGCCTGTTGACTTTGATGGCTTCTTCGGCACTGGGGAGGTGGAACGGTGCTGGGAGAGTTCTGGTGCTGGTGGTGTGCTGCACGGAGCGCTGACATACCAATGGAGTCCAATAGAGAGGTCTCCGAGATGGGACGAAGCACAGCCTCCATGAGGAGTGCCCTCAAGCTGATATCTTGCTCCTTCCGAGTTGAAGGGCGAAGGTTTTTGCAGACCCTGCACTTATCCTTTCAGTGGGATTCCCACAAACACTTTAAACAGCTCTCATGGGGGTCACTAATGGGCATCAACCAGCTGCACGACAAACATGGCTTAAAGCCTGAGGAACTGGGCACGCTATGCTCTGAGGTGAAGTCCCAGCTGGGACTCTAACTCCTAAACAACTACTCTAAGTACCTATCAACTAATAACAAAGGAGACAGAACAATGGCCTGTAAGAATCCCTAACGTTCTTGCAATACAATACAAGGCGCTCTGACCAACCATCACAGGCGGTAAGAAGGAACTGATAGGGCATAAAGTCGACAGCGCCTAATATACCAACGCATGAATGCAGCTCTCAAGAGGGCGCTACAGCCGACCCTATGGCTACTGCTAAGGCAAAAATCTCTGACAATTGTGCACGTGGGCATGCGCACACACCTAGAATGGAATCAACATGAGAAAGCACTTGAAGAATATGTTATTGGAAATTGAACATTAACTTTAATATTGTACATCTAAATCACAGAGCTACGGTTGAACTTTAGAGCCCATATTAATCTTATATACAGGCAAGATACATTTCACCTCTAAATCTGCTCTGAATATTTTGCTTACCAGTGAACTTCTGGCTGATAGGGACAACAACTGAGGTAGATTTCACAAGACTGGCTTTGCCAATCGGATCTAGATCTTTCAAGTCAGGAACCCGGTCATGATAAATGAAGTCATTGTCCTTCTTGGCAGCTGTAAGGGCGCGGTTGATTTTGTCAGACAAATCTTTTACATTTACGTATTCATCATAACGAGATGCCACTGTTTTTACCAAGTCTGATGCATGCTAAAAATCAAAATACACACAATTACAATTCAAATAGTCTCTCCATCCAGTCCTCTTCCTAGCAGTATTCCATCTCTTTAACACAAACAATATATAGTAAAACAGCTGATCATCTTAGTTAGCCAACTATGGATATTGCAAAGGCATAAGATTCAGCATTAGCTGCTCCCTGTCTACTAAGGGAATGTCCCCATCTAAGGATTTCGAGAAGAATTAGCAAAATTACTTCTTGCAATACACTCACTGACTTTATATACAGTTCTATTGTTAATGGGATCACGAGTCCTCTGCAGTTCATACTAAGAACTTGTCTACACTACCACTTTACAGTGCTGCAACTTTCTCACCTCAGGGGTGTGTGAGTGCTGCACCTTGTGGAGGTGGTTTTTTTACAGCACTGGGAGAGCTCTCCCCCAGCGCTGGTGCCGCAACTACACAGCCACAGTAAAGCACTGCTGTGGCAGCGCTTTAACATTGCTAGTGAAGACATACCCTAAGTAATCTCACCAATAGTCTCAAAAATCTACAGAATTCAGTTATAATTTGGGAAGTAGAGCATGGGGTAAAATTATTTCACAAGACCACTCAAAAAAAGCTAACACTATCTCAGCTCCAAGGACTAGGACTGAGTTGATTGTTCCTAGTTCAAGGAGCCTTGTGGCAGATGTTACAATATGTAGTTTCCTTTGTGTCCCCTTCCCATTTGCTGCTAAAGATTCATGGGAGACATCATGTACTTCCACCCCTGTTCTCCAGTTCTTGCCTGTTTCTCGAACAATGTGCAAAAAAGAAAGGTTAAGATACAGCTGCACACCTAGGTTGTAATTCTACAGCCATCTCCCTTCTACCACTGTCTGCCTACTAGGCCCCAGCTCAGACTTTGAAAAGTTGATAATAAGGAACCCAGAACCCTCCTCTATCCTGACCTGCCACCTACACCCAGAGAAAACACCCTTCACTCCCATTACTAACCAAAGGATATCTATTTCCCCTGCTTCGACCCCACCACCACCAGCCACAGGAGACCCATTCTCCCACCTGAACCTGCCTCTAGTAGCACAGACCTCCCATTTCAACAACCAAAGAAAATCATTTCCCTATTTGAACAACCAAATATCCCACAGCCAGAGGCCGGAGAGCTGTCCAACCAAACAAGGTTATTTATAAAACCCTTTCTACTTATGTCTAACATACTTATAACATTAATCAAACATTTAACAAGTATTTTACCTTAAGGGCACATTTACAGTTTATAAAATAGACCATTTATAAATGGGAAGTGTGTTTCTTAAGCCATGTCCTGTGATTTTTAGACTGAAATATTTGAAGCAGGCCTGAAACAGTGGGTGGTGGTATATTAATTTAGATTAAATATATATGCCAAAGCATTAACATAACTTAGTCACTATCCAACTTTGAACAGTTTTAAACAAGGTTTGAGATTTGGCATACAGAGACCTCAGTCTGTTTAGTACCACTGCAAACATCATTAAACATCCTTTTGAACCTTTCATTAAAACAATGGTTTTCAACCTGCCGCCTGAGGACTGCTAGGGGGTCTGTTGATTATGTTTAAGGAGTCCACGAAAGGGGACTATGAAAATAAAGTTTCAGATCCCAAAAAAGGAATTCAATTTTTCTGATCAACAGTATGTGTGGGGTTTTATTTTTTATTTTTTTTTTTTTTTAGGAAACTTGTCAATCTTAACGATCGGAGTTTTGCAACTCAAAGTAGATAAGATTTGTCATAGGTAGTAATTAAAAAGGTCTTCCTACATTTCTTAAGAGTTCTGTCCCAACCCACCTGTAATCTCCCGATTTCTTCACCAAATTTCTTCTGCTGCTTTGCCAGGATAGACTGGTGATACTCTGCATTGGCCTGCATAATGCAGTGCTTCGCAGCCAGAACAGGAAACACCTCCTGGAAATAAAAATACTGACCAGGGGAAAGTCCAACCACATAAACCACCACAGACAACATGGGATGCAGGAAGAAAAAGGAAGAAGAAAAGGAAATTAGAATCACCCAATTAATGGTTTAGATAGGTTAAAACATTAGAAGTAAATGTTAGAGATGTGTGACTACATGGATTGAATTCAGTCAAAATAAAAATATTGCTCTGGTAAAATTCAATTGTTTTATGTTGATCTGGGGATTGCACTTCATTTAATTAAAGCCATGAAGTCACAACATTTACTTTACAAAGATTAGAAATTCAAACATGCATTAGAAAGAATAGTAGAGAGGACATCAAAGATCCCAAGACAAAGTACTTTAAAAAAGTATGAAAGAATATTTAGCCCTCTTCGTTAATCAAGTCATCATACTTCAGAGGTTGACGTGATAGTTCTACATCTACTTTTTTCCCCACATAACCATTAATAAGGATAATAAAACCATTATCCAGCAGAAACCACTGCAATAAGTTTTCATTTACAGTGAACCAAGAATACTTAAATAATTATCAGTAGACCTACAATAATAATAGTTTTACGGTCACACCAACAAAATAAAAATTATATAAACCCCATTAGAAAGCGTTAGTTTGAAAAACAAATTTAGTAAGGAGTTAAATAAGCCATCCCTAAATATACTGTCACAAGTTTACCCAAAGTAACAGTTTTAATAAAACAGTATTTCATGTATTTCAAAATAGTATTATTTTAATACTAAAGTGATTAGCTTTCAAAGAAAGCTCAAGTGTGCTTCTGACAACTGACAATATTTGAGGATTTTTCTGGATTCTTACAGTTACTCAAGAATTCCCAGGGTTCTCCCCCCCCACATTGCTACAAAAGCGTGATCATAAAAATGCTTGAGAAACCATCTTAGAGATAATTTATAGAATGTAATACTCAACTAGAGTTATGTTAGCATATTTTGTATTTTTTTTTTTAGCAGCATTACTAACCTTGGGCAAAGTGTCCTTATATTGACACTGTTTGAAAGCATCACCATAATAATCTGCAGCTTGGTTAGCCAGTTTAGCTATGATAGCATCTTTCATTTTATCTGGAATTAAAAACAACAAAAAGACAAAACAAAAAACATTAATACAAATGTTTTCATGAAAAGAAAGGTTACTCACTTGTAACGAGCTCAGGAGGGACTCTGCACATTCACACACAAGATGTGGTGGCAGTGTAGTTCTGACAATAAAATGCTTCATAGCAGTGTCCACTGCAGACAGAAGGGGCACTGATATGAATACGATTAAGACGACATGCTCTGGACCAAGTTTTCAAATTCAGAATATTCAAATAAGTTTAAAATCTCAACTAAAAATTGCTATATTGCTAGTTTAAACTCCATTTAGTGCTGTGTTGGAATGAAATGCCACACAGAGGTCTTCTAATGAGATTATTTAGCTAGAATGTCTATTTGTACCAATGTTGTATGCAGTGCAGTTATAGCTTTATCAGTCCCAGAATATTAGAGAGACAAGGCGAGTGAGGTAATATCTTTTATGGACCAACTTGTCTCTCTCACCAACAGAAAAGGGTCCAATAAAAAGCTGCTACCTCACCCACCTTGAGCCAAAGCAAATAATAGAAAGAATGACTGCTTAAATTATAATGATGCATCTGGGATACTTTTCAGACAGTTTTGTCAAAATCTCCTTTGTTGGCAACCTCATACATAAAAGCTGTAAGTACCATGAAAGACAACATCTTTATTGTACAGAGGTCAGAAAGGAATCCATGCCTGTAAAGCAGATTTCTCAGGAAGAAGGAAAGTCTCACCAAGACCTACAAATCGTAATGTGACTTGTCGCTGCCTGTGATCAGGAGGAAGATTTTACATGAACATTTTGGTTCAAAAGTGGGCCAGGAATATAGGTGGGCCAAATTTTTCTGAGAAATATTAAATTGCACAAAACTATGCATGTTTTCATAGGCTGTATTTGGCAAAGAGAGCATTCTGCAACAGCATTTGATTTCAACTTTTACTTTTGAAATGCATTTTGCTTTGAAATTTGGCACACCAAAAAAAGATTTAACACCTGACGACGACCCAAAACTAAAAAGATTTTTTTGTTTCCAAATGTTTTGTTTGACTCAAAACTTGGTTTTTGTTTCAGCAAGAGGAAAACCCCAAAAAATCAGTTTTGGTTCAAACCAATTATTCTCTTTCCCCCATTTCAGCCCCCACACTGAAAAAATAAACTACTTGTTCACCTTTAGCAAAGAATGTACTAGTAAGTTTTGGGGTGTATTCTACACCAGTGCTTCTCAAGCTATCTGATGTGGGGGACCGGCAATTTTTTTTCCCAATGTGCCAGGGACCGGTGCCATATTATCCTATTTGACGCTCTTATGAGGAAACTCGCCGCGGACTGGCAGCTGATGGCTCGTGGACCGGACCACCACTTTGAGAAGCACCGTTCTACACAATGTACCCCAAGACAGTGGTCCCCCTATGTAATACTGTCAGCAGCCATGAATATAGCAAGACTGAGAGGCATCCCTACTTATTTTGGGGAAGCTTCATTCTGGTCACCCTGCTTCTCACTGCAAGGAGGTGCTGCAGACCTAACATGAGCAGGGTCTGCTCTAGCAACATATTTTAACACTGTAAATTCTTCATTTAGACGTTCCTGATAGAGGTTATAAAAAACTCAGTTGTTCAGTTTACTAGTTGATACTTAATTATTTTCAATCTGTCATAAGATGTTATTAGTTGTTTTCCTTCAACTCTGCCCCTCTGCAATATCAAAAAAAGGTTGTCCAATGCCATGAATCTACAGGAATGACAATGAAGCATTTTATCAAGGAAAATTAAATTGAAAAACAGAATTCAAGTCATCCAGTAGTCTAGTAAATAGCGCTCTGTGCCACATGCAAGACCTGGGATAGATTTCCAACATGAACATGGTCACTTTTCAGGCAGCATGCT